>NC_142092.1:55471538-56103760 GCF_054644295.1 Miniopterus natalensis
AACCCTGGGCACATGCCCTCACCGGGAATTGAACTGTGACAGCCTGGTCCATAGATCATAGGTCGACACTCAACCGCTGAGCCAACACTGGCCGGGTTCATACTCTTAAAAGAGGCATCTTAGCCTTAAGTGGGTCTTCCAGAAAGAGACTGTAAGCATATAAAATGAAATTAGGATAAATTAAATATAAAGTACTTAATATATCAGAGCCTCTATTGATGGGTGCTATGATGTGCTGTGATGGGTGTGTTGTCCTATGTAACCTGCTCCTGCTTAAAAACTCAACTGCAGTTCCTATGTGCAGGAAAGAGAAAAGTTTGGGAAATAGATTTTTGTGATTCTGCTTGTGTCCTCCAAACTCCAACTTGTGTAACTAACCAGAAAATCCTGCTTTGCTTCTAGTGTTAGTCTCCCTTCCCTGGTCCTCTCAACTACAGGCCTAAGTACCATTTGGAGTAAAGTTCTATCCCACCCCAGCTCCTGAGCTTCACCACAGAGAATTGTCCAGAATGGATCTTGCTGTCCTTTCCTGTAGCCAGATGGGTGCCGGGAGCAGGAGGCTTCTCCCCTGACCACTGCTCCAATAGCACCACAGGACTTCTGTTTTGGTTTCCAGATTACTCCCCTGGTCAACACCCAGAGAGAAGCCCTGAGTCTCAGCCCTCTGCCCCCAGATGTGGCCCTTATCATTAATCATCTAGTAACCACAGGCCTGGCTCCCTACATCTGGGACCACACTGACCCCTGGTGGATCCCGTTCTTCCTGCCTGGAGATCCCTGCAGCCTGCCCACCTCTCACTCCATGTGTGGCACCAGAATATCTCTGTAGGTGGGGACTGATCTGTAATTTGCCAAGCCTGTGAAGAACAATTAGGACTGTAGAATATCCTTCAGCAGTGTGCCGACTAATACATTTTCAGGCCTTTTATAGGTTGGACTGTTAAACACAGCCATTATTAAAATTTAGATTATATAAACTTACAATTGATTTATATTAAAAGGGAAGATGATAAATACTCAAAACTCATCACTTCTTAATAATCTTGTTACATTTTACTACTGTCTATCCCCATGAGTTATTTTCATCTATTGTTATCTGGATAGTGGAAATTACTCCACTTGTCAAATCATGGTTGAATTGCAAACCATAGGTTGGCTATGGATAGGAATTCAGCAAACCTCAGTGAAAGCATTCAGTTAGAATCAGTTGGTTATATGGAATTTAAAATAAAGAGTATCGTATGTTTTATTATCATTTATAAATTGTGTGCTACACAACCTTTATATCAGTAAAATGTATCAACTGATACAATTTTTTTCCAGAGAGCTGACTATTGAACATCTTGCAGCACACTACAGTATCCCCTCTTTCCACTCCAGCCCGTTCTGTAGTTTCATTAAATTCTCTGGACTCTGGTAGCCTCCCATTACCGACTTTGGGCCAGCTGGCAGTTGGAAGCTCATACCCAACCCCTTCTTGGCTTAGCATGTCCGGAGGGAGGGAGGAACACCCATTAGCATAACATACCTGGCTCCTTCTGCTCCCTCACACATCTCTCCCCCAGGAAGGTGAACTGACTTATCTGGCTGGTGAGTTTAGAAGGAAAAAGAAGTCATGCATGGCCTAATTCCTGCCTCTGTTCCTTTTCTTAGGAGCTTCCTACAGGGAGCTTCTTTCTCCACATGGGAAAGCTTGCCCTGTTCTGTTGTTGCCTGAGGCTGCTGAGTAAATTGGCCAAATCCTGGAATTCGTGTTAAGACCTCCACTTGCTCCAAGACAGGAGCTACAATCTGTAAGGCAGCATTGATTAGTAAAGCAGCATTGGTTAGTAACGAGGGCCACATATTGGCTTCCATCTGTTGATACCTGTGTCTTATTTCTCAGTTAGTTCAAAACTGAATGGGGAAAAGGGGTGCTATTTATTGGGCTCCTTAGAAACTCCAAAAGGGTCCTCTGTCATCAGCCTTTGCTCCTGAGGTCACAGAATGCCTTGTGGCTGCGCCTATATATACTGCTATGCACAAGCCTTTTCTACATTAAGAAAACTTAACTGGTCAATTTATTTCCTTGGAATTCCTCTTCTTACCAATATGTGTATGTGATAACAATGCTTACACATAGACCTTGGAAAGCAAGTATTATTATTGACCCAGAGTGTTTTAGTAACTTTCCCAAGGTTACAAAATGACCAAGCCAGTTGTCTGATTCCAAGGCCTTTGGCTCTTTCTATTACACTTTATCTCCCTCCCCTTTTCATTCCTTCCTCCCACCCCATCCCTCCAGTCTTCCCTCCTCTCCTCTCCTCTGCTCTCCAGCCCTGCCACTACCTTCCCTCATTTCCATATTTTCTAGCCCTTTGACACATCAGAAAACAAAGACAGCATTTGTGACCTCAGAGGCTACAGAGTGTGTGTGTGTGTGTGTGTGTGTGTGTGTGTGTGTGTGTGTGTATTCTACAAAATCTTACCCCAACAGCTGGGTCTCAAGAAACTTGGCAGCAGGTAGTAGGAAAATTGTGGCTGTCTTTTTAGTATCGTCCTCAGGTTTCTCATGAGGAATGTTCAGCATCCATTCGAGGTCCTGGGGGAGGAGGTCACAAAGAAACTAGTGTGCACTGAGAGAGACCGCAGGACTTCATCAAGCTGGGGTCTGTCCAGGTCTGACCTGGGGGCTGTGCTCTACGTGCAAAATGTAGCCTCTGCTCAAATGGAGTGTTTGCTGTTACCTCTGGATCAAGGTTTCTTTTGCTGGTGTCAATAGTTGTGCAATAGGTTCAGGAACTGAGCAAACAGTTTAGAGATTACTTGGGGAATGACTGAGGAGGGAATTAAAGAAATGTATATATATAATTAATATATTAATGCTTATATATTATATATTTAATATATTTATATATGATTAATATCTATAGTAATATATTTATATCATATATAATGAATTCTCAATGGGGTAATATTACCCTCAAGGGTGTGAAAATTGATTCTTGGGGGAGAAGGTGAAAAAATATCACTCTTTTTATATATAAAGCACCAGTAGTACCTACACACATATAGTACTTAAACAAATATACAGTATGTCTGCGGTATTAAAATTTCATGGAGGGAATATTAAGAAAAACATGTCTACAAAGGTTCCTTAGGGGAGGAGTAATTTTTTGAAATTGAAAAACACTGATCCATATAAAGAGACCAGTAGAGTATGAAACACCTGGTAGGTATTCAGTCACAATTGTAGTTGCTATTATAATGGTTAGTTGTTATGATCTCCTACAAACTAAAGAGAGAACCATGCCATCCCGTCCTGGTTAAGGTCGAGAAGGGTGCACTGTGGCAAGTTCCCAGGTGAAGTTAGCTTAAGGTGGATCCTGCAGGAGGTAGGAGTCAGAACTGCCCAGGGTTCTAGAAAATAAGCAGATTCTTGCGCACGGCTGAGATGACCTCTGGGATGCCCAGAAACACTTGTGCATGCGGTATTAACATCCAAAGAACAAGGTAAGGCGCAGGTGTGTACGGGGAGTGCACAGGCTACCACAATGCCCTCTTTGATCCTCTGGGGAAGGACATGCTCCCAAATTCGCTCTCCTCCTGGCTGGGAAGGCCACCACCAAGTTTCATACACATGCTTTTGTTTCTCCTTACAGAGCACCTGGCTTCTAGAAGGTCCTCAATAAATGAGATAATACAGGGTTGAGGCAAATGTTCAGCAACTTGTCACGAAGCTGCTGGTTGGAGAAAAAAATAAATAATCCAATGATTACTTGTAAAATCTCCATTTGGCCCTGGCTGGGTGGCTCAGTTGGTTGGCACATTGTCCTGTACACCAAAAGGCTGAGGGTTCGATTCCTGGTCAGGGCACATGCCTAGGTTGCAGGTTCAACCCCCTGGTCGTGTACAGGAGGCAACCAACCAATGTTTCCCTTTCATATCAACGTCTCTCTCCACCACCACCCTTCCTTTCTCTAAAAAAATCAATAAAAACAGATCCTTGGGTGAGGATTTAAAAATAATAATAAAATCTAAGTTTGTATTACTTTTAGCATACAAAGTGGTTCCATATATAGTATCTTATTAAATCATCATAAAAACCCTGTAAGATCAGTATGACATCCCCACTGGAGGGACAAAGAAGCTGAGGCTCCGTGAGTCCGCTCAGCTCTTATGCTCTTTACTTACCCAGCGATAAGTGCTTAGCAAGCCTCCTTTCTGCTGCACTACAGCGCCTGTCCTATCGCTTCCCATGGAGGAGGAACTCACCTGAAACGCTAAAGCTATGGAGGAACAGTCACATGCTGGGACTCGGGGACTCCCCTTGCGAAGGACATGGTAATGTCTGAGAACTGACATGATGAAGTCGTGCAAGAAGGGGTGTTATCTTCACGGGGATAAATCTAGCATATGGCAGAGCCTGCAGTGGCTGGTCAAAGCCATCAACTGCCAAGTTACAGGGAAATGAAAACCCATCAAAACAGAGTATGGACGCATCTCAAGATGCTGTGAAATTTGGGATGTAAAATAAAGGGCTTAGAAAACTAAAAAAAAAATAAAGGACTTAGGGGCACAAGTGCTGAGAACAAAATAAGAGATGAAATATGAACTATTGGTATAATTTTTTATTTCAGGGCCTTCAAATGTAGGAATGACAGATATTTGACTAAGAATGGAGAGCATTTTTCAAAGACTGAAAAGAATGTGTTTAGTCAGAGACCAACTCATCTGGCCAAAAGGACTGTAAATGGAAAACAGATGGGAAGGGAGAAAAAAACACCTAGAACAAACCGAAATGGGTTTCCATGGATGACATTCAGGAGGGCTGGGAAGAATTTCAACAGGGAGGTGCCCAGTAATTCAATGAGAAAACAATTGGAAAGGACATCAGAAACCAAACGTACGCAGCAGATAACCAGATATCATGCACAGAACACGAGCAACATAGTAACCTTGAGATTACAGCACAGGGTGACAAACAAGGCCTCACAGATACCGATGAGGGTTGGTGGGATGGAACGGATCCATGGGAACATGATAGAAGGGTGTGCTGTGCACAAAAGACCTATTGGAAGGAGATGGAGCAACGCTGCAGGCTGTGATAACAATAGGTTCAGAGGAATTCCTCAACACTTGGATGAAGATGAAAGGAGAGGGGAGCAGAAGTAATGTTTTTAGGGAAGCAGAGCTGAGCCACTTGGAGAAAAACCACACGATTGGCAGAGCACACACAATGGAGATAACATTCTGGATACTTCATTCATATAAAAGCAGATTCTTTCACTTGCCTTCCTAACAATTTCATGTCCTAGAAGGTAGAGGAAGGAATAAAAATAACTGTGCTCTGACTGATTCCAACCAATGGGAAAAGCCATTTGTTAGACAGGGAGGGATGAGCTCCTTTCAAGGGAGGGCAAGGCTGATCTGGATAAAATGTACACAGAGGACTTTAGGAAGCTAGCTTTCAAAATATTTGAAGAAAATATAGGCATAATTCCACAAGTTTCCAAAAGGAGGCAGCTCAAGAAGTGCTCAGAAGCATGACTTTGGGCAATTCCAACAAAGAGAAAAGAGGTGAAGGGATTCTTAAAGAAATCAGAGTGATGGCACACAGTGCTTGAAGCGAGGCTACAGGATGAACATTCAAAAGGACGGCGGCACAGGGTAACTCCGTGGTGGTGGCACAGAACCACACACCGTGGCAGTAATATTAAAATCCTGGAAGAGCCAGAGCATGCAAAAATGGTAAGGACCCGAAAAAGTGTTATGGGACCAAGGGAATTATGATAATAAATGGTAGGGAGGATGAACCATTTCTCAAATGATACTACATTCCTTTCGGCTTTGACAAGGACTGTGATTGTGGGGCTGAAAAGACAAAAGTAGGTAAGACTGTTGAAATCTATGGTTGGAAAAGATGCTACTGATTCCTTTTAAAAATCTAACCTGGGATCCAAACTTTGTGGTCCACAGTCTGTGAATCAACAGGCATACATTTGCCTCCCTTCAGACTTTATTTCAAACACTTTGGGTCCTGGGGCTCTTAATTAATATATAGTATCACAGCTCTGTAAAACACAGGCAGGCATGTATGGCAAAACCACAAATAATAAACATGGGTCCATGAAAAAGGAACCCACACTTTCCATTTAAAGTTTAAAAAAATATTCTAATGCAGTTGGCCCACCGATACATCTTTTCTTGCATATACATAGTTGAGTGAAATTGGATTTATAGTTTCTAGTTCTGTCATTTTTTTCTTGGGTTTCCTCACTGCCAGTTCCAAATTATTATAAAGTAGACGTAGCATTTCTTCAAGGTTCATTTGTGTCATAGCATGTATCAAAATCTCCTTCCTTTTCAAGGCTGGATGATACCCTATTGTATGTGTATGCCACATTTTGTTTACCTATTCATCAGCCTATGGACATAGGGGTTGTTTCCACCTTTTGACTACGGTGAATTGTGCTGCTGTGAACATGGGTGTACAAATATCTGTTTGAATCTCTGCTATGAATCCTTTTGGGTATATAACCACAGTGGAATTGCTGGGTCAAATGGCAATTGTAGGCTTAATTTTTTTTGAAGAACAGTCATAGTGGCTGCACCATTTTCATTCCTAGCAGCACTGCACAAGGGTTTCAGTTTCTCTGCATTCTGGTAACCTTCTGAGGGCAGAGATTCAGAGACTCGTTGACATAGGTAGGGCCTGGAATATAACTGCTTCCCAATAAATATGGAGAATAAATAATAAATTAACAAATAAAGGTGATATGAACAAAAAGCCAGCTATGATTTTTAGTTCCAAAGGCAAGCCGGATATGCTTGAAATAAATGTATTAAAATCAGCTTTAGCTAGAAATGAAAAACCTGTTGAATGAGAAAAAGAATGCTGAATTGGGGGAAAAAGAAAAACGACAACAAAAACCCCAAACTGTTTAAACACATTGAACTTTAGCAAAAGATCTATTTCACAATTTATTGCTAACAATTTTTCTACTCTCTCTTGCAAAACTAATGAGAAAATCAGGTCAAATGAGAAAAAGGAATGTTGGGTTGTGTAAATGACACTGTTTAAACATAAAACATGTGAATGTCAGTCCTTTGCCCCAGTAGCTGGCAGACTGCACCATAAAATCAACTTTTCAAATCATAATTAATAGCTAAGTTGAGAAAAATACTTTTAGGGGTGTTCATGTACTATGTACAAGAGTTGGAATTCTAGAAATTAAGAGCCACCTATATGGCTAACTGGCTTTCCAAAAGGTGGTAAAAAAATTGTATACTCACCAGCAAACTACAAAAACATCATTCCCCTACACTTTTGATAATAATATTGGAGATTAAGTCTTAACTGTTCATTTTAACACATAACAATATCACCTTGTTTCAAAATACTTTTTTTGGTGGGAGACTGAAGTTGTCCCTTTATTATTAGTTGAGCTCTTCCTCTGTTCCAGGCACTCTTCCCAGTGCTTAAAGAATGTGAATGATGCCCTGTGCAGGTAGCTCAGTTGGTTAGAGTGGTTAGAGCAGCATCGGCTTAATATTCCAAGGCTGTGGGTTTGATCCTCGGTACAAGAATCAATCAATGAATGCAAAAATAAGTGGAACAACAAATCCAGGTTTCCCTCTCTCTCTTTCTTAAATCAGCCAATCAATAAGAATTTTTTAAAAGAATATGAATGAGCAAAATAGACAGAGATCCCTATCTTCTAGCAGGACAGATAGGCACTAATCAAGAAACATAATAAATAAATTACATTGTATGTTAGAAGATAGTTACTTTAACGGGGAGGGGGGGAGTAAAGCATCAGGAATGCTGGACTGGGAAGTGTAGGGTATTTTGTCATATTAAGTAAGGTGATCAAGAAGTCAGGTTAAGCTTTTAAATCTCAGTGAGAAAGTGAGATTTGAGTAAAGATTGGAGGAAATGAAGGAGAGGGCAGATTTCTATAGAGGAGTGTTTCAGGGAGAGAGAACAAAGACCCAGGTGGGAGTGGACCTGGCCAGTTCAAAGGACACCAAGGAGGCCAGTTGGCTGAAGCAGAGTACACCTGAGGGACGCCGTTGTAAAGACTTGGGGTTTTACTGAGTGAAGTGGGGAGCCATACAGGGTTTTGAGCATGAGTGAACTGATCTATGTTTTAAAAAGATCTGGCTATTTAGAATAGACTATATGAAGGCAAGAGTAGGAACGTGATGGGTACATGAATGAAGTGATCACGGTGACAGAGATGGAGACTATGCATGATCCCTTGGCATGGGCTGTTGCTAAGACTGATGTAGCTACCATAACCTCTAAACACCCAATCTGCCAGAAAGAGAGACCAGCGCTGAAATCCAAAAATGGCACTATTCCATGAGGGACCAATTGGCCAGTTGACTGCCATGGCCCTTTACATGCTGGGAGGGCAAACAATTTGTTCTCACAGGAACAGACATTTATTCTAGGTATATGTGTACATTTCCTGCCAGCAGAGCTTCAGCCTGCACCACTATACAGTTTACAGAGTGTCTGATCCACAGGCATGAAACCCCACCCATTATCGCTTCCAACCAGGGGACTCATTTCACAGTGAAGGAGGTTTGGGAGTGGTCAAGGGATCCCTTGGTCTTATCACATACCACCCTCGCCAGAAAAGCCAGCCTGAGAGAGCAAGGGAATGGCCCACTGATGGTGCAGCTGAAGCACCGTCTTGAAGGCAATACTGTGCAAGAACAGGGCCTCTTTCTCCAGGAAGCAATGTACACACCGAATCAGAGAATCCTACAGGGCGCTGCGTCCCTGGTATTCTCTAAGTCAGCAGACGCTGCATCTCTGTTCGCTCACCCTCTTTCCGAAATCATCTGACTGGTTTCCAAAATACAAGCAAAATTCCCTGGCTTGTTACTGAGTATTTGGATTAAATGACTCCCTTTGATCTTTTTATCGTGGCCCAACAGATCTTGAAGGAGCCCAAGGCCGATCCTCCATGGCCCTGCTCACAAATGCCCTCACTTGGTGGCCTGTGCATTGGGGGTGGGGGCGGGGGGGGGGTGTTGTCGTCTGTTATGTGAACTGTGGGACTCTGGGCAAAGGCAACTACACCTTACAAGGAGGCATACAGCCTGTCCAAACTGTGCTATTTGGCCAAGAGTGGGTATGTCTAGCATAATTTTTCTAGAAATTAAAAGAAAACGAAAATAACTTTTTATCTTTTTTGGCGGGGGGGGGGCGGGATTGGAGGCCGGGCAGTGGTAAATTATGTCTAGTGAGACACTAGACCGGTACTATGATCTCAGCTTACTCTTTGGCTGTTATGATGTTTGTGTGAAGAGCAAGACTGGAATGCACAACAACTTTTTATCCTAACATTGTACTTCTGGAAATGTTATTGGGTGAATCTTTCAATTAACTGACACTTAAATTCTGTTGTCACAACTATTTGAGGGAATATATTCTTGTATATATCTAGAAAATTTCTAAAGACACTCAAAACAATGCTTATTTCTCAGAAGGGGGGAGGGGGACTTTTACTTTCAATCACTCCCTTTCTATACTGTTGAAATATATTTCTTTTGCCATGAGCAAAAGATTAGTTTTTAAAAATACACACTAATGAAGTGGAGAGGCATCTCTTGTCTCTTTTTTTCCTGCAGATAATAGTAATTGTAGCAAAAAACATTTTTTGTTTTTTGAAATGTCTTAATATAACATCTCTATACAGCATATTCTAGTTTTTAAAATGTCTTCTCGTGTTTTCTTACAATTGTCAATTTTAAAGTGACTCCACCATTTTTTCAATCAATGTATTTGAACATCCACACTGTGCTAGACTCTGAAGATATCATTATGAGCATGAGTGACACACATCTGGTCCCATAGAGCTTACAACCAACTTGAGAGTCAGTCAATACATGCAATTAGCACCTGCTGTGCTCCAGGCACTGTCCTATATGCTGGGGAAAGAGCTGTGAATCAGGCAGTGAGTTCCTCTTCCCAAGAAGCAGACATGGGAAGAGGGGGAACATGTGAGACAGACAACAAACAAGTTAAAAAATAATAATTTCACGAAGATCCAGGAAAAAATTTAAACCCGGGTAAAGTTGCACCTATCTCATGGAATTTTGTGGGGCTCAAATGAGACAATAAATTCTGAGATAATCTCAAGTGAGATTATCCATGTAAAGTACCCAGAACCGTGCCATGCCTAGAGTAGAGGGCAATATATGTTTATTATATGTTATGAAAGTTTGTTGGAGAAGTCCTCTCTAAGGAAGTAAAATTTAACTAGGAACCTGAATGATGGAAAGGAGTTAGCTATTTAAAGAGAGTTTCAAACTGATATCATTGCAACTGCAAAGGCCCTGAGGCTAGAACCAGCCTAACTTGTTTGAGGGATGAAAGAAATGTAGTGCAGAGGGATGACAATAAATGAGAAAAAGAAAGAGACAAGGCCAGAGAATATGGCAGGAATCAGATCATGGGAGCTGTCCACGGAGAGGTAAAGAGTTTGAATTTTATTCTAAAGTGCAATTGAATAAAATAAACATAATAATAAACATAAGATGGTGGCGCCATGAACTATGATGGGGGGAAATTGGGAGAGGAGCACATTTCAGGGGGAAGGGAGGTTCAGAGGGAGAGAGGGAAGTCAATGTTTCTGTTAATGTTAAGTTTCAGAGGCTTGTTATATTCAAGTGAAGATGTTGCATAGGCAACTGGCTAATCCTATCTGTAGCTAAGGGGAGAGGTATAGGCTGGAGCCATTTCAAAACAAGGGACAAGATGAGGCCACCTGATGACTAATAGAGATATAGGAAAACAGAAAGCAGAGGGTTAGATATTGAATTATATTATGGGTATATACTTGCTGTGCTGGGGAAAATAGTAGGTCACTGAAGAGGACAGTTGGTCAGGGGAAGTTCCACATAAGAATTACATCTGAACTCCTAGAATCCATGGAACACCAAGCAGTGACATTGTATCAGCCAGGATGCTGTTCCCACAGAAATACTTGGCAATTGGTCTCATAGCCAGTGGCCTAATTGTAACTTTGCTTCTCACTTGAACCACTTAAAAAAGTCAAATGTGCCACAGGGAGTGCCTGAATGCGCCCTATTAAGAGATAATAGCCAGGCGCCTATGAGCAAAGGCTCTGGAGCCATTCTGTTTGGGTTCAAATTCTGGATCAACCACCTCCTAGGAGGGCGTCTCCGGGCATATTACTCAACATCTGTAGACGCGTTAGTTTTCTGATCTATAAATGGGCATACTATTAATAGCCAACTACCTACAGACTGCTTATTATGTTCCTTGTACTAAGAACTGACATACATTATTCAACATCCCCCGCCCCCCATGATCAATAGAGGTGATCGCTCTTAGTAGCCTCCTTAGTGATGGGGAACCGGAAGCCCACCCACCGGGTGCACAAACCCCTGTGCTTCGCTACGTGCCGGGCATGTGTCTCCCAGCCGGGGGCCCGCCGTTAACGAAACAAAATCCTTGCCTTTGTGCAGAAAACCATAATAAAGATATACATGATAAGGTCATTACAAGATGATAAATGCTATAGAAAAAAGAAAAAAAAAAAACTGAGCAGGATCATGGAACTAGAGAAGCTGCGGTTGTAAGTCGGGTATCGAGGGGAGACCTCACAGAGGCGACACCTGAGCAAAGATAGAAGGAGGCCAGCCGGCGAGCCACCCGGGTGGTGCCGGAGAGAGGGCTGTGGGGCGGGGCCGTCCCCGCAGTGCCCACCCCCACCCCACCGCCGGAGCAAGGCGGGAGACACGTGGTGAGAGGCAGGGGCTACGGACCGAGGGTTAACTTGGACTTTTACCCCGGGTGAGATGAGGGGCCAACAGGCAGTCTTGCCCAGGGGAGTGACATAGCTTGACCTCCTGTCACCGGCCCTTCTAGTTAGGCTCAAGGTTCACACGCGGGCAGCCCGGGAACAGAGTCTGTGCTCTCAAGATTCGAGAACCGGTCGCCACCACAAAGGCTCGGCTACCCAACAAGCGTCCTGAAAGCCGCGGGCTCACTGCTGCGGTGACCGCGATCCTTTCACGGCAGCCGGGCCCCGACCTACCGCCCTCTAACTCCCCAGCTCCCCAGCTCGGCTCCCACTCGATCGGGTCTCCACGCAGCGCTCCCCGGCGACAGCTACCGGCTGCGCAACGCGAGCAGCCCGGCGGCGTCGGCGCGCGGGCGGAGCCTCCGGCGGCGGGCGGGAGCGCGCCGTGATTGCAGACGCTCCCAGGCGGCCCCGAGAGCCCTCGAGACGTATGGACTGCGCCTGCGTACGCCCGCTCCAGGCCGCGGACATTCCAGCGCCGCCATCGCCCCGCCCCAATTCCGGGGCGGAGTTCTTAGCTGCACCTGCGCACAGCCTCGCCGCAACCTACGCCTGCGCACTTCGCCAGCCCGGCCCCATCCCCCAGGTTTTCTCGGGTGGGGGAGGGGGCGCCTCTCGGCGAGTCACGACGATGGCGGCCACCAGCTTGTGGTGAGCTAGCGGATTTTCTCCTTGTCTCGACCAGCTCCTCGGGCCAACTGCAGACTCAGTGACTGGCGCCAGGCGCTTGAGGAAGCACGGCGACCGGAGCTCGCGGGAAAGGCCGCAGTCGCGGAGGCAGCGGCGCGGCCCGAGGCCACGGCTGGGGGAGAGGCCGCTCCGCCGGGCGAATGTGACAAACCCCCACCCCCACCGCCTTCCTCCCGAGTGCACGAGGAGCGCGGGCGACCCCGGGGCCCCGCCAGGCCACAGACCCCGCCCAGCGGCCAGCACCCGCAGCAGGCCCAGCAGCTGAGCTGCTCGGCGGCACCATGCAGGTCACCCTGAAGACCCTCCAGCAGCAGACCTTTAAGATCGACATCGACCCCGAGGAGACGGTGCGAGCGGCGGGGAGCGCGGGGCAGGGGCGGACGTGCTTGGGCCGCGGGGAGCGCGAGGCGTCCGCCGGGCATGGGTGGGGGACGGCGTGGCAGTGTGCGGGGTCCCCGCCTCAGCTCTGAGCGGGGCCGGGCGGCGCGGCTGAGCGGGGAGAGCCCCGGGTGCACCCGGGAGATCGCGGTGTGCGTGGGTCTCAGGCTCCGGGCGCTGGATGAGGCCTGAGGGCTCCGGGCGCGGGCAGGACCCGGGGTCCCGGCCCCGATGGCTTGCGGTCGACCCGACCCTTCAGAGTTGGCCACGGGCTTTGTGGCAGGACTAAGGGGAAGCAGTGGCCGGACTCCGAAGGCCTGGTGGCAAATGGCGTGGAGCACACGCACGCGGGGTGCTGCAGGCCTTGGCCTAGGAGCTCTTCTCTGTGGGGCCAGAGGGTGGGTGGGTGGGGCCAGGGCCTCCTCGGCGTTGTAGCCCGGCACTCTGGGGTGGGCGCATGGGGGCGGGAGATGTAGGCGTCGCTGCTACCACTGCGTGGACTTGGTTAGGCGTTAAGATCTAGGAAGGTGGTAACCGGAGCTAATGAGCCTTTTAAAAAAGAGAGTCAGGTTCTGTCTGCCTCAGGGTGAGGGTGAGGCGTGGGGAAAGTGAATTCTGTGCCCTCTTCCCCCCAGAGTTGGTTACCTTTTTATTTGCCTATGTGTCTTGAATCCTTTGGCTGCAGTTCTCCCGCCACCGAACCCACACCCATAGGTAGATTGCACTTTGAGGCTTCTGGTGGTGAAGATTCTTGCTTTAGGGCCCTTCAAACCCAAGCTCAAACTTAAGTCCATGTTAGCAGGTTCTCGGAAGTGTAGGGGTGGGAACCCCACATCCTTCCCACCCCAATAAAAGCACTTCATGGGAGAAAAAGAAAATGAAAACTTTTAATCTCCTCTGCAGTTAAGCCTTTGAACACTTCAGAAATCCACATGGTAAATTATCATGCCACCTTCAGTATTTGTGACTGCAGAAAGAGCCACTATGTTGAAATCAGTACAACTTTACACCAAGAATCTAAAAATGCCATGAGCGTACATTTACTGCTTATGTTTTGGAATTGTCATTCTCTACACTCGTTGAGGTCATAATGCTAAATTTAAACCAGCAACTTTCTGCCCATCTATATTTTTTAAAAGTTGATGCTATTCTTGTTGGATATCAGGGGGTGTGGTATTAATTAAACACCTGGGTTTCATTGTGACTTTGTACTTATTTGTTATGTACCTGCCTTGCACAGATGTGAAGATTAAATGGTATTTAATTGGTGGTCACTAAATGGAATTGATTATTATTAATCATCCGCTACCTTTGAGTGAGGTTATAGTAGTGTACGCTTATCTCATTTAATCTAAAGTTTTCTACATCTTTAATCATTTAAGAAACATAGTTCCCAACCTTTTTGGAATTGTGGCACAAAATGATCTTATTTCAAGATATGTGTAGAAGTATGCTGTGGATTAAATTTTTAAAGGTGCAGGAGATACCGTTTATAGGTGAGAAACTTCAGTGTCCTCAGAAGTAATTGACAATACACTGTGGATTGATGTTACTAATAGAAATCAGATTCTTGCATATATTCCATTACTGCTTAGTGTGCACTAAGAAGTTAGGGGATGAAAGTTACAATGCAGCTGTCTTTTTAATGCTTTCAGATAAAACTTTTCATAAAATGTCTTATTTGATTTTGGTTCTTTGTAGTATAAAAATGTTGGTGCTGCAGGAACTTTACCAGCTTATAGTAGTCAAAATTAATTCCAGAATTATTGAAACGAGATTTTTAAATTATCTGTGAGTTTATTGAAGTTATTCAGTGACTTTCTACAGCTCCACTGAAATGTTTATATTTTATGAGATTTGTGTAGCTCTTTGGGCACTTTATACATACATTATCTTTGAGCCATTACTGTGTATAGATTTTTAACTATTTGCTATTTTCCAGTTTATTTCCAAGGCAATGTATTAGTTATATGAATTATAAATATACTTCTAGGAGTATGCATATATTTTCAGAAAGACAGAGTGGCTTCTTTATTTTGCCATTTGTAGAAATGTAAAAACTAACACTGTCTGGGGCAAGAAATGAAAACATTTAATCTGATATATGAACATTCACATTAAAATGAATTGTAGATTTTCATTTTAATAAATTTAAATTTCATAATTTTTTTCAAGATAGAACTATTTTAAGTTCATCTTTACAGTGGTTTTTTAATTAATATTTTCAGTACAGAATTTGAGTGTAGAATTCCAGTAAGAGATAATGAAGATTACATTAGTATAGAGAGACTAAGTATCCTGTTTGTATTCTAATCTGTTGTGAAAACTAGGTTAACCAAGGATATTAGAGATCTAAAATAAAGGTAATTGATTATAGTGAGACTTGTAGGGAGATCCACGTAAAATGAACAGATTTTAGTCTGAGACCTATTTTGACTGCCCAAAGGTTTGTCCTTGTTTGATGTTTGCTTAGAATGAACTGAGGAAATTAGGCAACTTGAAGTTGCCAGTACAGAAACTCTTGTGGGGGCTGAGCAGGAGCAAAACTGAGTGAAAGAAAGAACTGAGAGATCAGAACAATCTTGGGGGTGATTCATTTGTTGAACAAGTAAATGTTTAGTGAGCTTTGACTGGCAGGACTGGAGGAACACAGGGACTTGTAGGACCTGGTCTGGGTCTTCTGGAAACCTAATTGATCTAGTCATGGCTTAGGGCTGGGCTGTAAAGGGACAGGCAAGAAGATTTGTTTTTAAAGTGTTTATATTTGCTTTAATTTTTGAATGTTGAAAGTCCTCCCCCCTTTTTTTGACTAACAAAACTTTCTTAACACTAGCTATTTTGAACTATTGCTAAAGTCTTTTTATTATTACGATAGCAGTGCATCTCCTTTTATAAAATAAACAATATAGAAACAAAATGAGAAGGTGGGATGGGGAAACAATTGCTGAAAGAATATTCTTCATGGTGTGGAGTTCTATTTTAAATAGATGGTTTATTGTAAAAAAGAAAAGAAAAGAAATTTAAGCTATATAATAAAGCATTCTATGTCTAATAGACTGATATACAAAATTCTTAGTTCTAAAGGTTGGTGGTGTGATGGATATTTAGAGGGAAATGGAGTACACAAAGTTTTTAAGCTCAGACCCAAAGTCATTTCATTTTTTTGTTTTGCCATTACTTAAACCCATTAATTGAGAACAGGTGAATTAAAGAACAAAAACTGATATTACTGTAATATAATGCAGATCTTATTGTATCACTGAAAATGACAAGAGAGAGTTTGTAGTATGCAGATTTAATCCTTCAATCTGCTAACCCCTGCCACTGTTGTGTGCTTTCAATAACTGGACCAAAAAAAAGAAAAAACAAACACAAAAAACCAGCTGAGATGAGACTTTAAATGCACAAGCTGAAGTGTAATTATATTACTATATAAGTGACAACAAAGCTCTTTATATACATTGGAAGTTTTTGACAAGAGAATCGTAAAGATACAGTAGTTTTAATTACTATAAACAGCATAGTTAGCGTGCTATACAGTAATCTGCAAAGATTTGCCTTGCTATGTTATTTATCTGTATAATGTTGATTATATTATAAAATATTGCTTTAGTATTTGTTCTGTATATGGTGTTTGCTAGCCATTTTATTAGTGAATTTTTCCTATTGTGGTTAGTTGTATTTTAATACAGTTGTGATGGAAATGGTTCCTTATTGTAGATATTTCATAGATGATTAAAATATCAAGTAGTAAATGTATTAAAATCTATATTGCAGAGATGAAACTAAGGTTTCTTGGCATATTGGTAAAACAAAGTATGGAAAGAACCTAGGAAATCTGGTATGATTTCTGCCAGACTTCTGCTCTTTCTATACCTGGCACACAGTCGGCATTTAATAAAGATCTTTTAAATGAATTGAATACATTTGTTTTGGTGAACTGTCAAGTCAGTGATCCCTCATGTTTACATGTTGATTCACTTATTTAATATTTGTTGAGCACTTATTAAATGTCAGGTCTGCTGTCATAGTACATACATTTATAGTGGAACAAATCAGTCAGAAAACAAATTTTTATTTTATTTTTGTTGATCCTCACCCGAGAATATTTTTTTCCATTGATTTTTCAGAGAGGGAACGAGGGAAAGAAAGAAACACACACATCAATTGGTTGCCTCCTACAACGAGCAAATTTTTAAAACCAGATAGTGGTTCAAACTACGTAGATAATTGAAATGGGTAAGGTAATGTGTTAGTGCATAATAGGGTGGCTACTTTTAGTTGGTCACAAAAAGCCTTTTTGAATAAGGTGAGTTTTAAACTGAAATCTGAATAATAGCAAGCACTCAAGTGGCGAGAGTATTTTCCATAGGTAAAGACCTTGGTTAGAATATTGTCCCTATGTGCCGAGATTTGGGTTAGATCCATGATCAGGGCACATACAAGAAACAACCAATGAATGCATGAATAAGTGGAACCACAAATTGATCTCTCCCCTTCTCTCCCCCTCCCCCCCTCCCCTCCCCCCCGTCCTTCTCCCTCTCTCCCCTCCCTCTCTAAAATCAAGAAATAAAACATTTTAAAAATCTTTTTAAAAAAAATTTAGAAAAAAGGACTAGTTCAAAATAAAAAACACTTATAAGAGAGTGTGTTTGGGGAATCAAAAAGGCCTGTATTGCTGATCTGGTAGGTGGAGTGTGGAGCAGGGCAGAGAAATTAGAGATCGGACGGTTAGGTTAGGGGCCAGAATCTGTAGGGCTCTAATCAGCTGGGGGTTTTCAAAGTAGAATAGGAAACCTTTGGGGGATTTTAAGTAGAAGAGAAAACTGATTTCCTTTATGATTTTTAAAGAGTCATTTGGACTGCTATATGGAGAATGGATAGTAGTAGAATGAGCAGGAGTGAAAGCGGGTAGACCAGTTAGGTTTGCACAGCTTTGACCAGGGAAGTAGAAGTGGATGGATTTGAGATAGTTTGGGAATGTAGAGTTGAGAATTTTTTGATGGATTGGAGTGAGGAAAATTGAGAAATCAAAGAATTAAACCTAGATTTTGGTTGTATAAATTATGTGAATTACTTATGTTCTTTTCCTGAGATGTGGAGGGCTGGAAGAGGAGCAGGTATGGGAGTTGGGGTAGGGACTCAAGACTTAAGTTTAAGATGCCCATTAACATTCAGGTGGGGATGACAAGGAAGTTTGTTATGAATCTCAATTCCAGAGAGAAGTTTGGGCTGGAGATAGGCAGCATATTTGGTTGACTATAGCCCATGAGACTAGATGAGAATCATCCAGTAGTCTTTTTTAATGCCTAGTCTTTTTTGAGCCCTAATGCTTAAACTATTCATTATATGTATTTAATTACCATCTGTGCTACTAGAATTGATGAGAATGTTGCTGGATAGTAGGATAGGACCTATGGCTGAATCCTGGAATTCTCTAACGTGAAGATTTAGTAGTGATGAGGTCAGTCAAGGAGCAACCTTTGAGGTAGGAAGAATCCAAGAGAAGAACATGTTTCAAGGAGGAGGAAAAAGGTCATGAATCTAATAATCGAGAAATCAAAAGTAAGATTTAAAAGAAGACATGACCTTTGGTTTTGGCAACTTGGAGGTCATTATTGACCCTGATGAGTAGTCTGCATGGAGTGGCGGGGCCAGAAGTTAGATTTGAGTGGATTGAGGAATGCTTGGGAGATGAGGAAGTGGACATAGTATCTATGGACATTTAATTATCCTTAACATTCTGCCTTTTCCTGGTGTAGCTGCCTTTATCTGTGGGTTAAAAACATGAAAATGATTACAGTGATTCGAAGCTTCACAGCATGTGGTAGGCGTTATTTTAAAAAGAAACTCATACTAGAATTGTGAAAAATATGTGATGTTTTAAAAAGTTTTAAAATAGTGTATGTTTTTAAAAAGAAATTAAGACCAGTGTGATTAGTAACTTACCTGGGGTCATGCAGTCAGTGACCTTGGTGATGGAGTTTCAGTATCTATGGTCTTGCCCATACCCTCACCTTCTATTGCTTAAATTCTCATCCAGTAATCTTTCCTCCTACTCTACCTCAGTCCCATTGATTATATCTAGCGCTTATTACTGTCAGCTATAGATCTTACCTCATCTCCACTAATCTGATTTTGGTATCTTACTTTACCTTCCCTCTGATTCCAGTTCTCATGAGACTTATAACCCATGTAATCCATATTTCTTTTCACTGGCCCTCCCCTCACATTATTGCTTTCACCTTGACCCAGCTGCAAATAGGGCTGGTGATTAAAATCACCATAGCATGTCTCTTGAGCCAGGCTGCCAGAGTTTTGACCCTGGTTGTAGCATTTGCTATGTGACCATAGGCAAGTTACCCAATTATGTGTCTGTTTCCTCATCTGTAAAATGAGAGCACTGCCACCGGAAAGTACTGACTTCATAGGGTTTTGAAGGTTATATAAGTTTGAGATAACATACATAGAGTGCTTAGAGCCGTGAGAGTGCTTGGCAACATGGTTCCACTCACACTCCATTGTTCTTACTTGGAAAACCCCAAATGTGATTAAATTCAACCCTACGTGCTTGCACCTGTGCAGCTAGAAAATGAACATGTAGCCACATTGGCCGTTGTAACTTGCTCCCTGAGCCCACACAGCTCAGCTGGCTCACTTCTACCTCTGTGACTTTCTAAATAAACTTATAGTTGAGTCTTGGCTCTGAATTCTTTCTTAGCCAGAATACAAGTACCAAGGTTGCTGAACAGATGTCCAGTCTGACTCCACTGCTCTAACACCTGGTGCCATTCTCACCAGGATGGTGGAAATTGGGATAACTTTTATTTTCTTCTTTTGACTTTTCTGTGCTCCAAATTTTCTTCATTAAAGATACTACTTCCCAACACTAGAAAAAAATGATAAAAATAAATTAAAAAAACAAAAACAAATTCATGAACATTAACCTTCACTAGGCCCTATGTATTGCCTGATAGTCATAGATTTCCCCAGTACATTCACTCTTCCCCTGCCCCAAGCAGATTTCATATCTCCTCCTTATTTTCAGGTGATGACCCTAGATTTTATATTTTATTGCAATTTTATATTTTATTGAGAATATAGAAACAATTAGGACAACTTTTACAAGGGCCTATCAGAGTTACCTACCTGCTAGCCTATTGTGGAATGCTATCTATTGTGGATGGTGCTATTCTGAGTACAATCACTCCTCTTTTCAGCTATGGCCTATACTACTCTGTCATCTATGAAGGACATCATTCCATCAGTTCTCCTTTTCTCTTCTGCATCATTGCTTTTCCATTTCTGGAGTATACAAATATTTTCCCCTATTTTAAGTAACCCCACCCCACCCCTTGATCTACTCCCCTCTTCAGCTACTCCCTCATTTCCCTGCTCGTCCTTACAGCAAAACTTAAGATCAGCTCTTGAGTCTGTTTACTTTTTTCTACATCTTGCTCTCTTTCAGATGTATCATACTGTTTCTAAACTAAATGAGTTTTCTTCCACTTTGTAGTTGTCCTGTGTCCTTGAGCACAGTTCTTAAATCTCTTTTCTCATTGGTGAAATGGAAGTACAGTAATAGTAACTTATCTGCCTTCATAGCGCTGATGTGATAGGTGAGATTGTGGAGCTGAAAACTGAATTGTGAAATTGGAAATTTATGCAATTTTAAAAACGAATTCTGCTTTCATCAGTTTTCCATTATTGATTAATGTTTTCACCATCCTTTCTGAAAACGGTGTGTGTAAATAAGATATCCATCTCATTCTCTCAACTTGATGTAATCAGCAGTTTCAAACAGTTTTTAAGAGCCTTTTTTTAGCTTGAAAGTTGTGAGATTATTTGATGGATAATGTGTAACATTTTTGTCACTTTTGGAAAGAAATGTGCTAAATTTAAGTCTGCCATAGCACAGTGAGTCCTGCTGAAGGATACCACACCATCTGTTCCCTATAAGTTGGGATAAATAAATTCCTTGTGTAGTGTCTCAAAGAGCTAATTTTATACTGAGTGAACTTTATAAACCCTTTAAAACATTATATAAACCTTTTCCAGCAGAGGAGGTGGACTGGCTAAAAATGACTAATATATATGAACAGATCCTAGGTTCTTCAACAGGTAGATAAATGTTTATTTGTCATGCCCTCTCCCTTCTCCCCCACACAGTTCTGGTTGAATTTGGTGCATTAGATCCATTCTCTCTGCCTATATAAAACCTTTTAAAAGTTACAGATATCTTGGGAGTTTCTATTTTTCCACTTAGTCTTCAAACTGTACCTCTTTTGATCTTGTTGAAATACTATCAGGAATATATTTTTTATAATAGGATAGATTAAATTGGTATGAATAGGTTGGCTTAGGAACCTAAATACCATCATTTTTGTGGGAATCAGATTGAGAGGACAGTGCAGGTTTGCAATACCCTCTCAGAGAGTGGAAGAGAAAGCTAACCAGGAGAACAAAAGGACTGAGGATGTCGTTCATTTTCACCAATAGCATTTAGAAGACTGGATATAAATGAATAGGCAGTTGGTTAGGTAGTTAACAGTGAGATTTGTTAGCTAAGTGAGAGAGAGGAGAGTGTGACACCACAGAGTGGTTGAAATAATTTTATGTGCCTGGCAGGAGCAGCAGAAAGACAAGGAAGCCTGTAATATTGGGAAGAAAGTGATAGAAGCAGTGGCGTTGTTGTCTAAGCTGAATAGAGCTAACAGTAAAGATAAAAAGGAAAGTAGAGGATATGGGGACCAAAGTCCTAATGAGTTACAAGACCAGGTGTAGTGAACAGTTGCTGAGAGAGCTGGTAGGAGTATGGCATTGGTACTTAAAATTTCAAAGATGGAGCAGTTTGGGGATAACAAGATTTAGTCTGTGACTACTAGACGACTTAAGTGGATTGTAAGAAAGATCATTGTATTTAGGTTAAGGAACAATGCCAGAGTTTTGGACAGGTCAGTGAACCCAGTTCCAAAGTCTAGTTAATTATTTTCTTTGATACATTACCTGGAGTGATATTGGTGCACTATCTGAAGTGATATTGCTGGGTCAACACCCCCCCCCCCCAAAAGAAGTTGAGACATTTTGGTATGTTGCCCTTTATCACTTGATACTCTCATTCTGAGGATGTATCTCTTCACACTTAATACCAAGAATTGTTCAGGACAGTCTTTACAGTATTGCAGTCTCTTGGACTAAGGATGTCTGACATTAAAGTCTATGCTTTTGGCTGCCCTGCAGGTGCTGGACCTGCTGGTACCACAGATGCAGCTGCTGTGCTGCACCTGTGATGTCAGGGCAAAGAGGAAGTAGCTACTAAAATAAATGTAAATATGAATATAAATATATATATACACACACACATACACACGGGCACACACACACATATATACAGGATGTCCCCCCAAAATGTATACATACTTTAACATCTCAGAGCTCAATTTTGAAAATGAAATGTATGTTAATGAACACTGCCTTTATAATCATTCAAAGTGTGTATATACATTTTTGGGGATACCCTATATATGCTTTTGGTTACTAAAGACATTGAACATTTTTTTTGACTGTGTAATTGTGAATTTCCTGCCCCTGCCATTTGTCCACTTTTCTTGGCACGAGAACCTTTTCTTTCCTACCATTTCGCTTTTCTTAATTTCTTTGATTTGCATTTTTCCTTTTAATATATGTCTTGTTATTTCTGTTTGAATTGTGTGCTTAGTTTATTAATTTCCCTCCTTTGTTTAATAATAAACAATTTTAGTGTTAGTCTAATTACTTTCATAGCCAAACCATATAGGTATTGATGCGTATAGAGTCCTCATTGTTATGTTAATATTACTTAATCACAGTTTTTATTTCTTTGAAGCAAATGTTATTTACTAGTAAATGATTGAAATTGTTTTGTTGTTGTTGACCTGCTTAATTTACAAGGGTATTTTCCCCACCTTGTCCTTTTTTTATATGCACAGCTAGAGAGTGGTCATTACTTATTTAGGCTTTTAAAAATAGTGAAATAGTCTTTGTAGCTAAAGTTAAAATATATATATGGGTCCTAGAAATAAAAATACAATTTTTATTGGATAGAAATTATATATGTATCAATTAAATCTATCTTGGTTGCCTACTCATCCTCACCTGTCAAAGAATGAGATTCCTGCTTTTTTTAAAATTTTTTTGTTTCATTTTTTTTTTTCCCTAAACATTATATGCTGTATTAATTTACCCATTCAGCATGTAATAACTGAGTACCTACTATGCTAAACCACTGTGTACTGCTCTGAGTATTGAATTTACTCATAGTGACACGTGGTCTGTAATTCATGATTTTCACTAAGCAGTCATAGTTGCAAATATTGCATGACTTCTTTCTTTCTAAAAAAAAAAAAAAAGTGTGGAAAGAAATTTATCGTTTACCAGAGTGCTCTAACTAGGCTCTGCTACCATTCAGTTGGTTTTGAGTGAGCCAGTTAGCATTTAAGATAGCACTACTCAAACTTTTTGTTTTCAATATCCTTTTATACCAAAAAATTATGGAGGACTCCAACATAACTGTTGTCTCTCTGCTTATTTATTTATATTTACCATATTAGAAATTAAAACAAATATTTTAAATGTTTATTTAAAAATTATGAACCCACTACATGTTGTAATTAATATTTAATAATATGGGTTAACTGAATGAGTCTTTTGATATGATATTGTAAAGACACTATCATTATGTTTTTAGAAGCAAAAATTAATATGTATAAATTTACTTACATCATTTATTCAGATTCTGGATTGTCATTTGTTGTTTAGACTTTTCAAAACAAAAATTTTTATTTTTCCTCTAGGTGAAAGCACTGAAAGAGAAGATTGAATCTGAAAAGGGGAGAGATGCCTTTCCTGTAGCGGGTCAGAAATTAATTTATGCAGGTATAGATTGAATATTGAAATTAATGTGCCATTTTCTTCTTCACTGTGATATTTTTTTAGTTTTAGAAATTGTCATTTTATGAATTATAGTGAGTACAAATTAGTTCTGTCAGAAACATGACTGTACAGATGGAAGCAGTGAATGGACAGTCATTTGAATATATTAATATTCAGTCCCCTCTTTATGCACATTTGCTTTATATATATCTAATGGTGTTGGTTTTGTTTAATCTTTTGTAACTTTTTTGTATTTTTTAATGAATTTTTATTGAATAAATCTGATGTGTCACATTGTATCATTTCTTGTCATTTCTGTATACTAAATCATTTTCTGAAGTACTTTTCATTATGAGTATCACACTTTTATAACATTGGAACATTTCTGTTTTGCCTGGTATCTGGTATTTGTGGGAGTGGGAAGGTGGTTCTTTTTTCCTTCCTCCCATGAAGAAGTTATAGGCTATTTCCCAGGGGGAGTCCTTGTATAATATCAATTTTGAATTTTATTTGTCTTTATAATGTCCTTTCTTAAGTCCTAGTTAATATTTTTTTAACTGTCAACTCTTTTTATTATAAGTAATAATTTTTAAGAATTGCTTGGGATATCTGTATACTGTATATGTGTTTAATATCTTTTAGTCAAATTCTTATTCTTTCTTAACTGTCTTTAATTGTGTTTCCATTTATATTTGTCCTCATCTTGGCTGATTGGTTAATGTTTTCCTTTGGGAAAGTATTAATTGATAGAATTGTCATTGATGGTTGTTTTAACTTTAGTTATGTATAAGACAGAAGTTACCGTGCCTTGAATAACACTTTTTTTCTTAATATACTAGGCAAAATCCTCAATGATGATACTGCTCTAAAAGAATATAAAATTGATGAGAAAAACTTTGTGGTGGTTATGGTGACAAAAGTAAGTTTCAGCCTTCTGTATATCTTCTTGTATGTGAGTTTTTAAATAGTAACTGTCCCAAGTCCAGCCTTGATGCCTTTGAGTGAATACAGTTTATGCACATCCAGAGTGGTGTGCACTTAACTGTTTTTAAAGGTTTTAATAATTTACCTTGTGTCAGCCATAAGTTGATAATTTTACACATTTGCAGTTGAACATAATTTTAAATAAATTAAAACAATTGATAAATAGAATGTCATGTGAAGAATTGTTAGGTTTTGCTGGAGTAGTAAAATCACTGATTATGTAATTATTAGAAAACATGATTCTTGGAAATTGAATTGTTTCTTATTTTGTAGTTTTTAATAAGAGTGCCTTAAATGTACTTGCTAAATTAGGTACTATACTTCACATACTCCTCAAGGTTTTGTAGCAAAGGCATGTAGACTCATAATTTCAGTGATACTTTTTAGCTAGTGGGATAGGTATTTATTTATTTATTTATTTATTTATTTATTTATTTATTTATTTATTAATTATATCTTTATTGATTTCAGGGAGAGGAAAGAAGAGGGGGAGAGAGAGAGAAACATCAATGATGAGTCATTGATCGGCTGCCATCTGCATGCCCCCACTGGGGATCGAGCCTGCAACCCGGGCATGTGACCCGGGCATGTGCCCTGACCGGGAATCGAACTGCGATCTCCTGGATCCTAGGTCGATGCTTAACTGCTGAGCCACGCCCGGCCAGGCGGGATAGGTTTTTAGAAACTGAAAAGGAAAAGGCAGCTGAGAAAATAATGGAATGATTATTGTGAGGAAGTTTATAACAGGAACTTTTTTGTGATTTGTTGGACTGAAATATTTTTGGGACAAGTTATAAAAGCCAAAGTTTTTCTCTAAAGCAGAAAAAATAGGTTCTTTTAGAGCCTATATTTATATACTTTTTTAACATTACGAAAGCATTCAGTGAAGAGTTAAGACTTAGAAAAGTGGTAGTACTCATGACATTAATTTTTAGGATTGAATTGTCTAATCTGAGAAGAATAGTGTTACTTGTAGCACTGAAAATAATTTTAAATTAGAAACCAGTTTATCAAAGACCAAAAAATAGAATAAATATGGTGTTTTGTTTTTAATCCTCACTGGAGGATATGGTTTTATTGATTTTTATAGAGAGAGAGAAACATCGATGTGAGGCAGGAACTCGGTTGCCTCCTTTACATGCCCCAACCTGAAACCTTTTTGGTCTATGAAATAATGCTCCAGCCAACTAAGCCACACAACCACGGCTAAATATGGGTTTTAAAGTCATAAAATAATTGATACATGCAGTAGGAAATAGAGTTCAACAAATAAATTTTGACAGCTACATACTTTTGTAGTAGCAGTTTATATGGATTGGTCTTGAACATTTTTAATCTATTAAGAACCATATTGATTTTGCAATATTCAAGCACTTATTCAATTAAATATTAAGCTTTAAGTACAGAGGAACAAATCACACGAGGAGACTGTCTCATCTAGTGTTTAAAAAAATATGATAAAAATATACATAGCACAAAACTTATCGATTTAACCATTTTTAAGTGTATGGTCCAGTGTCATTAAGTACTTTCACATTGTGCAGCCATCACCACCATCTGTTTCCAGAACTTTTTTCATATTCCCAAACCGAAACTGTGCCCATTAAACAGTAACTTTCCATCCACACATCCCCACCTCTATGTATTTCATGTAGGTGGAATCATACAGTATTTTCCTTTTGTGACTGACTTATTTCAATCCATGTTGTAGCATTGCCATCCTTTTTAGGGCTGAAGAATATTCCGTTATCTCATCTAGTTTTATCGTATGTAGTACATAATGGAAAATGTGGTGGCCACACATTTGGATATGTATTTGTTATCGGTCTTATTACCTTTAGTATTATAGTAATAACCTCGACTGTTAGAACATAATTAGGAATTAGCAGGATAGGTCTCAGAATAGGTGTATGCATTTGAAGAATAGCTACTTGGAGCCTAGCCTATTCTTATTTTACATAGGATTCCAGTGATATTTGTGGTTGCTTTATTTTCAAGCTAATAGTGGAGGCCAGCTATCAGAAGGCGAAGAAGACTGATATAATTAGGCATTATGGAAGCAATGAATAATTATCTTATTACAAGGAAGAGACAAGAAAAAGCAATTAAGATAAAAAGCAAGCAGAAAAACTTCAAAAAGCAGGTGGGCCCAGCCAGCGTGGCTCAGTGGTTGAGCATCGACCTATGAACCAGGAGGTCATGGTTCAATTCCTGGTCAGGGCACATGCCTGGGTTTCGGGCATGATCCCCAATAGGAGGTGTGCAGGAGGCAGTTTATCAATGACTCTCATCATTGATATTTCTCTTTCCCTCTCTGAAATCAATAAAAACATAACGTGTGTGTGTGTGAGAGAGAAAAAGCGGCTTGGTTTGGTACTGTTTAGAACAAGGCTTAAATTGCTCTTTGTGGCAACAGGGAACTTGAGGGCATGGTATGTTACAATATTACAGTGATTACAAATGATCTTAAGGGAAATATTAAATGGGCAAAATGCATTTAAATGATATTTTTATCTAGATTGGAGTTTTAGAACATTAATAATTTGTAGTATTAAATGCGCAGTTTAAAAAGTTAGATCTAAATACAAAACTCTTAGAGACATGAGCCCGGCCAGTGTGGCTTAGTGGTTGTGTATCGGCCTATGAACCAAGAGTTCACTGGTTCAGTTCCCAGTCGGAGCACATGCCAGGGTTGTGGGCTCAAACCCTAGTAGCCGGTGTGCAGGAGTCAGCCAATCAATGTTTCTCTCTCATCGATGTTTCTCTCTCTCTATCCCTATCCCACTCTCTGTAAA
The DNA here is from genome assembly GCF_054644295.1 of Miniopterus natalensis. Lineage (NCBI taxonomy): Eukaryota > Metazoa > Chordata > Mammalia > Chiroptera > Miniopteridae > Miniopterus > Miniopterus natalensis. The sequence goes on from NC_142092.1 coordinate 55,499,125, forward strand.
ATCAATAGAAACATTAAAAAAAAAAAGAATAGGGAAAGAAGGTGATGAATGCTATTACTATTTTTTTAAAGTTCCCTATCTTGCACTAGCCACTTTTTTTCTAATGCACTCTATACTGGCTCAAATTGAACAAGATGTAAGTCAGCTCATTGCTTTTACAATTTGTTGTTTTATACTTGGAGCAAATTGTGTTAAATTTTAATCCCATCTTCCATCAAAACAGTTACCTTTTGTCATTAGGAAAGTTATGAGCTAAATAGGTTATGAGCATTGGTAGGCTTGGGAGAATAAAAAGACTCTTTACCTGTATATGATTGCTTTTTGTTCTGTGGAAATCATCATGGCTCTGTTTCTAGTTCAGAAAGTGCAGAGCATGTGGTTATAATTTTACTTGGCTTTTATTTTTCGGTTTAACTGAATATCTCAGAAGTTATGTTAACCTCTTTGTACTTACACCTATCAGTTTAATACCAACAGTTTTTTCATATTGATATGAAAGCTGAAACTGTTGGCTAAAGCTAATTGAGGTTGATAATTAAAGTAATATACATGCCCTCATCCACTTTGAAAGAGTAACATAAATAGTGATTCAGAGTCTTAATGTTTACTATTATGTCACTTGACAAAGTTATTTTCAAGTTACAAGTTTGTATTACTAGTGTTGAGTTTGTAGCATCCTGTAACAATACAGTCTAATTAGAGATCAGGTAATAATGAAGTATTTTATTATCATTCATTATTTTGTTTTTTAATGTGTTTAGCCCAAAGCAGTGACAACACCAGCACCAGCAACAACTCAGCAATCAAATTCTGCCACCACAACCACAGTTAGTTCCTCCACAGCACCAGCTGTGGCTCAGGTCCCAACCCCCACCCCTGCTTTGGCTCCCACTCCCACACCTGCATCTATCACTCCAGCATCAACGACAGCATCGTCTGAACCTGCACCTGCTAGTACAACAAAACAGGAGAGCCCTGCAGAACAGCCAGCAGAAACACCAGTGGCTACTAGCCCAACATCAACTGACAGGTAAGAACTGGATTCTAGAAAATTGTCATAACATGAACTTCATGCATATATTTATTTTGATTATTTTTTTGACCAAATTAACGCTGTTAAACTTTTTCTAAACTTTGAACTCTGACAAAAACAGTATTACTTGTGTCTGTTTAACTTTCCATAATCCAAATTTTTATATACTCTGTTTTTTTTCCCCAGAGGGAAAAGGAAAGAGGATCAGGGTCATCATTCACTTTGTGTAGAAAATTTTGGAAATACAAGTGACCAAAAAGAAGAACTAAAATAACAGTGTATTATAGCTTGACATATTATAAATAACTTGACATTGTCCCTATCATTATTTATATTTGATTTATATTCTTTCTTTAAAATATGTTTTTATTGATTTCAGAGAGAGGAAGGGAGAGAGAAATAGAATCATCAGTGATGAGAGAGTCATTGATCGGCTGCCTCCTGCACCCCCCCCCCCCCACTGGGGATCGAGCCCTGGCTGGGAATCAAACCATGACCGCCTAGTCCATAGGTCGACGCTCAACCACTGAGCGAACAGTGGCCAGATTGATTTATATTCTTTCTGATTGTTGTCATATATGTGATCAGCATCCTTCCATGTCAGTAAATATTTCCAGTTGCTGCATAGCATAGTGTTTTGATCTGACATCTGTTAGCTCTTAACTTTAAAGAAGTAATTAACATCTTTGGGGTTTTTCCTCATCTGTAAAATGTAAATGACAATAGAATCTACCTGTCTCATAGTTATTTATAAGGATTAAATGAAACAATGAGTGCATGAGATGTGAAATAGCACATGGCAGACAGTATGTGCTGAGTATCAGCTATTGTGAATATTTCACCTATCACCTTTTTTTTGAACATATGGATTATTTCAATTTTGCACTGTCTTGTCTTTGTGAACTTGTAGAAATTTAAAATTTACCTGTAAATCTTGAGAACAAAAGAAAAAGTGCTGGGATAATTCGGGAGCAATAAATAATTTCTTGTGGCAAGTTGGAAGTTAGGATATTCAGTAGTTTATGATAAAGACATCCCCCCCTCCCCCCCATAATAAATAAAATAACCAAACCAAATACTTCAGTTCTCTTGGCTGGAAAACTGTACCAGGGAATCCCAACTTAGATAGAGCGTGAGTTGTATTATGTCCAGTGTGGTCTTTGGAGCTGTTTGTATTTTTTTACTTCAGTGCAGCTCAGGACCTCAGTGGCAGTAGCGGGACTCCTTGGAATTAGAACCAGACACAATGGAAAACTGCAGCAATTTACTCATTTCCCAAAATTATGCATCTCACAGAAGGATAACACAGGAAGGGAAAGATGAGAGGAGCTGAGAAAACAAGCTACAAACTGTGCCTTAGTCCCTTCATCTGTGCTGTAAAATGTTTAGTGTCCTATAAAGCACAAAACTTAGTGAAATGATTGTCAGGACATATTCTGGTGTGAATTTGATGAGTGTAAGAAAGTTTGTCCATCCCCACTGGCCTGACATTTTATTATTAGGGATTTGTTTCTCAGATCAATTTGTTCTTCAAATACTGTTACAATGCAAATTCCACTCAATTCATTCTCTAAGGTTGATAGCTGACTTAGAGAAACTGTACTTGTGCACAAGAACTATATTGTTTGTAGTTGAGGACAAATTATAACCAAATTAAATATTCATTAGTAAGGGGATGACTTGACCTGTGACTTGTTCATATTAGAGAGCAGTGCTACTCAAAGTGCAGTGGTCAGTAGGCAGCATTGGCATCACTGGGAGGTTGTTTGAAATTAATTCTTAGGCTTCACTTCAGACCTCTAAATCAGAATTATCTTGGGGTAGGTCCCAGAAGTCTGTATTTTGCCAAGCTCTTCTGGTGAAGTCTTAGACTTGCTAAAGCTTGGGAAGCTCTGATATCCAGTACCACAGGCCCGTGAAAGTGTGCAGTATATATTTGTATTAAGTGAATGTGGTTTCAAGGCTATGTTATCAACTGTAAAAAGCAGATTGCAAAACAGTACAAGTGAAAACCATAAACCAGACACAAGCCACAAACAACATATATTCTGTGGGTATGCTTAATAGTGTGTAGTAGAACAGGGACAATACACTGACTGACCGATAAGTGGTTTCCTCTGCAGACAGGGAGGGAAGACATGGTGAGGCAAAATCAAGAATGGTGGGTAAATGATACCTCACTCTTAGCTGTAATGTTTAAAAAGAAATTTTGAAACTGTGTGCAAAAATAGCACAAATTATTCTGTAAAAGAGCAATAGTAAAGGGGCAGTAACCCTACCAGATAGTAAAATGTATTATACATGGTAACAGTTATAACAATTTAGAATGACTCTTAACTAGAAAAACTGCTCAGTGAAATAGACAGTAGTTTAGAAACAGACCAAAGTACATATAGGGGTTTAATATAAGATAAAGATGTAATTTCAGACCACTGTGGGGAAAAGGCTGTTGGGATAAATGCCTAGCCCCTGGAAGAGGGATCACATACCTTACACTTACAAAAGTAAATTCTAGATGGATAAAGATTGAAAGTAAAAGTGAAATCATAAACAAGAAGAGAACATGGGGAAAATTGAAATAATCTTAACCAAAAAAGTCATAAAAGGGGAATGATTAATAAATTTGACTACAGAAAGAATTTAAATGTTGGCAACCAGACTAAAAATTCCTTAATAAGAGCTTGATTTGATCAATTAAATGGAATACTGTGCATCTTTTGGGAAAACTTGAGGTAGTTGTGGTTGTGCTGACATGAAATAATTGTTTGGTTAAATAAAACACAAAAGAGGACAGAGTGGTTACTGTATAAAACTGATAGTGGTGATTGCCTCTGGGCAGGCATCTTTTCAAAAGACTTACCTTCCCAATATATATTTAATTTTGAAGTTTTGCTATCTAGTTAATGAAGATACTTTAAAATTATACCAAAGGATTATAATAATCATATTGGGCATTACCATGCCAGGCACTTTGCTAAGCACTTTACCAGCGGTAACCATATACCACATTTTGGGATACGTGGATATTATTGTTGACATCATTGTATTGATGAAGGAACTGAACCTTAGAAAGTAATTTATGAATTCAAACTTAAGTAGTTCCCTTGCTTTTGCTATGGCTACAGGGTTTTCTCAGAACTGAAGTATACTGTGTTTGTTTTTAAAATTGGGACAGAGGCATACGTGTGTCACATTTATTAATCCTCAGGTGAGGATTAAAAAATAAGTAACATAAAATGATGGATTTGCAGAACAGAATGAGTACTAAGATTTAAAGTTCTTCCCAAGCCATAAATTTTATAGATGAAGCTTTGGGGTTTAATTTAGGACTGTTTTATGTTTTAATACCATAGTCAGACTTTTACATTTAATGAAAATCAAAGAATCTCTCTACGAATTAGACAGTTGCTAAACTTTAATGTAAATCTTAAATACTTTCTGATATGATTTTTCTAAAAACCTTTTCCAGTACATCAGATTCTTCTCGGTCAAACCTTTTTGAAGACGCAACAAGTGCTCTTGGTAAGTGTCTACATTGTAAATAACCCTGTAAGAGAGAGGGACGGGGTGTAAGTTTTGTTTTCTAGATCATGATAATGTGTTTGTTTTTATGGCTGCTTACAATCAAGCTGTTAAATAATTGATTTAGATAATTATTTAATTAATAATGCTACTAAAAACTGTAAATTAATGTTTCGTACATTAACTTTTTTTTTTCAAGATGACTTGTTTTCAAATTTTTCAATTACAGTTGGCATTAAATAGTATATTAGTTTCAGGCATACAGTATAGTGGTTAGACATTTATGTAACTTACAAGGTGATTTCTGCCCTCCCCCCAATAAGTCTTGTACCTGCCTGGCGCCATACATAGTTATTACAGTATTACTGACTATATTCCCTGGGCTGTACTTCACATCCCCATGACTGTTTTGTAACTGCCAATTTGTACTTCTCAATCCCTTCACCTTATTACCCGACCCTCCAATTCCCTTCCTATCTGACAACCATCAGTTTATTCTTTGTATCTATGAGTTTGTTTCCGTCTTGCTTGTTTGTTTTGTTTTTTAGATTTCACATGTATGTGGCTCGTAGCCCTTTCCCCCATCATCATCAAAGCAGCATAGCATCTCTGACCCTGCTTTTCTCCTCTCTTCCTTACATCAGTTTCTCTGATCTTCTTATCTACTTCCCTCCTACTTTTAAGGGCTTTTGCATTGGGCCCACTCAGATAATGCAGGATAATTTCCCAATTTTAGCTGATTAGCAATCTTAATTCCCCTTTGCTAGGTAATCTAACATATTTATAGGTCCCAGGGATTGGCATGGGTAGAGAGGCATTATTCTACCTAGTACCTATATGTTAAAGTTCATGTTGTTATTCATCTTTGTATTCTTAGCACTGTAGTGCCTAAAACATTGTATACATTCAAAAAGTATGTGGAGAATGTTTCACATTAAATGTTCCCTTTCTTTTCCCTCCTTCCACCCCTGCTCCCACCTTTTTGTAGTGACAGGCCAGTCTTATGAGAATATGGTAACTGAGATCATGTCCATGGGCTATGAACGAGAGCAAGTAATTGCAGCCCTGAGAGCCAGTTTCAACAACCCTGACAGAGCAGTGGAGTATCTTTTAATGGTGAGAAACATTTTACTTCTTCATTCTAGGTTAAGACCAAAACCTCAAAGAAACAAAGATTTTAAAGAAACCGTACAGTTCACAGGAGAATAATAATATATACTAGATAATTTACATAATGCTTTATTTTTCTAGTATGCTAACGTTTTGTGTTGATGAAATGGCCTCTTCTAAAAGATTTTGATAAGATTTTTAGTTACTAAACAGCATGGCTAACTGAGATGCAAAGTTGGCTATTCATTTGGACTAGATCCTTCTATGCCAGTTATATCATCCTCAAAGGCTGATAGTTGTGTGTTGGGGGGTGGGGGAAGATTTCCTTTTTATGTAATCTAACATTTTAGTAGCATTTTTGACTGCCAGTAATCCTGGATGTACTATTTAGAGCAAAAGTGTCAAGTTAGAAGCCCAACCCAAATATTACTTGATTTATGCTCTAAATTTTGGTAATTGATAACTTTTATTTTAAAATACATTTTATTGATTTCAGAGAGAGGAAGGGGGAGGGAGAGAGAGAGAGAAACATCAGTGATGAGAGAGTCATTGATCGGCTGCCTCGTGCATGCCCCCTATTGGGGATCGAGCTCGAAACCTGGGCATGTGCCCTGACCAGGAATCGAACCGGGATCTCCTGGATCATAGGTCAATGCTCAACTGCTGAGCCACGCTGGCCAGGCAATTGGTAACTTAAAAATTAGATTTCACTTAAAAATTCAGATAATCTGATTTATCTGGACAAGTAGGATCCCAGGTTTTTGCAAGAGATTAGGAAAAGTTTTAGATCCTAGACTCTCTCTTTTACTATCTTCCCCTTTCATTCACTGTTTCCTGACATAGTATTATGCATTTAATTTAACATGTTACCTGCCTCTTTCCATTGACATTTGAATTGTTAGCCTGTTTATAGTTGGTAACAGCTGAAGGGATTTCAAATAAGTTACTGTCTTTTACTAGCCTGGCATAAAGGTTTTTGAGAAATAGGCTGTGAGCATGGACTGAAACCCTTGATACTTTATGACAACGAATGTTAGTTTTATAGATGTGGCACAGGCTAAAGTAATTGCGTAGAATTCTGGAATAACATTATTTTTTTTAATCTTAACACTTTATAATTGTCTGGTATTTTGAAGTATCATCAAAGTCTGAATTGCCCTAAATATCACCCAAAATCCAAATTCTGGGAAATATAATCCATACTTCAACCCATTCTTTTGTTTCCAGGTTATACATCTATTAGAAACCCTTTTCAGATAGTAGTTTCAGGATAGTCATAGTCATAAGCGAATAAATGTTCTGCCTCCACCAGCTATTTGCATACTCATTTGTATGTGAGATTCACCAAACCTTTCCTTGGCATATCATTTTGTCTTTAAAATGCTGGCAATTCATTTTATTTGTTTGGAATTGAGGAATCATATTGGATTGGTAATCACTGTGGAGTGGAAGAGTAACATTATACTACATTTCAAGTTTTCAGTAGCTTCATATGGTTAATGGGTATTTTATTGGACAGCATAGCTATAGAAAATACTTCATTTAGCATGGAAAGTTCTGTTGGACAGTGCCACTTTATAGAAATAATGGGTTCTTCACACTTGGGCCATTTCTAATCTAATTTAAATATATGTAGCTTTCAGATAAGTCTTGATCCTTTACTTTTTAAAAAAATTTCCATTATTTATTGATTTTTTAAAATTTTTCTTTTGGGAGGGGCTAAGGGAGGTGATGGAGGCTGTGCAGGGAAGGAGAGAGAGACAGAGAAAGACAGACAGACATCAAGTTGTTGTTCCACTTATTTATTCATTCATTGATTGTTCTTATATGTGCCCTGACCAGGGATGGAAACCCACAGCCTTAGCATGTAGGATGCTCTGACCAACTGAGTTACCTGGCCAGGGCTTAATCCTTTACTTTTAATTGAAGCAGGCATCTGTTTGATGCTTTTGGAAATTAGACAAGGATATTAAATACATTAATAAATCTTTTACTCTGTGTAATATTTAACTAACTTTAAATGATAGGATATTTTAAAGCTTGGAAATTGTATTATAGGGAATCCCTGGAGACAGAGAAAGTCAGGCTGTGGTTGATCCCCCTCCAGCAGCTAGTACTGGGCCTCCTCAGTCTTCAGTGGCTGCGGCTGCAGCAACGACGACAGCAACGACTACAACAACAAGTTCTGGAGGTAAAGTGGAATCTTTTGGGTGGGAGGAAATGGTCTTGAATTTGTACTGTAAAGTAATTTACTCTGAAGTATTTTGAGGTGAGATTTATTCCCAGAGCATTTGGGTAACTCCTAAAGCCCATTTGCTATTCTTTAATGTTAAAGACGAGCCCAAAAGAAATTCTGACAAGTAGATATAAGAGATATTCTTGCCTGTATTCAGCATCATTGCTGCAGTTTTGGTAGAGCATATTCTAAAGAAGAGATGCTTCCCAGTTTGCATCCATTGTCACATTCCAAAACTATTTCTAATGGTTTCTCACTTTGTCTCTTTTATAAATTTTATAGAGTATGTATAATTTTAAAGCCAGTAGTATCTTAGTGGTTATTATGCAACCAAGGAAATAAAAACCTCGAGAGGTTTGAAATTTTGTGTCTAGAGGTGAAAGCTAACTTGAATTCAAGTGTCTAATGGCCCACATTTCCATTGTATAAAGTTTGACTGTACAAAGCAAAGCCTGGAGCCTTTGGTAGGCCCAAGAATTACTTAGTGTTCTCTTTTATTCTTTCTTTTGTGTATTGATAAAGCATTCAAACTGTTAATTTTGAAGAGGCCATTCTTTGATGCGTTTTCTAGCTCTAATTGTGACAGTCAGCTCTGGTTAAGAGAAGTTTCTAAGCACTTTATGTACAGTCTCCCAGAAGACAGGCTTGTCATTTCTTAAGGATTAGCATAGAAATGGAAAGAGGAAGCCACTGCTTTGGTTCAGATTGAGGGTGCTGTTCCATTGAGCAGCATTTATTGAGTAACTTAGTTTCTGAGTCTCTTTTTCTTCATTTGTAAAATTGGTGTTACACGAAGAATAAATATCTGTTACATGGTCATTTTAATTTGAACAATTGTCTTGAATTAAAATTTAGGAGATAACATCTAAAAAATTCTTATTATTCATTAGTAACCTCAAAAACAGTTCTTTTGTATGTAATTTTTTATTTTGTACAGCATAACCAGACAAACACCACCACCCCAAAAATTCACAAATTCTACATCTTATACCTTATTTGGAATTATTAATATTTATTATTATAAAGGGATCTTGGACTAGAGTTATAAATGTATTAATACTAGATAGTCTGGTGGCTTGTTTATCGTGTTTTTGTAGATTATAAATGTTTGAAATTTGACGATGATAAAAAAAATCTTCTAACTCTAGTAGTAAAACTCCATCTGATCTGTAAATGTGAACTCTTAACTTTCAATTATTAATTACAGGGGTTGGCCAAAGCAGGTTTACAGCTGTAAGTACATGATACACAGTTTATTCTTGTATTATTTATTTATTTATATTTTTTCATACGAACTACTGTAAACCTACTTTTGTCCGCCCGTTAGGAATTTCCCAGGAATTCAAGCTCAGATTGTTTTTGGGTGTTTGTTTTTAAGGTTTTGGTTATATTATAAAGTAAGTGGGTTTTGTTTTGTTTTTTTCTTAGTCCTGCTATATATATTTTTTAGGAACTTTTGAGCAATAGGAACAACTTCTAGTACTTATTATTTTGATAGAGTACAGAGCACAAGTCCTCAGTATTATTTGATAATATTGAATGCCTGGGGCAGTTGTAGGAAAACACCTTTCTTTTAGTGTTCTGTACTCTACCTTTGCTAATGGAATAATATGTGTAGACTTGGAAATTGGTAGAGTTTGAAGATTTTGTCATTATTTACTTCATTTTATATACATCTGAGAACTCAGACTACATTTTTTTACTTTCCAATGCTCAGTCTAAATTACAATTGAACCAGCTCTTTGTATATGTAATTGCTACTTTTGTTTAGCAACGTTTGTGTGTATTTTAGGACATCCCCTTGAATTTTTGCGGAATCAGCCTCAGTTTCAACAAATGAGACAAATTATTCAACAGAATCCTTCCCTGCTTCCAGCATTGCTACAACAGATAGGTCGAGAAAATCCTCAGTTACTGCAGGTGACTATTTAACCAGTGTTAATTTCAGAAGTGGGTTTAGAGTGTGTCACATTTTGAAAGCTTTCATGAGCACCCCCTTCCCCTCCACCAACTCTAAACCATTCTTCTAAGCTACCTTCAGTAGAATATGCTACATAGAGAGATAGGTGTACTGGAAAAAGAGTTGGGGGTGGGGGTTGGGTTAATTTTAGTTGGTCAAATAATAAATTTGGGAAACACTTTATTAAAAGAATCTGTGAAACTCTTCAGCAAAGAAACTGCTTAACTTAAGTCTTTTTCTCCAAGCTTATTTGTGGAGCACCACCTCTTAGAAAACATACTCATGGGCTTATCAATGAATGCTTAGGTCACAAAATATTTGAGTTTGGTACATCATTGTACTACCTGCTGGTGTAGAAGACATATATAAGTTCTGTTCCCTCTTATATTTGTCAAGTAGTTTTTTAACATTGATTTTATTTTTTGGCAGTTACATTTATGAGAGAATTTGAATTCTCTTAATTCTTCACTGTTTATCTCACTCAAAAGAACTGAGCTTCTGTAATAATATACAAGAACTCATATCCTCACAAAGACTAAATAATCTAGAATCATTCTAAAATATTGCAGTTACAAACTTATAGCTTCTCTTATTTGTATTTAGAGTTCTTATTTTTCTGAAGATATTTGATATCAATGTAATGTTTTTCTCTGTCCTTCAAATCACCACAGCAAATTAGCCAACACCAGGAGCATTTTATTCAGATGTTAAATGAACCAGTTCAAGAAGCTGGTGGTCAAGGAGGAGGGGGCGGAGGTGGCAGTGGAGGAGTTGCAGAAGCTGGAAGTGGTCATATGAACTACATTCAAGTAACGCCTCAGGAAAAAGAAGCTATAGAAAGGGTGAGTTTAAGTAAAACTAACAGTTCAGCTCTTTAGTCACAGTAGTCACATTTCACATGCTCAGTATTCACTTGGCTAGTGACTCCCATGTTGGATAGCAGTGATACGGAGTGTTTCCATCACTGGAGGTAGTTCTCTTAGAGCCAAATAGAGCATCACCCCCAGGGATTGCAGTAAAGACAGGTTCTTCTCAGCCCTGCTTTCCCATCTTTCCTTTGTGAGGCCAAGGGACCAGCGTGAATACCATTCTAGCATGAACTAGTTATAAATATAGGGTGTCCCCAAAATGTATACACATTCTACATGTGTATAAAGTCAGTGTTTATTAACATACAATTCATTTTCAAAATTTAAAAGAATCTACAGAAATGAATAATTTTTTTTGTTTTCATCTGTTTCCAAACTGATGACTGTTCTCATCCAGGCACGGCTGGTAACAGAAGGAATGGAATCACAAACATCAGGAATCATTTTGTTTGGTGTTTGTGTGCCCTTAATTCGTTAACTGTTGCTGGTTTTGTATTGTAAACTTTATCTTTTATGTATCCCCATTAAAAAGTCTAGTAGATAAATTTTCTTTGTTGAAAGCTTACTGTGGCTTCACCCATTATTTCAGATCAGTTAAACCTGAAAAGGAGTGAAAATTAAGTGAATTATCAGCTGTTACACAAGGTGTCCCCCAAAGGCAGTGTTTGTATCCAATAGCATTTTAGGATGAATTTCCTTTGTTCAAAGCTTAGTCTGGATGAAAAGAAACGGCAGTTTAACTTTCAGCTGTTAAAATGGCTGTACATGTTTTTGGGACACCCTGGATATTAAGAAACAAAATTTCATTGATATTTGAAAACTCAGTAAGAAAATGATCTTTAGGTGTTTGCCCAATTTAACATTATCTATTTTAAAATTTATATTTCAGAGTTTTTAACTTCATTACTGTCACTAAAATGTAAAATAGGTATATGAATTATAAAAAATGATGTACAGTAAATATAAGAACCTGCTATGCTGATTCTCTTCCCATCCTTACTAGGTCGACCAGTATAGGTCGTGGCACTGTGTTAACCTAGTTTTTATGATACTGTGACTAGTTATTCATTCTATGGCCCCATTGTTAACGTTTGTAAATAGGGAATTGTAATACTTGCCCTGTTTTACAAAGTGTCCTGAGATGGAAATTCGATAAAGTGCTTTTTAACTTAATACTTAGAAAACTGTCTGGACAATAATTTGTCCTTGTTTATGATGTAAGCATATCAAGTGTTCAAGGTTTATAATTATGTATTTCTTAAAAGATTCTTTATCATGCTGGTATTTTCCCCCCTCAAAGTAACAGAAGTGAGTAAATGACACTTGCCTCAATTGTTCTATAGCAACTGTTTTTTGAGGTTAGGGTTATCAGTTCTTGTTTCTGTGTTGGAGAAGTTTTCTTTTTGTTGTTTGTGCTTTTAATGTCACACTAAAAAATTACTGCCTAAAACAAGGTTAAAAGATTTACTTTTGTCTTTTCACTGAAGAGCTTATAGTTATTATTACTTCGAGGTTTGTGATCCATTTTGAGTTACGTTTTGTTTATAGTGCCTAACTACATTCTTTTGCATCTGGTTATTCAGTAGCCTCAGCACCTTTTATTAAAAACACTACTCTTGGCCGGCTGGTGTGGCTCAGCAGTTGAGCATCAACCTATGATCCAGAAGTTCAACGTTCAGTTCCCGGTCAGGGCACACATACCCAGGTTGCAGGCTCGATCCCCAGTGGGGGACGTGCAGGAGGCAGCCAATCAATGACTCTCATCGTTGATGTTTCTCTGTCTCTCTCTCTGTCTTTCCTCTCTCTCTGTCTCTCTCTCTCTCTCCCTCCCCCTTTCCCTTTCTCTCTCTGAAATCAATAAAGACATTTAAAAACAAACAAAAAACTACTCTTTCCCCACTAAGTCATCTTAGCATTCTTATTAATAAAATCAATTGATCAGAAATGTGATGATTTATTTCTGGGCTCTCAGTCCTGTTCCACTGATCTATGTGTTTACCCTGTGTCAGTACCTTACTGTCTTTTTTTTAATCCTCACCTGAGGATATGTTTTTACTTTTTAGAGAAAAGAAGGGAGAGAGAGAGAAACAACATTGATCAGTTCCCTCCTGTACATGCCTGACCAGTTATTGAACCCAAAACCTAAGTATGTGCCCTGACCAGGAATTGAACCTGTAACCCTTCAGTGCTCAGGATGACACTCCAGCCAACTGAGTCATATCAGCCAGGACCTCACTGTCTTGATTACTATGGCTTTGTAGTAAGTTTTGAAATCAGGAAGTGTGAGTGCTCCAGTTTTGTACTTCTTTCTCAAGATTTCCATATCAATTTTAGGATCAAGTTGTTCAATTTCTGCTGCCCTCCGCTCCCCCCCCCCCCCCCCCCCAAAACTAGATATTGTGTTTTTGTGTAGATCAGTTTGGGGAGTATTGCCATGTTAGCAGTATTAAGTCTTATCAAGCCATGAACATGGGATTTCTTTCCACTTATTATTAGATTTTCTAGAATTTCAGAAATGTTTTATAGTCTTCAGTTTGTACTTGCGTTAAATTGATTCCTAAGTATTTTGTTTTTGATGCTATTATAAGTGGAAGCGTTTTCTTTTTTAAAAAAATACGACTATTGATTTCAGAAAGAGGAAGGAAGAGAGAAACATCAATGATGAGTCATTGATCAACTGCCTCCTGCACGCCCCCTGCTGGGGATTCAGCCCACAATCTGGGCATGTGCCCTGACCAGGAATCGAATGTTGATCTCCTGGATCCTACCTAGATCGATGCTCAACCACTGAGCCACACTGGCTGGGCTGGAAGTGCTTTCTTAATTTCATTTTTGGATTGTCATTGCTAGTTTTATAGAAATACAATTTATTTAATGTATTGATCTTATATCTTGCAATCTTCAACTTATATCAATTCTGATCATTTATGTTGTTTTAGGATTTTCTGTATGCAAGATATCATTTGCAAGTAGACATAGTTTTACTTCTTCTCTAATATGGATGCCATTATTTATTTGTTTTGAGTGGCTAATTGCTCTATCTGGAGCCTCCTGTGTATTGTTGAATAGAAGTGACGAGAGCCAACATGCTCGTCTTTTTCCGCATCTCAGGGGAAAACATTTCAGTCTTTCACTAGTAAGTATGAAGTTAGCTGTGGGTTTTATTAAATTCCTTCTATCTGTTTGAGGAAGTTTCCTTCTACTCCTAGTTTGTTGAGTGTTTTTATCACAAAAGGTGTTGGATTCTGTCAAGTGCTTTTTCTGTGTTTATTAAGATGATCATGTAGTTTTGTTCCTTTTTCTGTTGATATGCTTTATTATGCTGATTGATTTTTGTATGTTGGGCCAACCTTGTATTGCTAGGATAAATCCCACTGGGTCATGGAGTATAATCCTTTTTTCTGTTGCTGGATTTGATCTGCTAGTATTTCGTTGAGGATTTCTGGATCTATCTTCATAAGAAGTATCAGTCTTTAGTTTTCTTGTGGTGTCTATATCTGGTTTTGGTATCAGTGTTTTAGTACTGGTCTTATGAATGAGTTGGGAAGTGGTCCCTTATCTTCTGTTTAGAAGACTATGAAAATTAATGTTAATTTTTCTTTAAATGGTTGGTAGAATTCACTAGTAAAGTTATCTGGGCCTGGCTTTTCTTTTTGGGAAATTCTGTGATTACTCATTCCATCTCTACTTGTTACAGGCCAGTTCAGATTTCCTGTTTCTTCTTGAGCTAATTTTGGTGTCTTTTGGTCACCTTCCCTCTAAGCACAGCTCCAGCAGTAGCCCATAAGTTTTAGTGCTTCGCAGTTTTGTTTTCATTCATCTCAAAGTATTTTCCAATTTCCTTTGTGATTTCTTCTTTGATCCATTGGTTATTTGGGATTGTTTTAATTTTCACATATTTATGAATTTCTCAAATTTCCTTTTGTTGTTGATTTCTAAATTCATTCCACTGTGGTCAGAGAACACACTTTGTATAATTTTAATCCTTTTAAATTCATCGAGGTTTCTTTTATGGCCTAACATGGTCTTTATATAGAGAATGTTCATGTGTACTTGAGAAGGATGTGCAATCTGTTTTAAGTATCCTGTGTCTGTTAGGTCTAGTTGGTTTATTATGTTCAGTCTTCTGTTTGCTTTTCGGTCTTCTGTCTAGTTGGTATATCCATTATTGAACGTGAGGATATTGAAGTCTCCAACAGTTCTTGAATCAGTTTTTGTTTCATGAATTTTGAGAATCTGTTATATATGTGTATAATGAAGTCTTTCTGATGTTTTATATTAAAATGTCCTTCGTTATTAGTAACAATTTTTATCTTAAAGTCTATTTTGTCTGATACTAATAAAGCCACTCCAGCTCTTTTTGTAACTGGTTTGCATGTATATATCTTTTTCCATCCTTTTACTTTCAGCATGTTTGTGTCTTTGACCCTAAAGTGTGTGTCATATAGAAGCTTATAGTTGGGTTGTGCCCTATCTACCTTTTACTTCAGCTAGCCCAGATTTAATCTGGACAAGACCTAGGTAACAAAATCATTTGAAGTTTCTTCTCCTTTCATGGATGAATACTCATGCTGAATTGGGACTTGTGCCCAGTGCTTTAAGGTCATTTCTTGATACAGTCTAAATCAAGGCCGTTGAGACAGTTGAGGAGGGGATTCATAAATAACATTTGGCTGACAAATATATCGTACCTAGTGAATTAGATCATTGACCTTAGTGTTGAAAGTCTTTAAAGCCGTGATTATTGAGTCACAAGTGATTTTTAACAGAGTAGGAAAGTGAAAGTGGCTCATATCACCATTTAAAATGCCATAAAAATTAAGCAGATAAAAATAGAACACCATATATCTTGATCTCAGAAATATTATGTAATATTACTAATAATTGATCACCCATTTTTCTAGTATGGAGTGTTTCATAAGGCAAGGAGATTGAGAATGATATTTGATCCTAATAAAGAATATGACTTTCTTTACAAATAATTGGGTGAAGTAGTTAAACTTATCTCCAGTTCTCATCTGTATCTTCACCCCTCATATACTAAAAGCAATTTAATTTATAAATTTCTATAGAATCATTTAATTTTAAACCACCACAGTAAGCAGCTAATTTTTAGTGTTAATGCCAACTGTTGTTAGCAAAGTATCTGTTAGTTGAATAGCTTTAACTAGGAACAAAGAATTTTGTAAGTGGTGGTTAAAGGAAAGAGTCTAGATTCATTTGGCCCCTTGGGTTGGATATGGATGGATTCA
Source organism: Miniopterus natalensis (assembly GCF_054644295.1). Lineage (NCBI taxonomy): Eukaryota > Metazoa > Chordata > Mammalia > Chiroptera > Miniopteridae > Miniopterus > Miniopterus natalensis. The sequence continues at coordinate 55,515,107 of NC_142092.1, forward strand.
TGTAAAATTCTCAAGGGCTTTTGTGTCTCTTACAGTAAGTTTTCAAGTGATGATACATTTTCTCTTTTTTCTTCCAGTTAAAGGCATTAGGATTTCCTGAAGGACTTGTGATACAGGCATATTTTGCTTGTGAGAAGAATGAGAACTTGGCTGCCAATTTTCTTCTACAGCAGAACTTTGATGAAGATTAAAAGGGACTTTTTTTTTTAATCTCACACTTCACACCAGTGCATTACACTAACTTTGTTCACTGGATTGTCTGGGATGACTTGGGCTCATATCCACAATACCTGTATAAGGTAGTAGATTGTTGGGGGTGGGAGGGAGGGATCTAGGATAAATACAGTGCATGTCTGCTTCAATTAGCAGATGCTGCAGATCCACACAGTGTGTAAAATAGACAACCAAAAATCAGCTTTTGCAGGTCTCTATCTCTTGTATAAAACAGTAGGTAACTTCCTAGGTTTCACTTTTTAGTGTACTAGATCCAGAAATTTAGTGTAATGCCCTGCTTTGTATTTCTTTGACTTAACAGTGGTTTCAGAAAGAATCTTTGCTACCTAGAATCTACAGTCTCTATTTCATGGCAACACTGGATAATGGCTTTATGAAATTGAAAAAATTTGGAACAACTATAAATAGAAATGCCAAATAATTGATGGTTATTGTTGCTGCTTCAAATAAGTATAAAATTAATGTCAAGAAAGCCCATTCTTTTCATGTTAAATACTTAGGGTGGGGGTGGGAGGAACGGGAACCTTTTCTTAAAGTGAAAATAATTACTGCTATTTTAAAATCTCTAGATCATTGAATGTGAGACCCTTCTGACATGATTTGAGAAGCTGTACAAGTATAGGCAGAGTTATTTTCCTGTTTACATTTTTTGGTTTATTTGTGGGGGAAATTGGTAGGTGTCTAATTACTGTTTACTTCCTTGTTATATTGCAGTAAAAGTTTTAAAACCACCATTGCATGTTTGCTTTTGATGTATCCCTTTGTGGAATTAGCACTTTGGGGCCATGGAGAACTGCAGTGCTGACTCTCCCTCTCGTCCCTTCTCAGCAGAAACGTGCTTGTCACTAAGTTGTGAGTTCAAACTGCAACCTTTTTAAAAACCCACAAAATGTTGATTCAGTTCAAAATTAATACAAATGTTTCAAAACTAGGTTTCTGGTATTTGTAAATGTTTTTCCTTATTAGATAAGAATGTATGACCATTAAATTGCTTTCAAAAAGAAAAGGTGGACAGAACTAGAATCCAGCATCTTTTATTGGAAAGACTGATGAAATCTTTTGGAAGGGTTGGGACATGAGGCTGGAAAAGTACTTTGGAAAATATACAATCAAGATATCTCGTGGCATATTAAAAGAAAAATCTTAATAGCAGTGTTGGCTTTTATTTGGATTTTTTCATCTCAGTTTTTTCCTTGGAATCTCCTTCATTGGCATTGTCTGATCATAAAGAGGGGATAGATGTCTACTTGTTTAGTTTTTCAAATCTGTTTTCCTGGCTATAAACAAGACTATTTAAAGAAATTTTTTTTTCTGCCATCTGATACTGAGTTAAGAAGATGAATTTGCACAGATTTCTCCCTGCATAATATCTTGCAATAATCCTTAGCACCATTTGGTGATGACTTTTTACGGTTTTACATCACGCACTCGTAACCTCTCTCTTTTGAAAATAAATGAAACCATGATTTCTCCCCACAATGTTAATTATGTAGTTTAATCTTTTTCATGTGTTTATTCCGTAAACGCAACAGGCCTTTGGACTTTGTATTACCTGTATGTTTTATAAATGAATCATGCAAAATATCTCAGGAGAATAAAATGAGGATTTGTAAATATGTTCATCATTCTAGGCAAAGGAGTTGGGAAGAGGGGTGGCATTTCTGGTCGATTATGAAATACTTTCATTTATTTTGTGACATTCTTTCCGCTACCTAATTGCTCACAGTAGCGAAAACTGGAAAAAGGAAAAAACACACAACAGCAGCCTCTTCCTTACTCTGGAAAGTGACAGCAGAAGTTGGTGGCATGGCGCTTTTGTCCTTGGACAACAAAACTACAAATAGTGGGATTAATTATTACCAGAGGACAGTTCAGGCCAAGTGTTGACTATTCTTTACAATACCTTGTTTATCTGCTTAAAGAACCAGACAAGACGCTGTGAAAGGAATAGGCTTTTTGTGACCTTTTGCTGTTGTTTTTAATTTACAAACAGTTTGGTAAATCTCTTAATGTAAGTGACTATTCGACTTTGGAGTTTTGCATTTGAGGTATTATGTCATCTATTCCTTGAAATGTTTTCATTGTTGCTCTATGGAAAATGTGAGGAAGCTTAAGTTTATATTTGTTAAAATCTTATTGCCATCCTCAAGTCAAATATGTCTTTACATTGTTTAAAAATACTGAAGTGTTCCAGCGAATAATTTTTTCCTGTACTAGATGGCTAGGATTCTAGAGAATTAATTATAAAATATTTTCAATACATCCAACATTGCATTTCTCATTTTTTAAGTGATTTTGCCATATAAAATCTAAGGTTGAAAGTTGCCAATGCCTTTGTCACCGATCCTTCTGTTTTCTTTAGTGAGTGGTGCAGGTAGCATGTAGAAGGCCAGGCACTAGACCCATTTTATTGGGTCTCCTGTTTGTTTTCTCAACTAAAGCATCAAAACAGAAATGGGATACCTGCTGGAATGTAAATCATGTTTCATAAGGGCTTTTAGAGGTTTCAGTATCCCCATTTCCCCCATACTTCATGCCTTACAGCAGCCAGCCTAAGACTGCTACAAAATATTCAACCAAACATCATCAGTTTCAGGGAGTAAGGACTTCCTGACCAAGTCTGTATTTTGGTGAGTTCCCCTGCCATGAGGCTCAAATGTCTCTTCAGTTGACCTCCCTGTCCATTTTGTTTCACTTCGTTCTGCTAAGCCAGGGGCTGGCAAACTACAGCCCCCTGAGCCAAACCTGGCTCACTGCCTGTTGTATGTTCTGTAAGTTAAGAATGGCCATTACATTTTTAAATGGTTCTTAAAAATTATGATACGTGAAAATTATTCAGATTTCAGTGTCCATAAATAGTTTGATTGAAACAACCATGCGCATTTGTTCACATATTATCTATAGCTACTTTTATGCCAAGGGGGTTTGATGTTGAATAGTTGCAACAGAGACTAAGGCCTGCAAAGCCTAAATAATTATGATATGGCACTTTACAGAAGAAGTTTGCCATCCCTGTTCTAAACTGTGATTAGCCTGTCATATGTTAAATTATATGATGCTTTTTATTCTTTTTTGATATTCTTGGCCTCTTCAGGGCTTAGCTTCAGTTTGTTTGTTACTGTCACAGGTTTTTTCCAGAGGAGTGGTACCACCCCCACATCTGCACTAAGGAAGGAGCATTGTGTGCCTGGTGTGCTGGTCGAGCACGTATGTGGTGTCTTGAAATCATTCTTTGCTGTTGCTACACTATTTTTGCTCTTACAGGAAGGTAATAAAATTCAGCACTAAGCTCACTGTCTAAAGCACCTGGCATAGTGACGAATCAGAACAAAAAAGTCAGATGACTCTTTTTTGGCTTTGGGATCCGAGTTGGGGCAGTTGAACAGCTGGAAAAAGAGTAGGTGGAACCCTTCAGGGAGAAGTGTAGCAGTTGGACCTGTTTGGGTGGCAAGCTAGTTTCTAGAACATTGTGTGGGTAGTGGGGAGGGGCCGTGATGTAGAGAGTGAAGGCTTGGACTTGCTGGGAAAAAGCACTTGCAGTAATGTTTTGGGAACCACAGGAACGGCAGCAGTGACAAATAAGTTGTAAAAGGCCTTCCCTATCATGATGAGGTGAGAGTTGGAAAACAGGTCCCTCAGTAGGGTTTTTACTGGAGAGGAGGCAGGGGCACCAAAGAAATAAGTGCTTCGTGTGTGGTGCTCAAATAAGTGCTTCATCTGTGTGGTGCTGCAGATTCCAAAATGAAGGAGAACGTGGACTCTGCCAGTGAGCTGGAAATACCATTGAATAGTGATAGCTCCGTTAATAGAAACAGTGTAACTCGTCTTCCAGGAGCACAGATTAGAAAAGAGTCACCCAGGCTCCTGCCTCATGTCTCAGTTTTCTGTTGATTTAAACCCCATCTGGCTCAGAATGAGTTAGAGATAACAGTCCCCTCCAGCTCATGAGGTGGTCTTCAGGGCACCTGGGGAGCCTGGCTTCAACCCTAGCCCCAAGCAACATTATATTTTTTCCCCAGTTTTGAACAAGTATTTCACTGTGATGAAAATGTGGAGAAGCTCTGTCCTACACTATACTATCTCTCTAGATGGGCCTCCTGCCTGTTAATGGCCTGCACACAAGTGTGCACCTACCGTGGCTGGTTACTGCCTATAGAAGAGCCACCTTAAGGCTCAGAGGGTGTTTGATATGGATCCCGGGTTGGTTATTGACAGCTGCTATCTCTTAAGTCCAGAATTATTTCAGAATGCACTTGAAGTTTGGCTGTAAATTACAGGAGCCAGTCTGGGTTTTATTTGCCTGCAATAGCAGATTAAAAGAACACTTGATAAATTCAAAATTGATTGGTTAAAAATGGGATGCGCCCTGGCCAGTTTGCTCAATGGTGAGAGTGTCTGCCCTTGGACCTAAGGGTCTCAGTTCAATTCCTGGTCAAGGGCACTTATCTTGGTTGCAGGCAATATCCCATCCGGACACATTTGGCAGTCAGCCAATCAGTGTGTCTCACATTGATGTTTCTCTCCCCCTTCTCCCTCCTCTCCATTCCAAAAAAAAAAAAAAAAAATCAGTGGAAGAAATATCCTCAGGTGAAGATTAAAAAAAATTGGATGAAAATGAATGGGGCTGATGGGACTTTTGTCTTAGGACAGCTTGGTTGGGGTTACGGTTCTTGTTTTTGAATGGTTTTATGAACCCTGGAGTTATTTTTGCAACTTTTCTTGTATTTTAACCTAGGTTAGGGTTTTTTGTTGTTTTGGGCTTGTTTTCAAATCTCTTTGGTTCGTTAGGCCCACTTCTGCTTGTTTGATAACATTTTGACTAATTTTTATACTGTCTCCAGTTCGAAGGAAATTATTTGAAGGAAAGTTAAATATTTTTAACAAATTTATTACTACTTTAATTGTAAAATATTTTTATGTCTTTAACTGGTGTTACAACTTTTGCACCGTATTTGCTTTTTTTTTTTTTTTTTTTTTTTTTTTGCAAAGAGCATTAACAAATTTTTAACTCGTAAACAATTTCAAACTTACAGAAAAGTTGCAGGAGCAGCACAGAGCTCCCATTTACCATCACCCCCTCCCCAAACCCAATTACATTTTGCAGTTGATCCAGTAATGCCATTATCCCAGGAGGATCCACTCCCGATTAACATGCTGCATTTAGTCTCTTCAATCCATACTCTTTCTCAGTCCTTTCTTGGCCTTTATGACCTTAACACTTTTCTGAAATTACGAGGCAATTGTCTTATAGAAAGTCCCTCAGTTTGGTGTTTTCCTCATGACTCAAGATTTTTGGGAGGAGTACCATAGAAGTGCTGCTGTGCTCTTGCACTGCATCCCATGAGGGGCACAAGGTATCGAGTTCTCCCAGCACTAGTCATGTTCATGTTGATTGCTCAAGGAGGGTGACGTCTGCCAGGATTCTCCACTGGACAGTCACTGTCTGTCTCTTTGTATGTAATACATATTTTATGGGGAGATATTTTGATTCTGTAAATATCTGATTTCTCATCAAAATCCTGCCCATGAGTTTTTCTATCCACTAATATTTCTTGCCTGCATTATTACTAAAATGGTTGCCAATTTGTCCTCTTCAGATTACGTAATTCCTTCTACATTTATTAGCTCACCTTCTGTATTCTGGCATTGACTTTCCCCCACTTAAAATTTGCTTCTCTTCGGATTCAGATTCCTCCTTTATTCATTGGTATACAATCCAACACTACTGTTATTTTGATGCTTGAATTGTCCCAGGTTTTGCCACTGTGTGCATCCCTAAAGCTGGCTTCTGTGTTTGGCCTGCCCTTGTCACTCCTGAGCACTTCCTTATTTTCTGGCATGATAATGTATTCTGGGGTCTTGTACTTTCTGTGCCCCATCCCTGGAATTCACCATTTCTTCTAGGAGCTCTGGTTCCCTTTCGTGGATATTATATTTAGAAACCAAAACTTAGTGCTCCTTGTGCTCATGGCTGCTGGAGTCTCACTGCTTCTGAGCCATCTGTCTGGGCTCGTAGGATATAACGCACATGCATACACATTTACATCTGTATTTTTGCATCTATATATAGATCACTGAAACTTGAGTTCACGCAGGCACCTTTAATTAATCCAACACCACAGCGTACCTTCTTGCTGCTCCCTTTCTATGTTTCCAGCTCCTCTCTTGGACAGTGAGAAATATGGATCCCGTTATGCTCAGTATGTTTACTTGTCACCTTCCCTGTGAGTAACCAATCTTGGGCACTCAGCTGTCTTTCTTGTTTGAGTGCTGAGTTGCCATTCTGCTCGGCCACTTTCTTCCCACAGATGGAGCATTAATAGTTTAAATGTTATTTTCACTGGATTTAAATGGAGGTACAAATGTGTTTAGGTCATTTCTTCTGAATTTAGCATTCCAGTAACAGCACCTCCATACAGGAGAGGAGAAGGCCTTATTTATCGTCCCCGTGGCTCTGCCACCAGATCGGTCTCTAGATGCCCTGGAATCTCAGCACATGGAGATAAAATGCTGGGCGAGTTTTCCCAGTTTCCTTCTGTTGGGACCAATGTGTGTTTTAGGTGTGAGAGGTGGTGAAGGAGACTGCGGGATGAGCAGACGGGGGTGGAATGCAGCCTGTACGCTGACTATGTGGTTCCCCCAGAACCATCCATGTGCCGCTTCCCTGGTTCATACATTCAGCAAATAATGAGCGACTACCGAGGGCCAGGCTCTTGGTTTGGAACTGTTCCCACCTCCTTTTTCTTGCTAATCCCTCTGTGCCCAAAACTATGCAAAACCTTCTTGTGACCCCCCTTTTCCCTCCAACTTGGGCTAGAGACCTCTGTTTTCCCAGCCACTTGTAAATATCTACTACAGAAGTGAAAACCCATAAACTAAGGCAGTGACTGAGCATCTGGCAAATTCTTTGAAGTCAGTGGTGCTGCCTTTCGTCTCTTTGTCCTCGGAACCTAATGAAGGGCTTAGACCAGAGGAGATGCCCAGTCAATCCTGGATGGATAAATAGGCAATGAACCGATAGTTGGGGCTTTTGTCATCTTTTTGGGGCTCTCAAGTTTCCTTACCTTTTCTGCCACCCCTTCAGTTTTACAAGCTAAGAGGTTGAGTGACACTAATACCCCGAAAGCTTCTGGTTTTCTTTCCTCAGCCCAGGGACCTTTGCAGCAGATTCTGAAAGATCTGACACGTAATGCAGGGAGCTGGCTGGTTGCAGAGACAGTGGGATCCTGTTGACAGATTCCAGATGGGTCTACGTCTGAGACTCGATGGAGAGCAGAGCAACAGCTGTACTTCCAGGTGTCCCGTGCTGAGGCCAGGTCAGAGGGGCTGGGGCTCAGTCAGGCCTGGCTTTCTGTCTTCACGCTCCACACCAACTGTGTGACATGAGCCATGTTGCTCTGCCTCTCTGTCCTGGTTTCTCCCCTGGAAGACAGAGCCTGCCCTGCAGGCTGCTGGTGGGCGCCAGGTGAGAGTGGGTTGGAGAGCGCTTTACCAAGGCCAGCTGTGCTGTGGCTGCTGACTGCTGACCCGGATCTGGAAGAAGTTCTCTGCCCTCCGGTGAGGTGGCCACTAGAGGACTGAGGGTGGCTGAGTACGCCTGCTTGATCTCTGGGTGCCTGAGTCCTTCCTGCTTCACTGTTATCACCTCAGCATTCCCAAGAGACGGGCTTCCCTCTCAGCTGGGGAGCATGGCTCAAACACTTGACATTTTAGGCACAGACCGTTTTAATTCCTGTGAACTGTTTCTGAGCAATGCTGAATTTTCTCCTGTCAGGTTCTAGGCCAAGGAATTGGGCAGCTACATCTTAGCTAAGATCAAATTTGGCAGAGAACCCAGCAGACCTGCCTGACAAAATGCCCACTGTTCCTGTCACCCATCCCACGGGATTCATCTCAATATCTTTTAATTTCTTGACAGTCTTTCTGATCTGCCAGGGGCACAGGAACTCAGATGTGGAGGGGACTCCTGGGTGCCATTCATAGATTAACACAGCGCCTCTTTCATGCCTCACTTGGGCTGAGTTATGTCAAGTCCCTTCCCCATCCTGATGAACACTACTTCCCTGAAGTAAGGGTCTGAGTAGTATGAACTATAGGAGCTCTCACCTCCCTTGTTCTGAGCATGATACCTCTATTGATGCAGCCTAAATTCAAGCTTGCTGATTTGACAGCCACATTACCCTGTGGCTGTGGACTGAGGAGCTATGCTAATATACAAGAGTTTTCGAGGTGTCGTGCATTCAGAGTCCACATCTGATCCTTGTTACAGACACAAAAGCAGCGTACCCCCAGCTTACATGTATCTCCTAGCTATGAACTAGTACTGTTTTTACAAAGTCGGAAGACAGAACCTGCCCTACAGGCTGCTGGTGGGGGCCAGGTGAGAGTGGGTTGGAGAGCGTCTATCCTGGCCCAAGAGAAGAGAGGGAGCTTACCTTTATAAGTCCAGGTGCCTCTCCCTGTTCAATTCCAGCATCATTGCCATCTTACGATGGATTAACTGAGGCCAGTCAGGCCAGAGTTACACAGCTACTAAGTGTTAGCCAGGCTCCAAAGACACCTTGGTGACCCTTGCTCTCATCCCTGCCTCTTCACTCCCCCTGAGTTAAGTCTTTTCCTTCCTGTGATTTTTTTCAAATCCTTGCTGTTTTGACAGGTATTTGCTCCTCTGGTGATCTAGATCACCAATTGCTAGACCAGCAGTTCTTCAAATGTAATTTGAGGACCACTTTGGGGTTGGGGGGTTCTATAAGGTCAGGACTATTTTCATAGCACCAAGACTATGCTCTCGTAGGTATAGCGGAGTTTCCCAGATAGCATGACGTGCTATCACAGCAGGTAGAATGAAGGGGCAGATGTGAGAATCCAGTCTTCTATTTCAAGCCAGACAACAAAGATTTGCAAAAATCCAACACCATTCTTTCACTGATGTTTTAAATTTTTTTCATCAAGATTTTTTAAAAACAGTAGTGGGGTTATTTTAAATGAATTAGTATTATTTTTTTAGATTTCTGCATTTTAATTTCTAATCAAGTAAATATTGATAGGTATAAACCACATGAACAAAAACTCTGGGTCTCAATTTTTAAGAGGGGGAAGAGGTCCTAAGACCAGAAAGTTTGGGAACTGCTGTGTTAGGTGATGGCCTTTCCACTTTAGACTTGTGACGTGACCCAGAAAACCCTGCTTGGGAAGGTCACTAGGGTGATTGTCTCCTGTCTGCTGCAGTCACGGTTGGAATGTCATACCTGGAGCTTGTCCGATGCCCCTCTGCCGCACTGCCCTCCATTCCCACTTTCAGAATAACAAACTCTAAACTTCTCTGCTTGGCTTTCAACACCCCTCACAGACTTGCTCCAGCTCACAGCTTCAGCCTGTCTCCCGCCCTGCCCACCATATATGGCAGGACTTCATTACCCAGGTATTTCCCTGCCACACATTTACACGTGCTGGTCACTCTGCCTAGAAATTCTCCCATATTCCTCTCACCTGAACTCCTACTCCACCTTTACAACCCCCTTCGGTGTTGCATGCTCTGTGAAGGTTTTCCTGCCCAAGCCAGTGGAATACTGCCCCCTTGTTATACTCTGAACAGGTGATGCATGAACTCTGCATATCTGACCATAATTATTTGCACATTTGTGTTATGGACGTGTCAAAGTCAAAGCAAAACTTGCCATATCCATCAGCGGCACTGTGAGCTCGGCACCCACAGCTAACGAACTGGAAGGAATTGTGCTTTGACATGTTGGCTACAGGGTTGGGGTGGCAGGAGGGTTGGTCTGGCATTGCAGAGGGAAATTAAAATGAAAAGCCCTAGTGAGTAAAGGGGAAATGCCAGGACCTGAAGAACAGGCCGGAAAGGTGTAGGGAAAATGCTCTGCACCGTGCCCTGGCACGTGCCCTTGTGGGGAGAGCCAGCACCTCTGCTCTAATGGAAGAGTTGAAGCAACCTGTGGGGAATCAGGCCTGGGGGAGAGGGAAGGTGCAGGTCTAAAAAGCCCAGGTCATACTGGCCCTCTATTGCCCACACGTGCAGGGAAAAGGAGCCTTAAGGCAAAGCCCAGCACCAGGCACCTCCTTGGGCTAACAGAGAAAATGATTAATGAGGCAGAGCTCCAGACCTCCAAAAGGATCACCATTTGGGAAGGGGACCTGGGCAAGTTCTCAGGGACAAAGGGGGTTGTTGATATCTGCACATGGGACAGCAATTACAAAGTTCCACAGGAAACCCAGGAGTTAGAATGTGGGAAGGGGTCTCCTCCAGGGCTATCCGGAGGTGGGAGGGTCTCCAAAGCCCGGGTCTAGGGGTGAGCAGGGAGGGAGGTGTGGGTGCTGGAGAAGAGGAGTCCCCAGGTGGGAAGAGGCCCCTGCCCCTCCCTGCAAGAGCTGACTTGATTGGCTGCTGCTGCTCAGCTGGAGATGGTGGCAGCCCTTCCCAGACTTTCATGCAGAGAGAGCCACTTTCTTAGGGCTTGATCACATTGCCAGGTGTCTACCATTGCTTGCTGTCGCTAGGCGGTCTGTCCTGGGCTCACTCCTCCCATGACAGACCTCCAGTGGGTTGACCAGTATCTTCATATCCATGCGCTGATTGTGCTGTTGAATCACTTCATTCATTCATTCATTTTCATTCATTCACGTAATATTTGTTGAGCATGAAGAGCCAGACCGAGGACTAGACTGAGGATACTGACTAAGGGCCGTAACCCTGCCCTGAGGAGTTGTGTGACAGCTTTACTACGCCATAACCAGGACAATAGCAGATGCATAATCAGCACAGAGTTGGGGCTTACGGAGGAGTTGGCAGGAAATCAAGGAAGACTTCATGGAGCTGGGCTGTGAAGGCTGGCTAGGAGTGCACACAGCAGGAGAAATGGGACGGAAAGTGTCCCAGGCTGAAGGCACAGATGCAAGAAAGAACCAGGCAAATTTAGGAATGATGGCTCGGGCATTGGTCTAGGAAGTGGGAGGTTACTTTGGGACAGAGCCAAATTTATAAGGTGTCAAGTGCCATTTTAGAGACTCGCACTTGAGCTCAAGGTCAGTGGGTGGCCAGATGGGCTCCGTGGACAAGCCCCAAGGCCTACTTCATAAAATCCACAAATACCTAGTGAGCACCTGCTGTATGCCAGGCACAGGGAGGAGGCTGAACAGGCCACATGCCTTTAAAACTACACTTTAATGTTTTACATTTGAAGTTTCTATATATGATTCTATTATAGGAAAAAGGTTTATTGACTAAAAAGAAACAAAAACAAACCTGCAGCCTGTTGCTTCATCGGGAGTCACTGCATGTTTTGTTTTTCTTGGTGGGTGGTGGTGGGGGTGCTGGAAGTGTCATTTGTTTATTTTGTTTTTAGCAGGGGAGACAGATGTGGTCAGATCTGTTTTCAAAAAGATAAAAGATAATTATGTGGCTTCTTGGCCCTTGCCTGCAGCCACAGTATAGGAAGCAGGAAGCCCGCTACCGGGGGGGTTGGTTCTCTGGGCTCTGAGCTCCGGACTGGTTCTCTGAGCCCTGCTCCCACGAGAAGACGATAGTGGCAGATAATATGGCTTCTCCCTCTGGTTCTGGGAAGGAACTTGACCCCCTTTGAGACAGAGCACAGCGCCAATGCAATCAAAATAGCATCCCAACCCCTTTCCTTTCTGGGAAAGAGCACGGAGGACAGGCTGGTGGAGTAGAAAGAGCCCAGTCTTTGAAATAGTGCAGATGTAGGTTCAAATCCTGGTTTGGCCACTTATTAGCCATGTGATTTTGGACAACTCATACTTTCCTGGCCTGAGTGTCCTCACCTGTAATGATGATAATTATTATTTACACCTACCTCACTTACCAGTTATTAAGACATTACAGAGCCAGAGCCGAAGAAGCAGCACAAGACGAAGCAGACACGTGGCAGAAAAGGGAAGATCCTGAAACAGATCTAAGGAAGCTGAGAGCTTGCCATGTGGGAGAGGTGGCATCGAAAATCAGCAGACGAGGGATGGACTATTTAGCAAGTGGTGTTGGGGAAACTGGCTTCTATCTGGACAAAAATAGTCACTGTGTATGTGTGTGTGTGTTCAGTTATGTTTGGTTGATTAAAGACCTAACCTGTGGGAGGTAAAACTATAAAAAATAATGAAAGGACTTATGGACCCAGCTGAGCAGGAGATGCCATCATGGGAGTCACGTTCGCCACAAGGACTGAAAGGTTGGGCACAAGGAGCCCAGGAGCCAGGAGATCAGCTGAAGGCTGTCGGTCAAGCTGCCCAGGTTTCTGGCTGGTCGGACCAAATCCACCTTCAACCAATCTGTGCTGCAGAGGTGGCTCATGAGCCCCTTCCCAGGTGACGCACAAGATGAAGCTGCCTGTCCAGGAAGAGGGGAGAGCTGTGGCGAGGGGATTTGTGTGCGTCTGAGAGGCGCCCGGACTGAAGGCCTGCGGCACCCTGTGTGAGCCGCTACATCCGGAGCCGCATCCTCGAGGCCAGGGCAAGATCCTCACCTTTGACCCGCCGTCGCTGGACTCCTCCCAGGGCTATGGCCCTGGCCTGCTCTCTGGCCCTGGAAAGGGCTGAGGGCTGTACAGACATTTTGACAAGGCCCCAGCTGCCCCGCACAGCCACGCCAAACCCTATGTGCCCTCCAAAGGCCGCAAGTTCAATTGCCCCAGAAGCCGACAGGCCAGTCTCCCTACCAAAACTAAACCAGATCCTACCTTGTTATTAAGATTTTGGATTCTGGGGGGAAAAAATAATAAAAGAAATATGAGCATTATTTAACCTCAGGGAAGGTAAGGACTTCTTCTTTTTAATTGAATTTATTGGGGTGACATTGGTTAATAAAATTATATGGGTTTCAGGGTGCAGTTCTATAATACATCATCTGTATATTGTATCGTGTGCTCACCACCCCAAGTCAAGTCTCCTTCCACTGCCATTTATCCCCCCATGCCCTCTTCTACCTTCCCCTATGTACCACAGCTTTTTACTTTTCTGAAGATTTTTTATTGATATTTAGAGAGAGAGGAAAGAAGAGAGAGAGAAACATGGATGTGAGAGCGAAACATAGGTCTGCTGCCTCGTGCACGCTCCCTACTGGAGATTGAGCCCACAACCCAGCCATATGCCCTGACCAGGAATGGAAACAGCAACCTTTCAGTGCATGGGACAATACCCAACCCACTGAGCTCTACCAGCCAGGGCATACCAAGCTTTTTTTTTTTAATATACCTTTATTGATTTTAGAGAGAGGGAGGGAGAGAGAAACATCAATGATGACAGAGTCATTGATCGGCTGCCTAGCCCACAACCTGGGCATGTGCCCTGACCGGGAATCGAACCCCAGTCGCCTGGATCCTAGGTCGATGCTCAACTGCTGAGCCACGCCCGGCCAGGTGAAGATGTTAATTCTTCCAATCCATGAGCATGGTTATGCTTCCACTTATTTGTATTTGCTTCAAATTCTTTCTTCAGTGTCTTGTAATTTTCCGAGTACCGGCCTTTTACATCCTTTGCTAAATTTATTCCTAGGTGTGTTTTTTTTATGCAGTTGTAACTAGGATTGTTTTCTTAATTTTCCTTTCTGATAGTTTATTATTGGTGTATAAAAATGCAACTGATTTCTGTAAATTTCTTTTGTATCCTGTTACTTTACTGAATTCATTTATCGGTTCTAGTAATTTTTTTGGTGGAATCTTTGGGTTCTCTATATACAGTATCTTGTTATCTGCAAATAATGACAGTTTTACTTCTTGCTTTCCTATTTGGATTCCTTTTATTTATTCTTCTTGTCTGATTGCTGCAGCAAAAGGTAAGGATTTCTTAAAGAACATCCCAAATAAAGAAAAGGAGGTAGAGGTGGCCCTTGAGGAGCAAATGCTGCCTTTCAGGAAGAGGCCTCTGTATTGTTGTGGGGGGAGGGGTGGGCTGTACCATGCCACTGGCCCAAAAGGTGCAGAGGAGTCTGGGGAATTGAAACATTCAGAGGCATCTGCCCAGGTGTCCCTGTCCCATTGGTCAGGATCCCAGGGACTTTACTTTGGCCTAAGGGACTTGCCCTGGTTGGGCAGTTAACTGTCTTTGAAGTTCAGCCAGCCTGGACTGTTCCATCTTGTGCTTGTCCTGGGTTCATTCCCCCTTCCCTCTGTAGAAGATGAATGTTACTTTGTATGCAATTGAAGAGGCCCTGCAGTTTCCACTCTTGGCTTTCGGTTATCTGTTACTGGCCTTAGCTGTTCATCATCTTTGAAAAGCGTTGTCGATAGTGCCTAGCCATGGCCATCTAATATTATGACCTTTAGAGCTACCTCAGTCTCAAATGCCTGGTACACGCATTTCCTGCTAGCACACTCCACCCCCAGGTGCACCATCAGATCATCGCCGGTGCAAGTTGTAACAATTGGAAGCCACTTAGTGCTGGGGCCTGCCTGTGCTTCGCTTCTGCCAGTGAGGGGGCCTCCTTGCCAGCCGAGTGGGGAGTAATGCAGCTGAGCCCCATCTAACCACCTGCTTTCCTGGGCCATCGCGGTACCAGTTGCCACAGGTAAGGTTCTCAGGAAGCAAACACTGAAATGGGCTCAGGGGGCAGGATGTTTATTAGAGATCAACACCTGTGAGGAGCTGGGTGGAGGAAGACGCAGGCCTGACAAAGCCTCGGCCAGTCCATGGGGAGACCCGGAGCAAGCCTTGCTGGGCAGAGCTGCCCCTCAGCAGGAGTGGCTGGGCCTTTACCCCCCTCAGTCGCCCCCTATTACCCAATCCCCAGGAAGGGTGTGACCTTGGGCAAGGCCTCTCTCTGCGGCTGGGCAGCAAGTCCTTCCAGGAAGGGGGATCTGGGAGCAGTCCCTGTGGTTGCTGCAATCCCTGAAAGCATTCTATGTGGATAATAGTAATAGCCGACGTTTATTGAGTGTTTGCAGTACCGGACGAGGCTAAGGACCATTCCTGCTCTATGGTGGGGACCATTATTATTCCCATGTTCCATGCCCAGGTGGGAAACCTAAACAGAAGTGTCAATACTTAGGGTTGCACAGTATGTGACAGAGCTGGAATTCCATCCAGAGAATTTTTAATTTTCTTAAATACCTCCTTGGAGTCATTTTAAACTTTCAGAAAAAGATAAAGCAGAGAACTCCTGTATACCCTTCGCCCAGTGTCTCCTGATGTTGCCATCTTAAATGATGGTACATTTGTCACAGGTGAGAAATTAATGCTGGCACTTTATTGTTAACCAAAATTCAGAGTTTATGTGGATTTCCACTAATGTCCTTTTACTATTCCAAGGTCAAATCCAAGATACTGCTTTAGCTGTGCAGAGATTTGGACACTTAGGTGCACACATTTGACCCGTCTGCCTTACTGCCTGCTGTTCCCACAAAGGTTTTGTGGCCCCAAACCATTCAGGTGCCGCTCGCGGCCCCAGGTGTGCGTGGGCAGCCCCAGAATGTGGCATCTGACCGCTGCTTTCTCTGTGACTGTCTCCTCGCTGCCAGCGTGTGGAAAAAACTCCCACAGGACCTATCTCAGTAACACACTTGTTTTGATTCCGTCCATCGGCCGTTTCCTGGTGCTCTCCCGTGTGAATGGGGGTGGGTGCTGCGCCAGGGCACCCAGCTAGCATGTCCCTCTGCTGACCTGCCAACCCCAGGGCCCACTGGCCCTGCACGTGTGGCCTGAAGCAAAGAGGAGTTAAGTAGGGGATCCCTGTTCTCACCCCCACACCACTCGGTGACCTCAGGGACCTCACAGATTCCCGCGTGTGTCTGCCCCGGGCTTAAGCCTCAGGGGCAGCTACTCGGAGCACACGGCCTTTACACTGTGGAATGAAAGAGCTTTGCCAGCTGGGATGTGGGAAGGACACAGATGACTGCACCCTGTTCCCAGCTTTGCCGTTCACCACTTGTGAAACCTGTGCATTACTCCAGGTCCAGTTTTCTCATGGAACCAATGAGAACAACATCTTGTTAAAGAGGGTAGGCTGAAGCCTAATGATTGGGCCTCTGCTTTTTATCAGCTGTGTGACTAGTGTCATGTTACTTAACCTCTCTGTGCCTCAGTTTCCTCATCTGTAACATGAGGAGATTAACATCCACTTGATAGGGCTCTGGTGAAGATAAAGGGAATTGACAGGTGCAGAGCATCCGTGCCTGGCCTGGATAAACTCTGCAAATATTAGTTATCTAATTCACATGGATGTTTAGAGGGGATCAAGTGAGATTATTCTAAAGGTGCATTGTAAATGGCACAGCATGCTAGACAATGATTCGTGTTATTATTTTTTAAAACTATAGTCTCGGGGGACACAAGTAGTCCATAGGAAATCATTTTGTCTAAATAGTGGCTTGAAACAGTCCTAACTGACCACTCCTTCCCAGGGCTGCTGTGAGGGTTAAGAGAGATTTCATGTGGAGAACTTAGCCTGGTGCCTGCACTTACACACCCCACAGAAGTCAGCTATTGTGGTTAGCATAACGAAAATAACCGCAATTGCCCCCATTGCCATTGTTGTTGTTGACTGTGTGTGTGAGTAGCCTGGCTTGCAGATGTGGCCCAGGCGGAGCTCCAGCTGCAGAGACCCAGGGTAGACTGAGGCGGGGGCTCCCCTAGGGCTGCGTTTGTTTGGCAGCTGCCTCCCAGGGTGCACTCCCAGTGGCTTCCCTGCATGCGTTTAATGCTGTAATTGCAGCCTTCCCAGCTGTCGGCCATGGAGACGGCCCAGAAAATGAGGTTGGCTTCGTAAATATTGAACCAAATTATGCAAATGAGCTCACCAGAGACTCAGCTGCAGAGTCAGGGTCTGATTGGTGGGCTCTGGCCCAGCTTGCAGGAGACCCTGCCCCTTCCCCTTAACTGCTCTGTCCCAAAGGCAGCCGCCTGGGGCCTGCCAGAGAGGCTGGGGCTGGGGCTGGGGCTGGGGCTGGGGCTGGGGCGAGGCTGGGGCTGGGGCTGGGGCGAGGCTGGGGCTGGGGCTGGGGCTGGGGCTGGGGCTGGGGCTGGGGCGAGGCTGGGGCGAGGCTGGGGCTGGGGCTGGGGCTGGGGCTGGGGCTGGGGCGAGGCTGGGGCTGGGGCTGGGGCTGGGGCGAGGCTGGGGCTGGGGCTGGGGCTGGGGCTGGGGCGAGGCTGGTCGCCCCTGCCTGCTCCTGAAGGTCATCAGGGAGGAGCGGCTTTGAGGGTGAAACTGGAGGAGTGGTAAAGCTGGGGGGGCAATGGTATTTAGTTTCTGTCGTATCATCTCACCCCAAATAAGCTGCCTTGGCAAGTAAGTCTTTGAGGGCACAAACCTGGACACGGTGCTGCCTTCTCCCTGCTCAGTGTGCCCATGGCAGGTTGGATGGTGGGAGGGTGGGATGATGGGACTGTGGGGTGATGGGATGGGAGGATTCACCCCCCCGCACCCCCAGAGTAAAACATTTCAGTGGCTCTTCCCTCCTATCAGGCCAAGGTCCTGGAAACTCCATGGTGGCTGATTCACTGTGGAGGAACTGAAGTCTAGGAACATGGGCTAGGAGGCAGGTCAAACTCTGAAGCTCTTCTGTGGTCATAGATGGGGGTCCCTGTGGCCGTCACAGGGATGAAAATACACCTGGCCGGTCTGGTGAGAGTGGGCACGTGCGTGGACATTCTTGGAGTGAGGGTTTTGGGCAGGTTGCAGAGAGAGCCTTGGGGAGAACCAGGGTGGACAGATGGTCAGGGTGGCACTTCAGGCACAGATCCCAATCCTTCCAGGAGCCGGGAGACTACACCCCAAGGGGGTGGGGATGCGGGCTGAAGGTGTCAGGGACACAACGCTCCTCTGAGACCCGATGCCCAAGTGAAACACCAGGTGAGGGAAGAAGCCTCCTCTCAGCTCCTTCCTGGACAGAGGCAGGGTCAGCAGTGATGAGGACAGCAGGGACCGAGTGCCACTTTGGACACACAGCACTTCATGCTCCGTGAGTCCTGTAAGATGATCCTCTGGGGTGGGCCTGGGCGTCCTCAGGGGACACCTGCGCAGGGGCAAAGCATGGCCCCAAGGCAACGTCAGCATCACACATCACGGGAGGGCTGGAGTGGATGGGTGTGGAGAGGTGTTTGTGAGACCTTGGGTCAGCCCTGGATGTCCATCCAGAATAAACTCAGACTTGGGGTGGGTGGAAGGGCTCAGCTCTCGATCAGCAAGTAAAAGCATTATGTTAGTTTCCCATTTTTGCTGCAACAAATCACTGCAAAATGAGCAGCTTAAAATGCCACAGATTTATCATATTAACAGTTCTGGATGTCAGAGGGTCTCATGAGGATAAAATCAAGGTGTCCGCAGGGCTGTGTTTCCTTCTGGAGACTGCAGGGGAGAATTCGTTTCTTCCCTTTTCCATCTTCTAAAGGCCACCTACATTCCTTGGCTTGTGGCCACATCACCCAGGCCTCTGCTTCCACTGTCACATCAACACTGACAATCCTGTGTTCCTCTTATCAGGACCATTGTGATTACACTGGGTTCACCTGGATTGTCTCCTTTTAAAGTCAGCTGATTAGCAGCCTTAATTCCCCTCTGCCATATTGACAGGTTCCAGGAACAGGGACATGGACATCTTGGGTGGGGGGCATTATTCTGCTGATCACAGGCAAAAATTGAAAAAATTGAGTTATTACTGTTCAGTGTAACCCCAAGACTACCCATATGTTGGCCAGACCTGGGGAAACTAGGTTATGCTTAGAAATTTTTATGTTTATGAAAATAAAACAATCAAAATGGCACATGAAACAAAGCGAGTGCCAGTGACATATTCTATATGTAAAATTAGAAATTATGGGACCATGTCGCTATTTTCTATGGACCATCTCTTGTTCAATATAAACTTTAGAGAATTTTTTTCCTCCATGGTTTTAGTAAGAAACTTATCAATTGATTTTGTTGTGTTGCAGACGGGCCCAGATAAGAGGTAGCTTTTTGTTTGTTTTCTTGTTTTAGTATCATCCTTCCTCCCAATAATCAAAACCTTTCTGACTTTACAACTGAATGTTCCTAATTGTTTCTACTCTCAAATTCATAAGAGATCATTTTTATCTGAAATGATCCTCTCAGGAAGAAGGGTAGACTGGTAAATCTAGTAAAAAAAAATTATCCATAAAGAAAGCTCGAATTTGGGGAAAGAAACAGATGAGTTCGTCCAACAACAAAAATGCTGTTCTTGCTGCCAATCAGCTGCGGGGTAGCTAGAGGCACCCAGGAAGCTCTCTTTCTTTTCCATCCTGCCTAAAAGAGCCTCAGATCCCGGTCATGGGGATCAAAAGCCAATTTTATTATCCATTTACCCCTGTACAAGTCTGGTCCCTCTTTACCCCTCTAGACTTCTCTCTCCCCACACCCCCTCAGGCCACCTGTGAGGTCCAGGCATAGGGGAAGAGCCATCACTTGGGGAAAACCCCAGCACTCTCACACCTGCTGGTTTTGGCAGCTTCTCCTTTGTTTGGCCAATAAGACATCTTTTGAGCCTCAACTCAAAATGCCAGCTATTCTGTGCAAAACACTGCCCCAAACTAAAAGATTAGTGAGTCCAGGCCTCTGTCTGCCTGGGGCAAGAGAGGAGAACTGGGTGTAATAAGTAATTGTTTAAATCCTCATAGATAGCCTTTACTGCTCACATCCAACTAAGCCCTGAGATGGCTATTGCTGTGGGCATGGTCTCATTTTCTGTGATCTCGCATGGACACCATGAGTCAAATCTTATCATCTCCACTTTTTAGCTGAGCAAAGTTTAGAGATTGGGAATGTGCCCTAAATGATAGAGCTGGTAAGTGCCAAAGTTGGGCCTCAGCTCCAGTCTGCTGATTCCCAAGCCTTAACCTCCATATACACTGCCCGAGTGCTTGAGGCAGAAGCCAAGGGCATGAGCAGTCCATAGAGGTGGCCTGCTACAGTAGACCAAGCATGAGAACCCCCATGAGAAAACCTCGGTTTTAGTCCCATTGGGGCCACTAGCCTGCTGTGTCATCTTGGGCAGGTCACTTGGCCTCTCTGCTCCTCACTCAGTTTCCTTGTGTCTGTCTCGTGCACTTACTGTGAGGGTCAGGTGAATGAGCCCCTGAACACCCAGGTGATCTTTCTCAACTGAGCACTGTGGCGGGGGCGGGGGGGGGGTGTTTCTTATCAAGGGGCATCCTGGAAAGCTTCCTGGCAAAGATAGCAAAACAGATGCGAGGAACAGACAGAATAGGACCTCTGTCCTGAGGCCCTGGGGGCAGACACCGGGCAGATAGGGAGAAGGCACAGGAGGCCCAGCTGCACAAGCACCAGCCTCCAGACTTTTTCCCAGATGCCTCAAGAACGTAGGTGGGACAGTCCTTGGCTCAGTCACATCCCACTGCTCAGGGAATAGCTCTGCTCTGCCAGAATAAAAGAAAAGAAGAGAAGAGAGAAGAGAGAAGAGAGAAGAAAAGGAAAAAAAGAAAAGAAAAGAAAAGAAAAGAGAAAAGAAAAGAAAAGAAAAAAGAAAAAGAAAAAAAGAAAAGGCCCCTGGGGAGAAAATTCTAGTCTTGCTAAAGTGCTAAGTCAGTGCCCAGGGGAGTGCCCGCCCTGGAGAGGGTTTCCATGGCTGCCTTTGACCGAGCCCGCAAGGGCTCATTCAGTGCACAGAGCGCCCTGCGGAGGGGGTCCCAGTCTAGGCTGTGCTGAGAGTCTGCACCTTAGCATCTCATTTGTAACATAGGTGATGTATCTGCTCTACGACCCACTGTACTGTAGTAGGAGGAGTAAGTGGGATAAAGAAAATCAAAATTAGTTGTAATGTATCAAGTACCAGCACCAGAAAACAATAACCATGGTCTCTGTGGGCTGGGGAACTGGGCGGCTGGGCGAGAGCTGGGCAAGGGGACTTTTCACTGTGTGCCCTTTATACGGTTTGATGTTTTGAACCATGGGAAGGCGTTACTTACTGAACCGGTAGACTTAGAGAAACACCAGTAAAGTCGGTAAGAGGGTCAAAACCAATAAATGCAAATAACAGTCATCAGCATCCTCAGCATCCTGATTTAAAAGGCTCTCTCTTCCCATGTCTTCCTGGTTTACGCTCAGCAGGTAGTAAGGGAACAGAGGCCTCAGCCTCCAAACTCCCTGGCCGCCCCCTGCCCCACAGTCTTCCCAGGGCAGATGGGGAGTTCTCAGCCTCTGCAAGGACCAGAATCCTCGGAGAGAGTGGGTGAGAAATTACAACTTAACATAAGGACCATAGGAGAGTTAGCAGCCATTTAAGGAGAGTTGGAGCCCGGCCAGGTGACCTGGAGGGATTTCCAGGAGTGCTGCTGACAGAGAGAAGCAAGATGCGTGGAAACAAGTGATCTCATTTTCTAGAACAAAGACCAACAGTATAAAGCTACAGACAGCACACTGTATAGGTTTGTATGGGGGTGGAAAAAGGAAGGACACACACCAGATTGTGAACAAGGGTTGCCTGCAGGGTGTGGATAGGGCGGAAGGTGTCCATGATTTTAAAGAATTGATACCCTCTCATCTATGAGAATTCACATATACACATGTATATGAATGCATCAAGACATGCAAGCCCTGGCCGGTTGCTCAGTGGTTAGAGCGTTGGCCTGTGGACTGAAGGGTCCTGGGTTCGATTCTAACCAAGGGCACATACATCGGTTGCAGGCCCGATCCCTGGCCCCCTGGTGGGGGCATGTGCAAGAGGCAACCAATTGATATGTCTCTCTCCCATCGATGTGTCTCCTCCCTCCCTCCCTCCCTCCCTCCCTCCCTCCCTCCCTCCCTCCCTCCCTCCCTCCCTTTCACTCTCCCTGAAAAGCAATGGAAAATGTATTCTCAGGCGAGGATTTAAAAAAAAAAAAGATGTGTAAGAAAAGCTGATAACCAACGTTAATGGTGGTTAGCTCAGAGTGCTGAGACTTTAGGTGGTATTTCTTGTCCAGATATTTATATGAATAGTTCTGATTATTAAAAATCATCATGTACTATTTATATGATCAGGAAATAACATCTAATTTCAATGTGAAAGGTGAACAAAAGGAACTAAATAACTGATGTGTGTTGCTTCAACAGTTGGAATTCAAACAAAGTCAGATTTCTTTCAAAATTCAAATGCCATTCCGTTCAGCGTCACCCTCAGGGGAGGGGCCCACTGCAGGAGCCAGCGTCCAGTGCCTTAGTGGCAGGGCTCCTTCATTTTACACACCCGTGTGCACACACAGCTTCTTTCCACCGGGCAACCCCACGGTGACACAGGGTCCGGGCTCCTAGCCCAGCCCATCCTACCACCCCGGGTGGGGAGTGACCACTCTCACTCACCAGCTTCAGTCCCAGCTGTCCTTGTTGCTCAGTGGCGAGCCTGGAGTCCACCTCCAGACCGTGCCCCTAGGGACTGGGGCTCCACTGGGGCAGGCCACAGTAATATGGGGTGGGGGAGGCTGCCCATAGCCCCTCTCCTGACATAGACGGCAGGGCCCTCAGCCTTCTCTCTGGAGGGATGTCCTCCCTTCCATCTTCACTTCCACCCACAGAAGGCAGCCACTTGGGCAAGAACACAGTCACTCAGACACACACACACACACACACAGGATGGGGCAGGAGTAGGTTTACAGCTGTGAGTATGTGAAACAGCTTATTCTTGTATTCTTATTTAGTAATGATTGTATTCTTTTCCTAAGAACAGCTGGAAACCTGTTTTCGCCCACCCTGTGTGCGTGTGGAATATTATTCAGCCACGAAAAGGAAGGCTATCCTGCCATTTTTGACAACGTGAATGGACCTTGAGGGCGTTATGCTAAGTCAGAGGTAAGTCAGACAGAGACAAAGCCCGCCTGATGTTACTTTTTCAAAGACAGGAAGAGCAGCGGCATGTCTGCGTGCTGGTGGCAGTGATCTAGCGGGCAGAAGGAACAGATCGTGCAGGAGACGGCTGGGGGGGACCGCGAGGCTCGCGGCCTGTGATGCGTGGAGCAGAGGCGCTCACCCGCCGCCCTCAGCCTCGACCCTCAGAGCTGTCAGGCTGGACGGTTTGCATTGTTTTGATTTGTTTGACGTCATAGAGCCAGATGGCATTTGAGCGCTGGGGCCATGAGTGCATTTCGCGGATATCTCTTCCCTGGTGGGAAGGATTCTGGGAACTTGGAAGGCATTTGAAGAAATGAAAGATAATGCAGAATGTTCCATAGTACTTGCCTGGGCGCCTGGACCCAGATGTCTTTAGCTCCGCAGACACCTCTGTGCTGCATTTGCCAAGCTCCTGGTTAACAGTGGAGTTCTAACGCCCAGTAAGAAACATCGCTGGGACCCCCAGTGTCAGGCACTACCTCTCATTACAGCTGTCATTACAGCTGAGAATGACATCACCGTGACAAGGCGCAGGAAGCCAAGCGGGCAGGGGGTGAACCTGGGGGGAGAGGTGTGGAGGCCCCGAGAAGTGGGCTTCGTGAAGAATGGGGTAGTTGGCATGAGCCTCTCACAGAGAGGTCAAGGGAGATAAGGGCTGAAAGGTGCCCCCTGGGTTTGGCAAAAGGAGGCTATTGACCTTTGTCCAACCAGTTTCAGTGGGAAGGCGAGGAGGAAGCCAGAGTGGCCGTGGGTTGCGGATCCGTGGGAGGCAAGGAAGTGAAAACAAAGCGTGAGGGATATTTCTTGGCCACAAAGCGAAGGAAAGAGATGCCATGGTGACGGAAGGGCAGGCTGGGGCAAAGGGAAAGTCTTTCAAGATGGAGAGTTTAGAGGCAGAAAGGAAGGGTCCGGGGGAAGGAATGGAGATCAGAGACAGAAAGACAGGGACGTCAGCGGAACAGCTTTGAAGGAGGTGGAAAGAAGCCCGAGCGCAGGTAAAGGAAAGTAAGACAATGAGCGAAAATACAGAGGTGCTCCGAGATGGAGAAAAGCCGGGCGTTCGCTTGGAGACAAAGTTCTCAGGATGAGGGACGTTGGGAAATGTTTGAGGGGCGAGAAGAGGCAAAATGTTTTCGAAAGGCTGGAGCAGCAAAGGTGCAAGGGCCGGACAAAAGGGCTCTGGAGCGACATCAAGGGGCCCACTGACCCCCTCGGTGTGTTTGGAGCCCGGTGATGTGCCTGCTGTGCCCCTCCAGCGAGGAGGCCAGTCGGTGTGGCAGGAGGACCCGGGTGGTGACATAGGACCCCCAGATGGGAATGAACCAAAACTACAAATAAGGAACCTGTCCACGGTGCTCGCTCACTCTGCTTTCTTCTCTGCGAAGGCCGTCTGGTGGCCTGGTCTCTCTGAATGACAAACATCGGCGCTTTGTCTCCTTGGTCATTCGTTCATTTTTTTATTGAATTTATTGGGGTTACGTTGGTTAATAAATTATATAGGTTTCAGGTGTACGATTCTATAATACATCATCTATAGATTGTATTGTGCGTTCACCACCCCAAGTCAAGTTCATTCATTCATTTAAGAGCTTCCAATGTGCTAGACACCATTCTAGGCACGGAATATACAATGGTGAACAAGGAAGCTCTCGGATTCTGATTTATAACAAGAAATTTAATATAATACAGCAAGTAGAAATGTCAGATAGAGAGTTGGTTACGAGTGTGGAAGTCCAGAGAGAAGTCAGGGCATGAATCGAAGATTTGGAAGTATCCAGACATGGATGGTATTTAATCCAGAAGACTGGTGGGACCCTCCAGGCAGAGTTGAGGTGGAGAAGAGAAAAAGCTCAGGACTGAATCCTTAAAAGTTGAGAGATTGAGCAGAAAACAGAGAATCTGAAAAGGAGACCGAGGAGGAACAGCCAATGAGGTAGGAGGAGCACGGGCAAGTGAGCTTTCTAGAAGCCAAGAGAAGGCAGTGTTTCAAGGAGCAGGGCTGGGCAGCGGTGGGAATATAGCTACAGCATCCAGCTTCACGGCGACTGAGAAGTAACCACTGAATGTGGCAACCGGGAGATCGCGGGGCTTCACTGCAGACGTGAACAAGGAAGGCACGCCCAACGGGGAGCCCAATGGGGTGGTGTTTGAGTTCTTCCACTCCTAGCTCTGTGACCTTGGACATGTTACTTAACTTGTCTGTGCATTTGGATAATGACATTTACCATACAGGGGTGTTGTAAAGTGTCTGTGAGATGAAGTATGTGAACTTGCATAGCACTTAATAGGCGCTCAGTGCACATTGCTTCCTGTGTTTTAGGCAGCTGTGGGAAGGCAGGGAACTGGGGACAGTGGTCTTGGTGTCCTCGGGTTCTGTTTTTGAAGCCCCTGCAGTGTTTCTTTTCAAAGAAAAGTGTTACTAACCTGAGAATTGGGGCAGCTGACTCTATCCAAGAGGGAAATGAGGGCAGGTTTCTATTTTTGAGTCTCACACTGAGCTCTTAGCCTCTTGACTTGGCCTCGGGCATCCTTGCTAATGAAATACGAGGTCAGGAGGTTTCATACCAGCCAGTCACTATCCTCGTGCTTATTAAGTTCTGGGCTGAGCAGGATGGGCTGAGACTAAAGGTGGCTGCGCCTAAAACCTTGAACGGTGTGTTCTGAGCACAGTAGGTATTTAGGGTAATGCTCCTGTGACTTAGACAAGTTCCCAGGACTTGTGAGAAGTCCCAGGCCCTGTGCTAAGACCATGGTTCCCCCAGCCCCCAGGAGGAAAGTGGGTGAAACATAGCAGGGCCCTATTTGTGCGTCTTCCTGTAGAAATGTAGTTGGGCCTACATTTCTCGGAGCTGAAGGTCAACACAAGGGGTCACTGTCTACGGGGCAGTGAGCTGATATTGGATGTAGCCCTTGTCCCAAGTGGCCAGGGCTGGAGTCAGCCAGTCCTTGGGATAAGAATAAAGGGAAACTGCCAAGAGATCTGAACAAGAATGAGCCCAGGAAAGCAGAGAGCGCCTCGCACAGGGAGGGCCAATACGGGGTGCACCTGCGGCACTGCACCCCTGGTCCATGGCAGACACTGCTAATCCATCACAACTGACTCCCCCTAAACCCAAACCCAGCCTCTGACCCTAACCCAAACCCAAACCCAAACCCATTCTCAATGCAGAGCTCCATATGCCACTACCAATAACTTGGTCTTGGTTTACAAGACAGACTTAGTAAATATTCCTGAACTGGGGCACTTGGACTAATCTCTCTCACCAGTACTCAAATAACTTTAAAAAAGTTTTGTTTTGTTTTTTAATTTTTTAAAAATTACAGTTTACATTCAATATTATTTTGTATTAGTCTCAGGTATATAGCGTAGTGGTCAGACAATCATACACTTTACAAAGTGTTCCCCCAGTGTTTTTAGTGTCCCCCTGGCACCATACATCGTTATTACAATATTATTGACTACAATCCCTGTGCTGTACTTTACATCCCCGTGACTATTTTGTAGCTGCCAATCTGGACTTCTCAACCCCGTGATCTTTTTCCCCTAACCCCCCTCCTCTCTGGCAACCATCAGTCTGTTCTCTGTATCCATGAGTCTGTTTCAAATAACTTTTTATAATCTGAGTAAGGGAGTGCTCTGTAGTGTTTTAGTAATATCTTCTAGCACTTGACTGTCATCTCCAGTCCTTCATTATATTCAACTTCTTTTAGGAGGTGATGGGGTTTTAGAATTGAATTTTCATGGGCATCTAGAGCAGTTCTTTTCAAACTTGATGATCTCTGTAAAAGCAAAATCTGACTCAGTGGGTCCGGGTGTGACCTGAGATTGTGCACTACAAACAAGCTCCCAGGTGGTATTGATGCAACTAAACTGTGTGGTCCACACTCTGAGTAGCGAGGGAATAGACTGCGTTAGGCATTGACTCACTGGAGAGGAAATTTTCAAACAGGAACCTAAAAGGGCTCATAGTGTTCTAGAGGAAACTTGGCAAGATCCTACAGGCACCTGGACCTGCAATCGGGATGAGATAACTCTGCCATGCAGGCTCATGTTATGAAATATGTGTGTAGCTTGAGGAGAACACACACTCCAAACCCCCATTGCCTTGAATGCAAGTTGCCATTCATGAGCAGAGAAGGGTGATGGCTACTGGGCCCCTTGCCATGCCTCTTGGAAAGAGAGGCAGTGAGTGGAGTGAATCCAGAAGACTTCTTGTAGTTCTCTGGGATCAGCACAGGATAAGGGGAAACCACAGTATCCCAGGAGATAGAGCTGGGGATATGCCCTTTATTGGGAACTCCATCCTTCTCAGGCTCAGCCTGAACCACGACCAGCCCACCAGAGACACGCTCTGTGACTCACATCCTGGCCTTCTCACTCGGATTCTGTAGAGCCCGGGGGAGGGGGGGAGGGGAAGAATTGAGTTAATTATGGTTTCTTTACTGGCTTTTCCATGCATATATTTCCTACCAGGCACAACTCAGACTCAAGGCATCTTTAAGTAAGTGCCTGAAGACTGAAGTTGAAATTGGGTTACTCAAGGGGTCAGAGAAGAACTTTGGGGAACAGCTACCACCACCAGACATGGGCCCCCTTGACAACCTCCTACTAGGTGTGGGGGCCCCAGAGGGTGATGGGAAAGGTTCAGGTTTGGGTTTGAATCTCAGCTCTTCACTTAAAGTCCTCTGTGACTTTAGAGAAGTTACTCGATTTCTCTGAGTCTTGTTTTCCTTGTTGGCACGATGTTATTTCCTTGCAGGGCTAAGGTTGGAATTAAATGAGGCAATGGACGTATGAGTGCTGAAGGCAAGACCCACCTCACCCCAGCACTCATGTCGAGGCGCTCCCTTCCTGGCCCCACCATGCACCTTCCCTCTAACTATGAAGCCCCTGCTGCCCATGAAGAGCTGGGCAAGAGAGGCACTGCCCCTGCCCAGTGTGTGCTGGACCACCTTCCTCTCCTGTCCCCCTAGTAGCGCTCCACCACCACCACCAATGGAGCCAGCTAACAGGAAACACATGCCTCTCTTCTGCTGTAAAATGGAAATAGTAAGACCCACCTCTTGGCTCTGTAATTTGGAAATACCTAGGTTGACCATACATCACGGTATGTCTGGAGCAATCCGGTTTATATCTGATGTCCCAGTATCCTGCTTAGCAACATAATACTCTCAAGGATCCCAGTTTAGATGATAAAGTATAAACTCTAAAGAGCTATACAAATACTGGGTAGTATATGTTGTGTTTGTGGTTAAAAGTTGCTAAGTGTACATTAAGGCTGATGAAGACACAGAGTTGAAATGGTTTTCTCTTCACCCTCAACATTTGACAAGGTCCCTTTTCCTACCCTTTCCTTTCGTGGGCAGGGGGGACCAGGGGGCAGAGGGACAAGAGGAAACTCAGGGAGTATTGATGCTTGGAGGGGGCCTCAGCAGGAAAATCTCCCTGACCGAAGGAGAACCCCTCCACCCAGTATCTCCCTCACCCATGTCCGCCATCACCCTGCAGCTCCCTCCAGCTCCGAGGCCCCGAATCACTCCCACTCAGGCCTGGACCTGTGCTCAACCAGTGCGCGGAAAGCCTCCACTCGCCCTCTGCCAGGGACATGGCAAATATTTTCCTGAGAATGTGAAACCCACACGGGCCTCTCAGGTCCAGGTCCTGGCTGGGCCTCCTGGATTGCTCAAGCGTCTCTCTTCTTCCTCCCCCTCTCCTCCTCCTCTTTTCTTTGCCTCTTATGGAGCTATACAGAGGTTGAGCAATGCTCTGGAATAATTGGGTCAAGTCAGCCATGTGTAGCGAGGAGGAGACAATTGGGTTGTTTAGGTGGCTGTGTACCAGGCAGCAGCCAGCACACCATTAACCAAACAGGAAAATCTGGAACAACCGCACACTGACTACTCAACTACCATCGCTTACTGGAGCAAGACCCGCTCCACTCAGCTAGGGAGCCTTCACCACCAAGTCCCTGCTCACCCCGCTGCTTCATCTCCCTCCACAGCCCACCATGCACCCTAATCTTCAGCCACACTGGACTTTTCAGTGTCCCCCAAACATGTCAACTACTTATACCTCTGTGCCTTGGCCTATTCTGTTCCCCTTCCTTGCAGTGTTCTGTTCCCTCTTCATTGCTCTAAAGACTTCTGTCCCAGCATCTGCTTCTCCAAGGAGGTTTCCTCCCCTCCCAAAGCACAGTACTTATATTTCCATTAATGCTTTACAAATCTCTCCCAACTCGGTAGACTGAGAGCCCCAGGGAGGAATTGTCACACTCATCTTTGTATTTGCAGAGCCTGTCACATGTGAGGCTCCTGTGAGGTGCTCAGTAAATGCAGGTCAGATGGATGAATGAATGAGTGAATGAATAAGTAATGGTAAAGGGTAGGCTATGGGGTGAAGACAACTTGACTGGTACCCTAGCTCTGCCGGCAACCACTGTGACCTTAGCCAAGGTCACTTAACCTCTCAATCTCAGATGCCTCACCAAAAATGTGGCAGTGACACCCACACTACTTACCTCATAGGGCAGGTAAGGACCCAATGACATAATTTATGGGAAAGCACCTTGTAAGCCAAAAAGGGAGATACATGCACCCCAGCGCCTGGAAGTCTACAGAGCAAGGTGAGTGCTGGAAAAAGAGGCCGCCTGCTCTCTAAACCCTCCAAGAAACTGTCAGCACAAGCATCTTTCAGCGCAAGCACCGAGACGGATGCGTGTGCTTATACGGAAATGTGTTTTTCACAAATATGACATGAGAGTGGAATTCCTTTCCCCCACATCAAGCCTTGATGGCTAATTAGTTCCACCTGGAGGAGGCAGCCAGGCGCTGGGCGGGGAAGAGCCTTGTTCCATGTTTGGGAAAGAACTTGCCGTAGCTCACGGGGACCTGGGGAAGGGCAACAGATACGCCAAGCCACCGGCTGTGAAGCATCTCAAAGATGATTTGGTCTGACCTCTCATCTTATAGGCAGCATACAAAGGGGCACAATTAACTCAAGGAACTAGGCAAAGGCAGACCTCCTGACTCTCCTTTGTCCTATGTAGCCAATTCTCTTGACCCCAGATTATGACGACATTTCTTAGCCAGAGTCCGTTGATGGTTGTAGACCAACCTGTGGACAGAGTGAACTATCCAAGGAAGTACTCTTTATATCAGGCTTCAGTCTCCTCGAGCAAATACTGTGCCCGAATGAAGGCTTTCAACTTGATGACCCTGGCACCCTTTCCCCTGCCCCTGAATAATCCCCGTTTTGTCAGATCTCAGATGGTTTTGAAACATTTGCCCCTTTAACAAAATGACTGTAAATTGCTTGTGATGTGCCGAGTACCTGGGTAGATGCTGAGCGCTGTGCAATGAGGCACAAGGTCCAAAACTGCAATGAAGGGCACTGTGGATTGGTCCCTGACCCTGCCACCAATTCGCTGTGGCACCTTGACAAGGCATGTCCGCCCTCTGAGCGTCAGTTTTCAAATCTGTGAAATAAGGCTGAACTTTCCGATTCCAGGTCTATGAGGTGAACTGGGATTCTTGTGCCCACCTGACAAGAGCAAGATGTTGCATTCGGATTTATTTTCTTTACTCAGATGTCATTCCTCACTCAGGCTAGGGGCACAGGAACTGTTTGCTTTGAAATATTTGAGCAATATGTTAGGCAATACAGCAGCTTCAGCTGGGAGCCAGTGCCAGCTAGTCGCTCCCCTCTCCTTTCTTCTCCGTCTTGCCCTCTAGGATGCTAAAGGATCAGAATCCTTGGCCTTATTCCCAGTCACTGTTTGTTTGTTTGTTTGTTTAATGTCACTCCATTGTTATCTTTCCTTTCATCGGGTGTTCTTCTTGACTTTGTTCCCACCTTCTCTCCTGCCTACTCATCAACACTGATAGTTTCAATACCTCCCGGATGGTCCAGGGAAGAACCGTATACCCTTTCCCTTGGGTGTCCTCTCTGAGCTCCAGACACACATTCAACATCTCCTGCTGAGTGTACCACAGTCCTGTCACAGTCAGCATCTCCTCCCCCCGCTGCTGCTTCTCCCCCAGTTTTCCCCGTCTCCGTAATGACCCCATATTCTACCAGTTGACCAAGCAGAACCCTGGAAGTCATCCTCGATATCCCTCTTGTCCTGCCTACCCCAGCCATCTCCTTACTTCATCCAGCTCCTATTCTTCCTTTTCTATTTCCACCACTCTTTTCCTGGCTCCTGCCTTGCCATCTCTCACCTAGACCCCTGTCTCAGCCCGCTGACCTACGTTCATGCTTCTTCTTAGTGTCTCTTTCCGATCTAGCCTCCACATTGGAGCTATGAGCATCCTCGATGCAACTGGGTTCACCAGGGGAATGTTAACCCACGCGTGCCTGGGTTCAACCTCCAGAGACGCTACTGTGATGGGTCTGAGGTGTGGCCCAAGAGAGAGCCTTAAATGTTCCTCAGCTGATTCTAATGCAAAGTCAAGGTTGAGGGCCACTGTGCTAAAATAATCTTCCTGAAGCTACAGTACTTGCGAGATAAAATCTAACTGGTGTAACTGGTCTTATCTCACCCAATCAGGTGACAGCCTCCCTCACCTATCACCTTAACTTCCCGGGTGATGCTAGTGTGTGGGCCAGGATGAGACCACTTCTCTTAGCCATAGCAGGGAGGCGAGGATGGGCTGGCTGGAGAGAGGCAGGGAAGCCATGCAGAAGGCTGAGGCCACGTTGCAGGTGAGAGATGATAGCAAAATTGAGGGCAGACATGATGGAAACGGCGAATTCCACTGACCTTTCAGTCCCTCCTCAAGCCAGACACATACTTAGGAAAAATGTCCTTCAATGCAAAATCTGCCAACCCTTCCCCCAATGCGACTTGTTGCCACCCTTCCAGCAAGGATAACACCTTAGCTATTCTCTTAGTGAAGGGAGGGTGGGGAGGGACAGCCTGACACCAGAGAGGCCCCTAGCAAGTCCTACAGATTTTATAAAATAGTTCTTCACTTTCCCTGCCCTTCTAAACCCACCGAAGCCAGGCATTAAGTTTGTCTTTCTCTCTCCGCTTGACTCTCTTTTCTTCATATCAAACAGTAGTCGTCTTAGTGTTTTTAAAGTTTTTGTTCAGGCCTTTCTTTCTCCCCAGGTCCCGCTCTTCCTTCTCTTGGCTCTCTGATTCATGCTCAGCCAGTTGGGTGCCTCTGGCTTTCCCTTGACCGGGCTGGTGGGGGTGAGGTTTGGAGACTCTCAGAACCCAGGTCCGTGTGAGTCCACAGTCCATGTTCTTTCCACTGTACCAAGCCTCTTTTGGTATCTTTTGTTTTTCTGATAAATCAAGGCTTTTCCAAGAGCAATCTAATCTGAACAGCGTGAGGTCAGAAAGCAGATGTGACCGCAGGACTGAGCCTTTCCAAAGCTGTGTGTTTTCCAAATCAGCCTCTTGCAATCAGGGGTCACTGTTCTCGTGGGATTTCTCAGAGGGGCATTTTCTTAAAGGAGTGTTCTTTCGAGGTGGCCTGGGGAGGGAGGGAGCAGAACGTGCAGGTTAGGAGTCAGACTCTAAGAGTCCCGAATCACAGGCCGGTCGGCTTGAGAAAGTCACTTACCGTCTTCGAGCCTCGCTTTTCTTGTCACAACTGAGGATAATAGATTTGCTTTTGTCCGGTTTACCATGGATATCCTGTGAAAGAATGTCTGGGGAAATGCTTTTTAACCTGTGCAGAGCTCTGTTTGCAGAAGGCATTGCAAACAGTTGATGCCTGACATGAATGAGGAGGTAGATGCGTTAATCGGAAACGCCAAAGCTGACCAGGCACCGGATTCATCAAGCGGTTCATATGGTTTTCTAACAAGGCATCATAATTTGTCTTGGGTCACTGAAAAACTCCTGTAAAACAATACCATGCAGGATGTAACATATTGAAGATTAAGATGTATGGGCAGGATACCCAGATTTACAACATGCTGGCTGTTTTACAATTTGAAAATCTAAAAAGCCAGATTTTGGAAAGAAATGTTTCTCTCCCAGCCAAAGCAGCACAGCCAAAGGCGGGATCCAAGGGGAAGGCCCAATAGGTACCTCTAGAGTCCGGTGTGCATCAGCGAGCCTGAGTGCCCAAGGGTGAGTGAGGCAGCGGGGGTCAGTAAGGCCTTCTGAAAGGCCATCACAGGGGGCAAGAGCTACTCAGCATCCACCGATTGTGGCCATGTAGGAATCGGGCTGAAAGTACAGATTTTCTGATTTATCAGGGAAAGCTGGAAATGTAGGTTTTTGTTTGTACGTGAATATGAGATTTCCATTCTTAAATGCTGGCAGTGGAACAAATTGCAAACACTGGGTGGGCCAAAGCAAACAGTCATGCTGATTGGATTTGGCCCTAAGGCCACCCACTTATAACTTCTGCGCTGGGCCGACTGGCCACCCATTACAACTACCTGGGGGAGGTTTTAGAAATCTCAGTGCTCGGGCCTTGCTCTGAATCAATTAAATGAGGGTGAGACTCAGGCATGTATAGAAGTTAAAACTGGCTGGGCGATTCCAGGTTGTAGCCAAGTTTGAAAACCAGTGTTGAAATTAAGTGCCTTGCTACTTAAAATCCAGTCCTCACCCTGAAAACTGTAAGACATTGATGAAAGAAGTTGAAGAAGACACAACTAAAAGGTATCTCATGGTCACAGATCAGAATAATGAGTTAAAATGTTTGCACTCCCCAAATCTATAGAATCAATGTAATCACAATAAAAATTCCATTGACGTTTTTAGGAACAGGATGAAGAATCCTAAAACTCGTGTGGAAGCACAAAACACCCCGAATAACCAGAACAACCTTGAGAAAGAACAAAGCCAGAGGCATCACACCTCCTGATTTCAAACTATACTATAAAGCTACAGTCATCAAAATACTATTGCGCTGCCGTGAAAATAGACATAGAGACCAGAAATCCCCACACATACGCCGTCAACTAATCTTCAGTGAGGGAGCTAAGACCACTCAATGGAGAGAACACAGTGTTTTCAGTGAATGATTCTGGGAAAACAAGTTGAAACTGGACTTCTAACTTACGCCATTTACAAAAATTAACTCAAAGTGGTTAAAGACTTAAATATAAAAGACCTGAACCATAAAACTCATAGGAGAAAACATGCAGAAAAAGTTCCTTGACATGGGCCTGGGCAATGATTTTTTGGAAATGACACCAAAAGCAGTCACAGAAGCCAGTGGATTCCTCCATCCCCATGTAAGACCTGAGTAGGACTGAGAGGTAGGCATCCATCCTCAGCCCACATCACCAGCACGGGGCCTCAGAAATCTCCACAGGAGGCACAGGAACCTGTCCTTTTGCACAGGTGTCTCCCCAAACTTCAGGAGTTAGGAGCCCAACATCTCCTGGGAGAAGGAAGACACGAGTTCCAAGAAGCTTTAGTCACTCCAGGTTCTGCATTTCTTCTATGAGACTGAAAGAAAACACAATCTCAAGGGCCATGAAGGTCACAAAAAGAGACACCTGACATGACATTCCTATGATCTGGACAAACACTGCTGGTAATCTAGCCAAAGGGATTAAACCTGATCTTGTGTCTGGATCCAGCTGTCAATTTCCAGGAAATACAAAGGAAAAAGGAACATGAAGAACTGCACCAAAGTGTGCAATCAGCAAAGCCCACTGTGGAAACTCTAGGGGTCCAACAGCCTGGCTTCACCGACTGATGAGTTGTAATGAAATGAAGGCGATGGAGGAGAAAAACATTAAAAAACATTTAAGAGACACATCAAATTTTTAAGGGAGCTAGACTAAAGTAAATCTCGGGGTGCACATGTGGGTGCTAACACTATAAAAAATACCTAGAAGTGATACAAACAAAGCAGGGGATTTTGGGGGGCAGAGAAAGGATGTTGTGACAAAGTTCTTCTTCCCTTGTGCTAGGCAAGGTTATACCATAATTTAGTCTGTGTGGCTTCCTGTATCTGTGCTTTGTGTTATCATAAATATATTTTTGAAGCATAAAAAGTCAGAAAGCAGACCGGGAACTCGTTTCAGAGAGTGGACCTGCTGCAGGTGCAAGACACTGCCCTGGATGAGGAGTCCTGGGGGGAAGACCAACCACTGGCTGTTTCCAAAAAGGCCCCACAGCTGCTCTGTGCCTCAGCTTTATCAAAATGGGTCAGCGGTAGATTCTAAAAGCCTGCCACCCTTTATATCCCGTGGATTCCAAAAGCCTGCCACCCTTTATGTCCCGTGGATTCCAAAAGCCTGCCACCCTTTATATCCCGTGGATTCCAAAAGCCTGCCACCCTTTATATCCCATGGATCCTGTGGTCAGAAGCTTTTGGCAACTAAGGCCACCGATTGCCTTAGTTTTCAAGCTGATGGGGGAGAGAGGGAGAGAGAGAAACATCAATGTGAGAGAGACACACTAAAGTTTAAAAAATACTTTGCAGACAGATACGCTATAATCGGGAAGAAGGTCATGCTCAGCGTGGCAGACACTCCTAGGAGCCCACCCAGTGGCCATCTATCCTCCCTGTCTCCTCACTTACACCCCCCTAACTGTCAGAGCAGCAGTGTGCCAGCTAAGGGCAACTCCGCATGCCAGGCACCCCTGTGTGAGGGGTGGCCAGCGAGGCGAGTGGGTGGGGAGTCCAGGGAGCCCACTATTACTTTTCCTGGTAAAAATAACAAGCTTAAGGGGCTGACGATTGTTCCTTTTTGTCCTTCCTCGGCTTCCCTCTGAAACTAGGACAAAGGCCTGGGGGTACTAGCGCTGTCCTGGAGCCCTAGAAAGAGGGCTGCGTGTTAAGGATGGCAGAGCAGGGAGAGGAAGAGTCCGGGTCCCTGGTGGCATCAGAGCCACCACTCTATTCCTAGATGCTTCTTCCGGACTTCCTGATATGTTAAGAAAACGAACCCCTGACCTAGTCGGTGTGGCTCAGTGGTTAGAGCGTCGACCCACAGACTGAAGGGTCTCGGGTTCGATTCCAGTCAAGGGCATGTGCCTTGGTTGCAGGTTCGATCCCCGCTCCAGTCGAGGAGTGTGCGGGAGGCAACTGATTGATGTGTCTCACACCACTCCCTCCCTCCCACTCTCTCTCTCCCTTCCACTCTCTCTGAAAAGCAATAGAAAAAATATCCTCAGGTGAGGCTTAAAAAAAAGAAAAGAAAAGTGAAACCCCTTGGTCATTAAACCTCAGTGATTGGGTTTCTGTTACCTGCAGCCAGATACGCCCCTAAAGAATTGTGTGTTTCTATCTGCAGAAATAGAGCGCTTGCTCTCCACAGGAAAGCAAGGATTTCCCTGAAAACGAAACGGACGTCGTAACTGTCACCTCACACTGTTAAGGCGGTAAGGGAGAGCCAGCTGTGGGACGATCCTTGCTCTGGCCCAGAAGTAGAAATGGCACCGGGGTGGGGGCTCCCTTGGTTTTGCTGACCAATGTCAGGAGCCAATATCTCAGGACAACAGAGACGCAGGCAGGTGATTCTGAGGCTTTCAACAGAGCCCTTGGGAAGAAGAACGTAGAAAAGCTTCGTAAGTGCTAGAGCATCAGGCACCTGGATGGGCTGGTTGTCATCATTTTAAACTCTTTCCTACATGGTACAAAGAAAATAGAGACCTCTTGGGTGTAAAGACCCACAGTGGGAAGAGTACTGAATCCTGAGCCAGAAGGACTGTGTTCAAGGCCTGGCCCCACCACCTCCTGGCCACATTACCTTGGACAAGTCATTTAGCTACGAAGTCTCATTTTCTTCATCAGCAAAAGGAGGAGGTGAATGCCTGCCTCTTGGGATGTGGGGAGGCCTGGGTCTGACCATGTCTGCGAAGGTGCTGCCATGCCATGCGTGGCGCTTAGTAGGCATTCTACAAATGCAGACCTTTGGTTTCTTTCCCTAACACCTAGTAAGGTCTCGTTAAGTAACAGTTTACTTTAAATATAAATTGTGATCTCAAGACTGCACAGAACTTTAGTGGTCCTTTGGCTCAGCCACATCTCAGTTACAATCTCTCTTCTGGATGGACAGTCAGCCTCTCTTTGCACACTCTCAGGAGTAGGGACCTTCCTCCTAGCAGACTCTTTTAAAAATATATATATTGATTGATTGATTGATTTTTGAGAGAGAGAGAGAGAAGGAAGGAGAGAACTAAACATTGGTTTGTTGTTCCTCTTATTTATACACTCACTGGTTGATTCTTGCATGTGCCCTGACGGGGATTGAACCTGCAACCATGGTGTATTGGGACGATGCTCTAACCAACTGAGCGTTTTCTGAATTCCTGAGCGCCGTCTCTCTGAATTCTGCGCCATGCGCAGTCCTCTGCTTGGCACACCCCTCCCTGGGTCCCTGGAGGAGACAGCCACTCTCTGCCATTGTTCCTGCTTCTTCCATTGCACCAGGTGGTCCATTCCCATTGGTCAAAAATGGGTCCCGAATAGCCATTCCCCATGTCACCCACTCCCTAGAGGTCAGACACTGGCAGCCAGCCCACAGATTACTGAACCTGTTCTGTTTTATTTAACTTCACAGTGGTTTTTAAAAATAGAGTTAGTGTCAATATTTATAAAGATTTTACATTTTAAAAATCTAGGGTCTTATGGAATATCTGTCAATATCATCTTCATTCTCACACACCAAGAGTTGGAGCTGAGTAGAGGCTATGCCACACCCAGGGTATGGTGGTCTTCTGTCCACCATTCTCCCCACCTCTCCTTTCTCACACCCAGCTGGTTCATCTCACTTATATTTACTACCTGTCCCTACAGGCGTTACGGTTTGTCACCTGTGCTCTGTACAGCCAGACCTCTCTTGTAGGTAAATAGTTCACTTTCAGCCAGGACCAAGGTAAACCGCACCTCCAACAGACAACTTGACATTCTAGAAAATTCCTTCATCATTTTTGGATACCACCTTTGAACACTGACCCTAAAGAAACACTTTCACATGTGTCCTAAGTAACACAATGGAATATATCATCACAGCGTTGCTGGTAAGGGTGGCCAGCTGGGGATGACTTGAGTGCCTGTCTACCGGGGAGTGGCTGAGTCAACCACAGTGTCTCCGCAGAGCACCGTGCATCTGCCATAAAATGCAAAAATAGTAATGACATAGCACTATCTGCTCAGACTTGGAAAAATCCCAATATATATTAAGAGAAAATAGTAAGCTGAAAGATAATATAAAAATGTGGTGCAATGTATAACCTATATAACATACTGCATATAAATATATATTATAAAATCTATAGGGTAACATGTTCACAAATAGATATCTGTATGTAAATGAGTAGAAAAAGCTCAAGAAGGTGATGCACCAAACAGCGGTAATTACTGCTGAAATTGGGGGCTAGAATTGGGGGCAATAGTCATGGAAGACTGGCTTTATTATTATTGTGTGTGTTTTTCTAGTGAGAGTGTATTTGTGTATTGTTTGGATTGTTGAAATCAAATTAAACAGATGATTCTTGCTGTGTGCAGAAACTCATTCCTAGGCTCAGGACTGTGAACGTGGAGAAGTCAGTCCCCCGAATCCCATGCTATTTGTGAACCGAGTCAGTGCGCCGTGCCTTTCTAGGGAGTCAACACCTCTGGGTATTTCTGGTGGAGTTCCACTTTTAAATGTCCTATGTCCCCATAAATGCACTCATCTTGCCAGACTTATAGTCTTCTGATTTTAGGTTTGGAAACTACGGTCACTGTATTGCCGTTTCTAAGCAACTGTGTATTAAGGATATATCAAATTTACCAAAAATATACCCTGGAAGCCTCTGTGTTCCCAAACAGGGCTCCATAATGACCAATATAAATTCTTGCGGGTTCAGAGCATGAGGGAAATTCACCCAAGTGTTCCAAGTGGCGTGATGACAGTCCCGTTGAAAATAGCACAGCACACACCTGGCTGAGGGGCTCTGCGCTGCTGCTGGCCCTCACATTTCTGCAGAGGCCGAGCGCTGAGGCCTTGCCCACAGCCAGCCCTCCACCTCCAGGCACATGCCCGGCTCCGCGCGAGGGAGGCGGGGAGGGGCTGGCTGGGCCTTTCCGCAGAGGCGGGAGCATCCATCCCAAGCTGCCCGAGACAAGGCTAGGACTTTGTGTTGGGTTAACCTGCAGAGGAGGGGAGCACTGCTCGGAAAATCACAGACTCTCTGGGACAGACCTGGCCTTAGGGCAACCTGATGTCTAAAGGATGGCCTGGGTCCTTAGCAGGGCAAACCTGTGGGCACGCTGCCCAGAGAAGGGGCTCAGCCAAAGCACAGGCACCCGATTCTGATAAGGCCAAGTGGGGTGATAAAATGCAAATCAAAACCATAACGAGATACAACTTCACACCCATTAGGGTGGCTGTTAGAAACAACAACAAAAACAAATAAACAAAATCCCCAGAAAATACCAAGTGTTGGCGAGGATATGGAGAAACCAGAATCCTTAAGCATCGCCGATGGGGATGTAAAATGGTGCAGCCTCTGTGAAAAACAGTACAGCAGTTTCTCAAAAAAATTAAGCATAGAATTATCATATAACCCAGCAATTCCACTTCTGGGCATATTTCCAAAAGAACTGAAAGTAAAGACCTGAACAGATATTTATACAGCCGTGTTCATAGCAACAGGCAAAAGGCGAAGCTACACAAATGCCCATTGACGGATGGATCAACAAAATGTGGACTGTACATACCACGGAATATTACTCGGCCTTCAAAATGAATGAAATTCTGACACACGCCACAGCATGGATGAACCTCGAAGTGAAGTGAGCCAGTCACAGAAGGACAAATACTGTACGTACAATTCCATGTATATGAGGAACTTGAATAGTCAAATTTATAGAGACAGGAAATAAAATAGTTAGTACTGGGGACTGGAGGGAGGGAGGAACGGCGAGCTATTGTTTAAGGAGCACAGGGTGTCACTGTGGGAAGATGAAGCGTTCCGGGGATGGATATTGGTAGGGTTGCACAAAAATATGATTGTACTTAATGCCCCTGGATTGTACAATTAAAATGGTTAAAACAGTAAATTTTATGTTATATATATATTACAACAATTAAAAGAAACTAAAAACAACAAAGGAAGAGGGAGACAGGACAGAGAAGGCCACTGTTGGCAAAGTGATGTGCAGAGGAAGCCACCGTCACCCCACCGGGCCCTGGGCCCTCACCAGCTGCCCCCCAGGCTTGAGCCCCCCTTTCACGGACTGGCTCGTGAGCGCAGTTTTACAGCAGGCACTGCAGCTGGTCCTGCGCTGCTCCAGACCAAATGTCGCTGTCAATCCAGAGGGAGTGAGAGCAAAGGATACCTTTAGTCAGGCTGAGCCTTCTCTTTGCTCTTCCGTGGGCGGCTGTCAGGAGGGTAGGAATTCATGTGCTGGGCTCATTTTCCCTCGGAAGGTCATGATTTTCTTTGCTTTCCCCCCCCTTCCTAAGGGGGCAGACATATGTTAACTCCACGTGCCTGTGTTCATGCCAAGGTGGGATCGCTCGTGGCTGGCATGCCCACTGCTCGGGGATGGGGAAGGCCAGTTGGATGGGAGGGATGGGAGAGCGGAGGCTTTAAATGGCCTTGAGGCGTCGGATGTGACTCCAGAGGCTGCTGTGTGGCTCTGTGACACGGGGATGCGGGATGCGAGCTGTGCGGTTAGGAGGGATAAAGTGTGAGTGGCAGGGAGGTGGTGGTGTGTATGTACAAGTTCTCACCCAGAAAGCCTCACGCCAGCACTGGGAGGTAGGCATGATGCCAACCATGCCCATAGTCAGATAAAAAAGTGAGGCTTAGAGAAAGGAAGGAATTCATCCAAACTGCTGCAGGGAGTTAGCAGCGGACCTGGGACCAGACCAGGTTTCCGTGGCCCAGGTCCAAGGAACTAAGTATTCGTTCTCAAGTATACAAAAATTGAGGGTCCCAAGCAGCTTACTGGTCCTCATTGACAGGTTACATTTTAAATTTGCAAGCATAGAAATTCTGGCCTGAGCCAAAATGATCCTCATCAATAGGATGAGTGTGGAATAATTATAAAATGGGTCCTCTGCTGTTCTGCCCAATATAATCGCCGCCCCTTGAGTGTGGGCAGACCTGTGATCTGCTTCCAGTCTACAGAATGTGGTAAAGATGACAGAATAGCACTCCTGTGATTACACCATGTTATATGGTGAGAGTGACAAGGTATCTCAGATGTAATTAAGGTCCCTGATCAGCTGGCATTGAGTTAATAAAAAACGAGAATGTTCTGGTGGGCCTGACCTAATCAGCAGAGCCCTCTAAAGGGAGCCCAGGCTTTCCCAAAATCAGAGACTCCAAGAAGCAGAGTCAGTCTCTCTCTCTCTCTCTCTGTTTCTCTCTGTCTCTCTCTGCTTCTCTCTCTCTCTCCCCCTCTCCATTACTAGCTTTGAAGAAGCAATCTGCCATCACAAGGAAATGAATTCTGCTAACAATGAGGTTGCTGAGAAGCAGATCCTCTCTTAGTCTAACCTTCAGCAGGAGTGCAAATCAGGCAACACCTTGATTTTGGCCTGTGTTCTTCTCACAGATAGGAGAGAGGGAGCTCGTAGCCAAGGTTCCTGCCTGGGTGTCAGAGGCTTCTCAGAGGAGGTGGCTCCTTAGATGTCTGTTGAGGGATTCATGGGATTCAGCCAGGCAAGGTGGAGAGGGTGAGGGGTGGGGCAGGAAAAGGGAGGGTACTGGAAGCAGGGGATCTGGGGGGCACGCCTGTGGGAGGAGCCCCCAGCGTTTCCAAAAGGCTTCACAGAGGGTGTGAAGGGCAGGGATGGCTTTAGACCTTGGAGGCCCCAGGCACTGTTATTTTCTGAGGCCACACCCCTGCATCATATCAGGCATATTAAAATCACCCACATCATATTAAATATGAGTTATATATAGCTCTATAACAGTCAGGGCCAGCTGCAAAGACAGTTGACATCATTTACTGCAGACATTTAATTACACATGTATTAAACTTGGCAGCCTTTTTGTTTTACAATTTTTGGAGAATATACATATACATATATAAAGAGAGGCTCTGGAAAGAAGGCTTTTTGCAGCGACATCTGCAATAGCTAACTGATACTTCAGTCCTGGAGAGTGGTTGCTGGCAAATGAGCCTAGAAAATGCCTATGAGCTGCCCTCCCACTGGGCTCTGGGTGTTCTGTGGGGTGGGGAGCTTGGCAGAAAAGCCTTAAAGGGTTTTGAGCAAGGGCTGGGTGGGCAGCCTAGAAGGGCATTAGTGGGAGTCTGAAGGCAGGGAGCCCAGAGAGGAGGCCTGCGTAGGGCCCGAGATGTAAGATTAGAAAGAAGGCATGCATTTGCAGGCTTAATGTTTTTTTCTGTTTCTGCAATCTGGGCCTGGGTCCAGTCCAATCTTGGGGCCAAGGCTTGCAGGCTGAGCACCTGACAGCAGAGGGCAGCAAGCTCTGTGTCCTCCAGAGGGCGTCACAGGACAGCTTTTCCCAGTTGGGGGACGGCAGACTGTGGCTGCTGGGAACAGACACTTGGGTTGACAACAGTTGGGCTGGGCTGGAAGCCAGCACCCAGGGAGGTCCCTGGAAGGAGCCCGTCTGGTCAGGAGAGGAGGGTTCGGCCAGAGCCAGGCTGAGACTCAGGCTCAACAGAAGAAAAGACTCCATTGCATCCAGAGCCCCGCTGCTCCCAGCACCTGGTTGGAGACTAACAGGACCATCTCATCTTACCTGAGGGGAAACTGAGGCCAGGGAGTAGTGGCACTCACCAGGTGCCTCAGAGTGTTAAAGAGGCCGGCCAGGACCGGAGGCCAGCTCTGTCCTGGCACCTGCCCTCGTTTAATGAAATGTACATTGCAGTGGTCAGAGCCATTGCAAATAATAATAATAAATACTGAGGTACTCGCTGCGCGCCAGACACTGTGCTAAGCACGTAATATGTGTCACCTTCTTCATCTTCCTAACTTCCCTGGAAACTGGGTCATATCACCTTCCCCCCCCCCAAGAAAATGGATCCTGGAGGTAAAGGCAGCCTTGCCTGAAGTCACACAGCTGTGCTGAACGGAGCCAGGGACCCCCACAGGGTCTCTGACTCGACCCCAACACTCGGTTTTAATTTTAAGAGGAAAATAGCAATGCCATTTACTACACTTTCTAAGAATATATGATTGTATTTAACGAAGTGACTTTCTAGAGCTGGGAAATAGATTCATGTACTATTCGTGTTTTCAGTAAGAACATTCTAGTTAGTTGACCCCCTTAGCCAGGAAGGTAAATGAACCAGGACATCTCTTGCCCCAAGCACTCTGGCTAGTTGGCTCATGGAGACTTTGCCATGCCAACTTTGGAGGGCAAAACAGGGCAAAGTGTCCTTAGTCCAAACACCCAAATCCTCTCATTTGGGCAGGAAGGACCTTCCGTGACCAGCACTTAGGGGGCACTGAGACTCCGAGAGGGACAGTGACCTGTCCAGAGTCACTGGACTAACTGGCAGAACCAAGAATAGAAACCCTTGCAGCTAAAGCTTGAACTCTTAACCTGGAAGCTCAGTTGCAAACCAGAAACAGAAAAGGACTGTTACAACATGCAAATTCACATTTGCTTTTCCATTTCCTTGGACAAGCAAGCAGAAAAGGCAAAACAAAGGATCCCTGAGAATGTCTGTTGCAGGCACACAGACTAGAATTTGGGCTGCCGCTATCCTGATGGCAAACAAAGGCACTCGGACGAACCCCCACCCACCCCCAGCCTCTCAACACTTACTCAACAAATATTGACTGTGGGCACCGAGGAGCCCTCAGTGACCAGAATGTTCAAGGTCTCAGCTTTCCAGGAGCTTGCATTGTAAGGATGAAGAGAGACTAGGGGACAGTAAACACGATATAGAAAAGAGTGTTATGTGCTGCAAAGACAATAAAACTGGATAATATGGTGAAAGGGAGATGGAGTGGGCCTGTTTAGTAGACATGTATTAGAAATGTGTATCGTGATCCAAGTAACAAGATGCGGGAAAGCCACACAGAGAGAGAAGAGCAAGTACAAAGGCTGTGAGGCCAGAAAGAAGCTCGGCGCGCTGGACTGGCAATGGAAATACATTGAGAGCCCCTGTGTAATTTTAAATTTTCTCGTAGCCACATATTTTTTTAAAACGAAAAGAAATAGATAAAATTAATTTTCTTATGTTGTATTAAACTCAATATACAAAAATGTTTATCAATAAGATATTTACACTCTTCTCAGACTAAGTTTGAAATCTGGTGTGCACCAGGAGCACGTTTCGAGTGCCCAGTAGCCACAAGCCAGGTACCTAGTAGCTAGTACTGGGCA
This sequence comes from Miniopterus natalensis, assembly GCF_054644295.1. Classification (NCBI taxonomy): domain Eukaryota; kingdom Metazoa; phylum Chordata; class Mammalia; order Chiroptera; family Miniopteridae; genus Miniopterus; species Miniopterus natalensis. Next base: position 55,559,375 of record NC_142092.1, read on the forward strand.
GGGCAGCGGGCGGTGCCGGGAGCCCTGGAAAGGCTTTAAGCCAGGGATCAGAACCGAGGAGTTGATTCCGAATATCTCAGAACTAATCCTTACAATCCCACGAAAGCCCCACGTGGGCTCTTTGGAGAAGCGGCCTCCTGGTGCAGGTTGGTGCACACAGAGGGGGAAGCCCCCAGCTTTCCTCTGCGGGGGAGGCTTCTCCCCCCTCCTCGCTGGAGTCTGGTTTTGGGGAAGTCGAGGCCTGCACACATGGGAAAGCAGCGTGGCTGGCCCTGGCCCTGGAGCCACCTCCCGGGCCCACTCTGCCAGGGCTCATTCCAGATGCCAGTGTCCGCCCAGGTGAGGTGGGGCTTCTCTGCCAGCTACTCGGCCCCGCCCCTTGGATTCGGTTTTGGTTTTCGGGTGCAGACAGGTCTGCATTCCTCTGAAGAAGCCCGCTCCGCCTCATCAAAGCCGGCGAAGTCAACAATAACAGTAACCCGGGACCTCGCCTGCAGTTCCTGCGACCGCCACGAGGGCCTCGAGCCGATAAGGCTGACGCTGGCCGCTACCCAGCCCCCCGCAGCCTCCCCTCTCCTCCTTCTCCACGGGGACCCCAGGCTGGTCAGCCCAGCCGGGCCCCCACCTCCAGCACGATGTTCCCTCCGCCAGCCTCGCTCCTAACGCGGCAGGACTATGTCCCAAACGATTGCCTGCGTTCCTTAGTGTTCCAGGCCTTGGGCCTCTGCCAAGGCTGTGGCGAGAGTGCCAGCTGTGAACGGGCCAGACACAGGAAGGAGAGTAGATGTGCCTCGGGAGGCCCTTCTGCTTGGTGTGGTGATAGGTGGAGACAAACAACGGTGAATCCAAAGTCTGCATTCCAAGCTGGAGCCAGGAACAAAAACGATTCCCTGTTCAATGTTTTCACCCCGCAGGCTGAAATAACAGCAGAGACCTGACTGCCCACGTGATGTCTGTGGCCAGAACAGGGCCCACATAATAGATAGCTTAGAGCAGGGAGAGCCTTTCCCAGTCCACGGCACAGTATCGTCATAACAGCAACAGCAGCGCCCTGGCTAACTGACGTAGGTACACAGTGGATGCCTTGCCTCTGCCCTCACCGCATTTTTGTACACCCCAGCGTCATTCCCAAAACATGGCGTGGTAATACCCCGAACTAGGGAGAAGTGCTAGGCCCAAGGGACCCAGAGTTGGCTGGTCCCTGGAAGACTAAGAGATTACCCCAGCTGGTTCATCGCCTCTTGGCTCCCCCTCCCTCGGGCACTGTCAGTAAGAGAAGGCAGTTTCGGGTGGGCTTTCTGGAATGGGGGTGGCTTGCTCATCTTTCTAGAAAAACTTGGGTTGCACGGGACTGTGCTTTTGCAAGAAAGCACCAAACTTCAGGAGTAGCTTGCCTCAGACAGCCCTAATGCAGTGTCAAAGGCCAGCTCACAGAAGGGTGTGCAATCTGACATTTCCAAGCCGGAGAATGACATCAAATGATCCTACGCGTCTGGAGAGACTCCAGTTAGGAGCATGTGAAGAAAGCAAGGCTCCATCTGGGAGGAGCACCGTGAGGAGGTGGGTCTGAACAGGAGAGTCCAAGGAGGTCATTTGCAAGGGGCCTGAGCAAAGTGTAGGACTTGGAAAGGGAGGAAGAAGGGAAGGGCTACCTCCTGTGAAGGACCTTCTGTGCCTCCACGGGGCCGGAGCCTGAGCACAAGAGCATTTACATGTGCTCTGAGTAACCCTCTGAGGCAAATGCAACTCCCAAATCTCAATTCCAAATGCCAGAAAACTCTAAAAGTGAAAGCACTTGTGTAACTTTTCTGGTGGTAAAACCTAATTTGAAATAACACGAGTCTTTATCCCACTCAGTGTGAATATTTATACTTTATGTAGCAAAAATAGGAGTGTGTTTGATTTGGGGGGTGCCGTCCAGATTCCAGTGGGGTGTTATGTAATACACAGTATGTATGCTGGTTACCTTTCTAAAATCTGGAACGTGCTGACCCCTGAGACAGCTGGTCTGGAGGACTTTAGGTGGGAGATCATGACCCGGCGTTATTCCCATTTTACAACCGAGAAAGGTGAGGCTTACTCAGCAAGAGAAGCAACAGAGGGGTGAACGGGCAGACTGAGGACTGTAGCCCTGGTCTGGTTTCAAATAAGGGACTGTGATTCCATGAGACTGAGAAAAGGCCAAGTTTGGATGACAGCAACACAGTCTGATCATGTATGGCCCAGAGATGCAAAGACCACTTAGCTGAGGATGGATCTGGAAGCCAACGGGACCACTGTCCCCCTGAGAGACATTGGTACCTGTAGAGTGGCCGGGACCTGGGCTTCGGGCAGCTCCAGAAGCTTCAGCTCAGCAGCCCTGAGGTCTGAATGCAGAGGTCCAGAGCTCCTCGGCAGGTTATACTCTCTCTCAAAGCACTAGTTTCTTCTGTAATACAGAGGTAGTAACAATGCCTGTCTCCTGGAGCTGGTGGGAATATTAAATAGAAGATGTTTGAAAGCGCTCAGCGTGGTGCCTGGACCCCAGGAGGCATTTAATCAATGTTAGCTGTGACCATTTTCCTCAAGATGGGGCATCCATACCTCTTGGAGGGTCCTAAATCTCAGTTTGGAGGTGGGGAATATTCTTGGATTGCTAACGTTGTTTGTCTTCAAGTAATTGGAATCATTTTCCCCATTAAAAATAACATAGAATGAATATACTTAACACTATTAAGCTGTACACTTAAAAGCGGTTAAGATGGTAAATTGTATGTTATGCAAATTTTACCACAATTTAAAATTAAAAGCCAATGCAGGTAGAGACCAGAATGCATCAGTATGTGAGATTTCCAGGAATTTCTAGCCTCTGGGGGCGGGGGGGAGGGGGAGATAGGGATTGAATGTGGGGAAGGGAGAGAGGCGAAGTTCATGAATCACAGTTGGACGAGTGGGAGAAGCTCCCCCAGAGGCCCTGTCAGCCCTGCTCCTGAACTTGGCCCAGGGTCATGGAGTTGGATGTTCTTTGTAAACACAGGCAAATCCAAGGTCTGCAGATCCCCAGGACGGGAATCTTCATCAGCACGTTCATCTCTCGCTTCAGGCCCTGTGCTGGGCACTGGGGCAGACACCAAGTGTGACCAGGCCCCCCCCAGGCTAATGGTGTAACACAGCGGTGAAGAGAGAACGGTAACGGCGCTGAGTGGGATGAAGTGCGCCGAGGAGCGTTCAGGGCTCTCTGAACACTGTGAGGGGCTTTGAGAAAGGAAGCTCTCCCTCTGAGAAGGGCACAGTGGCTCAGGAAGGACGTCATCAAAAGCAAACTTGAGCTTGGTTGAGTACATTTCCACGAAATAGTGGGTCTCCAACATGAGCATGCATCCGAATCACCGGCAGGACTTGTTAAAAGCTCAGATTGCTGGTCCCCATGCCCAGCGTTTCTGGTTCAGTAGGTCCAGGGTAGGGCCAAGGATCTGCATTTCTAACGAGTTCCCCGGCGGTGCAGCTGCTGCGGGCCGGGGACTGCGCTTTGAGAACCACTGAACTAGATCAAGGAGAGAAGGGAGGGCGTGCCAGGCGGTGCGGGACGTGTGTGCAAGGGCCTGAAGAAGCAACAGGTGTTGAGAGAGCGACGCGCAAATGTGTGAGGCTGGAACACGGTGGGTTGCCAGGTACAGAGATGATGATGGGCTCGCGTGCCAAGCCTGAGTTTGGACTTGATCCTGGAAGTGAAGGGCAGCCAGAGGAGCTCCTTGCAGAGGGAAGAACATGAGCAGATTGGCACTTGAGCGAGATCACGTTGGAGGGCAGGAGGCGTGGGCAGGCGAGGATGGAGGCAGAGGCTCGCGAGGAGGCTGCCGCGCACCGCCAGGCCGCGGAGCCGCCGCCCTCGTGGTACCCGGCGTCCCGGCCGGGGAAGCGAGCAGACACCCAGACAAGCAGGCTTCGTAGCAAAACAGCAACCTGGCCACCACGCGTCTGGCAGAGGCAGCGAGCACGGGAGCGAGCCCTCCCAGCAGCCTGGCGCAGGTGCCCAAGTGGAAGCTCGGACAAGTTCGGGAACCTGCCCAAGGTTAGGACAGAGCCAGGTTCAAACCCAAGGGTGGGGCCGTTCTCCTTCCCCGCTGCACGTTTTTCCACACCGGCTCGGTAGGAGCCCACCTTGCCCCCCCCAGGGCCTTTGGTGGCCGTGTGTGTGTGTGTGTGTGTGTGTGTGTGTGTGTGTGGTGTGAGAGCTCAGTGTGCCATGTGATATGCTGTGATGTAGTTGCTCCCACCCTCCTGTCCCACATGTCACAACGTCAAGCGTGTCCTTGGGGATCAGTCTTCGTGGGGATGGAGAAAGCCAGGGAGGGAGGACTTTGCTGGGCATTCAGTTTTCCCCGTGGGGCAATGCACCAAGGTCTGGGGGGGAAGGATGTCACCCTGCCTGTCAGCTCCACCGACATAACTTGGAAGAATGCTCAGACACTCCCAGGTCGGAGGGAAGAGCATACAGCCGGCCCTGCTAAAATCCCAGGGACACAGGAGCCGCGAGGAGAGTTCACCTGTCAGGCAGAAAGTGAGGTGTGTGTTTTTTAATGCACTCAAGCAACTCAGCAGGAACCAGGCGCAGAGAGATGTGCAAGAATGAAAGGAGAGGACGGCAGAGAGGGAAGGACTCGGAGTCAGAAAAGCTGGGTTCAGGAGTCCTAGCAGCCACTTGCCGGCTGTGTGACCCTGGGCAAATCCCTTTCCCTCTCTGAGCTTCAGTGTCTGTAAGCAGTGAAAACAGATTATCTCTAAGCTCCCTTCCCGCTTTGACATTCTACGTTTTTCCTTTTCAATGTACCCGAGTGTGACTTTTCCAGGAAAATGTCGAACATTTCAAAGGGCAAGCTTTTATGTTTGCCAGACATCTTTTGTCACTCTTCAGCGGGTCTGTCTGCATTCATGTCCAGGGGATTTTCTACAATGTATATGTTTTCTCATTTCTCCAGCTACATTTCCTTGTTTGCCCTGGTTGAATGTTGCAGAAACTGGGCACTGTTTTTTTAAGCAAATACGCAGGTCCATGCCAACAGGAATATCCTGCTTACAAGAGCCTCCTTTTACAAGGTACCAGCTGTTTGAAAACATTTGTATATTGCCACATCAGAATAGTCTCCTAATAAGCAACTGGTTTTTTTTTTCTAGTAACATCATTTTCGTTAATGCAATCATGCACTGGGTTAGATGCTCCTTAAAAAGTAAATATCCAATATGATTATGGTGATAACCTCGTTTCTTCTCTGAAATTAGTTTGCTAGGGCTGCTGTGCAAAATACCGCAAACTAAGAGGCTTAAACAACAGAAACAGATTGTCTCAGGGTTCTGAAAATTTGCAGTACAAGATCCAAGCGTCGGCGGGGCCGGGTCCTTCTGTCTGCTCCGAGAGAAAATCTGTTTGTGCCTCTCCCCTGGCTCCTGGTGGTTTGCTAGCAATCTTTGTAGAAGCATCACCCACCTCTTCCTTCTTCACATGGCATTCTCCCTGTGTGCACGCCTGTGTCCAAATCCCCCTTTTTGTAAGGACGTCAGTCATATTGGATTAGGGGCCCACCCTACTCCAGTATGACCTCATTTAACTTAGACTTCCAAGGAACTACCGAGAGCCATTGACCGTAATTAACCCAGAGCTGCTCTGAAATCCATCGCTCTGTTTATACTGGCCACACTTCCCACGGTCTCTTCCCAGCCATCGACGGAGCGTGGCAGACATACCAAGCCAGCCCCGTTTCTGGGAGATCCTGGATGCCTCTGAGAGGTGACACGATCCAAGGACTCCCCAACAACCTTGCTGAGTCTTTCTTTGACTGCGTGACTATCTAGGATGCTTCTACTCACAGTCCTTATCTCCTTCCCTTGGGGTCAGACTTGCCTCTGTTCTGGTTCTGCCTCTTGAGATGGCTCCCCAGGCAAGTCTGTTCCCTCTCCCATCGCTGGAGCACCCCCAGCCTCCCACTGCTCCCTCCTGGTTTTCCCCGTGTCTAACCCCATCTTAACACCTACTTCACGGAGAACCTGGACCTCATATAAGAGGTGCATTGAGCAGTCAAATTAGAAGAGGAGTCAAATTTATAAGACGTCGTGTCTTCAAAACCAAAATGAGACACTGCCTTCTCACACGCTTTGGGGGGGGGGCACTATAAAAAACAAAACAGAAAATAGTAAGTGTTGGCAAGGATGGAGAAATCGCAACCCTTGCGCACTGTTAGTGGGAATGTAAAGTGGTGCCACCACCGTGGAAAACAGTGCGGTGTTTCTCCAAAACATTAAACAGAGACCTGCCACGATTTAACAATTCTGGGTATACACCCAAAAGAACTGAAATCAGAGTCTTTGCACACCCATGTTCGTAGCGGCAGTATTTATGGTAACAAGAGATGGTACAACCGAAGTGTCCGTCAGCGGCTGAGTGAACAAAATGTGGTCTATACGGATGGTCGATACAATGGAGTGAATATTAAGCTTTAAGAGGAAGGAAATTCTAACACATGCTACACCGTGGATGAAGCGGTGGACCTTATGCTAAGTGAAATGAGCTAGTCCCAAAAAACAAATAGTGTGTGACTCTACCCACAATGAAGCGCCTAGAGAAACCAAGCTTATAGAGACAAAAAGCAGGCAGTGGTTATGGGGGTGGGCAGGAAAGGGGCGTGGACAGTTACCGTTTGATGGGTGTGACAGAGCTGCAGCCCAGGAAGACGGGACGTTCTGGAGATAGACGGTGGCAATGGCTCCACAACAGTGTAAAGATGCTTAGCGCCGGTGAAACGTCCACACAGAAATGGTTAAGGTGGCAAATTGTATGTTATATGTTTTTTATCACAATTAAAGTAAAATACAATAATCCTTGCCTCTTAGAAAGTGCAACGTTGGAAGAACACCAACTCCCACGGGTGAGCGTTTGTGGTGCGCGGATGAAAAGGCCCGGAGCACGTAGGGCAGGCTGTTTATTCTCTAAAAGTCTTTAATGGGCTAAGGCTCTGGCTACCAGTTTACCATTTTAAAACCTAAAGTCTAAGCTTTTCCCCATGGAGATGAGCTTCATTCCTACCTCATTTCAGGGAGATTTATGATTCACCAGACAGCTGGGAGTGGATTGGAAAACATGTTTATAGTGTTGGCTTATTACTTCATAAACTTGGCTTTTTTTAAAAAATATATATTTAGGTAAGAGAAAGGCAGAGGGAGACAATGGCTCCTAGCAAGGAGATTCCCCCTAAATGAACTGTTTTGATCATTTAAATGCATCCTTCTGCTCCAGCTACACCAGGAAAGTATCAGATGCAAAAATGACCAAAAGCTTTTCCCTCTGAAAGCTTTTACTTTCAGAGAGAGAAAATATAGATTCAGGCACAAGTCAAGGGGCTTTGGCCAAATATCCTGCCGGCAGAAAAAGAGAAAGTTCTTTCTGATGTTAATACTTTCTTTTTAGCCTCTTGTCTTCAAACTGCCATTAGGGGAAGAAGTTAGGGGCTTGGGCTTGTTAAGGTTCATCTCCTCGCTCGGCTGTGTCTTGGGCAAGCTCTAGGATCTCCCTGTGTCTCAGTGCCCTTATCTGCACATTGGGAGTAGAAACAGCAACTCCTTCCTAAAGGCATGATGACTATTAAAACAGCTAGAAATCGCTGCACATCTTCCCTGTGCCAGGCATTGTCTAAGCCTTTTATATACTTGACTCATTTACTCCTCTAGCCCAGGATGATCTAACTCCAAAGCGAGTGATGGTGCCATCATGTGCCGCCACAGTGTGTCAATTGAGGAATGCATGTGAAAAATGTAAGCCTGGCCTCCGTAAACATTCAGTAGTTGTTGCATTTTCCCCTCTGTTTTAGGGATGCAGATCTGAGGTTCAGAGACATGGAAAAACTCTCTAAAGTCACGGCAACCAGGAGGCTGTAGAGCTGGGGTTTAGTGTTGTTATTTCCTCCCCTACCCCAAACAAAGCATGCAGAGGTCACAGGCCACCAGCCACCGGCCACCAGCCACCAGCGGGGAGGTGGGGCTCCAAGCTGGACTTGGAGAGAAGAGAGATGGAGTAGAAAAGGCATTCCAGGTGTGGTCAGGGTCCTAGAAAAGGGACTGCAGGGCAAGTCAGCATTCTGGGAAAGGCACACAGAGGGCAGGATGGGCAGGGGTCATGGGAGCCAGGCTGGAGAGTATTGTGGACACGGCCACAGGTAGCTCTGAATTCCAGGCTCCTAGACATTCCCAAGCCTTGCAACCCAGCGATCCACTTCTCAGTATATACCCTAGATGAAGCCCTACTCGTGTGGCCCAGAACATACACACGGAATGTCCACAGCAGCACTGCAAATATGGAAAACCACTGGAAACAAACGCGATGCCCATCGGCAGATGAATGGACAGCAGCGACGGTGTATTCACACAGTGGAGCCCTGCACAGAGGTGAGCAGGAATGAATCACGGCCACAAGCAAAACAGAGAATTAGTGAGTCAAGAAACAAACTGCATAAGGTCTGATAGAGAAGGACACCTCTTTATGAAGCACGAAATACCTAATGAAATAATGGATTGTTTCCTTATATAAAACCTGGAGTGAAGCCTATAAAAAATAAAGTGAATAATGAACAGAGAGTCCCTGAGAGTGGCCGTGAGGGATGGTCTACAGGGCCTGCAGGGGGTGAGCTGGAAAGGCTCACCCAGCGGGTGTAGCAGTACCAGGAAGGTTCTGGCTTCTGAGCTGGGTGGTGGCTTATGAGTATTCATTTTTTAATTATATTTCAAAATGTATATGTGTAGCGCATATATATATGTATGTGTATGTATATGTATATATATATGTATATTTGCATTTGGGGTCTACAAATTTATTAAGAAAATAAAACTGGATGTTACAAAGATTTCTCTATTAGAATGTTCCTCTGTTTCTCTCCTTCATTCAACACTTATTTACAAAATGCAAATGTGTCTTAGGAACCATATATATATATTTTTGTGTGCATCATATATTGCCTCCTAATACTAATAATAATTTTAACAAGAAAATGCAGAGGTGCCTAATGGAAATGCTCAAATACATTAGACGAGTGAGATCTACGTTAGAGCCATGTGTCACTATCGAGAATGCAAGTTTTCGGGGACTGTGTTGTCCTCCCCGACAGCTCTTCTATAGATATGCAATACCGTTCCAATCTTCCGTTCATTCGACAACCATTCTCTGGGTCCCTGCACTGTGCCAGGGAGTTGGAGGTAAAGAAGAATTGGTTCTTGGTCTAGAGGAGCTCAAAGAGTTGGGAGGAGGCGAACTGTAGGGATACACAAAGTTAAGGAATCAGGGCTGGACTTTTCTAAGACTCATACGGTGACCCCAAGGATGTGCTTCAGGGAGGCCAGTTGGCAAGAAGGGAGCAAGAAGGACCTCCCTGGTATAGATGTCCTCTCTGTGCAGGGACCCCTTGCCACTCTCCACCCAGCGAGGACAGTCCTGCATCGGCCTCATCACTCTGCTCCCCCTCCGCCGCCCGGCTTCCTGGCTGCGCCAGCATCCTCCCTGCCTCTGCCCCAGGCCTGCGGGGCTTGGCGAGGCAGCGTTGGCTGGTGGTCCGGATGTGCTGATGCTGACCTCGCGTTTATCAGCACCTGCTCGACCCTGGGCCATGCCGGGGAAACTAGACACACCTCAGGAGGGCCCGCGATGTAGCTGCGCCTCTCAGTGCCAAGCACTTAGGCAACTTTAGAACACCTCCGGGAAACAAGGCGTTATGTTTCTCTTGTGAATAAGGTATGAGGTGATTTCTTTCATCTTAAAACAACCTTTTTTTTTAAAAATCCTCACTGGAGGATTTTTCCATTGATTTTTTTAGAGAGTGGAAGGGAGGGGAAGAGACAGGGACATATCAACGTGAGAGAGACACATCAATTGGTTGCCTCCTGCAGGCACCTGGACCAGGGCTGGGGATCGAACCTCCAACCCAGGTACATGCCGGTGACTGGGAATGGAGCCCATGACCCTTCAATGTGCGGGCCGATGCTCTAACCACAGAGAAGTGCTGGCCAGGGCTAAAACAACCTCTTTCTCACCGGCCTTGCAGTGAGCTCTGGACCCCTAGGATTAGAGGCTGCATCTGGGAATTGCTGGGTCCCCTCATTGCTCGGCATAGGAACAGCTGACTCCCACGGGGGGCCTCCCTGCTGGAATCAATGCTTGCAGAGGCCAGGGACATGGCTTTATGTCCGCGCTGTCAGGGCCTGGCTCAGAGGAGCCACTCAAGCAAGTGCTGTTGTATGTCTGAAGGGAAGAAACTGTTCCTGGATTGTGTCGAGTATCTCTCCTCTCAGGCTCTGCCCTTCTAAGCGGTAGAGTCCTCACTGTCCTCTTCAAGCTATTGCGTGTCCTGGCTCCCAAAGAGGCCTCAGAGCCACATTCTGCAATCAGGGTGTGTGCACACATGCATGTATGGATGCATAAACGTGCGATCCGGTTATTCTAGTTACACAGCATCACATGAAAACCCCATAGCACCCACTGTCCTCATTTATGAGCTTAAAAAGAACACCCCCTTCATCTGTTCCAAAGTGATTTATGGTTTCACCAAGTGCTTCCGCAGCCATTCACTCAGGTCAAACTCACTGCCGCCTTGGGAGGTGGGTGGCACTCGTCCCTCCCATTTTACAGACGGGGAAACGGAAGCCCAGAGAGGAAAACAGACGTGGCCCAACACGAACAGATAGACGTCTCCCAGTCCCACGCCAGAGACTTTCAAGCACATAGCAACGGCCTGTATGCAAGGTCGGGGTACAAGGCCACAGGGAGGTTGGTGCCTGGCCAGGGCGAACGCACAGATGGCGTCGAGTTGCTGCGAAGCCCTGGCTTGTTGCTGAGGCTCTGTTCGGGCCAGGAGCTTGCTTCTCAGGCGGGCTACACTGGCGACTGAAGCCCCACAGTGGAAAGCGGTGCTTTGTGCCTGATCTTCACCAACGAGATCCTCGGGGCCCCTGCTTCGTCCGTGCTAGGCAGCTCGACTCCAGGGTTCAGTGAGCTGTGTCCGGCCTCCTGGAATCCACAGGGGAAACGCTTCCAGCGAAGGCTAGACGTGCGGGTGGGAGCCAGAGCAGCTTCTGCAGAACGAAAGCCGGAGCAGGCATTAGCTAGGCAGGGGTGCAAGGAGGAGGAGACGGGGGGCAAGCTGGGGAGGCAGGAAAAACGCATTAAGGCAGGAAAGCTGCCCGCCCACAGACTGGTGCCTAAGAAAGCTGTGGCGCAGATACACTCTGGAATACTACCCGGCCATAAAGAGGAATGAAAGCTTACCTTTTGTGACAGCAAGGATAGGCCTAGAGGGTCTTATGCTCGGTGAAATGAGTGAGACAGAGAAAGACAAATACCACATGATTTCACTTACGTGTGAAATCTAAAGAACAGAACAAGCTACCAACCAAAATAGAGACAGACTCATAGACACCGAGGGCAGACTGGTGGTTGCCAGAGGGGAGGGCCTTGGGGGACTGGGTGAAAAAGGTGAAGGGGTTAAAAAGTACAAATTGGTAGTGACAAAACAGTTACAGAGATGTAAGTTACAGCCTAAGGAATATAGTCAATAATAACTATGTACGGGGCCAGGTGTGTATTTAAAATATTGGGGGACCACTCTGTGAGTACACGATTGCCTAACCACGATGCTGTACATGTGAAACTAATACAGAATAATACCAAGTGTAAACTGTAATTGAAAAATAAATAAAACGAAGACAGGGAAGGAGCTTAAAGACACACTTCAGCTCTGCGTACGCCACCGTCATGAGTTTTACTGCGCCTGACGACCACCTGTACCGATAATATTTTTAAGTGACTGTTTCTAAAACTTACATGCATTCATTTTCAAAAGACACACTAAGTCACGAGGGTTGCTTGCTAGTTTCTTTTTCCTTGATACACATTAAAATAAGCACTCAAGCATTCAAGGGAAAAACAGGCATCCTTTTACCCCCCTAAAAATGGTCTGGTATAATCACCCGGTAAACCGGGCACTCCATTTGGCAAACTGAACCAAGGTGTGGCCATGAGTAAGAACGCGGGGCGTGGAGGAAGCGCTGAGAGCAAGCGTGAGGCGACAGCTGTGATGTGAAGTCGGAGACCTGAGTGGGGCCTGAACTTGAAAGGACTTGTGTGCCTGGCTAAGGAGCCGCTGTGTCATCTCAGAGCTGAGAATGGTGGAGCACTGAGCAACTCGTTCGAGAGGAAAACCATTGCCTCCTTCTTGTGGCTCAAGTGCTCCTTCGAAGGTCTTATTTTAAAGGGTTACCATAAGGCCATGGCCGTGTAGCTCACCTGGTCAGAGTATTGTCTCGATATGCCAAGGTTGTGAGTTCGATCCCCGATCAGGGCACATACAAGAGTCAACCAATGAATGCATAAATCAGTGGAACAACAAATCGATGTTTCTCTCTCTTTCTCTCCCTTCCTCTCTAAAATCAATAAAAATAAATAAAATAAATGGTTACTATAAACTTCAATTATCAGGAAATCTAATGAGGCTTAAAGTCAAAAAACCATCTCGCTGACAGCTCAATAACTTTGGGCAAGTCCTATACCCTCTCATAGCCTCAAGCATTCTGTATAAACAGGGTGCATGCCAAGGCGCCTGGGGCAGGACCTAGAGGTTTCCGGTCACGAGCCCCCTGGTCTGCTTCCCTCTAGATGGGGGTTTCTCAACCTTGGCACTATGGGCATTTGGGGCCCGGTAAGGCTTTGCTGCGAGGAGCTGTCCCATGTGCTGTAGAACGTTTAGCAGCGTCCCTAGTCTCTCCCCACTGGATGCCCCTAGCATCTTCCCAGTTACAACAACCAAAAAAGTCTCCAGACATTGCCAAATGTCCCCTGGAGGAGAAAGATGTCACCCAGACTTGTCTTTAGAGAGGTAGAGCGTCAGACAGGTCCTGATAGCCTCAGAGTGTTGGCTGAAGATGGACCCGGGGGAGCAGAAGGCTTCCTAGAGATGAACTCACACCTCCCATGTTCAGAACCCCAGATGGGGAAGGAATAGTCGATAAAGGAACTTTTCTCATTGACTTTGTCACTGAAAGGGTGACTCATTGGTTCCTTATGTAATGTCCCCAGGGAAGGACATCCCAAAAAGGATCACATGCTCCCAGCACGCAAAGGTATGACCCAATGCCTCCCTGCTCAGACCTGCCCTCCAGGATAAGTCAGACAGCAGGAGGAGAAAAGACCACTGGGCTTAGAGCAACCTGTGGGAACGACCAGCATGACTACCCAGCATGGTGGCCGACTCACACACTTTCCAGGTCCCAGAACCTGGACAACTTGTTCTTTGACTCATGAAAACAATTATAGCCATAGCATCACTTGAGCATCTACTATATACCATTGCACAAGTTTAGCTAATCCTAGGACGATGCATTATCCCTATTTGATACATGAGGAAATGGAAACTTTGCAAGACTGGGGAGTTTGCACAGCATTGCACGGCTGTTAAGAAGGCAATAAGTAAAAAGAGTGGACAGCAGGCTTTAGCCTACATCTATCTAATTCCAAAGCCTTGGTTATTTCTCTTGTCTCAGGCTGTAAATTCTCCTTCCTGAAGATGCCGTGAGAAAAGAAGACAGCTGCAACGTGGTTAGGTTTGGAAGAATCACAGCCATTGGCTCCTTCACTGTTGCTTTGGGTGACAGAGCTGAAAGCCACATGCACGTAAAACTGGAGAATGCTGCTTCTGCTATTTTCAACCTTGTAAAATAAAGCCCAGGTAGAAAAAACCCCACACAAAGTTTTGTGAATTATTATAAGGCACATATTTTTTTCAACTCCTGTGCACACCTATCGCTATATAAGTGCACATATGGGCTTACACATAATATAAATATAAATTAAAAAATAAAGAAGTACAAATAAGTACAAATAAGGCTATTAATGGGGAGGGTACACTAACATTTTTCATTGGTTGGAGAGCAATGAGAACAGGAAGGAGATCGCTGCTTTGAGTCCCAGTCATCACTCTGTGAATGCTGTTTTCAGAGAGGCGCTTGTTACTTATTCAAGCTGCTCGTCTGAAGACACCATGGGTAATGTAGGATCCTGCAGGGGGTACTGTGTACGGCCTACCTTTGCTTTATTGTGCTTTGCAGATATTGCACCTATTTTTTTTTCTCCTTACAAATTAAAGGAAAGAGCCTCCACCAGCAAGCAGATGACTCACAGAAAGCTCAGATGATGGTTAGTACTTTTAACTGAGGTATTTACATTGCTTTTTTAGACATAATGCTATTGCACACTTAATAGACTACAGTATGGCGTAAGCATAACTTTTATACGCACTGGGAAAGTTAAAAAAGTCATGTGACTTGCTTACAGTGATATTCACTTTTTTGCAGTGGTCTAGAGTCTGGAACCAAACCCGCAATACCTCCAAGGTATGACTGTACACAAAATGCAATGATAATGGACCCTGGAGTTGCGCAACACGGCCCTGGTGAGGTGGTTAGCAACATGCATGGAGTTTGGAGTTGGTGGGTCTTGAGGTCAAGCTCAGGCTCTGTGGAGGACGAGCTGTGAAACTTTGCACAGGGACTCAGTCTCCTTGACCCTCAGCTCTCTCCTTCATAAATGAGAGTAATGACATTTCTAGCCTCCAAAGGCTGCTAGGATGGTTGAATGAGCTAATAGTAACAAACAACTCCCACACTCTTACTTATAAAGGCCCGACACTGTAACACTAAGTGCTTTGCATGGGTTACTCAGCAATCCCGTGCAGAAGGTGCTGTAATTATCCTCATTTTACAGACAGGAAACCAAGGTAGAGGTAGGTTAAATTCTTTGCTCCAGATTATAGTAAGTGACAGGCCCAGGACTGAAACCCAGGCTAACTCCAGAAGCCACGCTCAGCCATGCTCGTCTATAAAGTCTCCCTAACCCTGTGTGTCAAATGCTCTGCACAGTGCCTGGGCCAGAGTCAGTGCTGAAGAAACAGTTACCATTGCTCGGACTTGCTGCTCTCACTATGGGTAGATGCCAGGTGGCTACTCTATTCCAGTGTGTAGCTTCTTTCGTGCACATCACCTCACTGAGTCTTTGCAAGACACTGGCTCTGTGAATATTAACTCCATCTTACAGGTGAGAAAACCGTTTCAGAGAAGGTAATTAGCCCATAAGAACATACTTAGAAACCTTTGTATTTGCTTTGTTCCAGAGGTTTATTCCTGTGACACCAATTATCCTGTTTAAAAGCTCCTGATGATGGGGATCTGAATGGACAGTGTCATTTATTTCATGGTCTCTAGAAATCAGCTCTACCCTCACCTCAGAGGGATGGTCCGTTTTAATTTTTAAAAAAATGTCTTTATTGGTTCCAGAGAGAGGAAGGGAGAGAGGAAGAGAGAGATAGAAACATCAGTGATGAGAGAGTCATTGATCAGCTGCCTCCTGCACAACCCCTACTGGGGATCAACCCCGCAACTCAGGCATGTGCCCTGATGGGGAATCGAACCATGATCTCCTGAATCCTAGGTGGATGCTCAACCGCTGAGCCACACCAGCCTGGCTGGATGGTCCTTTCTGAGCCAAACAGGATTAAGATGGCCTATCCATCATTCACCAACGGGAGCTCTGAACTCCTAGGAAAGGGAAACTTAGACTCAGTCTTCAGTCAACACTTGTTCGAATCATCTAAAAATGCCCAGAGAGGTTGCTGGGAGTCCAGGAGCAGGCAAAACAATGAGATGTAGCAATGCAACAGCGTTTGGGAGAATAAGATATAACATGGTAAATGTGGTGATAAACGCCAGCATATGTCTTTCCTTGTGTGTATGCTGTTTTGAAGCACATCACTAATAAAACGTCTAGGGGTTTCCTTTTCATTGCAGATTTAGTCTGCAGAGTTCCTGCTAAAAGCACACAAAGCCTGTGTTCTGTGCCTGAAATGGGCTCCATTTTAATCCTTCTGCAGTGATGCCATTACTTTTATAGCTGTTTCTACAATCTCATACACAATTTATATGCAAGATATGGTCTCTTTTTTATGTAGGTATCTATTGTCCCTGGAAGCTGTGAATTCCCTTTGTAGTGATAAAAACACTCAATATACTAGGTGTGGGAGGAATGTACTTCAACATAATAAAGGCCATATATGACAAGCCCAAACATCATACTCAATGGTGAAAAACTGAAAGCTTTTCCTCTAAGATCAGTAATAAGAAAAGGGTGCCCACTCTTGTCATTTCTACGTGACATAGAACTGGAAGTCCTAGTCAAGAGAAATTATGCAAGAAAAAGGAGTAAAAGTCATCCAAATCTGAAAGAAAAAAATAAAATGCAGATGACATGATCTTATAAATAGAAATCCCTAAAGACTCCACCAAAAAGCTGTTGGAACTAATAAACAAATTCAGTCAAGTGGCAGAATTTAAAAAAATCAACATACAAAAATCAATTGTGCTCTATGCAGTAACAATGAAAAAAAAGTTAAGAAAACAATTCCATTTACAATAGCATCAAATGGGAAAAAAAACTTAGAAATTAATTTAACCAAGGAGGTAAAAGACTTGTACATTGAAAACTATAAAACATTAATAAAAGAAATTTAAAAAGACAAAAAAGATATCCCATGTCCATGGACTGGAAAACTTAATAGTGTTAAAATGTCCATACAACCCAATGTGATCTACAGATGCAATGCTAGCCACTTCAAAATCCCAGTGGCATTTTTACAGGAATAGGAAAACAGTCCTAAAATTCATATGAAACCACAAAAGATTGAAAATAGCTAACGTGATCTTAAGAAAGAAGAATAAAGCTGGAAACATCACACTTCCTGATTTCAAAATGTATTACAAAGCTATTGTAATTAAAACAGTATGTTACTGGCATTAAGGCAGACATATAAACCAATAGAGTGGAATAGAGAACCCAGAAATAAATCCATGCATATATGGTTAACTGATCTTCAGAAAGGGTGCCAACAATACACAATGGGTAAAGGACAGTCTCTTCAACAAATAGTTTCTTCTGGTGTTGGGGAAACCCCATATCCACACACAAAACAAAGAAATGGGACCCCTATCTTACACCATACACAAAAGTCAACTCAAAATGGATTAAAGACTTGAACATTAGACCTGAAACCATAAACCTGTAGAAAAAAGAAAAAAAAGAAAAAAAAAGAAAAAAAATATATATATGGGGAATCTTCTTGACGTTGGCCTCAGCAATGATTTCTTGGATATGACACCAAAAGCTTAGTCAATGAAATAGACACATGGGAGTACATCACAACTACACCATAAAAATCTTCTGTACAGTAAAGGAAGCAATCAATAGAGTGAAAAGGCAGAAAATATTTGCAAACCATTTATCTAAGAAGGGGTTAACATCCAAAATATACAAGGAACTCATACAACTCAACAGCAAAGTGAGTAAACAAACAAGCACACAAAGGTCACCAACTAGCCCCATTTTTTAAACAGGCAAAGGAATTGAATAGACGTTTCTCCAAAGAAGACATGCAGATGGCTGTCAGGGATATGAAAAGATGCTCAACACCGCTACTCATCAGGTAAATACTAATCAAAACCACAATGAGATATCACCCACGTCTGTTAGGATGGCTATTATAAAAAAAGCAAGAGACAACAAGTGTTGGTGAGGACCTGGAGAAATTGGAACCCCTGTGTACTGTTGATGGAAGTGAAAAATGGTGCTGCCCCAAAGAAAATGGTATAAAGGTTCTTCAAAAAAAATTAAAACTAGAGCTATCATATGATTCAGCAATCTCACGTCTTGGAATATATCCAAAATAATTGAAATCAGACTCTCAAAATAGATCCTTCACTCCCATGTTCATTGCAGCATTAATTATTCATAATAGCCAAGATAGAGAAATAACCCCATGTCCATCAACAGATGAGTGGATTAAGAAAATGTCACACATACAATGGAATATTATTCAGTGTTTTAAAAAAGAAGGAAATCCTACCATTTGTGACAATGTGGATGGACTTGGAGGATATCATGCTAAGTAAAATAAGCCAGTCACAGAAGGACAAATACTGCATGATTCTATTTGTATGAGGTCTCTAAAATAGTCAAACTCAGCATGGATGGACCTGGAGAATACTATGCTAAGTAAAATAAGCCAGTCAGAGAAAGACAAATACCATATGATCTCACTTATATGTGGAATCTAATGAACAATATCATTTAACAAACAAAATAGAAACAGAAGCATAGATACATAGAACAGACTGACAGCTGTCAGAGGGGAGAGGGGTTGGGGGGCTAGGTGAAATAAAGGTGAAGGGGTTAAATAAAAATAGTAAATTATATATCTATATCTATCTATCTATATCTATCTATCATCATCTACCTAAAACACATAGACACAGACAACAGTGTGGTGATAGCCAGAGGCAAAGGAGGTGGGGGAGATGGAAGAGAGCCAAGGGGGGATAAATGGGGACAGAAAGAGCCTTTACTTCGGGCGATGGGTGCACCGTGCAGTGTGCAGATGTTGTTTTGTTGAGTTGTACACTTGAAACCTGTATGGTTTTGTTAACCAATGTCACCCCAATAAACTCAACAAAAAAGTATTATCACAATATTCTTATAATTATTTATAAATTAATTTAAAACATTTAATGTCATTAAATAGACAGTGTTCAAATCTCCAAAAGAAAAAAATTGTCAAACTCATAGATGCAGAAAATAGATTGGTGTTTGTCAGGGGCTGGCGGGTAGGAGGAAATAGGGAGTTATTGGTCAAGGGGTATAAAATTGCAATTATACAAGATGGGGAACTTGTAGAAATCTGTTACACAATATGGTGCTATAGTTAACACATGATGTTGTGCACTTAAAATTTTGTTAAGAGGATAGATCTCATGCTGTGTTCTCATTGGGCACACACACAAGGGACATAAGCTTTTGGAGGTGATGATGCATGTACTGCCTTGATTGTGGTGATGGCACCACAGGCGTATAGTGTATGTCTACACGCACCAAACTGTATACGTTAAACATGTGCAGAGGTTTTGGTGTACAATTATATCTCAGTAAAGCTGAGTAAGAAACAAGCAGCAAGAAGATGTTGTTTCGTCCCCAAAGAACTAGAGACACCTTGATGTATTTGTTCGCTAAGCTAAATCAATCCTTTTGGGAGGGAGGGAGGGAAGTTGTTTCATGTTAACTTCCAGGATAAACACAGAGACTGGAAGTCATGCTTCTCCTTCAGTAGAGCTCCGTGGAAAACGGAAGCAGAGTGGAGGATGGGTAGTGGGCACTTGACATGGTCTAGAAATTTAATAAGACAAAGAGCTTGCGAACACCTGGGCATCCTTTGAGCCCCACTCAGCACAGAGACCAGTTCAAGAGAGGCTCTTCAAAGGCTCTCCAATGAGTTGCCCTGGCCTGGAAGAGAAAATACAAAGTTGCTTTGAAGAGAATCCTTGACTTTGCATCCTGGCTGTGCTGTGAACTAGCAAATCTCTTTCCCTCTCAGAGCCTCAGTTTCTTTGTCTGCAAATGGGGTTAATGCAACCCCTATGTATGTGAGAGCCTGCCCTGGGTCAGGTCCAGAGCAGCTGCTTCCCACCCATGATTTCCATGGCCTGGCCTCATAAGCCTCCGTGATTTTCCCCACTCTTCAGATGAGGTGTCTATTGGATGCACTTAATACACGCATCTCTCCTACCAGACCCTGAAACACTGGACCACAGAGACCATATAATATCCCTTTGTGTGTTGCCAAGCACAAAAACTGGTACATTATAATTTTCAGCAAATGTTTGAATAGATTAAAAAAAACACACACAAAAAAACCCATATAACACAAAGAAAATCTTAAATGTTGAAGAGCCTGGAACTTACCAGTTTGAAAAGTGGAGCCAACTGCCCTACCCCCAAGCATGACAAACCTTCTCATATTTAGTTTAGCTTCTAAGTATGACCATCATCTGATAGTAACTTATTTTTGCTTCCTGTGAGTCAGAGAGCAAAAGGCACAGTCTCCAAGCCACCAGGGCAACCTTTAAACAAAAGGCCCCGTAATGAATAGTTTGGGTAAAGGAACAGCTATCGCCTACTTTGTCATAATATGGGAAAACTCTCTAATTTGTCTAGTGCTCTGTATTAATAAAGTTCATGTCCTATCATTTCTAAAGAGTCTCTAAGAACATTCGTTAAGGCGGCCAGTGAAAAGCCCCATGTCATAGCCTGAGAGAGTGGCCCGGAGATGAGGTGGGGCTAGAGAGGCAACGGTGACAGAAACGAGCACTGTGTCAATCACTCTGCCTCAGTGACGCTCATGTGGAAAATGGGCTGTGCTGAGGATAAACAGATATAATAAACAAATGTGCAATGTGACTGCTAAGGCCCGTATAAAGATTGGACACTGTTTTGGTTTTGTTTTTGTTTTTTCCCCATCTGGAGTTTGTCATGTTTGAGAGAGAAGTCACAGGACCCTGGAGTGGCTGGCATCTTATCACATATCTACAAAATGAATCACATCTGGATTGTTGGCAGAAAACACTGTTACAGAAACACTCATATAACTCAAATGAGTTTAAAATAATTTTTACCCCATACCCCCTGCTCCCCACAATAAAAGGCACATTGGCCACCAAAAAGAAAACGAGAATAGATTTCCATGCTGAATTCTCTCTCAGGAAACTTGAAATAGATATCATAGAACAGGTTTGAAAGAGGCAACTCTAGGCTTGAACTCTGGAAAGATCCAGCATTCTTCCTATAAGCAAAGTACCAACCTCTAGAAAGAAGGCAGGAAGACAGGGCATGGCATTTGACAAAGCCAAGGGCAGGAAGAACACCTGAAGGGCAGCTGTCCCAGGAATAGGGCACAGCAAAGGGGGAAGCCCGGTTCAACACAACAGGTATTCAGTATTTCTAACATTACTAATTTCCAGAAAGTATCTGAGGCATCTGTGAGAGGGGGTTTCCCGAAGAAATGAGATAGAAGGACTCCAGCAGTTAGAGCTTCCTGCAGGCCAAGGAGTCCAGGTTACAAACTGGGGTACAAGGAGCACCCCATCAAAGGCTACTGATTGCTGGGCGTGGGCGGGGCTTGAACTGAGCTCCTACTGTGTGTTGTAAGATAAGGGAACTTGGACCTGCAGGCTGCCTGCCCGTAGGGGCAGGGGTCTCACACAGCACCTACCCTGTGCTACAGGCACAAGTGTTCTGAGGCCTGCTGGCTGGGGAAGGGGCCAGGAGGGTGAGGCTTGCCCTGAGCACACAGCAGCAGCTCTGCATTTCATATCTTGCAGTCACTCGGGGTCGCCTGTCATTATTACTGCTTTGCATGAGGGTATTAGGTTCAGCAGGGGACGGCTGAGTGCACGGTTATAGGTGGGGTTAGATGCACAGCAAGGCTGGGGTGCAGCTGGCTGGGCGCTCAGGTTCTCCACTTCAGAGGAGAGGCAGAAGCCATTCTCCCTGGCCCCCCTCAACCCCTTCATAGCGGAGCAGAGACCTCAGTGAAACCGCCATCCAAGGTCTAGCCAACTAATAACAACAATAACAATAATAATAATAATAATAATAATAATAATAATAATAATAATAACACCCCCCATGCGTTGAGTACTTACTCTGCACCAGGCACTTGCGTGCACGCTCTCGCTTTCTTTCTTTAACTCTGTCGGGGACAGTATCCACACTGGCAGAGGGAGGCGGCGCAGCCCAGGGCTCCCAGGAGCAGGGGGCCAGGATGCGGCGGAGCCAGGATGCGACCGCACTGGGACCTGACTTTGAATTCCGTTAGCACCGGGTCAGCCCCGGCAGAGGAAGGGGGCGCGCGTCTCCCACGCAGCGGTGCGGCGCGGGGCCCCGCGGCCAGGAGCCGTCCTGTGCCCGGCCGTCCGGCGGGGGGCACTGCAGACCGCTGGTGCCCTGCGCCCGCCTCCAGCTCCGGGCGCCGGGCCGTCCCGCCTCCGCGCGCAGCGCTCGCCCCCGCCCGGGCCCAGCCACCCCCGAACCCCGCGCGCTGACCAGCCTCCCCGCGAGGACGGCCGGGGAGCGGATCGGGGCCGCGGGCCCGCGCGGACACCCCCGAGCTGCAGGTGCGCGGCCTGGGCGGCCCCCGCGCGCCGCCCTGAGCGCGCTCCCACTTCCATCCCCACTTGGGCACCGAACGGCTGCAGGGACCGGGTGTCCCGGGGCGGAGGTGGCCGTGCCGGCACCGGGTCCCGCCAGGGAGCCTCCGGTGGCTCCGACCCGAGCGAGGGGAGGAGGGGAACCCGGCCCGAGCGCAGGGACTCCGGGAGGATCCCCGCGCGTTTGAAGGTCGGTCCGCGGCGCCCCCACCCCGCCCACGCTGCCACCTCGGCTGCCCTGCGGATCCCACCCCCCCCCGGCCGGCTCGCCCGAACCTGACTTTGAACCCAAGTGGCATCGGGCGTGTTTGGGGCCAGGCCACAGCCAGGAGGCGCTCGCCAGAGCAGCTGCAAGTGGGCATCGCAGTCCCGGGGGAGGGCACCCACCTCGGACCAGCCGAGGTGAAGTCACGCTCGCTTGCTAAAGTTACTCCCAGGCGAGGTCCGTAGCACCCACTGACCTTGACCCTCCCCAGCGGTCACCTGGGACATAGGCGTTTAAGGTGGGCAGTTTAACGAGGTGATAACGAAGTGAAAATGGTCTAGTAGCCTCTTGCATTTGAATCCGGCATTGAAGGTTTTTAGAAAGAGAATTTTATGAATAGGTTATTCTCATGGAATTCTGTTACCGGGAATAACCCCCGCATGTTAATTGGTCATAATTACCTTGTTAAAAGTCTTGTAAGACCCCTCCAAGTTCTAAGAGTAGAAGGGAAAGAATGTTTCTGAGATTTACAACTGGGCGGGAAACATCATATTACTTTCTGCATTAGGTTATACATTAGCATACTTGTTGAATTGAACTTTCCGCTTTGGAAAGATTTTAATATATTTCCAATTCCCAACTAGTCTCTGGAAATTTAAAAAGGGGCGGTGGGAGGACTGGTGATGTGTATGCCACAGATGGAGATGGAAAAGCTGCCCAGAACATGTTGACATTTTAAAAAAACCACGTTAACATCCCCCCAAACTTTAAAACTATGATATTAGGAACAATATAATGGCAAAAGTTACTCGTAGAACATCTGTTCCTTCCAATGGGAGGATTTTTTTCCTGCCAAGAATTTATGAATTTTATATAGGAGCTTGGTTCTGTTGGGGGAAGGAGGAAGGAAGCCCGCCAAGGCAGCCCCCTCCTCCGTGGAATGCAAGAGTACTTGGCTCCTGACTTGTCGATGGTTCTTGAAGCTGCGGTGGGGCAAAAGCCACCCCTCCGAAGGACAAGGCTGAGAATGAAAAATCTCAAACTGCCACCCTTGGTTTGAAGTGAGTCGAACAATACAAGGAAAAAGTCAAGGCCAAAGGATTTGACAAGACTCCCATTCACAGGAGGCCTAACACTTTTTAGAGAAGAAAGGCGAGAGTTTATTACTAACTCCTATCAGCTCATTTCGAATGTTCTTTTATTTTCGCTTTAGCCAGGTAGGTGGTCATTCATCCATCTCAAAAACTTCAGTCAGTCCCTTCAGCTGCAGCCCATTGTCTTTTGCTGTTGTTCAGCTGAGCCTGATCACTGGAAGGTTTATCTTTCTAAAACCACCTGGGGGTGCTCAGAAAAGTTGGCTGGGTGATACTAAAAGGATTAACAGTTGAAACATTAATGAGTCTCCTTTGACTCAAAGCAAGTTTATCTAAGTAGATGTCCAATGGTCTCCTTTTCTGCATCAAAAGAACTTTCTGCTCTTGGGAAGGAAGGTGTATGTCCAGCATGAACAAAGTCAACTTTTTTGCATTTCAAGTGGACAATTTTATGTTCTTGATCTTTAAGTGGAGTGGATTTTTTTTTAAGTCAGGTAATTTCAGATCTAATATTAAAAAAATGCAGTCCTTCGAAGTATTAAGAATTTAAATTGTCCCTGTTTGAAAGCAAGGAGGAGAGAGAGAGAGAGAACCCAACATTAAGAATATTAAGAGTTTGCATCCTGGTGGGGTAGCTCAGTTGGTTAGAGTGTCCTCTGGATATGACAAGGTTGCAGGTTCAATCCCTGGTTAGGGCACATACAAGAATCAACCAACGATGCATAAGTAAGTAGAACAACAAATCAATGTTTCTTTTTCCCTTTCCCTCTCCCTTCCTCTCTCTCTAAAATAAAAAGTAAAAAAAGTTTGCTACATTCGAGTTCACAAATGCTTATTGAGCACCTACTACATCAAAGGCACTTTTTAAGGCATTGTCCTACCCCTCATTCTAGAAGTGAGCTAGACAATAGATGGACACAATATGTATTGCTTCTCAGGCAATGAGTGCCATGAGGGAAACAGGCACATTAAAAAGATTGGTGGGGGGTGGCTATTTTAGCATGGTCGTGGAAGCCTGCTCCAAGGAATTGACATTGAGTGGTCCCTCCAGAATTTCCCCAATGCAAATCTACCCCCAAGCACACACACAGATATATTTTACCACGCTGGATCAGACTATATAGACTTTCCCCCTTCCCATTAATGTCTGAACATTCTTCTGTGTGTAAAGAGTATATGGCTCAGGAACATGGGACTGGTGGAATCGGCTTTAAATCCCAGCTTCACCACTCACTGGTTTTGTGATTTAAGGCAGGTTATCTAGACCCTTTGCATCAGGCCCCTCATCCTTAAAGTAAAGAGAATATTTCCTACCTCGTAGGGCTATTGTGGGGACTAAATGAGGAAAATGCATGTAAAATACTGAATATAGGGAGAGCATGTAGTAAACCGTAGTAAATGTTAGTAAACATTTATTAGTGTTTACCAGATCATTTTAATAGAGCATGGTAGTTCATTCTAAGGACATTTCTAGGGCTTACTTAACCAATGGCCCTACTGCTAAATAGAAATAATTGGATTTCAACCTAATCCCTGGGCCTCACTTAGCAAGTTGATCTGTGGCCTCGCGTGCAGGCTGAGGATGAGGGTCTGGACACGCCTTAGTCTGGAATGGGGTTCTGCAGCGGCGTAACTGCGGGAGACTGGGGCTCCAGCTTTCTCATTTGTGCAGAGGAACCTTCAGGTCAAATGTCCCGTGGAACCCCTTCCAGCTCTGTCAGTCATTTGTTTCCTGAGTCCCGACTGGCTCCCAGACTATGCTCCCAGGCCCTGAAGAGCTTTCCCCGCTTCTGAGATCTGAGTCATTTGTTCATGCCCCGCGGCACATACCCAGATCTATTTTAGGTTGAGATGCCATTTAAGGGAAAATAGATTCTCTTTAGATATTGAGAGTATTAGGGAGCATGTTGGCAGAGAAGTTGGAGGATGGCAAAGAGGCAGTGTTTCCCATGGGATGTGGCTGAGAAAGGGGACTCAAAGCGCCACACTCCAGAAAGAGGAGAAAGAAAAAAAGGGGGGGGAGAGGCCCCACAGGCCTAGGTGCCACTCCTTGTGGCTGACTTCCTCCTCTGCGTTCTCCGTTCAAGGGGGCCTCAGAGCGTGTGATCTTCAGCAAAAGAGACATACTTTTTTAGGCTTCCTTCCAATTGGCCCAACTATCAAAAGGGCTGCTAGTCTTTGTTCTAATTGAATACGTGTGTCAAGCGCTTTGGAATCAGTGAATGAAATACCAGGGAAGAAAAGCAATGGTTTATTTACTCGTGGTGATTTTATAGAGGCTCCGGGGGTGCAGGATGCAGAAACAAACGGCCTTTTCCTGAGTCCTTGTGCAAACTGGACCATAGAGGAATGTGGTGTATTTTTAATAGAACAACACACATGACTACTTGTTTCTCTTAGAAAGAGGGATGGGTTAGGTTAATCTTGTCCAATAGCTTCCTGTGCACCAAACAGAACCCCTGTTTAGTTAAAAAAATAAAAAATGCATTCCAAGGAGATGAGGAACCGATAATCCCCCGAAGGAAGTTAGCTTTACTTCATCTGGGAGGCGGTGTGATGTGGCCGAAAGAGGCTGAGCTTAGGAGTCGGGTAGATATGGGTTTTGATCGCAGCAGTGTGACCTTGGGCAAGTCAGCTGAGCCCTCCAGGCCTTAGTCTTCACTACACAATGGCCATGCTAACAGATTCCTAAACACACAGCAAAGATCTTAGCAAGCACGGGTGTTCGATGAATGTGAATGTTTTCCATCTGCCTCCAGCTCACTCAACCAGCAACCCCAAGTCCAAGTTCCAAGTACATTTATACACCCAACACGAAAGAAATATTTTCCTGTGGTTAATGACGATAAAGGGTGAGCAACTGAAGAGTTAAAAAGAAAACAAACAAACAAACCACGAGTCCTAAACCCACAATCCAATGAATTGTTCCTCCTCACGCAGTTTCTATTCCAGGTTTTTTGTTGCTTATCTGGGAACGCTGTCAAAGCAAACGTTAGTTGAAAACTGTTTACCAAGGGACAGGTAGTTAAATATCATGTACAGCTGAGAGTCTTGTTATCACAAACCTAAAATAAGTTTTCAAGACATTGGACAGAAGTGTTCAAATACATTCTGAGGCAGCCAGAGGAATTTTTTTTTCTTTCAGTTCTTTTTGTAGTTCTCTTTGTGTGATCAGACCTTTTTCCTTTTTTGTGATCAGACCTTTTTCATTTTTTTTGAAAAAATGCCAAGCATTCTAATTAAGGAAATAAATGAAACATATGTGTTCCTGTACCTGTGTGTTGTCAGTTGCTAATGAGACGACTGCCTGGCTTAGCATTGCTGGAGCGCTAGGTACACTCCAACACTGATAGTGAAAACCAATCTATCAAGTTTCCTTAATCAGCACAAACATTCGGCCAAGCAGTTTTATCTAGTTTCTAAGGTACAGTATCCATTGTATATCAGGACTAGAAAGTGAAAATAAAGGAGAACTGGAAGAGGTCACAGGTTTCCAAATGCAAATTGAGATCCAAACATGAAACAATAGCCATCTTCTAATCCTTTTACAAAGGCACAAATTGCAAATCAGACTCCCTGGCCGGAGTGGCTTTGCCTAGCAAAGTCTTTAATGCAAAGAATCCCTTAGGCAAAGCCGCCTCTGTTTCTACAAGCTTGGGCACCAAGGGATCCTTATGAAATCACGTGTGCTCTCTAGCTGTAGAGTTCCCTGCGCCTGACATAAAACCAGGTTGTTCCCCTGGTCTGGAGGTGCAGTCACGAAATCATAGAAACCTAAGGGGCCTCGGTGTGCAGACGGAGCCCCATTTTGCCAGAATCATGAATGCCAAAAGAAGTCTGGGATATTTTGTTGAGTAAGGCGAAGGCTTCACGCTAAACCTGAATAACACGTTTTACATGCTTGAACGTGTACCTGATAACCAGTTGGATGTATCTAAAATAATGAGCAATCAAGAAAATTGTCGGCAGGAAAACTATGGTATATGTGGTTGCAGTTAATGCGGCTGAGTCTCTCCAAGGACTTTTCCAAAAGAGGTCAACGGTTTTTACTGTTTACAGCAGCTAGGATGCTGATTTTCATTTAAACTGTGTTTTATACCCCTTGCGGAGCAATTGTACCAGGAAAAGATATCTGTGGGCATGCATATTTATATATACTTATTCATCTTTGGTTCCCCTCTTCCCTTTGCACAGAGGCTGGTAAGGTAGGTCCTCAAGCAGGTTTTCTATGTTTGAATGGAACGGCGTGAAAAAAGAAAGCAGAACAAAGCCGGAATTATATTTTAAGTTTTATGGAATGGTTCCTTGGTTCTATAGAGAGGGGCACAGGGGCCAGTGAATAGTATTTGTCTTAGGTGGCTGCTAACACAACACTACAGAAGCACTATAGAGAACACTGAATCATACTTTTGGATGTCAGAGCACAATGGAGCACTGAATGTAGAATTTTCCTTTTAAAACTACCCTTTTTTGCATGGTGATTTTATTTATTTATTTTTCCAATTTTTATTTACTGATTTGAGAGAGAGGAAAGGAGAGAGAGAGAGAGAGAGAATTGTTCCGCTCATTCATGCACCCACTGGTTGATTCTTGTATGTGCCCTGACCGGAGATGGAACCTGCAACCTTGGCGTATCTTGGGATGACTCTCTGACCAACTGAGCTACCTGGCCAGGGCCTGCATGGTGTTTTAAAATTGTTTTTCACTCCCTTCTAAGCTTCTCTTGGGGTCTTAGGCTAGAACCGTCAGCTGTTGGCCTGTTAAATGAGAGCTAGGCCCTAGCTGGTGTTCAGATCCTGACCTGATACGACCTTGGGCCAACTTGCCTCGTTGGGACAGACCTGCCCACCCAGGATCCTAGAGAAGAAAATGCCTTCTTTAAGCTTTCAAAGTGGTATTTTTACAAAAAGCTTTTTTGTCATATGCTCACAGTACACTTGCATTTTTTGCCCTTGAAAGAAGGCACCTGGGTTATCCAAGGAGAAGAATAAAATACTTCCTTTTTCCAAATTCTGGCTTCCTGAAGGCCATGCCCAGTGGTTCCCTAACTGCTTCCTGCAAGTCAACTGATACCTATGTGTCTCCCCCAATATAGGGGGGAAAACACACGAATGAATAAAATTCTTTTCAGAATCAATGCAAAGAATCACCTAAAAGAGATGCCAAAATTTGGGGCTAAATAAATGATTAATTTATTCAGTTAAATCCAGTAATTATGGGAGTTCAAGGGCAAATAAGGAAAGCTCCCTGGGCGCCCCAGGAGCTAATGTCTTTTGGAGGAGCCAGACCCATAAAATCCTGTAATATATAAAGCTAAGTGTTTAACAAAAGATCTAGATCAAATGGAATGAAGGAGGCTTTTAACAGCTGGGCTTTGAAGATTATGTAGAAGCTTGCCAGGGGAATATGGGTCTTTCCAGAAGCAGCAGAGACCAACATCTGCAAGCAAAAGCTCAAAGGCTGAAACAGGCATGGTGTGTTGGGGTCAAGAGTAGTTTATCATGGCCCATCCATTTAAGGAATGGTTGGATACTTAAGAAGATATGGGACAAGTAGCTGGAGGCCACAATTGGAGGAGTGACTGTGTTGGATCTTCATTCACTTGGCATTGGGAACCATGGGGAAGTAGGGGAGGGGCTTGATGAGATCTGTTTGACCTGGAGAACTGTGTGCTCAGCCAGAGGTAAGGACAGAAACAGGACTTTTTTCTTCCACAGCAAACTAAAAGTGTGGATCAGTGCATGACATAGTGACCAGCTCAAGAAGTACCTGAAGGAAACTTTTGGACTTCCCGGTCAGTTGCCTTGACAAAGAAAGGAGCACTCTGACCGGGAGACGGAAAATCTGGGTCTTTGGATTCTTAAACAGGTTTACTGGATTTTAGCAAATCCTTTTAAATTGGGGTGTATTTATTTTGCCTGTAGCCCTACCTGCCTAGCAAAGTATTAGAAGAGCCCTGCCGGTGTGGCTCAGTTGTCGAGCATCGTCCCATGCACTGGTCACTGGTTTGATTCCCGGTCAGGGCACATGCCTGGGCTGTAGGCTCCATCCCCAGTTGTGGGGAGTGGAGCATGCAGGAGGCAGCCAATGGATGTTTCTCTCTCTCCCTTTCCCTTCCTTTCTCTCTCTAAAAAATCAATTAAAACAACAAAAACAAACAAAAAAGCATTAGAAGAGAAACACTTTGAGTATGTCAAACAAGGTGAGAAACAAAAGCAAAATGCTAACCTGTAAAGGAAACCTCAGTTAGGCCATCTATAAACTGGGGATGGGAGAGGGAAATCCCACTCTTACCTTTCATTGTGAGGACTAATTGAGGTGATGGAGATTGTAAATGCTTCATAAACCTCACAGAGTTGTGTAGAAGGAAGGGACTTGGATCTGACAAGAAGCTCGCTTGTTTCTACCAAAAAAATCCCTTCCATTTGTCATGTCTTAGAGGCTCTGCTTTGTGGTTTGCAATGACTCACTTATCTCCCTGGCTTTCAGGGAGTGTGTCTAGAGTTCCTTCGATTTCTCTGTAAAGGTATTTACCCATTTTAGCTTTTAAGTGGGTATGCAAGTACAGTATCTGAATGCGTTGGCTTAGTGTCATGGCAGTCTGACGGCCATTCAGTAATATGTTGATCCAGTGTTAGTTACTATAGGGTCAAATATTATAGGTGAGATAGATATTATAACCCCACTCAACCTCCCAGCCCCAGATACCCTGGACTGGACAGATTTGATGGTTTGCCCTGATTGATTTTAGATTGTCAATCCTTGGCCTGGGGCCCTATCTATCTATCTATCTATCTATCTATCTATCTATCTATCTATCTATCCATCTACCTCTCCATAAAGAGCTACTTCTCTGGTCTCTTGCTCTGTTTGGATAATAACATGCAACATGAACATGAAAGGATAGCAAATGGTCCCCACAGTCTTGGGTATCATTCTAATTATTGTGTCGTGTCAGTGAAAAATGTTCTCTTCGGTGT
This sequence comes from Miniopterus natalensis, assembly GCF_054644295.1. Lineage (NCBI taxonomy): Eukaryota > Metazoa > Chordata > Mammalia > Chiroptera > Miniopteridae > Miniopterus > Miniopterus natalensis. The sequence goes on from NC_142092.1 coordinate 55,589,740, forward strand.
AAACGTCAAAAGGATCCTGGAAGTATGACTTGACTTTTTATAGTTGCTACTCGGTTAGATTTCTATTTATTTCCCTCTTTCCCTTTAAGAACAAATGGAGAAGGGCTCTTGGGAGGACTGGTTGCCGCGTGCTGACTCATCCAGGGTGCAGAGAGGACCGAAGCGTTTCAAAAAAGTAATGATTTCAATGGCATCACGGAAAACAATTGAAAAGATAACCCTGCGACGTGCGTGGTTCCAGAGCAGCAGTTTGGTTGGTGCTGCCCCGGGGGCCCTGCGCCCCGAGCTGAGTCCTCTGGCTGTGGGAGCCCCCACCGGCCTGAAGATCTGCGGGTCTGCTCTTCCAGCGGCTGGTCCCCTGTGTTTGGCTGTGGCCCGCGGGGCCTCGGAGCTCTGGGCACTCCGTAAGGATTTAAGAGGGCATGAGTTTTTCAGATGGTGAGAAATTCACACTTCCGTCCTGCTGAAGGGGAAAGCTCCCAAAAGGTGTTGGTTCTCAACTTTCACTTTAGTTTCACTTAATGTGAAGGAGGGGAAAAAAGGACCTACTGACTGGAACTGTAGGTCCTTGGCGTTTTCACAGATAGAACATTACTCCACACCATTCATTATGTAGAGCGCTTGGTGGTGTTCTATGAACTGTTATCGAGTCACATAAAAACTTTAGGAAGCGGACATAGATTCAGGTTAGCACTAGAAAAGCGTGTCACTATACAATCGCCTCTAGAAGGTGCTAAAAATATATGAGAAAATGAAATAACTATAAAAAGTAAAATACGTAACAAGATGATAAAATAGCACATGAAATTTTTAAAAAAGCTTTGTGAGGTAGTAGATGGTGACTATAGGTGAACGAGAGAGGGAAGGGGAGGGAGGAGGGAGAGAATATGGACTGGACTGTCAGTTCGCAATTCACTTGTGTACGTGCACTGTTGTGCTGAGTGAAGCTCCGGAAGCCAGGTGTATAAGACAGGTGGCTGACATAGGCTGCTAAATTTAGATACTCCCATATATCCAAGTACAACAGGCCCCATCACTGCCTGTTTTAATATTCTCCCTGTGGACTTGCTTTCATAGCATAAGGACTGTCTCACCTGGGCTTTCTAATATGTAAAGAAATTATATGTCAGAATTGTTCATCTCCAAATATGCAATAACATTGCATGTTTCTAAAATCTGGAAAAATTTGTCTTATTTTTTTAATTAAATTTATTGGGGTGACAATGGTTAATATACAGATCTTGTAACATGAAACAATTTTTGAAAGGAATTTCCCCCCCCCCCCCAACCATCCTGCTTGAGATGGTGACAGTTCCTGTTTTAACCAACCAAAACAGGATTGTTAAGAGTCAAGCAGGGCGGTGGCTTTGGCAGCTCAGGACTTAGCGCTAGTAACAGAATCACCATGATTCTTCAGAGGCTCTTCAGGCTCTCCTCTGTCATCCAGTCTGCAGTCTCAGTCCATTTGAGGGGGAATATTGGTGTTCCAGCAGTGGCATTTAATAAAGAGCTTGATCCTGTACAGAAACTCTTCGTGGACAAGATTAGAAAATACAACACTAAGTGACAGTCATCTGGAGGACCTGTTGATGCTGGCCCAGAGTGTCAGCAAGACTTGGAAAGAGAGCTTTTTAAGCTTAAGCAAATATATGGTAAAGCAGACATGAATGCATTCCTTGACTTCAAATTTGAAGATCCCAAATTGGAAGCCATGGAAAAATCCCAGTCCTGAAGAAACGTAAAATCTATTTGGTAATTTGCCCTAGATAAGTGTACAGCTGATTAGAAGTATCAGAATAAACATACATTTAAAAAAAAAAAGTCAGTTTTCCAGGTAGAAATAATATTTTGCTGGAAAAGGCATTTTGCTGGAAAAGAGGTAGACTGAAAGGCTGTTGATGTGTAGAAAACACTATTGTTAATCTTTTGTGTGTGTGCGCAAGTTAAAATCTAGGACATAAAATGAAATCTTATAAGGAAAATGGAATAAGCAGGCATCTCAATTATTAGGTTCCCTATTATACAGGATAAGCGGCTCTGTAATGCAGTAATGACAGAACACCCAGGAGCGCAGGACTGATCGGTACTAAATAGTTTTAGCTATCTGAGCATCTTGAATAGTTTTGTCCTGTTACATTTTTGGAAAATCTCCCTCATTTATTTTATTTTTATTTGTTTAAAAATTATTTTAAAAAATTTATTGATGTTAGAGAAGGAGGAAAAGAGAGAGACAGAGTCTAGAGAGACAGGCATCGACTTGTTGCCCCACTTATTTATACAGTCATCGGTTGATTCTGGTATGCGCCCTCACCGGGGATCGAACCCACACCCTTGGTGTATGGCAGTGCTCTAACCAACTGAGTTACCTGGCTGGTGCTGTTCTTCATTCATTTTAAATACTTAAGCTCTTTTTCAGGTTAGATAGAGTTAATGCCAGTGATGTACCCTTATGATATCATGAAAATTTGAATACATTTAAAATGTCTTGATATTTTATTTATTTTTTCTTATACTTGTGAATTTTATTTAACTGTAAGACTAAAAAAATCAAATATAACAACAAAACCAGTAAAATTCAATTGACAATATTAATTTGACAGGTGATAATATTTTGCTGAAATTAAATTGATGCTAACAAAATGACTAAGAAAGCATCAGTTCTGTTTAGATCTAATAAGCTAAACAAAACCAAAGGAAGGCACCAAAATCATGCAAGGTTTCAGTTTTAAGGTGGGCAATCTCATGGTCTGCATTATGTTTATATTTGGTATTTTATGAATGTCTCTTCCATTTGAGATAATAAGCACTTAGCAAGTATGAAGGTGATAACCATCGAATAAACACTTTTCATACACCCACTGTGAGCCAGAGGCTCGGTATAAGTAAGAGAAAGGCAGATTTCAATAGCAGCAACCACAATTTAATATGAAGAAAAATGTGTTCAAATGTAGGCTTCTTGTTGAAATAGCTTTAATTGCTCCTTTAAAATTAAAGCCTAAATACTTGAACCTACATTCTTTAAAGTTAATTAAAACCTAATTACTTGGATCTGCATTCTTAAAAAAAAGTTTCTCCATTTTAAATACTTATTTTAGAATATTTGAAAACTACAGAAAATTTAAACCAAGAAAACTGATATTCATATATATATATATTTAATCTTCACCTAAGGATAAATTGGTTGCCTCCCATACCTGCCCCAACTGGGGATTGAACCCAAAACCTAGGTATGTGCCCTGACTGGGAATTGAACCCTCAACCTTTTGGTGCAGGGGATGACACTCCAACTGAGCCACCTGGCCAGGGCAATATTCATATTTTGACATTTCTGTCCAGTGTTTCCCCTTTTCTATTGCTTCTCTCCTTCAATGCACATACATTTAAACTTATACAATTGGAATCATACTGTTTATAGCCTTATATCCTGCTTTTTCCACTTAACATACCATGAGCATTTTCCCATGTCATTAAGTATGCTTTGAATATGGTCTTGGCCACATAAAATTCCATCCTATTGGTGTACCTGTTTTCTTTTACGCTAAGACACATGCCATGTTTCCCTGTTTTGCTGGACTCTTCAAAGCCAAGGGAAATACTTTGTGTTGGTCCACCATGAGCCTCTTATGAATTGCTATTTTTCAAGCTCTTTGTAAAATGCGCCCACAGTGCAAACACTTCTAGACACTAGATATAATGGATGGTTAATAAGCAGTCTAAAGAAAATGCCAGTCAGCTTCCGTCCACTTGACAATGTTAATTAGTCACCCACATCACCATTACAAATATATAGTGTCAACAAGTGTCACAAATGCTTTTTCCTTTTTTGTGACTGCCACAAATGAACTTCAGACTCATAGGGACCCACCTCAGAAAAAGTCTCAGTGCAGTTTTAAGTTTTAATAACTTCAGAAATCAGCTTACAAAAACATGACTTCAATTTACTTAATTTTACACTTAGTTTTGGGACTTTGGAAAATTTGTAATTCTTTGGGTTCGGTCTGTTTAAACAATAGGGCTAGCCATCTCCAGAGGGCTGATGATGTTTAAAAACCATCTGCTAGCCCTGGTTGTGTTGCTCAGCGGTCAGAGCATCAGCCCATAGACTGAAGTGTCCAGGGTTTGATTCCAACCCTGGGCCTGTACCTCGGTTGCAGGCTCGATCCCTGGCCCTGGTTGGGGAGTGTGCGGAAGGCAACTAATCGATGTGTCTCTCTCACATCGATGTTTCTTTCTTTCTTTCTGTCTCTCTCTCTCTCTCCCCCCACTCCCCCTTCTACTCTTTCTGAAAAGCAATGGAAAAAATATCCTCAGGTGGGGATTAAAAACAAACAAACAAAAAACTCATCTGCTCAAAACTTTGATTCTGACTTCTTTAGGGTTATAACTAGAACACATACTAAGCATAAATGAGTCCTTGAATCCTCAGGAGGGCACTGTGGAACTGTGTTCTTTAGGCTTCTCCACTGTAGGAAGTTTCTTTTGTTACACAAATTGTTCTGAATGCAGGGCCAGGCCTCCCAGAGACAGATATTTTCATTTCATTTTAAAGAGAAACCATAGGATTTTTTAAAATGTGAAACTGGAATGCGTATTTATTTTATTAATACTTTCATATTAAACTGAGCAAACTTAAGAATGATTGATTGAGCTGTTTCTACCTGGAAATTCATACTCAGGTAAGGAAACTGCTTTCATGTGCTTTTATACACATTGGAAAGAGCAACCCGAAACTGGTAAATTTAATTCTATGATCTCCCAGACTCAGAGCTGTCGGCCCTACCACACTTGACTATACTTATTGTAAAACTCCATAGTCTTTTAAAGTCTTTTAATCTGGTGAGATAAAATTGGCTTTTTAGTATGCTTTCCATTCGCCCTATCCACTGTGTTTAAACTGACATTTCTGTTACCTACTCTTTTTATGGGGGAAAACAAAACAAAAACAATGTTCAGATAAAATATTATAGGTTTATTTAAAACTTAATTCTCACCTTGAGTATGCAAAATACAAACTCCACAAAATGTTCATTTTTTACTTTGTAGTTTACAAATATACAAAATAGAAGTTTGCTTAAATTTATATTACATATTTATTAAGGCAAGGAACTATATAGAAAAAAACATTTGTTCTGCTTAAGGCATACTTGGGAATAAACCATTGTACAAATTATTGCACATCTGAAACCACAGTGCATAACAGACTGTCTGCATAAAAATGTTAAAGTAAACCAGGTGTATTTACCTGACTTAGGTCATACATGTAGATCGGAAGACAAAAATAGATTTTCCTTGTCAAAGTATGCAGCAGTTTGAGAACTTTGGCTTCCTCTTTTGGTACCTTTAGAACCAAGACTCACCAAGCACCATCGTTTAGGCTATTAAAACATTTTCTGTACCTGAATTTCTTCCTCTTCTTCTAATATAATAATGGCTTTTAGAAGGCAAAGAGAATACAAGGTGATCTTTATATGTATATTGCATCGAAACACAATTCAAGGGAATTCTGGCCTTCCCTCCCCACCCCTCCCCCCAACTCACGGATCTAATTTATACCCTGATATCCACAGCTTCCAGTCACCCCCTTGGCGTTTTGTAAGTCCAGGAATATTCAAGTTGGGTTCAGAATTGGAATGATAGAAGATCCAGTCACAGACCCCATCTGTTTTTTGTCTTTCGGCTTCCTCCTGTCTCCTGATTATCCACTCACAAGTTGACTTGTTGGGAACTTGACCATGATTGTAGTGCTTTCCAGCTGGGCTCCTCCCCTCATTGGGAAGACAGTGTGAAAGGGAAAAAATACTGAATTCTCTTCTGGCAGTGTGGGTCACATCCACTGTTTGGGGATTTAAAAGTGCCTCTTCATGTGTAAGGCGAGGTGGTCAGACCTGGAGAATGCCCGGTCGCACTTCTGGCACTGGAAGGGGCGGTGCCCGGTGTGTTTTCGGTAGTGCCTGGTCAGTTCATCTGAGCGGGCAAACTTCCACCCACAGCCGTCCCAGTCACAGTGGTAAGGTTTCTCACCTGTAACAGGAAAATAAAACGGTTGAAGCTGCTGCTAAAGAACTAAGAATACGCAGATGATGGGCACACCTGAAACCTATATAATTTTATTAACCAATGTCACCCTGTTAAATTCAATTTAAAAAATGAGATTTCTAAAAAAAAAAACCTAAAAGGCTGGAGAAACATATGCCTTGCTAACATTAGTTAAAAGAAAGCTGGAGTAGCTATGTTAATTTCAGAAAAAGCAACTTCAGAACAAGGGTAGTTATCAGGGATAAAGAGGGGTATTACATAATAAGGGGGTCAATTATACAAGAAGACATAGCAATCCAGAATAGATAAGTCCATCAAAACAGAAAGCAGGTTAGTGGTTGCTAGGGGCTGGGGGGGTGGGGAGGAATGGGAATAACTGCTTAATTCCTTTAAGGTTTACTTTAGGGTGGTGAAATGTCTTGGAATTAGATTATAGTTTTAGATGGACATTATGAATGTACTTAATTATACTGAATTGTATGCTTTTAAAAGGTGTTTCATTTTATGTGATGTGAATTTTACCTCAGTAATAAAAACAGAGCTGCAAAAAACAAAACACAACAAACAAAAATCCCCCGAAGAATTGGCCAGTTAAAAAACTGGAGCCCAAATATTAAAACCAACTCTCCGAGTACCCCACTCTGAAAGTATCCAGGAGTGTCTTTATACCACTTAAGGCCATGTTAAATTTCAGATCATAAATAAGACTATGTTATGTACAGTCTTCTTGCTTGCTCTCTCTCTCACTTTTAAGAGGCATTAGATAGTTGAGCAGTGAAAACACAAACACCACCCAAACCTACACTTCCACAGGGCTAACATTTTCATTCTTTGGAGTGAAGATATTACAGTGGTAGAAATGAATTTGGAAATTATGTCTGTTAGTGTGTCCCTCCTAGCCCAAGCCAAGTAATAATATCCTATCCCACTAAACTGAAGGCTACTTTTCCTGTGCCCACATTTCTGTTATTTAACCTACTTACACTGCCATGGCAGTTCTCTGCAGTGACAGTCCTAAACCAGGATCCCAGCAATCAGAACCATTAAATTCTTGAAACTTAAATAAAACCTAATTAATTAAGACTAGAACTAAAAATAGAAAGGGTGAAACTAGGAAGGGAACAGCCAGTGAAAATTGTCTGGAAAGTTAAAAAATGAATTTAAAACCCCCTTCCTGCCTTTCCACTGCAAAGTATAATTTCTTGATTACAAGGGCAATGCTTTGCTTAAGTCAGGAGAGGCCCACGTTCAGCCTGGAATCTCCCTGCCTTTCAAAGGCCTGACAAAACTGCACATTCAAGCACTGATATCATCCATCAAGCAAAAGGCTCCTGGGCAAAAAAGTAGGCGCCGTTCGCTGCTCTCTCCCGTGATCCAGGAGATGGAGGAGATAGGCTGCACCCCACATCCCAAGGGAGGCCATAGTTATCGGGCGGGGCTGGACACCAACCCCCCCCCTTCTGCCACTTGTGTCCTCCTACCTGTGTGGGTTCGCAGGTGTGCCTTGAGATGAGAACTCTTCGTGTAGGTTTTGCCACAACCCGCATAATCACAAGTGTGAGTGGCCGTCCTTTTCCGGGGCCACGACCTTCTCCCCCTCTTAGGTTTGGGCTCCTCCGGCATGCAGGACCCAGGTGGCATGAGCTCTAGGGGTGAAGAGGGTGGGGTCAGCATCATCCCGCGGGCCCCGCAGGGCCGGCACACGCAGTGCTGCGCCCCAGCCCGAACCCCGCATCCCCGGGACTGACCTTGGTAGTGGAGCGGTGGGACCTGCGGCTGCATCTGGTCCGGCAGGAAGGGTGGGTAGTTGGGCCCGGGGTGGGGATGGAAGCCCGGGGGCAGCGGCAGGGCAGGATGGCAGTCCCTGCTGCTCAGCAGTTCCTCGGCACCCAGGGTCGGGGTAGTCCTGTTGGGGAGCTGCCGCCCCAGGGGGAAATCGTGCGCTGGCGGCCGGTGGCCATTGCTGAGAGGGGGTCCGGTGCCCAAGTGGGCCTCCAGCGGCCGGCCGACGGTGCACGAGGAGACCGCCTCCTGCTTGATCTTAGGGCACATGCGCGGCGGCCCGCCGTTGTAGGGCGCCGCCACCACCACCGGATGGCTGCCGTTGGGGCTGCCTTTGCTAACACTGATGACCGACGGGCTGCCGTACTCACTGCCGGGGGCGCTCAGGGCCGCCTTCAGCACGAACTTGCCCATCAGCCCGCCACCTGGCGGCGGCGGCTGCTGCTGCTGCGGCGGGATGTACACTGGGTCCAGTTCGGGCCGGAGGAGTTCGGCCACGAAGCCGCCCGAGGGGCTCACGTCGTTGATGTCCGCCAGGTTGAAAGGAGCTGTGGGAGGGGGCGCGGACTCGCGGCCGTAGAGGAGGCCGCCGCTTGCGCCGCCGGGCGCCACCCCCGGGTCGCCCCCGGGCCTGATCGGATAGCTGAAGCTGCAGGTGGAGGGCGCGCTGGCGGGACCGCTGCTCGACGGGGAGGGCGAAGACGAGGCTGATGCGGACGAGGACACGGTGGCGGCCACGGACTCCTGATGGGACAACGAGTTGGAGAGAATAAAGTCCAGGTCCAGGAGGTCGTTGAACTCCTCCGTCTCTCTCCGGGGTAGGAGCGCCGGGTTGCTGCCGCCGCAAGCCGACCCAACTCCGCCGCTCTCCAGGTCGGTGGCCACGGTCGCCGCTGCCAGGTCGTACGGGCGGCCGGGAAGCAGAGGAGGAAGTCGCTTCATGTGGGAGAGCTCCTCCCGCCAGCGCTGCGGGGACAGGGCGAGAGAGCGCGCGTCAGCGGGGGTCTCCGGCCGCCATCCGACATAGCGGCGGACCCGGCGCACCTACACCGCCCAGGCACGGGCAGCGCAGGCAGGCAGAGCCCGGGAACTCCAGTGCCAATGCCGCAATCTCGGCCCACACTCGGGTCCGAGGGGAGGCGGTGCGTCCACACCGAGCGGTGTTCTGTTGTGTCTGCCCGATTGCGTGTGAGCGAGCGCCGCGGCTCGCCAGCCCGAGTCCCTCCCCCGCCAGATCCCCGGGACGCTCCCGCCGTCCCCGAAATTGGGACACCGAGGCTCTCCCGGTGAGCCCTGGCCACGGGAACGCCTACGCGCCAGGCTCTCTCAGGCCCAGCCAGTGTCTGTGGACACAACCGCCTCCCCGCCCGGTGGCCCGCGCACCCGCCCTGCCGCTTGCGCGCCACGGGACGTGTGCGGACCCCGGTGAGCGTCCCGGGCGGCTCCGCAGCGTCCGGACCACACGCACGTACAGCTGAGCCGAGGGCGCAGAAACCATCCCGGGAAGGCTGCGGAGCCCGTGCGGTGTCCACTGCTCCCCCCGGCTCGGTGTTTCTCGGTGACCCCGGGGCTCCGCCCGCCCCCACCTACCCACACAGAAGCCCACCGGACGCTCCCCACGGCCCGGGCCCAGCACTCACGTTATTCGGGGCACCTGCTGGACGCAGTGTCTTCTCCCTTCCCGCCGGGCCGGACGCGAACGTGGAGAAGGACGGGAGCAGCGCGTCGCTGACAGCCATGTCAGACTCGCCAGGTGGCTGCCTGTGGGCCGGGCGGGGCGCACACGGAGACAGGAGTCAGGGGCCCACCTCTCGGCCGCCGCTCCGGCGAGTCCCACCAGCCCTCGCCCCTCCCTTCGCCCCGCGCTGCACCTACCTCATTAATGTGGGGGCCCAGAAGGTCCTCGGGAGTCCGAAGGAGTGGGGATACCCGAACCCCAAAGTCAACGAAGAGGAAAAAAAAGACTTAGAAACGAAGCCAAAACCAAAACCCCGAATTGCCCGAAATCCTTCTTCTTTGGGTTAAATGTAAATGGGAGATGCCTGTTTAAAAAAGTTCCTTTGTATACAAAAGTTCTTAAAAAGTCGTAAACTCTTATAAAAATAGACAATCAGCAAGGCGAGAAAATAGGTCCGGTGACCGGGCTGCTGTCTTCGACTCAGCAGCGTCCCCCACCGCTGTCGCTGTCGCCGCGGCTGTCGCCGTGAGAGCTGGGGCTGTGGCCGGGTTGGCGGGCGGGCGGCGCCGCCAGGTGAGACTGGCCGCGGTGGCGCGGATCTGCGAACTGGGCGGCGGCACAGGGCGCGGAGTCCGGGGGGCTGCGCGAGGCGCGCGCGGCCATGGGCGCTGGCCGCCGGCGGGTAGGTGGGTGGGGGGCCGGAGGGGCGGGGAGGGGCACTTGGCGGCTCCCGGTGCGGCCGCCGCCCGCCACCGCCTCTGCTCCCCGAGCGCCCGCAGCGGCGCTCGTTCTGTCGGGCAGGGGAACTGCCGGCAGCCGCCGCGCACTCCTTACTTATAACTTTGGCTCCCGCCCTTCCCCCCGCCTCCTACCGGCCGAGTGCTGCAGCGCGTCTCCAGGCCCCGCCCCTCCCATTCTTTCTCCCCCCTCCCCGCGCGTTGTCATGGCAGCTAAATAAACAAACTCGCCGCACGTGGGGGCGGGGGAAAGGGAGGGGCGCGGGCGGGGCCCCGCCGGGCCGTGACGCCAGCCCGGCAGCTGGCGGGCGGGAGCCGCGCTGACGCCGGCGGCGGTGGCGGCGGCGGTCCTGGCGCAGGGCTCAGGGTACCGGGCGCAGGTCCGGTCGCCGCGCGGCCAGGGCAGTCTCGGGGTTCGAAGCCCGCGTCTGGGAAGGCCGGTGGGGGCCAAAGGGGTGCGTTGCGCCCTGGCCGCCGTGTGCGCACTAGAGAAAAGCGCGAGCAGCCGCGTGACTCATCCAGCCCGCCGTCCCTCCCGGACGCACGCGGGAGCCGGGCTCTGGTCCCCAGCGCCACTGCGAGGCGCTTGGCCCGGCCTCGCTCGGCTCCTCTCGGGCCCTTGAGCGGCGTGAGGGTCGGGGGTAGGGGGGTCGAGAGGAGGCGGGGGCTCAGCACTGCGTAATGAAGACTGGGGGCCGGAGAAAACCGGAGTGGTGGTGGGAGGGTGTTCCTCGCCTGGGAAGGGCGTGAGGAGACCGGAACGGGGAAAGGAGTGAAGGTTTGACATTTAAGGGAGCGAAAGGGCTCAGGATTTTACTTTGGCGTGAGGCGCGGGGACACCTTTCAACCCGGGAATCTCAAAGCCCTTTACAAGCCACGTACTCTCCTTTCCACTTTATGGATGAGAAAACTGAGTCACAAAGAGGTGAAACGGCGAGATAAAGGTCAAATGGCAACTCGCTGCCCCGGCTCAGGAGCCGAGCGGTCAGCTTCGCCGACGGGGACTTAGCCGGGCAGTGGAGCGACGCGGTTGGGACCCGGGTTCTCGAGAAGGGCTGCCGTCTGCGTCCGCCGGGAGGAGGGGAGGAAGCGGCGGTCGTTATTTCAGCCTTATAACTCTGCCTCCCCACCCCCACTCCCCCTTAGTTTGTGATCAGTAATTTTCCAGCCGGGAAATGTTTTCGCTCTCATCTTCTCTGCAAACAGTGCCTTTTTTTTTTTTTTTTCCTCTCTTTTTTTTTTTTAAACGTGAGCGCGGTGCTCGGTATCGCCCGCTGAACGCCCGCCCGCGCGCCCGCGAGGTGTTTGGCTTGGATGCGGCGCGCCGAGCGCCCCGCCCGGCCTGCCCACCGATCCCCTCCGCGGTAACAGCGGCCGCGCGGGGGTCAGCCCGGGGAGCGAGAGCGGGGCGGGCGCCCGGAGAGGGGGCCGGAGCCCCTTCCCCGGGCGGCGTGCGCACTCACCGCCGCTGAGCGGTAGCTGCCTACTACTTTAAGTCGTTGTCACCTGTTTGCGTCCTGGGATTATGGTCCCTATTATGTTTCCCGAGAGTATTTGTTATCCCTGGATTTTCCACTCCCTACCGACCACAGAAGCATTCTTGGAATGCATCTCTCCCCGAATGAATTCACCGGGCCCTGTCTGCCAGCGCGAGGTCCCGAGAACTGGACTCCCTTGAATATGACTTCTATCCTCTTAACTCCGCTTTGGCTAAGGGCTGTGAAGGCCTGAAGCTGGGAGGAGGGGCGTGCTTTGGCAGGAAAATCCTGCCTCTCCCTCCCATGGCCTAGAGGGGTTCAACCCCACCCCATAGGAGCAGGCCAGTTACTTTAACTCCGAAGATCTTGCCCCTTTCAGAAGGAGGAATCAAGAAAGGAAAAACACCTGTTCACCACCACCACCACCCTTTCTTTGTGATATCAAAAATATTCTTGGGATGCTAGGATTTAAGGATTGCATGGACAAGTTGTCAACGTTTCCATCAAGGCCAAGTTCCTAAACCCCAATGAGCTTGGATGAGCCCTTGATTGGCAGCCATCACCCTCAGGATGTAAACATGTAAGTCAGGACTTGGAGTTTCCAACTTAGGTAGCCAGGGCATGAGTTATTTTTTTTCTGCTTTGTTTTAATTTTTCTAAGGCAGTAGCCCTTGCCCTTTAACAGAAGTAACGACCACAATGAAAACACAATATTACACAGATGAATTGGAAAGCCACTATTATTATGTCATATAATCAAGACAAGATTCTGAAACTCAATATAAAAAGATGAACTTGAATTTCCCAATAGGTCTTCTGGAGGAAGAAAGCCAGCACTTCTTTGTGGCAGGCAACTATCTGGTTATTCCTGTGATTGCATCATAAAGGGAAATTTCTATATTCACCTCAGATTTCTAAAAGAGGTAAGGAACTTCAAGTTCACAAATCATCTCCTTTCAAGGCAGGTGCCTGGTGTGACAACAGGGTTATGACCCTCCCTCTCTTCAGAACAGGTAGGTCCAGAAGAGTTAAATCCCTGCCCTATATAATTTATAAACATGAGGATGAGTAAACCTTTGATGACTAAATTGTACTCTAAAATAATAATAATAGAAGACACCCTTTAAAGAAGAATTAAATACTCACTGGTGACTTTATTTCAGCAAACCGATATTACAAGTTTTGTGGTACGGTATGGAAGTTAATTATTAACGTCCTTGGAGTTATAGATTTTTATTTTTTTTCAGTACAAACTGCATTAGTAGGCAGAAGATGTGATGGAAACCATTAGTGCTGGGGGATTAATATGGAGCCGTGGAGGAGTGTGATAGAGAAGGCCCCGTGAAGGTTTCAGTGAGGGACTCTGCATCCAGAACTGGCCCTGGATCTGGGCACCTGGCTGCACAGGATTTAGGAAGAGCTGCTTTTATTTTTTGTTTTTATTTTTTTATTGGAAGAGCTGCTTTTAAAGAGAAGGCAAGACATAATTTTAAATATCCAAAAGTATCCATTTCAGTTGTTTTGAAATGAAATACCTCCTGATGAATAACTGTGAGAGGGGCTTGCACTTTCAGGAGGGGCAAAAGCTCCTCTCAGCCTCCTCTTGCATCTCTTTGTAAACTCCAGCCTCTTTTCAACCTGTCTTGTGTAGAGGTTAAGACAGTGGGCGTTAGCACTAGATTTCCTCCCTCATTTTCTTTGTACTGGGCGCCCAGGCATCGACGGAGTTCAACAGTTTCCATTCCTAAATATCTCTCTACTCTCTTTTTCCTACTACAAGTTGGGCTGCCTTGTTTCAAGCACTCCTCATTTGTAGCTTTTAATGACTGCTGTAACCTCCAAACTGTTGTCCCCCTCCTCGCCACCTCCCCAGCAGTGCCACTGGAATTTCCCTGCTAGATCTAAACCGTTTTGCTCACAAATCACCAAGGTTCCCTTCTGCTCACCTCACCCCTACCAGCTCCCCTTCTGCTGAGGGAGCAAGACCCAACTCCTTAGCCTGGTGTACCAATCTTCCTACTCTGGCCCTAGACAAACTGCAGGATCATCTCTAGAGACTGACCCCACCCTCCCTAAACTTTAACTGGATGTTCTCTCGAGTGTCTGAATGCACAATGTGTGTTTTCACTGACTGTTTTTTTTGTTTGAAATGCCTTTTCTCCCCTCGGGGCCCCCTCATCACCCTCAGACTGCAGATCCTCTCTGACTTGGCCTTTGGTCGGTTAGTCCTGTTTCCCCTGAGCTCTAATAAAGCTGTGTGGTGACTCTGTTATACCATTTGCCCTGTGGATTATTATCTGATTACTTGTTTGTGGTTTGTGTTCGACTGTGGCATCTTTAGGACAAATGCCCAGTAAGTATTCACTGTAGAATGAAGGAAGTGAGCAAAACTGCCTGGGTAAAACGATTCATCTGGGAGCCCTGCGTGTCCGTAATGTTTCTCCCTGGTTGCGAGCTCGCTGGCTCTGTACTGCTTTTCATCCCTTTTCTCCATCTGATTCTTTTCCTTCTTTGAAAAGCTCTATGAAGGAGGCCGAAAATAAAGGGCTTCATAACTCTGGCCTCTCAAAACAGTTGGACAAAAAGCGAGAGAACAGCCTGGCCAAGGCATTGTAATAAAACCAACTAGAAAACACAAACAAAAATAACCAAAAGCCAAACCAAAACCAAATGGAGAAAGAGTCAACTCTCTTCCGTAGCCAAATGCATTGCCTCTCAAAACCCAAACATTGGGTATTGAAGTTTTTAGAGCAGAAAATGAATCACAGACATTTAAAAATCAATTCTCAGAAACGTAATTAAAATCTTTTTCGTGAACCTTTAGCTTTGATCACTTATGTTATTAGCCTCCCAAATTTAGGCCCAATACATTCTTTAAGGTACTTAAAAGTAAGTTCTAAACCTAATGGGATTATCTTAAAAACTTTTGAATTTTCTGACAGCAATGTATTAAATTCAACGTTCTAGTGTCCTCAACCTGTATGTTAAGAAACAACAACAAACCCCCCAAACAAACAGCAAAAAAGCCCTCTTTTCAGTTGTTTAACATGTAATACAGTACATAGTAATATCTTTTAAGAGTAAGATATGTAGTAGTGATATTTCCATTAACAAAGAAATTAGGGTCTAGCATTTATCATATTTTCTAAAACTCTCACTTTAATTAGCATTTTCTTTTTAAAACCTTTTTTTGTTGATTGATTTTTAGAGAGAGAGAGACATCAGTTTGTTGTTCCACTTGTTTATGCATTCATTGGTTGCTTCTTACATGTGCCCTGACCAGAGATCGAACTTGCAACCTTGGAATATTTGGGACAACGCTCTCACCAGCTGAGGAACCCAGTCAGGGCCTAGCATTTACCATTTTATCTAGTATGATTGTTTTTTTCTTTTAGTGTGATTGTTTTTAAGGCCACAAGAGGAATACTCTGATACTCTATGCGTTTGAAAATAAATAGCTTTTACAAGTCAATGACCTAGCAAAGAAGGCAGGTAAGCAGACAAAACCTGTTGCTGGAATTTTCTCCTTGATTTCCCTCGCCTGGTAAACTCTTTCCCTGGGGAGAATTAGCATTGAAAGGAGAGCTAAGACATTATACTCTCAAAGATTCTATTTTCTTAATTTAACAGTCTCCGTCCCTCAGATTCGTAGAGTAGGATAATATTGCCCTTCCGAGAAAAACAGTGTTCCTTGCTTTTAATCAGAATGAAGGTGAAGTTTTTGTGCTATGGAAAGTGTAGGGATTTTGAGGTTTGAAAATGAATGCTTCACACCCTGAGAAATGCAAACAAGAAACAAACAATTCTGTGTTTAATTTTCTTCTCAGTTTGTGGGCAGGACAAGAGGATAGGATATTTTTGCCAATTTGACATTATGTACTTTGAGCCAGGGAAATGATTTAAAAAAAAAAAAAAATAGTAACAATGCATTTGATTACCCTGCGGTTGACTCTTTTTGACAAACATTGTGTTTGTGAATCAATTTTAATGTACCGGCTGGTGGGGAGAGTTCTGGGAGGGATGGCCAGTGTTAATGTGAAGAAAAAAAAAAAGACCAAAATAAATTTCTGGCAGCACTCAAATATCTCATATTGTGCTTGATACATTTTTCAAAGTTGATAACTCAAATCTAAACATAGTGTATCAATGGATGACCAGAAGCTTCTTAGAAGAGAAAGCCCTGGAATAGTTACCTAATCTTAGTGGAATTCCCAGCATTATAATAGAGATTCAAGACGAAATCTGGCCCTGGCCCGTGTGGCTCAGCGGTTAGAGTATTGGTCTTAGCACTGAAGGGTCAGGGTTCGGTTCCTGTTCAAGGGCGCATGCCTCCACTCACTCCCTGCCCCGGGGTCGGGGCGTGGGAAGGAGGCAACCAGTGGATCTGGGTCTCTAACATCCATGTTTCTCTCTCTCTCTCTCTTTCCCTCCTCCCTTCTACTCTCTGAAAAGCAATGGAAAAAGTATCACCAGGTGAAGATTAACAAACAAACAAACAAACAAAAAGTAATCTGTTCAAAGACCTTACTCAGTCTGTGTTGTCAGTTACTGATGAATCTTTCTGGTTGCTACTTTTCACCCAGCAAAGCTCTCAGAGTAATGTTTATGGGAAACACTGAACTGTTGAATGTCAATGTTCTGTGTTTCATTCAGGAAACTCAGTTTTCCATTAAAATAGAAACTCAGGCTTCTTTAGAGACAAGACACTATTTGGGGGCTGAATGCAGAATAGAGTGTCATTATCTGAGTTTAATTCTTTGCACCCTCTAGCTATAACCCAGTGAAAGAGGGGTCTTGCCGAATTCACTGGGTTATGGAAGATGAAGGAATGGCTTGGATTGAAAGTAGTGCAGAGACTCTGGGGGAGATGGCTGGGACTGCCACCCCAAAATTCGAATTACAGGCTCTATGCTATCTCTTACTAGCCAGATGACCTTGGGCAAGTTATGTCATCTAACCGTCCTCTCCTTTCCTTGTCTGTAAAATGGGGCTATGAATGTGCCTGCCTCACAAAACTGTTGTGAGGATTAAGTGAGATTATAGACGTGAAAGCTACCATTGTTAGTTTCTCCCCTCTAGCAATGAAAGCTGACATGGTCATCCCAGTTGGATCTGAAGACTAAAATGCTTCTTCACAGTGTTTTCTTTCCCCCTTAATACCCGAGCATCCCTGCAGATGCAGCAACTAAGGGCCAGGCTCACCCAAAACCTCAGAGATCCTTTTAAGTAGGGCCAGGTATAAATTCACATGGGAATCACACTTCCTACGGCTCGTGCCATGATCATGTGAAGTCTAAAAAAATAGTGAGGGACCTTATCTCTTCATAAGTCAGTCAAGAGTTAAGTTGGACAGAGGGGCGTTTCAAAGTCAAGTTCACCAATGAAGAATTATATGCTGGTTGACTATGTTGACAAAGTTCTAACCTTGTCTTTCCTGGAAGAGTCCTGGAAGGATCTTCTGTGTTCCCCCTTCAGGAGTCAGAGGAAACGTGGACATTCGAATTAATAATTAACATCATGACTATCAGACACTGAACAAGTAGTGTGTTAAGCACTTTCTATGCACTAAGTGATTTCCCCTCTGAGATGGGTGCTGCCGTTGGCACACTAGATGCAGGCTTCAAGGGACAAAGACCCTGCCTGACTTACTCTTAATCCAGAACATGATGTGGTTTGCGGGCACACAATAGGTATGTAATAGAGATCTGTTTAATAAGCGAACCCCATGCTACAGTTAAGGCCCACAGTGTAGAGTGGCGAAACGGCTAGCCCAGGGTTGTGCAGCTAAGTAAATGAGGCAGCCAGTGTTGCTGGAGCCCACACGGGAGGAGGCATCACCGCTCCATATGTAGCCTGCCCTTCAGTCCTTGTTCGCTCCTGTCCTCAGCTGTGCTAGGCTTCCCTGCCTCCAGAGTTCTTCCATCAGGTTCTCCAGAGAGTGAACCTCTGATCTTCTGCCCAAGTTGAGGGGAAAAACAGTCACCCAGGTGCACAGGCTGGAGAGGAATTTTAGCACCTAACTGCTTGGATGGATGGATGGATGGATGGATGGATGGATGGATGGATGGATGGATGGATGGATGGATGGAAGGATGGAAGGATGGAAGGATGGAAGGATGGAAGGATGGATGGATGGATGGATGGATGGATGGATGGATGGATGGATGGATGGATGGATGGATATTCCAACTGCTGCTTATGTAGACTTTCAATCAGTAATCTTATTTTCTGAGTTACATGGTGTCTGCACTTCTTGAGACTTCCCAGGGTCCTGCACTTTAAAATCAGTCGCTTCATTTTCCACTTTCTCTGACCTGAGTTTATGGACAGTTTGTTCAGCTACTTCCAGCTCCCACTCTCGATGTCTTGGTCAGCTTTGCCTTTTCAATTTCTTTACTGTCACTTGAATGGAGTTTCAGAAGGAGCATAAGAAAACACATTTGTGCCCTGGCCCGGGAGTCAGGTGGTTAGAGCGTCATCCTGATATGCTGAGGTTGCAGGTTTGATCTCTGGTCAGAGCATATGCAAGAAGCAACCAATGAATGCGTAAGTGGAACAACAAATTGATGTTTTCCCCGCTCCCCTGCATCTCTCTCTCCCCACCTCCTTTCTCTCTAAAATCAGTAATAAAAAAGAGAAAACATTTGTTTAAGTATACCATATTTAACCAAAATCCTGTGCTCCTTTTATTATTTTACTTTTTAAAGTTAAGTTTTTTTCTGATTTCAAAGATAATGCCTGCTTATTTTCCAGATCCTACCAATTCAGGTATAAATTTTCAGAATTTTTATGCATATATGAAAATATTAAAATTTGTTGTTTAAACCACCAGTTATCACTTGTGCATAGTTTTGTAAGTTTTATTTTCACATAGCAATGTTCCACAGACATCTACTCATGTTAATACACAGATATACCTTATACTTTTAAACACATCATAGTATTTTCTATTGGTATTTAATCAGTCTCCTTCTGATGGACATTTAGATTGTTTCTAATTTTTCACTGTTACAAAATTAGCATGTGTACCCATAGACATATTCACTTATTTCTTTAGGCTCAAATTATAGAAATTGATTTAACTAGGTCAAATTTATCAACTATTAACAAGTTGTTACTCAAAAAATTTACAATCCCATCAGCCAGGTATGAAGGTATTGGTTCCTTTCCATGATGACAACACTGTGTATTATGATCTTGTCCTCTGGTACGTCTTTAAATACTGGCATCTACACACATCAGCTTTGGGGCTAGTCAGTCTTTTATGGCAGTTAGTTTGGACTCTGAAGATATGGAAATTCTTCAATTTTGGAATGTAATTGGAAGCTTCCACTTCACACATATGGAGACAAAGGCCTCAGGAGTGGAGGTAACTTCCCCATGCCACACGGTGCAGAGCTGGGACTACAAAATACATGTCCTGGCCCCCAGCCAAGTCCAAGCCTCCTTCCCTGCATCAAACTCACACAGGAACCCCTACAACCTGAACTTTCTGAGCCCTTTTCCTCATGACTCCAAGTCAGGGACCGCAGGAGGGGAGGGGAACCCGCATTTTTGGAGCACTTTCTAAGAGCTTCAACCTGCTCTAGGTTCTTTGCATGTGTCATGCCTACAAGGATACTTCGAGGTAGGCATTACTAATTCTATTATACAGAGGAGGAAATGGAAGAACTGGGGGCTCAGTTAATCAAAATAGTGGTCTGCGCCCAGTGCTGAGATTTAGCACCAGGGACTCAATGAGATTTGTTTTTGAATGAAGACTGTGGCTGTGTGTGAGTTGGATTTAAAAGGAGAGAAAGTGGTGTCAGCACAACCCATCTGCCCTGTGGGGCGCAGGAAGATGTTTCCTGGGAAAACTGAAGACACTCTGATGCCTCCTCCCCACTAACGTGCACCAGTTCAGGCCTAAGAGTAAAACCTAACAGTACAAATAACTCCTCAAGGCACCGTGCAGCTGTTTCAGGATCTGTGCTGCTCGGGGTCGAGCCCAGCGGAACACGATGCTTGCTGGCTGAGCCTGTGCTCTGGAATGACTGAGCTGTCCAGCACGGCCAGCGTGCAAATGTCAAGTAAACACCAAATTCAAGTGCAATCTAACTATTGTGCTGGGACTGTTTGCTTTAGATATAATAGTCGGCAGGAAGGGAGAAGGAGCTGGAGGGGGAAAAATATATGTAACTTCAGAAGGCAAATCCTGAACGCTGTGGGCCCTCCCTGGGCCAGCTGGAATGTCGCAGAGACCAACGTCAAATAAATAAAGAGCCTGCGCTCCATGCTGCAAAAATAAGCATGTCCATTTGCTTGAGAAAAGCTTTTCAGATGAGGGAACATTTTCCAGTCGATCACACTGCAGCAAAGTCATCCTGTTGAATTTGTGACTCACAGGCTCTGTGTCAATAGACAGGGAGCTAGCCCAGCGTCATGACTTCACTGGAGGAGGAAGCGGGAGAGGGGATGAGGCAGGGCTGGCTTTAGAGGGCTCTGGGCTCTGACAAGAAAGAGAAGGGAAGTCTGACCACTCGCAGGATGGGTAGGCAATCCCACCGGTTGGTCCCTTTGTTTATTTCTCTCTTGTCTCCTAGAAAAGAACCAGTTTAAATTGGACTCCCCTCATCCTTTCCTTGCGTCGGCTCTCATGGGGGACCTACCTGGCCGTCGTAAGGGCCACGATGGATGTAGCATCTCGTGGGCCTGGGGGGCCGTGCCCGTTGTCACCGCATTCTGTCCTCATTGCCATTCTCTAAGGTGGTTGGTGTTCGTGGTATTTTATAAGTGAGAGTGTTGAAGCCAACAGAAGTTAGGCACCTTTGTAACCTCTAGGCCAAGGATTCTTTTTTTTTTTTCCCCCCCAATCTTCACCTGAGGATATATTTTTTATTGATTTTTAGAGAGAGAGGAAGGGGAAGTGGGAAGGAGGGGGAGAGAGAGAGAGTAAGAGAGAGAGAGAAACATCGATCGGTTGTCTCCTGTACGTGCCCTGACTGGGGATTGAACCTGCAACCTAGGTTTGTGCCCTGGCCGGGTGGCTCGGTTGGTTGGAGTGTCGTCCCGTACACCAAAAGGTTTCTGTTCAGTATTTGAACAGACTCCCCTTTTCCTGTTCTACTGTGAACCAGACATGAGCCTTTGCACTGGGGCCCCACAGATAAATGAGAAGTGGTTCCTGACTTCGAGAAGCTCAGGGACCAGCCAATGATTCTTGTCTGGAATTCAAGACCACTGGGACATGGTCAGTTTCCCTTGCCGAAACCAGGAGATGTTTTAAAAAGATAGTACCAAGAGGCTCACCACTTGTTTTCCAAGCTGGCACCATTTGCGAATGCCTCAGGAGTGCCTGAGGGATAGAAAAGCAGAGAGGTAATAAACCATAGATGAGCGAGAGCATGGTGCCAAGCAGCAGATCTGAAGGCAAAGCTTGCTGCCAGTCGGCTCTGTTTGCTTTGCTGGTTGGGGGAGGTGGGCAGAGGCTTGCTGTTTGGCCTTGTGTAGCCACAGAGCGGGACAGGCAGGGAAGGAAGCCCTTCGGAGCAGCCAGAGGCTCGGCCTCTAGACTGGGCGCTCCTGTAACATGGTCCAGAGCTCCGGTTAGTCATTTGCTTCGTCTGCTTGTCGGGCTCTTTCGCTCTACGGCGGAGGAGTGGGTGGAGCAAGTCCCCTGTGGTTCGGAAGTATCTGGATTCATCTGGGTGGTTGGATCTGTTCTCGACTCTGTCTGCATGGCCTCATCCTAGGTAGTAGCCTCGACTCAGCCTAAGAAAGGAAAAGAGCAATGACCCTGCTAGCTCTCAAAGCTGAGACATTGCTTCTGAATTCTCCCTTGCAACTTCTGCTAAAAACTGAGCTCATAAAGTAGGTTTGATCCTTTTAGAAAATCTGTTGTCTGGCTAGACAAAAGCAGTTCTTAGAGTGGCTCTGCCTTTGTTTTAATGTAACCCTGATTCCCTCTTTCTTCTCTCAATGGTCTCGGGCTCTCCCAGCCCTGAGCTGTCAGTGTATGGAATATATTCTCTGGCTGCCTTAGTGCCCCTGAAGTTCTAGCCCTTAACGTTTTTCTTCTTGATGGCTGGGAAAATTCTTGAAAGGACACGGTCAATACTCTCTTGCTTGGGTATGCTTTTAAAAAATTTATTTTGGCTCTGTGCAGCTTGTCAAGCCCTCGTCGAGCCCTACGAGTGAGAGCCCGCCTTTTACCGTCCTGAATCTCCCCTTTTCTGGTTGGCAGGCATCGTGTTCCGGGGTAACCTGCCCGGAAAACAAACACGAGAGTTTACACTGGTCTCTGTGTCAACCATCTGCCCACTCAATGATCTATATAACAATATAAGTGCTAGGAGACCAACTGTACGTGCCTGCGTGTGTGCGTGTGCGTGTGTGTGTGCATGTGTGTGTGCGTAGGGAGAGAAATTCATCCATTCATTGATATAGCCTATATTTAGGCAGCACCAGCTGTGTGTCTGGCTTGGTGCTAAGCATCAGAAACACCAACGGTGAACAAAGACGGATGTGGTCCTACCCACAGGGAGCTGACAGTCTATTGCCAGGAGAAAGACATTAATCAAATAATCACAAAAATAATTGCAAACTGCAAAAATGGCAATGAAAGAGGCTGCATAGTCCAGGAAAGCTTACCGCAGGCGGAGCTGGCCTCTCTCGGGTGCACAAGGAGCATAGTGGGGAGAGAAAAGTCATGTTTTCTTTGTGACCTCTGATTCCCTGTGATTAAGACAGGTATTTATGCCCTTGAATTCCTAAACCCAGCATGACCTCAGTGGTATTTTAAAGTTATTTAAAATTTTAAAGTCATTTAATGCCCTAGGCTAGGGACTCAGGGCACAGAGATAACCAAGGCATTGCCTAGGAGACGCACCCTGAGGAAAACTAATAACAAGGTGCCAAGGGTCATCATAGCAAGTGGGGTGCACAGGGAGCCCCGAAGAGAGAGGGGTTGATTCTGCCTGAGGGAGAGAAGGGGAGGGGTGTCCAGGCAGATCAAGGCATGAGGTGGGAGAGTGCAAGCTGTGCAGGTGGACTGGTAGGCAACCCCGTGGGAGCAGAGTGGAATGTGTAGGTGGGATTGGTGAACCTTTGAAAAAGTCATTTAGGGACCAAAATTGAGGGGCCCAGTGTCACGACTCCCCTTAATGACAAATAGCTGCTCAAGACCCTCATGTGAAAGTTGTATTTCCCATATTTCCGGGGATTCTAGAACTGCATTTGCTTTTTTGACATGGATGTGTTCTACCAGTCCTAATATGATTCATATTTTTCTTTAAATCTACTCATTTTTAAAACATTTTAAAACTTGAAAACATTTAACAATAACACGTAATATCACAATTTGGATGTGCTAGCTCAAGCCGTAATTCAATAAACACGTAACAATGAAAATAATAAATGTTTCTCCGTGTGCTATATAAAATCATCTTGAGTCCCATGGTACTCACATTCCATTTTGATAAAAAGCATTCTAGGGTGATTTAGATGTGAAAAAACAGTTTCCTTATTTCTTCTATCACTCTTGTGTCACATTCAGTGACCCAGCAGCTTCTCGTCTACCGAGACTGCTGAGATTTCTATGACCAGCAGGTAAGGTTTATTGCATCCTTTGAAAGAAGTCTTTGGGCTTGGATTTTTCTTTTTTATCTTATTTTCTCCCATTTCTGTGGTGCTGAAGAATGTGCACTTGTCCATCCAGTGATAGTCCACCCACGTCTCTCCTCTTGTGCTTCCCAGCAGTGCAGCTTCTGGTGGTCACTTGCCTGTTTAAAACTTAGTGTTTTTTTTTGTGTGTGTGTGTGTGTGTGTGTGTGTTCTCTGCCCAAGAACACTCATAAATAAAAGGAAGGGAATTTGTAGTATTAAGCATCTTGTCTCTGAATTAAAGCCCCATTTTACAGATGAAGAAACTGAGGCTCTGATGGATCCAAGTAACCGTGGGTCTCAGGGCTGTGTGGTCAGCCAGAGCTGGGCTCTGAATCCAGGACTGTCTAGAGATCCAAAGCCGAGGGCTCTCTCTCTGGCTCCTCAGTTCACTTGGGTGAACTCTGTTTCTCATCCACTCCACAGACATTTGCTGAATTCCAGTTATGTACCATGTGCTCTATGACAAGGGAGGTTCAGGGAAGAAGATGAATGAGAGAAGCTGTGTTCCTGGGGCAGTCAGAATTATAAGGAATTATTATGATTTTAAACAATTAAATGTAATTAATTTTTAAGTTTAAAAAACTTACTTATTTTGTATTAAGTAATACATACACATGGCAAAAGATTCAAATAGTTTATGAAAAATCTAAGATTAAAAGCAAAACTTTTCCCCATTACTCCTAAATACTGGGTCTGTTCTACAGATGAAACTATCATGAATAGCTTATTATTTTTACTTTACTCTGCCATTTTACAGAGACTTTGAAGTGACTGACAGTAAAGGATGGGTTTTTCCCCTTTATAACATTAATATAGAAATAGAAAACCAAGTCCCTGAAACAAAAAAGGAAGCTAGTTTGTAATGTAGTTGCTATGACTGAACATCAACTGCTGCTTAGCTTCCCGGCAGCCAAAACAAAAAGGGAACAAGTTGAGTTCCACAGCTCTCACTGTCACAGAGGAAGAAGCCCTCTGTTATTTTGGGTCCTC
The DNA here is from genome assembly GCF_054644295.1 of Miniopterus natalensis. NCBI lineage: Eukaryota > Metazoa > Chordata > Mammalia > Chiroptera > Miniopteridae > Miniopterus > Miniopterus natalensis. Next base: position 55,614,084 of record NC_142092.1, read on the forward strand.
AAGCCTCAAGTTTACTTCTCACCTGGAAGCCCACGTAGGGACATCGATAAACACAATAATTAAAGTTTTGGGCAACAGCTTGACCACAAATGCCAATTTTTGTCTGTCATGTCTTGTCAAGACCTTTAATTAAGGTCAAGGGCTTAACATTAAAGCAGACATCAGTGAGGGCTTGGCTAACCTGGCTCAAGGGACGACTGTGACACAAAGCAGAATGGAAGAAAGGCTAGTGAGGGCTACAGGTAAAGGACAGCAGGAGCTCAGAGGACCCCGGGATTGCAGAAGTCCCCCCTTAACCGTGGGGAATACGTTGGGAGACCCTCAGTGGATGCCTGAGACCATGGATAGTCCCAGACCCTAATCAACTTGAACTCTGAGGGGAATGTGGCAGATTCTTCATCGGCAGACACAGCCCCTTCCATAATTTTTTTATCTTTCAGTCCAAACCTATTCCTGAGTCTGTATAACCATCGCTTACTTGCAGTAAACAGCTTGGTGTCACTTGTTTCAGAGGATCCCTTGCTGAAGTCTCCGTACAAGCTCAGTGTCGTCCGGCACAACAAGTTGCCATCAATAGGAACACATTTTCTGTTCGTGTCTTCCACCCACAAATTTAATGCCTTTTCCATCTTAACTGAGCACTCATCACGTACTGTGGCTATAACTTTGGCAATCTGAGGTGTGACAGCAAAACCAGTACAGATTTCTTTTCCCCTCTTCACAATTTCATTCTTAGAATAGGTCTTAGCAACCTTAGCATACAAGTTTTTTCTTTCCTTATTAAGTCAGAACTCTCACCTTTTCCCTTAAAGGAAGTACTTTACGGCTTCTCGTTGGCAAATGCGAAATGCTGGCATTACTGCTCTTGAACTTTGGGGCCATTAATAAGCAAAATAAAGGTGACCTGGAGACAAGCACGGAGATTCCGTGGCAGTGGGTCTGATCACCTGGATGGCTACTCGCTATTAACTAGTGATCGGGGAGTGTACAGTGTGGATGTTGGGGAATGGGATGAGTCACATCTCTACAAAATCACATCACGAAGTTTCATCACATTACTCAGAGAGTGTGCAATTTAAAACCTACAAAGTGTTTATTCCTGGAGTTTCCCTCTTAATATTTTTGGACAGCGGTTGACCACAGGTGACTGAAACAGTGATAAAGGGGCACGTCTGCATTCGCGAGTTAGGCATGAAAAGGAGGAGTCAATAGGCAGAGAAGGGGGTGGCAGAGAGGGGCATCCAGGCTCAGGGAGCTACTGCAAAGGCAACAGAGAAAATGAAAATGCTTGGCCTGTTTGGAGGTCAAAGTGCCTATGGTAGTGGTGAGGGGACGGGTTGAGAGAGAGAGATTCTAAGAAGGCTTCCATGAAGGAGGCTGGATTTGCTGCTTGGATGTTTTCTAGCTCTTCCGAGACAACTTTTTGTTGAGTTAAGCGAAAACGAATGAGAATCAGATGGACCACATTTCTCTCGAATACACATGGGCTTAAAAACGAAGGGGAACAAGAACTTGACAGAATGTGTCTTGGCTTCTGCCAAACCCAAAGTATTTGAAAAATCACACAAGACACATCTCGAACCCAAACACATGCCTGGATTCTCCCACTCCTAATTGCAGCTGCAGCCGTTTAATGGAATGAATTGTGTAGAAGAAAATGGGGTCTGAGTGGAGGGGCCCCGTTAAAGGGGCGAGCGATGCGGGGCGGTCAGCCAGGGCGCCTGGAGAACGCGCGTCTCGCTGCCCCGCGGAGGGAGGGCCGCTGCCGAGCCCACCAAGCTGCTGACCTCGCTCTCTCGTAGAACAATTAACCCCCCGGATTATTTAACTTCATTGTATCACGTGTAGAAAGAATTCAGCATCTCTCGTTTCTCCCCCTCTCTGTCTCTCAGATTTACATTTCAGAGTGTGAAAATGAAAAGAAATATGTTTCGCATCAGGCTCCATTCACATGAGTGGAGACCAAATGAGAGATGGTGGAAAGAGAATGAAGTCCTCAGTGCGCTCTTTATTATAATGCGAAACTTTCCGCTGGAGGATGGGGAACATGTGAAAAGGGGAAGAAGTTGGGCCCAGAGAGGTTGACTGACTTGTCCGTGGTCCACAGTTGGTTAGTTGTGGAATTCAGACACAAGCAAGCCTGGGTTTCTGATTCCCGCCTTTTCATAGCAAACCTAATTTTGTCAGGCTCAGTTTCTTCCTCCCTCCCTCCCTCCCTCCCTCCCTCCCTCCCTCCCTCCCTCCCTCCCTCCCTCCCTCCCTCCCTCCCTCCCTCCCTCCCTCCCTCCCTCCCTCCCTCCCTCCCTTCCTTCCTTCCTCTAATGCAGATATTTTTTGAGTGCTCAGTGATGGCAATGGGCTCCAAAGGTAGTTAAGACTCAAACTCAGTCTGGAGGAGCTGCCATGTAACTGTGCTGTTTCAGGGTTCAGAAATCAAAAAAGAAGCAGCCACTGAAATGGGTGCAGTGGGGGTGGGAGGTAGGAGCACAGACAAGGACGACTCCACAGAAGAGGAAGCAGAGGTCTGGGCCTTAAAGCCCGGAGACGCTTTGCTGGATGGACCTGTGAGAAGTGGGAGAAGGCAGGAGGAGCATGTGGGTGTGGAGAGATGGGAGAGCAGCAGGGGCCTGGGACACCGCGGCTCCCTGAGGCGGGGCTAGATTTGGGAAGGGGATGGTGGTGGTGGGGTACTGGATGAGGGAGAAGTAGGCAGGGGTCAGTCTCAAAGGGTCTTGCATTCCATGCAAAGCAGGACAGTTGGACTTCACGGTGGTGTCATACCCATGAGGGCTCCAAGTCTAGCCTCCTGAAATGAAAGTTCTTAAAGAGGATTCTGACTTAGATTTTTACATGTTTTATTACTATTATTATTATTGTTGTGTGTGTACCATGATTGTTGAGCAGTATATTTAGGATTCATGTACTTTTCTGGCTGTAGGCTGCACCTCAATAACAAAGGAAATCAATGATATGCTGGGTAGGATGTTCACCAACTTTTTAAACTACAAGGTGTCAGCTCACTAAAACAAAGATTATGATAAAGTAATTGGAATCCACAGAATTATCTTTCTCATCCCAGGGCTCAGGGAGTGTGACCCAAAGCAAACCTCGGGAAAACCAGTGGGAACAGGGGGAAAATCTGTCTGCTAAAGATCTCCACTTGGATGTTCTAGAGATTCCCCCAGCTTGACACATCTCTCATATCTTGCCCCAAACATGGTCTTGATCCACAGTTCCTGATCTCAGTGACACTGTCAACTCGGGGTCACTCCCCAGAAACTCGGAGTTCCTCATGGCTACGCTTTCTCCCTCACCACTCTTATTTAGGTAGTTTCCCAGTCCTACTGACTTTACCTTCTAAATGTTTCCTTAATATGTCACTTTCTCTTCGGCCTTAGGTTCACCGATCTGGCTTTGGTCCTAGTTGTCTTTTTCACAGTCTTCCACTTAAACAAGCAAGCAAGCAAACAAAAAACCCACTTTGTTTTTAATTTATTCTACCGATTTATAATTGCCACATGATCACTTGGCTGGATTATTGCCATAGCTCTCTACATGGCCCCCTGCGTCCACTCTTAGCCTCAGGAAACCATCCTCCACATGCTGCTGGACTGATTACTTTTGTGTGAAGATAACACATCACCGCCCATCCTTTACCGTCCTGCAGGGCAGCTGCGGCTCTCACAAGAGTGGCCGTCCTTTGGGCCTCCACGAGCCCCATCTCTTGCTGTTCCAGCCTCCGACTTTGCTCGGCCCGCCACTGACAGCTCATGGCGTCCAGAACCAGGTGAGCTGCTTTCTGTCTGCCCCCTTGCTTGTGTTCTTTGGTTTGCTTGCTTTTGCTTTCTTTTGTTTTTGTCTCTGTGCCTTTGCTCATACTGTTCCCTCCCCTGGGGATCCCCTTCCCACCCATCGCTTACTACCCCAAGGGGGGCTCTTTGAAGAAGGATTCCTTCTGGATCAGCCTTTCATCCTCAGCACCTAACAAAAACTGGCACATTTTAGATGTTCAATGATTATTTGAAAAACAAAAACAAAAAGAAAGAAAAAATGTTTGCTAGATGAGAGTATTCGTGACTCGAGAACAGCCTAAGATGCCCATTCTCTTGTTCATTCGTCTGCATGAGCTCCTTTAATCTTTGCAGAAGCTCATAGGCACGGTGCCATTCCTATGATATATACTGCTATAGTCAAGTTGATTTTTTTATTATGTAGATATTGTAGAGGTTGGTAAATAAATAGCAACTGCCCTGAGTGAGCTCTCCCCACTCCACCCCACCCCACGCGCTGGTTCCTACCCTGGATTCCCCTGGTGCTCTCTGTGATCCAGCAACCAAAGGGTTAACTCCAAACAATGTAGGGGGGCCGCATAGGTTGTTAAAGGGTGGTACACTGTCACCCCTCTCTAGGGGGGAGGTTGCACAGGCCCATGTTACAGAAACCCCCTCACCCCGCAGGCGTGTGATGCGCTTGCCTCTGAGTCCAGGCCTCTTCCCAGGACACGTCAAGCCTCCTGCTCCTGCCTCTTCTAGTCTGTGTGTTGTCGAGCATCTGGGCTGGCCGACCCCCCTTGAGCCTTGACAAAGTCCTCTGAGCGCAGAGTGAGGCCCAGGGTAACCTAATGTCAGAGGCTTGAGAATGGCCTCCCCAGTTAATCAAAGCTTAAAACATAAGCAATGGGGGTGTTTCTCTACCCCCCCACCCCATAAAGATCTGTGTGTGTGTGTGTGTGTTGCAAATTCAAGATCAGTAAAATTAAATTTAGTTCAACTCTTTCAAACAAAATTACATTCACAAGGAGACACAGCGGACGTTTCTGGCCTGACGCATAATTATTTTCCTTAGGTTATAACTGTTTCCCTGTCTTTCACTATCCAAAAATATAGAGTTCCCTTTTCAGCTCATACCAAGAGACAGTGGGGCAGCCGGAGACAGAGCACAGAGCACAATATTCATTGCTGTTCCCGGACACAGAGTCCAAAACTTTACACATAAATAAAAACATCCTTCTGCGGGTGAAGGCTTTGTGCTCCGAAGCTCATAGTCTCAGCTGACTTTGCCAAACATCCTGGGATTTGAAGGACTTCACTTGCACCTCCTACGTGCCCCGCGACACCCATTCCCGGTCCTCTGGCCCACCAGGAAACCAGGACCGCCTCCTCTGAGGCCCCGTACTGTTCCCCTGCCTTCAGGGGAGCTTCCGAATGAGCTGCTACAGCGTGGCCTTGGTGCCAACCTGTCCCTCCGGAAGTCGTGAACACAGGAGACATCAGGGCAGTATAGAGGCGGCCTGGGCCATGTCACAAACCCGTAGCAAGCCTGCGAACACTGACTCAGCATCTTCTGTGGGCAAAACCCTCATCCAGGAGAAAGGGCGAGTCTGTGTTTCCTTGAGTTTCAGACCCCCCCCCATTTTAGCATCTTTAAAACTGGGATGGGCATGCCAGTCAATGGCTCTTATCATCTCTGTTGGACAGGTTGCTAGTCGTGACTTGTTCATGCCTTAATCAACCGATTTCATATATAAATGTATATAATATGCGCAAGAGTGATAAATGATCTCAAAAGCTATTTCTAGGTAAGCTGAGAAGGGCTCTTTGATGAAGTACAAAGTAGAAATTCCAGGCGATAAAAAGGCAATGTGTCATGGTGTCATTGGCAGCATTTTTTCCCTTAGTGGTTCATAAAAGGATGAAATATGACATTTGAGAAGATGATCCTCTTTTTCTTCAAGGAGCTCATGTTTTAGTAGGAAAAGACACCGTGTAGCAGTAAGAGCTGTGACAGAGGAAAGCCTAGGGTGCTGTGGGCAGACAGCCGGGAACTGGCCTGAAGGAAAGGGCCTGGGAAGGACTGACGGGGGAGGCAGGATGCGACGGATGCCCGGCAGTTATCAGGCAGAGGGGAGGAAGCGCGCTCTAACCAGAGGGAGGTGTGCAGAGGCAGGGATTACATCCCCTTGGGGAAAGGATGAATATTCTGTTTCTAGGTCAGGGCTAGACCGTTGAGGACTCCCAGATGCACGCTGAAGGATCTGGTTTTATTCGGGGAAGGGACATGATCGGGCCTGTGTTTTAGAATGCCACCAAGGGATGCGCGGCTGAGTGGCTGTCGAGCAGCCTCACAGAGTGGCACAGCTGTGGAGAAGACACTCTGGCCTTGGGGTCTAGTCCAGGGAATTGGCAGGTTTAGGGGCTGGGTTAGTCTGCCCACCCAGGGCTGCTTCAGCTCTCGGGGCTGGAGTCACATTATACGGGCTCTGAGCTATGGATGTTTATATTGTATTATATTATATTATATTGGCTTATACCATACCATACCATACCATACCATACCATACCATACCATACCATACCATGTCATACCATACCATACCATACCATACCAGTCATACTATACCATCTTGTATCTTGATTTACAATGAAAAGCAGAAGTATCACAGTGAGGACAATTCTCTGGTTTCCAGCATTCTCTCCCCCTAGAAGATCTGTCCTTGGGAAGCCAAGGATGACCAGAAGGTTACCTTGTGGGCCTGGAATCCAAGCAGGAGGTCAGTTATGGTCTTTTTACTCTAAATGATTCAGCCCCTGACAGCCTGGTGCACCTGTTCCGCCCCTGGGACAGGAAGGCCCACACCCCATTGGGGAGGACCCCCTTCCCTCAGACAGCGCTGGGATCTACCTCTATGTCTCACCACGTCTGTGCCATGATCTACAAAGCCCTAGGCAGCCTGGCTCCCTGTTTTCTTCCTGACTCACCTCCTACTCCCCACTTGCAAACTCCCTTCCAGCACTAGCCTTCTTGTGGCTCCTTCAACACTCCTGGCACCTCCCATCTCTGGTCTTTGGCATCTGCAATTTCTTCTCCCTAGGACTCTCCTCGAACATCCAAATGGCAGATTCTCTCATTTCAAGTCTTTGGTCAAGTACCAACTTCTCGGCCTAACCAGACTTTAAAATATTGCAACCCCCCCTGACGGGTATAGCTCAGTTGGTCGAGCATCGTTGCATGCACCAGAAGGTCGCTGGTTTGATTCCCAGTCAGGGCACATGCCCGGGTTGCAGGCTTGGTCCCCAGTGTGGGGGGGGGCATGCAGGGGGGAGAGACAGCTGATCAATGCTCTGCTCGAACATCAATCTCTCTCTCCCTCTCCCTTCCTCTCTAAAAATCAATACAAAACTTTTCATATTATATATATGGCAACCCTCCCTCTCCAAACTTGGAAATCTCCATTCCCTTTATTTTCTCTATCACTTGTCACCCCCTGGGGTACCATTTATTTTTCTGAGTTATCTCTTTTGTTGTCTGACTTGCTCCCTGGAATATATGCTACACAAGAGCAGGAACCTTGTGTTTTGTTCACTCTACATCCTCATACCTAGAGCAGTGCCTGGCACACGGTGAAGGTTCAGTCACGTCACTATTTGTTGAATGAATGAGAAAGTGACTCTGCTTTTTCTGTGCCTCAGGAGACTAACACTCCTCTTGTTGCCTCTGGCCACTTCTGAGGGACACATTCCTCCCTCAGATTCCTTAATCCTAGATCAGGTTGTTCTCCAGGAGCCATTCACTCTATCTCTTTTCAGCTTTGCATATCTTTGCCCTAATGCTTTAGGGCATCCCACTGTCACCTCTAACTAGTCCCGTGACTGGCCAGGTGAGTCGATAGCTGCCACCCTGGAGTCAGGCCCTCTGACCCCCATGCAGCCCCCTCTGTGTGGACAGCGGGTAATGAGGAGTCAAGATGGATTTGGGAGCTCTGGAAAGAAGGTACGAGGAGGTTGGGTGAAAAGAGGAGAGCCAAATAACAGGGCGCAGGGGCGTCTGAGTCACAAAGTAGTGTGGGTCATTCGGGGAGTGTTTCATCCATGACATTCATTTCTTTAAGGTCAAAGCTCACCACAATTGAATTCCAGCTGAGCAGCGGACAGCTAACTGCGGTTTGCAGGGGTAGTGATGGTTGGACCCACAATTCTATGCCCTATTTGAGGGGACTTCTCCAGTGAGGGTCCGGAACCCACTGAGATGGCCAGGCCAGGCTGCAGGCCTCCCCACATGGTTTCCAGAGAACCTTCTGCCCTCTGGGCTGGAGAAAGGCCAGCCTGAGACACCTGCAGCCACCTGCAAGATTGAGATCTCTTAACACACGGCTTTGTAACTGCTGGTACATCTGTCTGCGTCAACTGGACAGGGAGGTCTCTGGGAGCAGGAGAGCTCCCGTTTGCAACTACCCACCCCTTTTATTTTCCCTTTTAAAGACTTTTTTTTTTTTTTTTAAGAACAGTTTTAGATTCACAGCAAAATTGAAAGGAAGGCACAGAGATTTCCCACATAACCCCTGCTCCCTCCCTCCCCCACATGCATAGCCTCCCTCGTTACCAACATCCCCCACCAGAGTGGTGAATTTGTTAACTACTGATGAACCTACATTAACACATCATTACCATCCAAAGTCCATAGTTTATCCTTGGTGTTGTACATTCTATGGGTTTGGACAAATGTGTAAATGACATGTCTCTATCATATGGTGTCATACAAAGTATTTTCACTGCCCTAAGAAAACCTTTGCTCTCTGCCTACTCATCCCTCTCCCCTAACTCCCAATCCCTGGCAATTACTCATCCTTTTATTGCCTCCATAGCTTTACCTTTTTCAGAATGTCATATAGTTGTAGTCATACAGTGCGTAACCTTCTCAGATTGGCTTCTTTTACTTAGTAATAGTATTTAAGGCTCCTCCATGTCTTTTCATGGCTTGATAGCTCATTTTTTTTGTTAGCACTGAATAATATTCCATTGTCTGGATATACCACAGTTTATTAATTCATTCATCTACTAAAAGACATAAAAATATTTTAAGTTGTGATAAAATATACATAACATAAAAAATTCACCACTGTAACCATTTAAGTGTACAGTTCAGTGGTATTAATTATATCCACATTGTTGTGCAAGCATCCCCGCCATCCATCTCCAGAGCTTTTTCATCTTATCAAACTGAAACTCCATACCCATTAAACCATAACCCCCCATTTCCCCCTCCCCTCTGCCACTGGTAACCTCTATTCCTATGTGTCTATGAACTTGACTACTCTAGGTACCTCATCCCAGAGCAATCCTACAATATCTGCCCTCTTATGACGGGGTTATTTCACTTAGTGTGTCTTAAGTTTCATCCATGTTGTAGCATGTGTCAGGATTTCATTCCTTTTAAAGACTGAATACTATTATTACATTGCACATATGTAGCACATATTTTTTATTCAGCATCTGTTGATGGATACTTGGGTTGCTTTCCCATTTACCTTTGAGTTATCTCATGTTCAGAATACCAAATAGGTGTTCGGAGAGCGGTTAGTGGGTGAACAAAGCTTAAATGGCACCTTGGGAAGGTCTGTGGTGGAGGAGAGCTGAAGAAAGCTCCCCCCTTGAAATAGGGGTTCTGTCCAAGCAAGGAGTGGGAGGATGCTGATGAGTGAGTCTACACAGTTTCTGAGATCTTTGTCACCTCCATGTTGGTTTCCGTTGTCTCTTGTTTCTAGTAGTGATTAGCAGTAACATTGTCAACACTCAAAGGGCTGGTGCATCTGTTTTTAGGGAAGACAGGAAATGAGGACTGGGGTGAGTCCATCCCATTCTCAGCCTACTCAAGATCAAGTGCAAGAATTTAGCATTGATTAAGCATTTATGGGCACCAGGCATTGTACTGGCTCTCATCCATCTGGTTTCACAGATTCCTCCTAAGAAGCCCATAAGGTCAGGATTATCACCCCCTGACCCCAGGTACTCCCTGAAATCCAGCGAGGATCAGAGCTGGTCTAAGGTCTCGCAGCTCTTAGAGCTGGACTTGGGCTGTTGCTGCAATCTATGCTCTTACCTCCAAATGCCACTATCCCCAGGGGGGCTAAGCCATGGCTATGGTTTGCATTTGGAAAATATTTGCTAGATTCTAGGACTGGAGTCCAAGGCCTAACCCTACAGAGTCCCTGGGGCTGGTGTAAGATCGGCCAGGGTAGGTTTTTGGACATTGTGATCCCAGAGTGAGCCAGACAACCCCTCTGGCCCTTCAGCCAGGGCGCCTTAGCCCAGTTCCTGTAGCCTCTGGAAGGTGTCATGGCTGGTGCAGAGCCAGTCTGAGTCCTGACCCTCTTACCTGAGTATTTCTTGCCTACTTAGGAGGCCCCAGATGGCCAGGCAAGGGCCTCAGGTCAATTAGAAGTTGACTTCACCTAGAAAAAGAATGTCTCCTTCTCCCTTATCTTAAATCTGTGTTCCCATTGTGGCTGCTGGCTCCTCCCTCAGGCATCAAAAACACAGGAGCCAGGTCAGCTGGCATTCTCATTCTGGAACCTGCCACTTTCAGCTATGTGTTCTTGGGCAAGCCACTCATCCATTATGTGTCTTGATTTCTCCTTCTCTGAAATGGGGAAAATTACTGTACCCACCTTATAGTGTCAATTTGGGGTTTCAAGGAGTTAAAACATATAAAACATTTAGCACCGAATCTGCATGCTACAACTCAATAAATGTTAGCTTTCATTGTTAGTAATTCCCTCTAGGTGTGCCTTCTTCACGGGGAATACCCTTCCAGTCATTTCTCTTGCAGACTCAACTCTCCTACAACTTCCTCCAAGAAGTCTTCCCTGATTCTGGCCAGAGGGATGGAGACTTTTAAAGAACCCACAGTGCTTTCACCCTTTTACTCATGTTGTTTGTTATTTGTGGGCCTGAATCCTCTCCCTTGCTGATTTGCAAGCTTCCTTGGGTGGGGACAATGTCTTTTTCACTGCGCAGGCTGTGCAGCACCAGGCATGACTCCCCTCCATCTCGGGACCTTTGATCTTCAGGCCATGTGGAGATAAGTGCTGCCAGGGTGAGGAGACCCAGGGTTCCATGGAAGACACAGTGTGTAGTCAGCTTGGGCACATGTCTTTGTTCTGGGCTCCAGGTTCTCCATCTGTGCGGTGAAGAAGCTGGGTTGGATGACTTCTGAAGTCCTTCCAGGCTTGACCACTTTTCAGATAAACAGAAGGTGCTAAATCCTTCAGAAAGTAATTTCTCCCCTCTGCCAAGCTGGATGTCCCAGCCTCCCAAATTCCAGCTCAACGTGCATGTGTTCATCGTTGGGTTTAGAGCTTAGATGCCGGGGCCTCAGAGACCTGAGGTTGAGCCTCGGTCCTACTAATGGTGGTCGCATGAGAGTTACTTCCTCATTTCTGGGGGACTCTCTTTCCTCATCTGTACATTGAGGATGACAACCTGAAAGTTATTATAGAGGGTGTATTATATGAGCTATTTTTTAAAGGGCTTAGCACTGCCTATGATGGAGCCAATCAACCATAGCTATGAGAAGGAAGGAAGGAAAGACATCTGTGGCTCCGCTTTCGACCAAAGGTTTTCATAAACAAAAAACAGTTATGTTTAAAAGTGGAGTGGGGCTGGGGGGAATAATGAACACCATTAATTAATATGCTAATTAATTTTATTAACAGTAGCCCTTAGTTCTTAGGCTGTATTGCAAACCTTCCTTATAAACCAACAGATAACAATATTGACTAATTGAGATCAGTCTGTGCCAGGCTCCAGGACAAGAGACTCGTATGAATTAGCTCCTTAAATTTTCCTTGATATGCTCTGTAATAGATGTCACTATTAAGTCCATTTCACAGGTGGGAGAACTGAGGCACTTGCCTGAGATCACAGGGCTGATGTCAGGGGGGAGGTCAGGATATAAGTGCAGTAGCTGGGTTTCCGATTCTCCAAGATGAACCACTAGGCTTTATTCCCTACCTTGACAGTGGATGCAGTTGCAGGCTGGGGACAGGCGGCTAGGTGACGTGAGCATAGTGGAGCAGAGGGGAGAGAGGAGTGCTGTCAGTCTTCTCTCCTCACTTCCCATGCGCCTGTTGTAATTCAGGCATTCACCTTTCCTCCTACACTCTTGCAACACCTGAGCCTCCTGTTGGTCCATACCTCCACTCTGGCCTCTCGGGTCACCCTGCCAACCTAGACAGCCGGGGAGATCTTTCTGATACCAAATCTCACTGTTCAGCTACATCGTACATTGTTTAAAATACACAAACAGCCCTGCCCGATGTGGCTCAGTGGTTAGAGCATTGAACCGTGCACCGAAGGGTTGAGCATTCGATTCCCAGTCAAGGGCACGTACTTGGGTTGCAGGTTTGATTCCTGGCCTGGTCAGGGCGCATGAAGGAGGTAACCAATCAATGTCTCTCTCTCTCTGTCTCTCCCCCCTTCCTCCCTCCCTTCCACTCTCTAAAAATCAGTGGAAAAAAATATCCTCGGGTGAGTATTAAAAAAAAAAAAGTATTAAAAAAGATAAACACACAAAAAAGTAGGGGACATATATATACTTTCTACAATAAATGGTGGTGAGCCCTAGCCAGTTTGGCTCAGTGGTTAGATCATCAGCCCGAGGGCTGAAGGGTCTCGGGTTTGATTCTGACCAAGGGCACATACCTTGGGTGCAGCCTCGATTCCCAGCCCGGTCGGGGTGTGTGCAGGAGGCAACCAATTGGTGTATCTCTCTCACATCGATGTTTCTCTCTCTCTCTCTCTCTCTCCCTCCCACACTCTCTGAAAAGCAATGGAAAAAATATCCTCAGGTGAGGGTTAAAAAAAAAATGGTGCTGGAACAACTGCCATTCAGGAAAAAAATTTACACACACACATAATTGGAATCCTACCTCACACCTCATGCAAAATAAACTCCAAGTGATTTAAGTATTTAAAAACAACAAAGAGAACTATATAAAAATGTATAACCATTTTTATAATTTTGAAATGGAAAGAGCTTTCCAAAGAATTTTGCAAAAATACCGAAGTTTTAACAGATGGACAGACTTTTCTATATAAACATTTAAAATTCATACATGTGGAGACCCCCCCCCACAATACAATTAAAGAGGAAAAACCAAATATTGGGGAAAATATTTGCAATGTATGTGACAAGTGAAAAGTTAATATCCGTGCCCACTGAGCCTTCTTTCAAAATTATAAGAAAACTTTAATGGCAATTTGGACAAAGGGAATGCGAACTGCCAATTACAAAAGAAGAAATAAAAATGGTCAACAAACACCTTTTACAACGGAAACCTGAATTTTGCACCTTAAATCCCTAGAATTCAAGGCCCACCTCGAATTCCAGGCCTTCGCTTTGCGAACATATTTAAGAGCAGTGAGAAGGTGTGGGGCCTGTGGATGGGACGGACACGTCCTGCGGGGCACCCCCCGTTTCTTTCGGGGGAGCTGGTGAGGGGCGCGCACAGGCTCAGCGGGCGGCCGGGAGAGCCCGGCTCAGGGAGCCCCCGCGGGGGGCAGCGAGCAGAAAGACCAAACGAATGAAGGTGCCCGCTGGGTGCTGCCGACCTAGAGGCCCCCAGCCGCCGCCCTCCCCCTGCAGGCCATGCCCCGGGAGGTGGGAGGGAGAACACTGGGGCAGATCCCTTTTCAAAAACTCAGTGGCTGTATCAATGTTCACCCCCAGCAGTGCATGAGGGCCTGGTTCCTCCAGTTCTTGCCAACACGGGCTGTTACCTGTTTCATTGTAGCCATTGTCTTGCCTGTCCATGGTAGTTTTACTTTGCATTTCCCTATGCACCTTTTAATACGTTTATTGGACATTTGGATATACTGCGTGTGTGTGTGTGAGAGAGAGAGAGAAGTGCCCACTCAAGTTTCTTCTCCTCCTGCAAAATTTTTTTTTTTTCCTGTTAGGTTGTCCATCTTTTTATAATTGATGTGTAGGAGGGAGTTCTATATGCCTTCTGTTTACAAGTCCTTTGTTGGATATATTTTTGCAAATATATTTTCTCAATCTGTGCTCTGTGTTTTCAATCACTTAATGGTGTCTTTGGAGGAGCAGTTCTTATTTTTAAAGTATTAAAAAATATTAATTTCTATATATTTAAAATACCCAATTTATCAAGTTTTTTTTTATGGTTAGTGTTTTTTCTGTACTATTTACAAGAAAAGTTTGCCTACTTTAAGATATATGTATATATCTTATATAAAAAGTATATATTTTACAAAGCCATGATGTTTTACTTTTAAAATTTAGGTCTATAATCCATCTGGAATTGATTTTAATGTGCGGTGAATTTTTTTCTTGTGTGTTTATCCAATTGATCTGGCACCATTTATTGAAAACATCATTTTTTTCCCCCCCTCTGCATTGCCACCTATATCATAAATCAAGTAACCTATATTTATGACTCTGTTTCTGAATTCTCTCTTCCACTCTATTGGTCTATTGTGCCCAAACCACACAGGCTTAATTACTGTAGTTTTATAATACGTGGTAGTGTAAGACCTCCAGCTTTGTTCAAGATTGTCCTGAATATTTTTTGGTCAATTTTGGTATTCACCAAAGCTGAACAATTGCACTCCTACGTGAATACTTAATAGAAAGAAATATGCAAGCGCGTCCATAGCAGCTCTATTTGTAAGAGCCCCCAGTTAGCAACAACCCGAATGCCCATCAACAGGATAGGTAAATAAATGACTGCAAGCAAATGACAGCAAGCCAACTAGCACTACACAAACGACATGTTATGGTTAAATCTCGCAGGAAGGATGTTTAAGACAATAAGCGAAACCAAGAGAGTTCATCCTGGGATTCCATTAATACAAGGTTCAAAATCATGGTGCAGGCCTTCTGAGGTGCCCGATATATTCCCTTTCTCTTTGTCAACATTCAAAACACATATGATTGTGCACCTGTCATATGCATATTGTACTTCAGTTAAAACCTTACTTAGAATTTATCCAGATCAATTACATATATTGAAGGCTTACTTGGGGGGCTGGTAAGGGATGGAGGAACAAGGCTCTCAAATTTTGCGAAGCATGGTGGGAGCAGACGCACCCCTTCACTCAGGCTTGCCTGGGGTTTAAGGAGGTTATTGATGCTAAGTAGGATTTCAACTGTTAGTCAAGAGCTGTTAGTGTTTTTGAGGCCAGGAAATAGAAACATATGAAACTAATGTGGCAAGTTGTATTTTTAATTTGAAACAAGGTTAAAGTTTAATTTAAGGCCTGACTAATTTCCTTGGCACTCTGGGGGGTAGTAGGTATGTTGTAATCTGGATGGTGAATATAAAAACTCTAAAATCCTGAATATGAGGAGAATTGATCTATGGATTCCTTTACCCTCTATTTTGGAGGGCACTGAACTAGCTACTAACCAATGTGGTTACTACAAGTTACTAGATGTAGCTTCACCAGTGAAGTGAAATGTAGTTATATTTGTTAAAGAAAGAAACAAGCAAGCAAAAGCCCCTAAATTTCTCTGGATAGGGAGGAGTTGCCAGAGTAGCCCAAGAAGAAACTATACTCATAGGTAAGGTCCAGGGGAAACATTGGATACTATGAAGCAACCAGCGAGAGGAAGATGGAATTTTCTGTCTAATCGTTGGCAATTTGGGGAAATCCCAAAGGACCAAATGTTCTGGAAGAAATTTTGTATAGTAAGAATGTCCCCAAATTAGACCTCTCAGCTTAATTCAGGCCTTCTGGAACCCGCTGGCTTCATGAAGGGTAGTTTGATTGCTTCCTTAGAAATGTAAACCAACTCGATTCCACCAAGTGTGGGTAAAAGCCAGGCTGGGCGGATTTGGTTACTTGTACAATGCGGACTGGTTCTCACAGATGGAACGAACTGTTATTTCACAGCTACTTTGTTGTAAAGTATCTCAGCCCTTGGAAAAAGTGTGTAATGGAAAGGACTCTGGAGGCGGACAGATGAAAATGCCACCCCTTCCGTAGCCATTTGCAGGTTCTGTGACCTTGTAATGCCTCATCCCAGCTTCTCTGTGCCTCGGTTTCCCTTCTGAAAACTAGGGTAATAACTTACACCTTGGATTACACGCGCTCTGTGAGAATGAACTCAGACACCGTGTCTGGCACATAACAGGCCTTCGGCCAATAATCATAATACTATTTTCGCAATGCTTTCTGGCTGATGTCATGCTGGACAATAAACAGCAGCATTGAGCATTTCCTTTTCTAGGTCACTGTGCCCACAGTTAAGAGTGTGCACTCTGATTCCACTTATACAAAGTTCAAAAAACAAGCAAAGCTAGCATACAGTGTCAGAAGTCAGGAAAGTCATGTCATTTGGGGAGATGGGGCAATAGTGCCGGTGTGTGGGTGCAGTCTCTTTCCCCTTGGTTCTCTTCGACTCAGTCCTCAGGCAAACAGTGGGAGCTTGGCAATTAGTCAAGGAGTAGTATGGACCTACTGATTGGTCGGTCTCTGCTACTAGCCTTGAAAACGCAACATAGTATGTTTTGAACTTTTAAAACAACAACAACAGTAACCCACAGTGAGAAATACTTTTGTACTGATTTCAGTACATATGTGTTTATAGATGAAATAAAAGTTTCACATGACAATGCCTATAACTGCAATGCACCCATAAATTTTATATTCTAAAGTCTTCTATTTCACTTAAAAAAATTTTTTTATTGCTTTTAGAGAGAGAGGAAGGGAGAGTGAGTGAGAGAGAAACATCGATTTGTGGTTCCACTTATTTATGCACTCATTGGTTAATTCTTGTCTGTGCCCGGACTGGGGATGGAACCTGAAACCTTAGCATGTCGGGACATCGCTGTAACTCAACTGAGCTGCTAGGCCAGGGCCTCTGTTTCACTTGTTAAAAAATGTTGGTTGCAATCCACTTTATTGATTTTATTACCTATGAATGGGTGAAATTTTACAGTTTGAAAAACACTTCTCTCACCCCAGCCCCTCAGATTGCAGATTAGAAAACTGAGGCACAGAGTTGGAAAGAGAGTTGGAAAGAAAATAGTTAGATGACACAGGACTGAGGCCAGATTCATGGACCCCAAAGTTATGGTCATTTACACAAAACTCTGCATGGTGGTGTATTCCAGGTGTGTGCACAGTATCACTCCAGGTAGGCTGGAAGGAACATTTCTTTCTTTCTTTCTTTCTTTCTTTATTTCTTTCTTTCTTTCTTTCTTTCTTTCTTTCTTTCTTTCTTTCTTTCTTTCTTTCTTTCTTTCTTTCTTTCTTTCTTTCTTTCTTTCTTCCTTTCTTTCTCTCTCTCTCTCTCTCTCTCTCTCTCTCTCTTTCTTTCTCTTTCTTTCTTTCTTTCTTTCTTTCTTTCTTTCTTTCTTTCTTTCTTTCTTTCTTTCTCTCTCTCTCTCTCTCTCTCTCTCTCTTTCTTTCTTTCTTTCTCTTTCTCTCTCTCTCTCTCTCTCTCTCTCTCTCTCTCTTTCTCCTTCCTTCCTTCCTTCCTTCCTTCCTTCCTTCCTTCCTTCCTTCCTTCCTCCCTCCCTCCCTCCCTCCCTTCCCTCCCTCCCTCCCTTCCCTCCCTCCCTCCCTCCCTCCCTCCCTCCCTCCCTCCCTCCCTCCCTCCCTCCCTCCCTCCCTCCCTCCCTCCCTCTCCATGTAAAGGTTCTACAAAGGCTCTTAGATACAACCTTCAGAAGCGGTCTCATTGCTAAAAATAGGCACTAGAATACCTTCTCCTGGAGCTCAGATCCCCACCTGCAGCTGCCCAGGGTGAACAGACACCTCACCTCCTTCCAGGCGGCCTCTGGAACTGCCCAGGCCGTGGTCAGAACTAGCTGTTCTTGAGGAACCCAGTGGTTCAAGATCTTCTCCTGCTTTCTGCAAACAGCCAGAAGCAATTTATCATCTGCCCCCAAGTCCACCACTGCTTGCAGAGGCAGGGTTGCCTTTGCTGTGGATTTTTCTACAGGCTGCACCTTCCCCGCAATGCCGGGCCTTCATAGTAGATGGAGCGTCTGACCCCCTCCTCCGTGCTCCTGGTCACTGAGTGCTGTGCCGGGACTTTCTTTCCTCTGCTGTTCCTTACCCCCATCCTAGTCACGTCTACCCAGTGAGATGTACGCTCTGAATCTTGCTCACCCTGCCCCAGGACCTGGCTCAGTAAATGGGAGTTGAATCAAAGTAAGCTGTGCTCGTTCCCAATTTGTTTCCCTCGAATTACCTTTTGCCTTTTTTTTTCCAATTCAGGGAAGGACATGGACTTTTGGCTTTATATTCACGGCTGCACCAAAGCCCAGACATCAGATCTAAGCGGCCTGCTCTGACGAACAGATTTCTGCCTAAAGATACACAAGGCTGATGTTGCTGAAGCCAAGTTTACAGGTTTCTTGTCACGGCAGGAGCCTTTTGTGCCAATTGCTACCTACACCTCGGCCTCGCTGCCAGCTGCTCTTTGGCTCAAATGCCTGAATCTCTGCTCAGGTATGTGTGTCTGTCAGCCGGGAGGTGGGCGCTGCTGATCTCCCCTTCTCCATCCCCTCGACAGCGGCAACTGGCATGGATTCGTTTGTTTCTTTATCAAATACTCACTGAGCCGCCTGGTCAGAGCTCCATTGCTGGAGATCCAGCGGCCAAGGGAGACAGATAAAGTCCTTGCTCTGCCGATGTTTATATTCTAGAAAAAGGCACCTAATAAACATGTAAACAGTAAACATGTAAACATGAGGTAATGTTAGATAGTGTGTAAGGGTCTCAAAGAAAAGAATAGAAGAAAGGGTAATGAGATAGGAGGACTGGGCTGGTCTCTGGAAGGAGATAACATGGGTCGGAGAGCTGAGTACGTGCTAAAATCTAGCCCAGGTGAAAGGGGCCTGGGAGGGGGTAGAGTGAGGGTCAGAATTATGGTTATTGCGTGAGGCCAGAGGAGAGGCAACTGAGGGAGAAAGGTGGGAGTGGAATCCTACCACGAGTACCTTCTATATTCCAGGACAGCCCCAGGAAGGAGCCTGGATTTTATTTTAAATGCAATGAGGATGCCTGTAATATTTTAAACAAAAAAAAAAAATTAAAAAAAATTTTTTTCCAACCATATTTTGTATAAAATACAGAAATCAGCTGCATTTCTATACACTAAAAACTATGAAAGAGAAATTAAGGAAGCAATCCCATGTACAATAGTATCAAAAACAATAAAATAATTATGTGGTAAATAATACTAAAAATAAATAAATAAATAAATAAATGCAATGAGGATGCATCTCTTGAACACCTTTCTGACTTTTCTCTCAGCAAGTTGCAGATTGCTCTCCCCCTCCCCCCCACCTAAAACTTATGGTCTTGAGGGCATTTAAGTTATCTATTTACTAACAAAACTGTATCCTTGGTGCAAACAACATTATGACAAGAGATAAAGGAAAAGCAATCACGCCTCCATCTCCACCATCACTAGCAAGAGGATTCTCATCGTTCATGTGACGGTCCAGTTCTTGCCAACATGCACACTTCTTATGTCTTTCATTAGGTGAAAATGACCCATGGTATGGGGCAAAATCTCGATTACAGTTAACGCATTCCACTCCCTCTGTCTTCCTTTCCCCAGCCCACCTGCTGACTGAAACTAACTTCGTTAACCGATGCGGCCAGGCATTGTGGGAATTGTTTTAAGTGTATTATCTCAAATAATCAGCATAACAACCCTCTGAGGTAAGTGCTATTATTATTCTCATTTTGCAGAGGCTCAGAAAGATTAAATAAATTGCCTAAGATTATGTAAATTCTCATCACTAGTGATACGGTCAGGATTCAAATCCTAAAGCGCCTGTGCTCTGGACCCTCACCTAGACCCCCACCCCGGCTGCTCTGTCAGTTATAAGGAAACTTCACAAAACCAGGTTCTTTTGCAAGGAACTTTGCTCCTGCCTAGTTGGGCTGAGAAAGGGACTGCCGTTGGGTTTCCTTCATATTTATCTCCCACACTTACGGTAAATAATGCTGATCATTAACATGCGTATAGCTTGGTAAATAAACACTTAAGTGTTTATCAAACACGTGACCTCACTTGACACACAGTATCCTCGTGTCAAGGGCTCTAAGGAGAGAGAATGGATCTTAAGGGACCAGCCCAAGGTCATCTAGGCTGCAGGAGCCTTCTGCTGCCACACCAGGGGGATGAAAATGGGTAGGGGATGGTCGGTAGACACTGAAGTTCTCTTTTCTTGTCGGTGGACTCTCCTGTGCTGGGTGTTACCATGGGAGAGGACGTAGGGCTCGATGTTCTCAATTGCCTCCTGCATAAAGGGTTATGTGTTGGGCTATTGAGTTGCCTCAACACTTGTCCCAGGCTCTTGACTTTCGGAAGCTATTTGCCATGTGGTGTATCACTAGTTCCCAGGGAATCCTGTGAAGTAAGGCAGGGATCTTGTGTCCGGAGTGACCCAGCTGGGTCAAGGCAAAGGTGCTGGAGTCACTGTTCCAGGTTTTCTTTTCAGCACACGAAGTCAACGCTAAGTGGGCGAAAACAACTCTGCTCCCCAATAGTTTACTGCTCACAAGGGCTTTCACACCTATTATCCCAACGATTCCCAGGGAGGCAGGCAGGATTGCTGTTGTTTGTGCCCATTGTATAGATGAAGAAACTGAGTCCCAGAGAATACACTGAGATGGTAAGTGGTACTCTCAGGACTAGAGTCCCAATTTGTCCAAGGCAAATCCAAGCTTTGTCCATGCTGTTTCCACAACATGATGCCTTTCTTTTTTTATTTTCTAAAAAATAGATATGAAATGTCCAGCAGCCCGAAAATGGTTTATTTAATGCATTCCTCCCCCTTCCCTCCCAGGATAATGCACCTTATAGACCTATTCTCCAGGCAGCATCTGAGCATCTGGCAAATGGCAGGATCTCTCCCTGTGGCAGCTGGAAGCCAGCGAGTGAAACATTTACCAAGTTATTGACATAATGGCTCCCCATGTTTGTGTAGGTATCAGGCAGTTATTGATTGCTTTTTAACACTATGTTTTAAAATGAAAATAAATGACAATAAGCCCAAAATGGCCCTAATAGGATGTCAAGAAAAATCAATACTGGAGTATGGTTGAGTCTGTAGTCCTGGGAGGGAACCCAATGGGAGGCCCATTCAGTGTATCTGAACTCATTGATGGGGCTGAGGACTTGCAGGATGGGAGGGAGTTCAGGGGGCCTTGAAAACGAGGAGGGGGCTTGGTCAGGGGTGGGGAAGGAACAGTTGGAGAGTTAGTAGATGAAAGATCACTAACTCCAAGTGGATGATCTCATGACTGTCACAGGATCCCTGCTAGTGAACTATCAGCAACAAAGCAGGGATGAGATCAGAGATATGCAAATCAAAAGGAGATAGAACAGTTGACCGGGAGCAAGGGTATCCAGAATTTTAACATATCTAAAGAAGGATTGTGTCTATTTAAAAGCAACCTGGTCATTTCTGGAATCTTGGAAATTGGGAACTGCTGAGGCTGATGGGATCTTGGCACCTGACTTGACTTGGAGCCTTTCTCCATGAGGGTAAGTGGAGACGGAGGCTCCAGGACACATTAGCTCAACCCTGCTACACTTTCAGGTCACTGTATCTGGGACTCTCCACGATTCTACAGGCAGGTCTTTCTATAAAGAGAGCATCTGCTGGTCACACCCACGGGGCTGCTGAGGCCGGGAACCTCGGAGCATTCGGGGCTGGGGATGAAGTGTTAGACATGATGATAGAGTGAGCAATGGCTGTGAGCAGGGAGGGGGAGGGGTATTCTGACTAACCACTGGGTTTGGCCAACAAAAGATCCCGGTGACCTTGGTAAGAACTGTTTCAGTAGCAGAATGGGCCTGGTGCCAGCTTGTGGGCTGTGCAGGCCTGGAAAGGAAGAGAGCTGAGCCAACTGCAGTGAGAGCTAAGGTAATAGCTGGAGGGGGGTTGCAATGGAGGAATTCTACATGTATATATTTATTTTGCAGTGTGAGAGATGCGAGCACCGACAGATTAATGGTACTGAAGAGGGAGAGGCCCATGGACAGTGTGGGGCCCCTGAGGAGACGGATGGGGAGGTGGCAGGCTCAGGTGGGAGAAGAGAGGCAGGGCTGGAAGTCTTCTCTGCAGAGTCCGAGGGAGCCAGTTTGGGGTTTGAGGGCGTGGAAGTTTGGAACTGGCTGCTGAGAATAGGGGGGTGTCCTCAGCAGGGGTCAAGGGAAGGCTTCCTGGATGATATTTCAGACCCAGCACAACACCCCCCCCCCCCCCCCCCCCCGGAACACAATTGTGAGGGCCAGTCAGGGCTTATAAAGGTCACACTGTGTCTCCACCTTCAATGATGCAACCACGAGTAACAGTCAACAAACCTTGTCTCCAGCGTCAAAATGAAAGTGATATTAGAAACAGCCATTATGAAATCTGGACACATCTTTCTTACTGCGTATCTTCCAGTATGTAGCCCTGCCAGCCCTGTGTCTTTATCCCCTCTCCCCCCAGGCGGCAACTCACTGAGGGTCCAGGGCTGGAACCTCACATCTGCACGCACGCATCGAGAGGAAAGGGAAGCAGGGTGAGGACAGGAAGCCTCGGTGCCGGGCAGTGGGGAGCCCAGAAAGATCACATTTCCAAGAACTCCAGTCTTGGAAGTGGGAGCCGGTGGGTACTTCTTTAAGGAAACCCGTCAGATTTAAATGAGCTGCTCTGAGGCCAGCTCTTCTTGTTGCCGAAGGAAGTTTCCTTTGCTTAGTAATTGCCAGCAGGGCTCCTCTAGATACCAAAGTTCCCAGTGCATTAAATTAGGATTTTAATGCCAGCAAAGACAGTGCCAGGAACATGTGGGCCACATGGACGAGCCATTTCCCTTGGGTGGCAGCTTGAGATGTGAGTGGGGGGGTCCCATGCCTGGAGGTGTGTGGGGAGGAGCTTTTCTGAACTTGGATCTCCCTTCTGTAGCAGGGAGATGTGTGCTCTCTCTTCCCCGGGTCTTGTTTTGAGTGGAAGGAGAGCAGATGCCCAGATGGTCTCAGTTTATGGAAAGAGATGAACACAGTCCAGGAATGGAGACTATTGGTGACAGCAAATTAGAGATTGCAGCTGGAGGGCTTGGCTGTTCTAGTAAGAGTAAGTCATACGGGTTATCTAGACCGGACTCGGGAGGTGCGTGGCAACGTGTGAGAAGTCATACAGCTATCGATTTGCGAATGTCCCTCCAGGGCCCGCAGTGCAGCGGCGAGGGAAGGGCCCGCCGGGAAAGCCAGGGTCCCAGTCCCACCGCTTCTCGCCATGTGACTTTGGGCCCACCGTTACTCTCTGAGCCTTAGTTTCCTCATCTGAGAATGATCAGGATAATACCCAGCTCTTAGGGCTGCTCTGAGGAACAGGGCAGGTAATGTAATTTGAAGTTATGTGCAAATTAAGGTACCCATTACAAATATTAATTCTCATAAGTAGAGGCTTCAGAGAGGTGTAATCTTGCAAGAATTGAGATGTGTACCACTTTCATTTACTGTGCAAATTTCTGCTGTTGCCCACCTTGCACGAGGCCCCTGGCTAGGCCTTTCGGATACAAAAACAGTAAGATGTAACTCTCAGCCCCGGGGTCGCGCAGCTGGCCGGGAGGAGGGGAGCGCTTGTTTCAGCTGCACGGCCAGAGCTCCTGGAAGATGGGCCCTGGTGTCGGGTGCTGTAGTTTTGGAACTGAACTGACTGTTGAGAGGGCAGACTGCAGACTGAAGAGGAAGGAAAGGCTTTCGGGGCAGAGGAACAGCCCAGGGGCATGGAACAGCAGGCCGTTTGGAGACCTCGGAGGAAATCTGGACCGGCCTAAATCCCCCACAGGGACCTCCTGAGGCGGGACGGGAAGCTGGGAGTCCTTTTGGTTCCCTTTCACTCTGCTCAGGGCTGTCCAGGGGTGGTGACTAAGAGGACTGGGGACACGAGGAATTTGAGGTGTTTTTGAAAGAGACCCGGGAGCCTGGGAAAGATTGAAGTGGGTCTTTGTACACGTCGGGTCTCAAACTCAGTTGCTTAAGGTCAGAAACATGAATGAGAGGAGAGCTGGCTCGGCTGTACTTGTTGTGAGAACAGTTTGAGGTGAATGAAAATTTTAGCTAAAAGGTTAATACTGTATAGAAAAAACCCAGTCCTGTGGCTTGAGTCCAATCACAGTGGCTATTTGGCGTAGGCCTTCCCTTCCCTTCCCTACATCCTCAGGGTGCAAGGCCCAGCTGTCTTTGGTTGACCTCTCTTCTGAAATATTCCTGACCTATGTAAGCCTAAACCCGTGATTTGTACCCCAGATATGTGTATAATGGTGCTACTGGAATGTTCGTAAATACTCACTGTTAAAACACCATCATCTCATTGGTTTGTTCCGATGGCATCCAGCTGAGGGCGTAAGGTGGGTCCTGCTTGTGCAGTGAAAGAATGGCACTTGCGCCCTGGAACCAGGGTGGCTTGAAGCCATCCAGGCGCCGTCACCGGCGACAGTTGTATTGTTTGATCCCCTTGGGCTGGCTTTTCTCATCAGGTAGGCGGAAATATCAGAACGCACCTTTTAGGCTTTTAGAGTTCAGTCCCGAAACAGATGTGAAAACCCACTTGGCATCTGGAAGGGAGGAGGGATTCATGACTGAATGAGGAGTCCCAGCTTTATACATGTATAGTCGTATAGACTTACGTGTTTAAAATGACCATAAGTCATAGACATATATATTCTCCCTTCTGTATTATTCCCCCTCCTCCTTTTTTGCAGTTCCAGATGGTGGAAGCTGTCTAAGGAATCAGCAAGTGAAAAAAAAAAGTCATATTTAAATTTCCTTTCACAAGTCTTCATGTCCTGAGTACATGACCAAGTTTCAGAGGTAGTATCAAATATTCAGACATAGTTGAAGGAGTATAGCATGGTGGCGAAGAACATGAACTGTAGCATCAGACAGACCAGGATCCAAATTCCAACACTTCCTACCTGTGCTTAGCTGCTCTGAGCCTCAGTTTCTTAATCAGTGAAATGGGCATAAGACAGGTTTCGTCGGTTATTCATATGCTGTTCTGCACAATTCTGGTAAGCCTGCAATACACAGAAACTACTAATCATCATCATCTTTTTTTTAACTTTAATTTTTTAATTTATTTTTATTGTTGAGAGTATTACAAACATCCCTCATTTCCCCCCTTTGGCCCCCTCCACGCAGCTCTTGCCCGATCCCACGCCTTTGCCACACTATTATCTATGTCCCATCATCTTTTTATAAGCTTTTTATTGTTTCAACTTTTCTATTAACTGAAGTTTCTTTGATGACCTTGAAGGCTGATGTTTGTTCATGCTTGCATTTATTCAACAAATATTTATGGAGTTCCTACTCTGTCAGGCACTGTGCTAAGCCCTGTAAAGTTTTGAATGGGAGGGTATTTGTAGGAGATCGTACTTCAAATACGAGTAAAGCACTTATTCTGCTCTCATAGCTCTTTGTCTAGATTCAGGTGCTGTAAACCAGCAATTAATTTTGATTCCTCTATTAACTTTGGAAGGCAAATGTGATTATACTTGAGAAAAGGGTTGAGTACTGGTATCTTTTCTCTCTCACTAAATTATTTTTTTATTTTTTATTTTTTAAATATGTCTATTGATTTCAGAGAGAGGAAGGGAGAGGAAGAGAGAGAGATAGAAACATCAATGATGAGAGTCCTTGATCGGCTGCCTCCTGCCCGCCCCTGACTGGGGATCGAGCCCACAGCCCAGGCATGTGCCCTGACGGGGAATCAAACCGCGATCTCCTAGATCCTAGGTCCATGCTCAACCGCTGAGCCATGCCCAGCCAGGCTTTCTCACTAAATTATTATGCTCTGCTTTTTTTACCCCCAAAGAGATTTGAGGCAGCCTAAATAAAACCATCAAAATAAGAGAGATCAAGAGCCATAAAATGTAATAACATAATGGGGAAGTTAGTTGATCCAGATACAGAGCATAAGCATATCCATTGCAATAATGCACAAAACTGAGAACTGAGCTTCCTAGCAGAAAAGGGGAAATGGAAAAGCAAGAGTTAAAGGTCATATGGAACAATAAATGAAAATAAACCAGCTCGTCAATAGTCACTTTCTCCTTCAGTGGTAAACGCTGAGGGCTTATGAGACAAAACTTGAAGGAACATTGAAAAGTACTCCCATAGAACTGTTACCAAAGTAATAGGAGTGTTCTTTGTGTGGCTGTCTCCTACACCAATAAATGACAGGTGCTGATGCATTTAGATGAGGAATTAGCATCACAGTCACGTTAGGAGGCTTTCTGGTGCAGTGTATGATGTAGGAGCTGCTTGAAGGCACTCCAGGGAAATAAAGCATTTGCATTGTCTTAGATTGTTTCCTTTCAAGTATCAATTGTTTCAATGAGGCTTTTTGCAAGTGTGGGCAAGCAGAAAATTGTAGATCCAATTATAGATTAGATATCTTAGTGTTGAAATAGGCAAAAACATGGTAGAATAAAAACTCTAAAAAAGAAAAAACAGGCCACCAAACAATCTGTTGATTGAGGAGGCTTTCATCTCCCCACTGTATGACTTTAATGGTATTTGATAGCAACCAGAAATCTAAGACTGTCATTTTATTTTTATTATGATTATTTTTATGGTTCATTGTGTGTAATGTATCATTATAGTGGCTTTGTTCTTTTTAAAAAAAAAAAAAAAAATCTTTATTGATTTCAGAGAGAGAAAATGAGAGGGAAAGAGAGAGACAAAAACATCAATGATGAGAGAGTCGCCCACAACCCGGGCATGTGCCCTGACCAGGAATCGAACCCCGATCGCCTGTATCCTGGTTTCTTTATCTGTAAAGGAGATGATTGCAGTAAATATCTGAGTGTTACGTGGGAAGTGAAATGAGTTAACATATGTAAAGTGCTTAGCAGAGTGCTTGCTCATAGTAGATCAATGTGTGCTAGAAACTTTTTCTCATGTGGCCATATGAGCGCAGTGGGAAGGACACGGAGTGATGGGTCTGAAAGTAAACGGAGGGCCTGGTTTTGAAATTCACTTCCACAGGCTGTGAGACCTGAGGCCAACTGATTTCATTTCTCTGAAGGTTCCCAAACCTTGGCAAGATGGGGATAATACCCTAGTCCTGTCCTTACCTGGGGCGAAGTTGGAATTGACTAGGACCTGGACCTACTCGTTTCCTGAGATCTTTCAGTAATTGTTCTGGGGTCTGACTAGAGCATGAGGATTTTTAGACTCTCCAGGTGACCGTATTGTGCAGCCAAAGCGGAGCACCTCCCTAGAATGACCTTGTGAGGGGGTCATACTGAAAGCTTGTGAAGGGTTTGGTAAATGAAACCTCACTGTTTTCCTGTGCCAGCTCTGAATTCTCTCTCTCTTTAACTTTGAAAAAAAGTAAGTCTTGTATTTTATAAAAAAAATTCCCCTTTCAGCACAGTCCATCATACAAGGCAGACTCTTGAGGATGCTGCTTTATCTTTGACTCCAAAGAAAGTCAGCCACACTCTAGTAATAACACACCAGTGGAGCTTTTCCTGGGCCAAGCAGCATTGGTCAGGTCACCAGGGAGCTCTCTCCAGCCCTCTGAAGCTCTGGAAGTCTTGGATTTGACAAGCCACTGAGCCCCATCTATGTGGGAGGGGCGTGGGGAGGACCATAACTAGGGGATTAATGTGCAGCTTGGGTTTCCAAGGCAGGAGAAGTGCAACATAGGGGAGTGTGCTGTGGGATGAGGAGGAGGCTGGCTGGTTCAGGACCTGCTGTGTGTGCAGGAATTGCCCGTTGAAGCTCTGACACTAGGAGAGGGATTTCTACCCTGCTGAACAGCAGTTCGTGTGTCTCTCCCTCTTCTCCCATCTATTTCTTCATTGTTACTGGAGTCATAGAGACATTTTGGTCAGCTTCCATAAGCCTAAAGGTTTCATTTTTATATTTTGAGCTAATCTTGATGGGCTGCTGTCCAGCTAAGTCCTATCAATCAGTCAGTCAGTCAATACTACTTTCATGGCCGGCATCATCCTCAGGGAGTCACCTGGAACAGCAGATTCGGATTTATTGTGGACTTTGTGCTAATTGTTACTAGTCCACAAGCCTGTCTTACATTTGCTAGTGAGATTCCTGATGTTTTAATAGCAAGCTTCACAGCCCCAATCTCACCAACTAGAATTTTGCTTTTTTTCACTGCCTTAAGACTGGGTTCCCAAATTCCTTTTGATCAAGTTCATGCAAGTCATTCCATCGATCCAACTACCCACTCATGAAGCCACTCACCCACTCATCCACCTACTTTCACTCACCTATCTATCCTCAGACCATCCTTCCTTCCTTCCTTCCTTCCATCCAACTGTCCATCAATCTATACAGCCAAACATCCATCAATCTATCCATCCATCCATCATCCCATCCACCCATCCATTAATCTATCTATCCATCATTCTATCCATCCATCATTCCATCCATCCATCCATCCATCCATCCATCCATCCATCCATCCATCCATCCGTCCATCCGTCCATCCGTCCATCCGTCCATCCGTCCATCCGTCCATCCGTCCACCCAACCATCCAGCCATCCAGCCATCCAGCCATCCAGCCAACTATCCATCAATCTATACAGCCAAACATCCATCAGTCTATCCATCAACCATTCCATCCATCCATCCATCCATCCATCCATCCATCCATCCATCCATCCATCCATCCATCCATCCATCCATCCATCTACTCATTCTTCAAATTCAAGCTCCTAATCTCCAAAAGGATTGTTTGGTGTTTCTGTTTTATCCCATGGAGACAGAATCTACTCATCATATAGTTATTTTATTATTATAATGAATCAATTGAATCATTAATTCCAAAAAGTTGGAGGCTTTCTCAGTTACTGTTATTGCTCGTTTCTACTGAGGATACAGTAATTAGTCTTGAAGGTTGAGTAAGCATTTTCCAGGTGAAGAAAGTGGAGTGAGGAGCAGAGAAGAGCCTTTCAGGCATAGGGGACAGCTATGCAAAGTCTTGTAGGTAAGAGAGAAAGTGCAGCTTATGGGGAACAACAGGTAGCTCCTAATGTCAGGGTAGCAGGGAGAATGGAAGACACAGAACTTCCAGCAGTCAAGCCTGGAGAGATACGCAGGGAGCAGGTAATGAAGAGTCTTGGGTGTCATGCTATGATGTCCGGGCTGCTGAAGGGATTTCAGCTTCGCAGTTGCATCTGAAATTGACTTGACTGTTTTGTTTAAGTCCAGAAGCAGTTCCCCTTCCAGGTTTTCCAAGTTCAGTCAACGGACAACCTCAGAGCCACAAGTTATAGACTTGGCCTGGGAGCCAGGTCACCGAACCCCAGTGCTGCTGCTCTTTGGCCCCCCCCTTGCACTGCCAGCCACCCCTTCTCCTCTGACTCACTGTCCTTCTCTCCGTATCTAATCACTTTTATCTGGCAGTTTCTAACCAAGTCTGAAAACCCAGTCAGAGCTCAAGTAAATGTTTGCTGAATGAATCACTAATTCTGTTGAGTGTGTGTGTGTATGTGTGTGTGTGTGTGTGTGTGTGTGTAAAGCCTCTGAATTACTTTCTCCATTCCTGGCCTACTTTAAATTACACTGGTAGAAAGGGACTGGATTAGCAGTTAAAAAATCAGGCTGGCCCGGCCGGGCGTGGCTCAGCGGTTGAGCATCGACCTGGGATCCAGGAGATCGAGGTTCGGTTCCCGGTCAGGGCACATGCCCGGGTTGCGGGCTCGATCCCCAGTTGGGGGCGTGCAGGAGGCAGCCAGTCAATGACGACTCTCTCATCGATGTTTCTGTCACTCCCTCTCCCTCTCTCTGAAATCAATAAAGATATATTAAAAAAAATCAGGCTGCAGGCCCGGCCCGCTCTCTGACTGACCAGCGCACCTCTTGGCCAAGTCTCCAAGCACCCCCGGCCTCTGCTGCCACATCTATGAGACGGAATCAGCAGCCCTGACTGGCCTGACGCTTGTGAGCTGTGAATAAGTCTAAGCTTGGGAAAGGACTCTGCTAACTGTAGAGTGCAGCCCATTCATAGGGTAAAGCCTCTGCTTCTTCCACAGTTTAGGCTGTTGTGATATTGTATGTAGATAATGGACAATCTCGTCGCCTACTCTCTCAGTCATGGTCTTTGCAGGACACAGTACATTTGGGAGTGTTTAATAAAGCAACTTTTATGAAGGGGTGGGTGGGGTTTGGGGACACCAAAAAACCTTAGGGCAGTACTTTAAGACTGTGGCAGTAGGCATCTTGTCTCTTCCCCCAGGCCTGAAGGGTCAAGGGCAGGGAGGCAGGGGATCAATATACCAGCCTCTCTCCCTGTCTCCTTCCATCTCCTGCCAGTGCCTTCCGTAGGCCGAACCCAACCGGAAGCCAGGGTCAAGGTTATCAGTGATGCGGTCCATAACGGTCCGCCTCCTGGGGCACGGAGCAAAGGGAAGAGGTATGCAGAGTGGCCTGGGGCTCACACGGAGGTGTCCTGCATGCCTGCCCTACCCACCTTTGTTATCTCTCCCCTCCGAAGCTGTTCTCATTGCTGTAACTCTTCTGCCCTCTCGCCCTGTCTCTGGCTCACTCCTATTTGTCATCCAGCCTTTCATTCGGGCCTCATCTCCTCCAATAAGCCTTCCTGGGGCTCCTTACTGTCATGATATGGGTCACACAATAGGGATTGTTTGCTCTTTGGAGACAGGAACTCTGTCTTCTTTCTCTCCTTTACCACTCCCAACCCCAGCACAAGACCTAAAGGAGCAAACCCAGGAAGTGTTGGTTGTCCTGAGCTGAGCTTTGTGACCTTGAAGCTCAATGCTCAATGGGTTTCTCCTCTCCTATAAAACCTCCAATGGCTCCCTATTTTCCATGACACAGAGATATTCTAAAACCCTTTGTTATTTGGGCTGTTCCACCATCTGCTCTCACACTCACCTGTCTGATCCCCAGCACCCACCCCCGCCACCCTGCTGAGTTTGGGGATTCCTGTCTTCTGTTGCCATGCCTTGGATTGTTTTGTGATTAATTCCAGTTGGGTTTGTTTTTAGAAGTTGGTATTTCTTGGTGTACACATGATGTAGGATTGCTTGGGCAACTCTGGCAACCTCTACAAGGTTATGAGAGTTGCACTCACACAGCAGTACTTACACACACATTCTCCCACTCCCCCATCCAGACACATTTATCTCTCCTATCTCTGGGCTGATAAGGTACCTGGGGTATTGGGAAAGGCAGGAAAGGTCTGTGAATTTATTGCCGCCTTCTTTCACTAGCTGTGACCTTGAATGGGAAACTTTGTTTTCCACCTCTTTCTGGGCAATCCTGGAGACCCCATGAGATTTCATACGTAAGCACTGTAAACGAAGAAGCCTTAAGGCAATGTCAGTGGGTAAAATTCTTCTCTGCCCCCAAGGCAGCCTCCTTCGCACCGCTGTTGCCATTTTCGTATCAAATAATAGTTGATGCAAATTTCTCAAATATTATTATGCTCAGCACTGCTTGGAAATTAGACTCATCATTAGATCTTATTATTTAATGTATTAATAGAGAAGCCTATATTATTATATCACAAATTTGCTCTTTGATGTTCTGTTAATTGGGGATTACACATTGCTTTTCTTTGCAATCACATGCATTTTATTGCATGCATGTAAACACATTATTTTGAGATGTCCAGAGACTGCCAAACAGGTCTCAAGTGCACTAGTGCGCGCACACACACATACACACACGTACACTCACACACACACAAACTCCACAACTCAAAAGAATTCAGACTCAGATACCAAGAGATATCCTCAGGAGAAACTGCCGGAACCCCAGGCCACTGATTCCTGCTGCCTACAGATGCCCCAGGAAAACAGAGGAAGAGGCTTGGAAATGGAAAACAGTGGGGATAAAATGTGAACTATCACATTCAGAGAGGCCAGGAGAGCTTTTGGGCTTAAATCCCAGCTCTGCTATGGATGGATGTGATTGGTGACTTTGGACAAATTCCCTCTCCTCCCTGAGCCTTGGTCTGTTCACCTGTGAAATAGTGATAACAGTACAGGTCCTCTAATAACATCTTTTCATTGTAACCTTGATGAGATACTGTAGGAACTTAAACCTCATTTATATCAATTAGCCTACGGTAAAATTGGTTTCCTGATAAGATGTTTTGCCTACAGTCGCAGAACTTATAAAAGATGTTAAGTGAGGACTTACTGTACCTACCTTGCAGGGTTATAATGGTGATAAAAAAGAAATGTATACGTGATGTGTCTTCCACTGAGCTTGACAAATAGGCAAACAACCATGGCCAGCCTATGAAAAATGAAAAAAAACCTAAAAATAAAAAAAAGAGGTGGGGGAGCAAACTTCGTGCCCTCTGGGGAGGAGGAGGGCGATTGGGCCTTCACCTGCCCTTAAGCACGGCAGCCCGGGGACTGCTGATCACCCAGAGTCCCCAGGGCTGGCGTTCGGGGTCTGAAAACCCAGGAAGGGTTCCTCGCTTGGTGCCAAGCCTTAGGTTCTTCAAAAGACCTTGGTGCCCCAAGGTGGTCAGACTTTGTGGGGCATGAGGTTGGAATCAGTCTGCCTTTTCCCCACTTAAGGGAAAACAGGCCGTTAATGGGGCCGCAGTGGTTGGGCCTGAAATTCCTAGGCTGTGAGGACACCTTGTCCTCAGCTCACCTGGGCCTGCCTGTGGCTGAGGGCCCCGAGCTCCCCCCATGGCAGGCTTGGTGGAGTTTTCACGGGGCTGGTATGGTGGGCCCCAGGCAGAGGCTGGGTACGGATGGGCGTGCGCAGTGGACCCAGCAGTGATTTGCTGGGGTGGTCAAGGGCAGACTCACAGTCAAGTGTGGCAAGAGAGGCACTTGGGAGCACGGGTTTTAAGGAGACTCTCTCCCAGGCCCCGCACCCTGCACTTGCACAACCGTGGGAATGAGGGCCTCCTGAAATTTCCACCGGACTACCTCTCTTACCTCACCTAGTCTAGGCCCTGGGTCCAGATGTGTGCAGGTGACCTCACAGGCCAGGTGTTTTCAGATGGGACTTCATACTGAAACCACCTGAAAAGCTTAAAATGCAGAATTCCTCCAGAACCAGAATCTCTGCGGGTGGAGCCTTGGAATCTGTGCATATCAATGTCCCTTCAGGTCCTGACATGGGGCCATCCCCAGGCAGATCCATGGGTGGCCCCTCAGGAGTGTTAGGATGAATCCAACCCCCCCAGATCTTTATGGTTTACACTTTTCCATGCACAAAACTTTGATTTTCACAATGTCCCTGTGATATAGGGCACTTTTCAAAGAGGAAAATCACACCAGACATTATGGGGCAGTCAGAAGCAACATTCATTTGTTTAGTCATTTTCATTTAGCAAACATGGCTTCAGTCTCTCCTGAGGCACCCACAGGAAATTGCTGCCTAGTCAGGTACACACACACGGGTGCACACAGGCTACTTAAAATCTGAGGGCCACTGAGATCAGAGGAAGGAGCAGTGAGGGCACATGTGGGGGGAGGAGAAGTCCCAGAAGGCTTCCTGGAGGAGGTCTGGGGGCTGGGTTTTGAAGTTTGAGTGTGATTTTACCATTTATGGAAAGGCATTCTTTTTTTAAAATTTATCTTTATTGTTGAAAGTATTACAGATGTCCCCCCTCTCCCCCCACTAATCCCCTTCATCCCACATCCCCCCACCCAGGCCTTCACCACACTATTGCCTGTGTCCATGGGTTATGCATATAAGTTCTTTGATTAATCTCTCCCCACCCACTCCCCCACCCCACCTTCCCTCTGAGATTCTTCAGTCTGTTCCATGCTTGGAAAGGCATTCTTGCAGGGGGAACAGTGCATACAAAGTTGTGATTTGCTGGGCTTGAGAATGTTAAACATGTGGGGATTAACTGAGAAAAGACTGGGTAGGTAGACTGGATGACATTGCTGAGTTTGGATGGTTTCCTTCAGGCCACAGGGAACCACTGAAAGTGTCTGGACAGAAGAATGTCACTTGTGGTTTAGCCTGACTCTTCTCAAACATACTATGTGAATCGCCAGGGCATCCTGTTGAAATGCCGAGTCTGACCCCACGCGACCGGGGTGGAGCCTGGCATTCTGCATTTCTGTCGAGTTCCAGGGCTGGGCTGCCGCTGCTGGTCCCTGGAACACACTTGATGTAGGGAGATTTTTAAGTGGCTATATTTAAAACCAGTGTGGACTGATGAGGGGAGAGACCGGAGGCAGCAAGAACATCAAAGCAGGTGCCAGGGAGTGGGGAGCTGGCTGCGCAACAGGCCATTGCTTCTCCGGTGAGCTTTGGGAATCAGATGCCATCAGCCCTGGGTTACGTTGTCCTCTGCGAGGGCTCAGAGTCCAGCTTCGCTCAGGCCTCTGAAGATGGTGAATTTCGGGCAACTGACATCCGCCCTCTTGGGGGATCATCATAACTACGGGTTGATTCTCACTCTAGCACAAGGCCTGGAACAGTTTTGCCCGCAGAAAAAGACTGTCTTCCATGCTGGGGTAAAACAGTATGACCACAGGGGCAGGCTGCATAGAATGTGACCAGCTGTGTCGGTGGTTTCTGTTACTATTTGGGCAGTCTTCATTTTTGTCATCTGCCAGCAGAAGAGTGGTGGCAGTTGCCAGAGGTCTGAGGAAAAAAACTCATGGGAGAATTTACATTTGAGAAAATTCCATTCATTGACTTAATTATTTCTCGGAATTCAGAAAAGACCACCGTGATCCTCTAGCCTTGAAAACGCTTGGGCCAGCCTTGGAAATGCCAGACTTCTGCGGGACCCGCTTTTGGGAAATCCCGTGCTCCGCGATTTTTGTACCCTGACTATTTTGCCTGTATTTAAAGTTTTTCGAAATATTAAATGGTGCTATAGCAACATAAGGTGAACTTAACACAGGGAATGAAAATAATTAAATCCGGAGGGGCAGTGATAAATCTTGAAGTCATCACCCTGCCACACTTATCCTTACATGTCAATATTTCCTGTTGTTTTTTTCCAGTCCTCATCACTATGCAGACTTTTTTTTTTTTTTTAATGCAATGCAATTACATTCAATTCTGTTTTTTTGCTTTTTCTGCTTGACATTGCAGCATAACTGTTTTTCCATGTTGTTATGCAGGCCTCATAACCAAGTTCATGGGCTGTATAATTCACTGGTTAGATGCATGATAGTTTATTTAAGCCTTGCCATTGGCCGTTTAAGTCAC
The DNA here is from genome assembly GCF_054644295.1 of Miniopterus natalensis. Classification (NCBI taxonomy): domain Eukaryota; kingdom Metazoa; phylum Chordata; class Mammalia; order Chiroptera; family Miniopteridae; genus Miniopterus; species Miniopterus natalensis. The sequence goes on from NC_142092.1 coordinate 55,649,053, forward strand.
ATGGTGCTATTAAAAATGGAATGAGCAACACTGTTAGTGGGAGTGTGAAATGGTACAACTCTTTTGGGAAAGCAATTTGGCAATATGTATCACAGGCCTGAAAAATGTTCATTGCCTTAGAGCCAGTCATTCCACTTCTGGGAATCTCTCATAAGGAAATAATCTAAAGTGCAGAGCCGGATTTATGCATCTAGATCGGAACTTGATGTATAATAGAGAAACGCTTGAAACCGCCTAAATGTTCACACATAGGGGAAGCATTGTGTAAATGATGACATAGCTGCTCAATGGAGTATTACGCACCCATAAAAATGTTTATGAAGAGTTTATAAATGGAAAATGCTTGCATTATGATTAAAATAAGCAGGATGTAAGATTATATTCATACTGTGATCTAGCTGTGCAAAAATAGTTTACCGAGCATGCATAGAAAAGGGTTGGAAGGATACTCACCAAAATATTAACTGTGGTAGAAACAGGAGTGGTTTTGCTTTTCTTTCAACTTTTCATGTCTTAAAAGAAAGTTTATTTTGTTCTGATAAAAAATTAACAGAGGTTTATCGGATAAAATTGGAGCACTAAAGAAATATGTAATGTAGAAAGTTAACCCTTGTTCGTTGCCCTCTTTGCATGTATCTAAAACACATGTTTCCCAAATCAAGTTAGTGTGAGAATGTCAGACAAAACTATTTTGGAAGCAGTTGTACATATTTTTCTTTGTCTTGTAGAATTCTTTTGCTTTTTTTATTAAAAAAAACAAACATGTATTCTAAGACAATTTAATTTTTACATAATGTAATTTTTGGGTGGTCAGCACTGTAGTATCTGGACTTTTCTTCATAAGAAGGTTGAGCTCAGCTCCCAGGGAAACTTAGCGCTGGCTCTGCACCTTGTCAGACAGGCACTGCTCTCTAGTTCTGAGTTTCCTGAGTGCCTTGGATGTGGAGTGGAGTCAGTTTGTTGACTGGGTCCTTAATATTCTAGGTAAGTTACACTGATTCAAAATTATTCTTTATGAGAAAGTTAAAATAGAAAACCTCTACATTTTGATATTTTCCAAATGTTCTATCTGATCAAATGTTTATAATAATTAGAACTATCTTTAAAACATACAGGTAGCCATGGCCAGGTTTTCTCAGTGGTTAGAGCATCAGCCCACGGACCAAAGGGTCTCAGGTTTGATTCCCGGTCAAGGGCACACACGGACCTCGATCGCGGGTTCAATCCCTGGCTCCAGTTGGGGCGCCTTTGGAAGGGAACCATCTGTGTCTCTCTCATGTCGATGTTTCTCTCTCTCCCCCTCTTCCCTCCCTTGTACTCTCCCTAAAAATTAGTGGAAGAAAATATCCTCGGGTGAAGATTAAAACAAAACCCCCACAAACCCCAAAATAAAACAAAAACAAGTCATACAGCTACATAATGAGTTCTTTAGGAAAGAATGGGCTAAATAAATTACGGTAAGTGTGTTCAGTGGAATACTATATGGTTGTTACAGGTAAAATAAGCTCCATGGTTACTGGTGTCAAAAACATGTCTGCAACATGTGAGCCAAGAAATAAAAAGTAATAAAAAGTAAGGTCTCTAACATGCACACTGTGATCCTAGTTTGTGAATATCACAGTACAACACACACACACACACACACACACACACTCTTACATGATATTCTAGAAAGGAATTCACCAGAATATTAATAATAGTTATCTCTAAGGTGTAAGAATTTGGGTGATTAAATTTTTCTTTGATAATTTCCTAAATTTGCTAATGGAACATTCAGTATTTGTATAATTTAGAAAATAGATGTAAAAGTTTGTCCAACTTCATTAAAGAAAAAGGAAGGAAGAAGTAAGACTGGCTTTCTATGGGAGGTGAGAAGCTGTTGAAAGAAATGTAACCCAATGTATTTTCACCACATGATTTTCCACTTAGGCCCTCAGGGCTCAGATATATGCTCCTGTGGAAACCAAGCCACTCACCGTTTCTCCCACCCGTCCCCTTTCTCACCTCACCTATATATACTTCTCTGGATCTGGGCAAAGGCCTAGATGGAGCATCACTTCCTCCAGGAAGTCTTCTCAGATCTCCCTACCCCCGCCAACATGTAAATAATAATTGCTGCAGATTTTTTAGAGCCATAGATCTGATTACTTAAGTCTCTTACCACTGTATTTGTTGCATTAGGGATATAAAAGATACTAAGATATTATTTAAGATAGGAATGTATTATTATTAACACTAGAGAGGGTTTCTTCGGAATAAGGCTGTAGGAGCCACAGAGCTTGGTAAGTAGTAGGTATACAATAAAACTTTGCTAAAGGACTGAAACATTGACACGGGAGTCCTTTCTTCCCCGGGGGAAAGGGTTGCCAAGAGATGATACTCACAAATAAACATGCGCCAGCAAGACAAGGGCGACATCGAAGGACCTTCCTCAATGAGCCAGCGCGCCCCAGAGACTGCGATAGGCGTTTAACTTCCCTCGGTCCTTTTCAGTAACCACGAAGTAGGTACTATTAGCCCTAACTTACAGATGAGGAAACTGAGGCTAAAGTTTGCAGAGCCAGTAAGGCGGGCAGACAGGATTTTAACCTATGTCACCTGTGTGACGCCACAACCTCTGACCTTTCCATGGGGCGCCAGAGGCGCCAGAGTGACTCAGGAAACAGGGTCAAAGGTTTCCCTCTTCCGAGGCAAGTGCTTTTCATGCCAGGTAGCTAATCAAGGTGCCAATTTCATTTATGATTGTCTGGATATCTTCTGTGCTGGATTCCGTGTGCTAGTAAACTTCTAAAGGGTGTGGCTTTTCTTTTTTTTAAATTTATTTACAGGATGTTTGGAACCTGTCTGTCCAATTAAGAGTTTAATTTCTCATTTCTGTTCCTTAGTCCACATGCCGGGCCTGTGCCTGAGCAACATAACCCCTCTGAACGATAGGAGACAAATCAGGATGCCTTCCTACTAATGAGCTTTGACAAAGGGTCCGCTCTCCCTTCTATCGTCTTTCCTGAGCCCGTCGGCTGAACTTCACCAGGTTATACGCTGTGAGTGGCAAGTCGAGATAGGGCCAAGCCAGAGGGGTGATGCTCGAAAAGAGCAATGTATCCAAAGAGCAGAACTCAGTACTCTTCTTAAACGTTTACAGCCCTGGCCAGTGTGGCTCGGTTGGTGGAGCGTTGTCGTGTGCACCGAAAGGCCGATGGTTCGATTCCTGGTCAGGGCACAAAAAGAAAACAAAACAGAAACAACATTTATAGCCTACTTTAAAAGTATTTTTTATTATTGAGATATAACTGATATGTAACCTTGTATGAGTTTAAGGTGTACAACACAGTGATTTGATATATGTATATATTGTGAAATGACCACCCCAGTAAGTTTAACATCCATCCCCACACATAGTTACAATTTTTTTTTCTTGTGATGAGAGCTTTTAAGATTTACCCTCTTAGCAACTTCCAACTATGCAATAGCGTTGTTTGACTATGGCCATCTTGTTGTACATTACACCTCATATCTGGAGGCTTGTACCTTTTGACTACCCTTACCCATTTCCCTACCCCTGCACCCCCGTCTGCAGCCATCAGGCTGTTCTCTATTTCTATGTGTTTAGTTTTTTAGATTCCACATATAAGGGAGGTCATGCAGTATTTGTCTTCCTCTGTCAGACTAATTTCAGTTAGTATAATGCCTTCAAGGTCGATTAGTGTTGTTGCAAATGGCAAGATTTCCTTCTGTTTTGTGGCGACAATATTCCATTGCGCTTTACCCGGTTGTCTGTCGATGGACACGCAGGGTGTCTCGTCTTGGCTATTGTCAATAACGCTGCAGTGAACATGGGGTGCGGCTATTTTTTTGAGATAGCGGTTCTGTTTCCTTCAGGTAAGCGCCCAGAAGTGGAATTGCTGGACCCAGTCGATTTTCATCATTTGCTGCAGTTATGGTCTATGAGGTCACCCTGGAAACTGAATTAGTATTGTCCCCAAGGATAATCCAGGGTTGGGGTCCCGTGAGCCTCTCGTCACAACATTTTTATCAAGCCATCCACACCTAACTTTGTTGTATGTGTGTTTCCATTTAGAGGCACCTATTTAATATATATTGTTGACCCATTACCATGGAACTCATAGCCAGTAGCGCTGTCACCCAGGCCTGAATGAAGCTTATGCAACACATGCCTGCTCTATAAGGCACATCACCGCCTACCTGCGCTCAGGAACGATAGCACGTCTGCGCTGTGCTTGGGGGTCATTTCAAGCAGTGAAATCACCAACGAAAAGCACAGAAACATGAAAAACATGGCATGAAATAGACTGTGGAAGGGATGCTGGTCTACAGCAGGAGAGATGAAGGAGAAGGCAGAACATGACCCTCTTGGCTGGGAACGTGTGTAATAGATTCCTCAAACTGCCATAAAACACCACAGACGGGGGACTTAAACAGGAGAAATTAATTTTCTCACAGTTCTGGGGGCTGGAAGTCTGAGATCAAGGTGTCGGCAAGTTTGGTTTCTCCTGAGGGCCCTCTCCTCGGTTTGTAGATGGTCGCCTTCTCCCTCTGTCCTCTCTCATGCTCCTCCCTCCGTCTCTCCGTGTCCTAATCTCTTCTTGTAAGGACACCTGCCAGCCAAGGGCCCACCCTAGTGGCCTTATTTTAACTTAATTGCCCTCTTTAAAGGCCCAATCTCCAAATAGAGTCACATTCTGGGGCACTAGGGGTTAGGAGCTCAACATAGGTATTTTGAGGGTGCACAATTTACCCCATAGCAGTGTGTGTCCGGGGACTCAGATTTTTGCTGTGAATGACCTCAAAAAACACCGTGAGTGTTGATTTTCGAGTTACAAATAAATTTTAGCTAGTTGGCAAATTCATGAAAGGCGAATTATGAGAACCGACAGTAATCGCATCAACAGCGACTGTGGAATCAGACATCTGGTGGGCTGTTGAATTTTTTTGATACGTGCAAGGCTGGTCTAAGATAAACTTCCAGCGCTGAGAAGATAACTTCCCTGACTTGGGCGGAGATCCGCAGTCCGGGTGACTAGGAGGAGAGGGCAGGAGCCGCTTACTCTCGGTAGCCTCCCCCCTCCCCCCTTTCTGGAATTCTTCTCTTTGAGTGAAATCCTATTTCGTTTAAAGACAAGGAAAACAATCGTGCCTGTAAAGTTTCTGGCCTCACCCAAAACATTATAAAGTGAGCCATAAATCCTGGGAACACAATGTCTGCACACTCTGAAGCTTTCTAGAAAATCTAAGCCAGACAAGCTAGGGGCTGGGGCTGGGGCTGGGGAGTGGAGAATTTCTCTCTCCAGTGCCCATAGTCTCTGCAACAGGCTCCTCTTTATCTTCTCGTTCGGTCCCCACAGAGTGGGGTGGGCAGGGCTGCAATGACCGGAGTCAAGGAGATGGCATTGCGCGAAGTTCTCTGGCTGCCGGGTTCAGCATCAGAACCAGGGACTTCAGAACCGCCCCCCCCAACTTGTCCTCCTGTTTTTGACTTTTGAGTTGGAACAAACTGAATCAGTCCCAGATGTTGACAGCAATACATCTGTGTTCGAGAAGATCAGTAAGTCTTTCTAGGCCTTGAGGTATTTGTAAATTCTTTTACTTTTCTATACTCGTTTCTTGAGTGCCTACTACAGGTGACTCTTGAACAATATGGGGGGGAGGGGTGTACCCTCCCCCCATGCAGTTGAAAATCCACCTATAGCTTTTGACTTCCCCTAAACTTAACTACAGTCAGCCAGCCCTTCAACCAAGCACAGGTCGAAAACAGCATCTTCCATCCTCTGTTGGGACTCTGCAGTTGCGAATGTGAAAATACTGTTTTCAGTTCATGGCTGGTTGGATCTGCGGATGCAAAACCCAAGGATAGGAAGGGCTCACTGTATTTATAGAAAAAAATAAATCCGAGTTGAAGTGGATCCACGCAGTTCAAGCCCGTGTTGTTCAAGAGTCAGCTGTATATGCAAGAGAGGGGCTTGGCGTGGGGCGCTCAAGGTGCGTGAGCCCTGGCGGCCACCCTGGTGGGGTTCTGATTGCCTGGAGAGTGCTGTCCAGCACAACTGCAGCGTGAGCCACAGAAGCCGCTTAACTCGTCGGGTAGTCACAACAGAAAACTGAAACAGGTGACATTAACGTGACGATATGTTTAGTTAACCCCATATATGCAAAGTGCTGTCCTGCCAATGTGTAATCAATATGAAAATTATTAATGAGATGTTTTTACATTCTTTTATTCAAACTACAGTTTTTTTGAAACTCCAGTGTGAATTTTGCACTCACAGCATATCTCAGTTTGTATTAGCCCTGTTGGTAGTGCTCAGCAGCCACAGGTGGCTAGTGGCTACCTTATCGGATGGCACATATCAGTGGAAGGTATTTCTAACCTAATTCATACACCACCAGGAGATGCTGGCCATAAGGAAAGCCTGTGTTCTGTACCCTGGGAGCACCAGGGAGGGAGCAGTTTACTTTGCGAATTGCTTCTGAAGGGTTATTGGAGGAGGGGACTTTTGAGTTGGGGTTTAACTGCACCCAGAAGGAAGAGGCATCCTTGACAAAGGCAGGAGCCCTTATTTGGAGGCTAGTAAAAGCGGGAAGCCCTATTCCCTGGGCTGGTTTTGTCTTGATGTTCTTCAGGTTGGCTTGAGTTTTGCAGGGGGGCTGGAGTTCCAAGAAGGACCATCAATTTTCAGTCCTGGTGAGTTTGCTCAGGGCTGTGTGCTTATAACTGAGTAAGCCAATCCCTGCTTTCTGGTTGCTCACCTTTAAACCAGTGCTTCTCAAACTCAAGTGTTCCATGATGGTGCTTAACAAAATTTGTTGACTGAATGAATGCCATTAATGAATTTAATGAAATCAGGGAAGACTTCTTGGAGGAGATAGAACTAGGAGGCTGCAGAGACTTAGTAGGCTATTTCTATGAAGATGTTTTTTCTCTTGTCTCTCCTTTCTTCCATCTCTTCTTCCTCTTCTCTTTATACATTGCCCACGAAAAGATTTTTTAGGGCTCCTGGGTGGAACCCTAGAACTGGCTCTTGGCATCTAGGTATGTGGGACCTTACCGAAGGGCTAAAAGACAGGCTCTGGGGGTGGCCGGGCAAGACCCAAGGCAAAGCTGGTCACAGCTGGTGGCACTGAGTTCCAAACCTGGTTGCCTCCACTGACCCTAGGCAGGTCATTCACCTCTTGGCGTCTCAGTTTCAACATCTCCATCAGGGAGACCGTGCTTCTATTCTCTCACTGCCCCAAGTTCCTAATCTCCTCCCAGGAAATAATTTAGCAACTGCTGAGGCCCGAGAGCAGCGGGGCCGAGTCAGGTGGACGCCCCGGACCACGCGAACCTGAAGGGAATCCCTCCTGGTAAAGCCGCCCGGACCGCGCTCACCTCCACCAGCAGCAGAGACACGAGTGACGCCGAGAAGGAAAAACACACTTCCCGAGTTCCCTTGGCTGCGGAGCCTTTCAGGAGCCCGAGTTACAGTAAATCTAAAAATAAGGCCCGGGGAGGACCCGTGTGTTTTTTCCTTAAATGCACAAAAAAGTTTCTCTTTTCTACCTGACTAGGAAACAATATAATTCAACAGGCTCATTTTGCCTTATTTTGTTGCGTAGGATCCAGAAAAGCTCAGGGGGGAAAGAGTTCCTGAGATTGTAGCTTGTTGCTTGAAGATCAAAACCAGGGAAAGTTATTTTTATACCTAGTGTTTTCTTTCTTTCTTTTTTTTTCTTTTCTCCCCTTCTCCTTTTAACTGCCCGGTATTTATCCTCACAATTAAGGGGTTTGTCTTGTTCAACAAAGTATTTTTTCTTTCTTTCCTTCATTATAAAAGAAATACATGTTCATTGTAGAAAATTAGAAACCACCAGAAGAAAAGAAAGATCTGTCATTCAAAGATAACCATGGTTAACACTTTGATACTTTCCCTCTTTTTTAAGCTTTTTTTTTTTTAAAGTTTTTATTGATTTGAGAGAGAGAGGAAGGGAGAGCGAGAGGGAAAGAAAGAGGGAGAGACAGACAGAGAGAGCAACGACAGTCGGTTGCACACACCCGTAGGGCACCCGGACCGGGGATGGGACCCGAAACCTGGGCATGTGCCCTGACTGGGAGTCAAACCTGCAACCTTTTGGTGCACAGAACGATGCTCCAACCAACTGAGCCACACTTTTTCTTTGGTAATTTTTTTTCTATATTTCTTTTAAATAGTTAAGTCCATATGATACATAGAGTTTTCTATTCCACAGTTGCAATGAAAATTTTCAGCATGTGGCAGAATACACTGCATGCCCCTTCCATCACTTCTTCCTTCCTTCCCTCCCAGGGGTAAATTTGTTTATAATTCCAATGCTTCCCCCACCCCCCCTCCACAGTTTTGCACATGTTTAGGTGCTGCTAAACAATAGATTGTGCAATTTTGCATGTTTTTGAGTTCTATATAAATGCCAGCATAGTGTTTAGCTCAGGAGGGCCAAGAAATTTTATGGGAACTTGTCACCAGGAGACTCTGGGGTTCAAGTTTTTCCTGGTGTGCTGTGTAGACAGTAGAAGTATTAGCCTCCCCTGTGTGGGTCAAGACATAAAGAAAGGTTGTTTCCTCCTAAGTTTGTGAGGTTCTGTCACGATGATGAGTTTATTTGTAGTATAGCATTTCATTATGTGAGTCGCTCACGAGTTCAGGATGTAGCCATTATCCTGTGGATAGACATCTGGGTTATTTCTGATGTTTGGCTACTTCAAACACTGCTCCCTGGGCACTCTCAGGCATGTTTCCGGCTCACAAGTGTAAGAGTTCTTCATTTGGGGCGTACATCTATGCTGGGTTGTAGGGTATGAGCATCCTCAAAGGTATCAGAAAATGGCAAATTGTGTTCCAAAATTGTTGCACAAATAATTTAAACTCCCCTGGAAAGTATGTAAAGGTTCCTGTTGCTCCAGATTCTTGGCAATGCTGGCTATTGTCAGACTTTTCCGGGTTTTTTTTTTTTTTTTTGCCATTCTGGTAGGTGGAAATGATATCAAACTATAATTTTAGTTTGAATTTTCTTGATTTCTGATCAGGTTGGACTGCCTTTAATTTTTTATCTTATTTTTGCCATTCAAGTTTTCTTTTTTGAGAAGCTCATTTTTCTGTTAGGTTGTTTGTTTAATTAATTAATTAATTAATTAATTAATTAATTAATTAATTTATTGGTGTGTCTTACTTAAGAAATCCTTCCCTACCCTGAAGTCATCAATATATTCTATATTTTTTCTAAAAAAATTTAAAGTTTTGCTTTTCATTTCAATTACCAAAATACCCGAAACTGATTTTTTGTATGGGTGAAGAATAAATGTTTTAATTATATCTTCCATATGAGTAGCTGATTGTCCCATAGCTATTTATTGAATAGTCTGTCTAAACACAAAAATAATGTGTATTTAACAGATGAGGAAACTGAGGCTCAGAGGAGTAAGTGGAGGAAGCAGGAGTTAATTCAGGCTAGTTTAACTCAAAACAGTTTTTCTACTCATATAATAGCCTAGTTTATCATTTGAAAAATAAGATATAATATTATTCATTTAAGAAAGTATAAATTTAAGGGTTATCTGGGTAGCTCTCTCTCTTTTTTTTTTTTAATCCTTACCTAAGAATATTTTTTCCATCGCTTTCCTGAGAGAGAGAGAGAGAGAGATTGATGTGAGAGACACACATTGATTGTTTGCCTCCCTCACTTGCCCTGACCGGGGCTAGGGATTGAACCTGCAACTGAGGTATGTGCCCTTGATCAGAATCGAACCCAGGACCCTTCAGTCTGTGGGGCGATGCTCTAACCACTGAGAGAAACTGGCTCGGGCTGGGTATTTCTCCTTTTGATCTTAGTGCTAGCTCTTCATTAATTTCCCCAACCACTCATCACATCTCTTGAGGCCACCCTGGGCCAGGCCCTGGCTCTGTACCTCGTCCTTGAGAAGTTCGTGTTCTGGTGGGAAAGTGAAGAAAGCTCCAGTCGCCTTCCCTTCACATGGCTCTTAGCATTGTGGGATCATTTGTTCTTTCAGTGAAATAGAAAAAAGTCTCTTAGAGAACGCTCGGAGGAAAATGTTGAATAAATAGAGTTGCTATTTTTGGGTGGATTGTTGTGGTGACGATGCTATAATCATTGTTGTGTATTTTAGGACCCTACCCTTTCCAAGTCTCTTCCCTGCCCCCTGGTCCTAGGTGCCCGTCCTCAGCTTACTCTCTGGGAAGTTTCACCTAATTCCGTCACTGTGGCTTCTGCGTGGGTGCTGTCTCCCCCAGATATGTGTCTCCCGCCCCATCCTTGCCTCCACGTCCTGTCTTAACTGACCCAAGGCTCTCTGCTGAGGACATCATTTGCCCTCGGCTGTTGAGAGTGTAGACTGTGAAGGTCTCTGAGCCCAGGGCTGGAAGCAGAGGCTGCCTCCTCTTGTTCTCCATGATTTCACACATGCCTCTGTGCAGCCTCCCTCCCTCCCTCCCTCCCTCCCTCCCCCCCTCCCCTTTGCTCTTCATTTTCAAGGCCAGGCAGTGGCCAGGCACTTTCCCATGCAGTAGGTGTCTCAAGTCATCTTCCTTAACCCCTTGTAAGAAACTCATTCCTACCTCTACTTTGCAGAGGAAGAAGCTCGGAGCATAGGGAGGTGACATTTTCTCAAGGCCTTGGCTGGCGATGTCAACTCAGGCCCACCTCCAAGTGTGGGTGTTCTTCCCTCCATTCTGCTGCCTTGGAAAACTTAAGATTCTATTCCTGCTGCTACTAAATGGTGACCTTGGGCAAGTCACAGGCCTTCTGTGGACCATAGTAGTTCCTTCATCTTAAAACTGGGCGGATTCATCTCTACTTTCCCTTTTCATAGGATGCTGGACATTTTGGAGCAGAAGAAAGCTCTTTTTAGAAGACACGTAGACTTGGAAAGGCTGGGAGGTCAACTCTAAGCCTTACACATACTTGCTACTCAAACCGGGTTAACCTCTGAGAGCCGGGTCCCTTGTGGATGCGCCTCTCTGGGCTTGCTATCTGTGCATGCCTGGGGCCTGGGGCGCAGACAAACCAGCCTGTGCACAGAGCTGAGGTAGAGAGGAAACAGAGCATTTGGGAAATTGCAAGGACTTTTGTGGCTGGACGCGGGAGGGTGGGGAAGCGGTGAGCCTTGAGGCTGAGGGGCAGGCAGGGCCCAGGTTTCCTGAGCCATGCTGCAGGGCTTGGCTTTTCATTGAAGGCCAATGGGCGGGCAGTGAAGGCGTGTTAAGCAACAATGGTGATGATCACAACAATAGTGACGCTGCTGCTCACAGCTAATGTTTATTAAGTGCAGGGCATTTCTCCATTAACTCACAATGCACACAACAGCAACTCTAAGGGGTAAATATTATTATTTTCGTTTCATAGGTGAGGAAGCTAAGGTTCAGAGACGTTAAGTCACTTTCCCAAGGTCACACAGGTTCGTGACCCAGACGTCTGACTCCAGAGGTCACTGTCGTAACCGTGACTTTCTCTCCAGTGGTCAGAGCTGAAGTGTTACCTTGCTTGCTTTCTCAGTTTGCCTTTTAAGAAGATAATTCTGTGTAGAGGGTGAGAGGAGGAGAGGCGGGAGGCAGAGAACAGTCAGAGGCCCCAGTCTAGGCAAAAGAAGATGGTGGCCTTACCCTGAGGGGGTGACTGGGGGGGTGACTGTGGAATTGGACAACTTTGAGAGGCTTTGAGACACGGGAATGAATAGTACACAGATTCATTCATTCAGCAGCAGTTGACTGAGCGCCTAAGATACGTCAGGCCCAGAAATGGCCAGGCCTTGATTGGGGGGTCTGTGAGTGAGAGGGGACAGTCAAGAGTGATTTCTCCAGATAAGGAGGGTTCCCCCTGAAAGTGAAAGTGCAGCCAGGAGCAAAGGAGTTGAGGAGAGATTACTGGAAGGTTCCAGAACCTTCTAGTAGTCTCCCTTCAGCTCCTAGTGCGGGTGGGAGTTGTGAGCCCTGTGGAGAAGGGCCTCCTGTGGTTCCCACCCTGCTGGGTCAGGCTCCCTTCTGGCTGGGATGAGGTTTGCCTTGGCTTTGATTCTTGTTAATTACCTGGAAGGTTAGTTCTGTAGGTGCCAGTAATGACCAAGAGTTAATTTCTCTCTCTCTCCTGCCTGTCTCACTTCTTCAATTTCTTTTTTCTTTAATGGGCCATCCAAGCTTGTTGGAATGTTTACCAAAGCAGGCTAGTTAGTGATGTAAATAAATGAATTTACGTTGTCAAAGGATCAGGAGATAGGATTAAGAGGAGAGGAGTAATTTACAGGTGAATAATTACTTGGAAACCTCAGCAGGGAGACTGCTGGGGTTCTCTAATTATTTATCTTCTCCCAATCTTCTCTCCTTTGAACTTCCAGCATGGGGGTGTGAGGGGGTGGTGTGAGGAGTGGGAGATGTTGTTTTGGATTTCCCCCTCTCGATTATGAAACACCTTTTGGGGGAGGGCTTGGCCAGGATGTAGGGTTGGCCGGCGGAGCCCTTTGCAATCTGCAGGCTCCTTTCACATTCATGACTTCATTCAGATCCTCTCGTGTGCCCTCCGAGGTGGATGGTGTTGCCAGCCCCAATTATGGATGGGAAGACTGAGGTTCCCGCAGGTGAGGTGGCTCCCCACAGGGCACGTGATGAATAAGTTGGGTATTGTCGTCAGACCCAGGCCTCTGACTCCTCCCAGCCGCTTCCCACCTTCCGCAGGTGGTTTTTGCCTGCTCCCCAACACCCCAGGCCAGCGTGGGTCCTCTGCATGAAGCCTGAGCGCTCTGTTGCCAACAACCTGCTCCGTCTTCCCTGTGGGCCGGCGGCCGCGCCCCTTCCTTACGCAGCTCATTTTCCATTTTAAGATTTCCTGTTTGAACTAGAGGGCAAAGATCTCGGCAGTATCAGCCTGGAGCCGGGCTTCTGTGTGTATAAAGGGGAGCCTCAGCCCCTGCCCTCTGTTTGTCCACTGGCCTTATCGACGGAGCCCAAGTCCCAAGTTCAGAAGTTCCAGTTCCTTCCCGATTTGCTGGGTAAAGTCCGGCCCTTCCGTGCGGGCGGCCAGGGCGGGCGGCCAGCGTGGAGCCAGCAGTCATTTACAGCCGGGCAGTGCTTCCGTCCTGCCTGGCCAGCCACCGGCCGCAGCAGACAGAAGGCTAGATGGATGGACGTGGGGACTCGGTGTGCCTTCCCTTTCCCTTCCTCCCCCTTGCCTACCTGCCTTGGCGTCCCGGTGGCCTGAGCAGCCGTGTGTCCCAGTGAGGGGGGCCAGACCCAGCAGAGGTCACGCTCCCCACAGCCTCCTTGAAAGTACAGGTTTTGTTTCGGGGCCACCCTGGCGCTCCGGGCCCGGACTCACGCTCACGCACGTGTATCCCTGCACAAGCACACGCTCTGGGCTAACAGCAGGGATCTCCACACCTCTTTCCCAGAACAGGCACTTACCTGGTGCCATTTTTATGGCGCATAATAAGATCTATCGCTGAGAGAGCAGCTCACCGGTTCCAAGGTCCTTTCATCTCCTCGTCTCATCTGATCCACAGGACAATCAGGAGCCGTCCAGATAGTTATCACCGAGCAATCGGAGCTCAGGATCGATGGCTTCGTTCAATCAGCGCTTTATGCGACAGGAGTTCATAGGGAGCTTCTGTCTCCCAGGTGCTGGGGATTAGAGGACCGGCAGACGCATGTTGCTCAGAAAGTCAGGGAACAGAATCAGTGATGGCAAGGCAGGGCCCGAAGAAGCACCTTGGGGTGCCATGGGAGCAGGGAGTCAGGGTGTAGGTGGGGGCCCAGGAAGTGTTTTCACAGGATTTCTCAGGAACCCTGAACAGCACACGGAGGCTCAGGGAAGGGTATGGCCCTCAATGGAATCGACAGGACGTTCCCACCCACAAGAGCCTGGGCACCGATGACACAAGGGCCCTTCTCTGTAGATTCTTCCCATGGGACTGTGGGTCTCTCCACCGAGTGTCAGCTCCCAGGAGGAGAGCTTCATCTGTTCTGTGACCGGCTTTACCTCCAGGGCCTAAAGTGGAGCCTGGCCCCAGGCACTCCATAAATATCTGCTGCTGAGTTAGTGGACACTTGTTCCCACCATGCATGCACGTGCTCTATAGCTCAGAACTATAGAATCCACAAGCTGAAGGAAGCTCCTAGAATTGCTAGCCGGGAGCAGAGCCAGAGCCTGAGCCTGAGCCTGGGACACCTGACTCTGAGTCTCATGCCCTTCTCCGAAAGCCCACCGGGCTAAGTGCTGGTGCTAGATCACCCAAGTTCTGGTCCCGTTTTCATCTCCCAGCCTTGTGCGGCCGTATTTCCTCCACCGCAGAACCATCCTGTTGGCTGACCTCGGGAAGCCCCTTTCCTGTTCTAACATTTAGCAAGTAGGGGAATGGGCAGGAATTCCTCCAGGCTGAAGAGACTCCTCTTTTCAGCCTTAGAAGACAGTCTGGCCTCCCTTTGCCAACTCTTTTGGCCAGGAAGATGCCTGGCCTGTGGTCCCAGCTGTCGGGCCTCAGGACCCCGGCCCCCTTCCCCACTGGCCAGCTCTGCTGTCCGCTGGGATGGAGGCGGTGTGGCCAGCTCACCCTCCCCTCAGAGCCCAGCCTCCCCATTCCCTTCTGGAATAAGAGGTCTGGGACCAGGGGAGCCTGGGAATGATGGGGTGTCACCGAGGTGTCCTAGCCTGAGCAGGGTCCTGACCCGGGGTGGCCCAGGCTGCCCTGCACTTCCTTTGGCTGCGGATCTGTGGTGTGGCTGGCAGCAGGGTTTCTCTCGAGGCACAGAGACTGCAGCATGGCTGGGAGACTCATGGCGCACCCAGCAGGCCCTCAGTCCACAGCCGGCATCCTCCTGGGGAGGCGCCAGCATTTACAGACTGCGCGGGAGAAAAGATGACCCATTGTCCGCCCTGCCAGCCAGCCAGCTTCTCCCATCTGAGCCTCTCCCCTCAGGGGCAGCGGTTTCTCTTCTGTCATTTTCACCCCCTTCCCCGCAACGTTGCACTTTTCTGTCCCCTTCCTCCGGGAGAGAACCTGGAGCAGTGGAACTTGAAGTTAGAAAGATTAGGGAGCCTTTAAATCCCAGCCCGGCTATAAACCGGTGGTGTGACTCGAGCCTCAGGTTTTTCATCTAGAAAATAATTATTTCTTCCCAGGCTCGTTATGAAGATCCTAGGAGATAGTAATGTATGTAAACCTCTGGGCGAGTAGTAGCAGTGGGCAATACCGTAGGATTTGCTCTGTGCTAGGGACCGTTCTGAGCATGCCCAACCTTAGGAGGCAGGTACGATTTACTACCATTTTACAGGTAGGCTAAGTCGTTGCCCAAGGTCAGAGCTGGGACGGTGAATCCAGCACTCAGAGCCTGCCAGGAGCAAAGGGGTCCCAGCCTTAGCACCTGTAGGCTTCAGAGGCCAGGCTGAAAAACCAGGTTCAGAGAGAGGGAAGGGCTGTGCCCATTTCAAAGAGAGGAAGGGTGAGGGTCAGGGCCCAAACCCAGCACTTCTGATTCTGACTGGGTACTTTCTTTGATGCCTTTCTTCCTTTTACACTTTATCTCTATTTTTAAAACTTCAGGAGAGAGAAGGAGGCCCCCGGTGGCCCATGCTGGCTGTAAATCCCACATTTGAGAATGAAGGCCCTTGAAGGAGGCCCACTGATCATCCTGAGAAGGAGCCTGGGGCTGGCTGAGCCGAGGGGTTTGAGCAGCAGGAGAGGAGACGTGACTTGCCCAGGGGCACACAGCCTGTTCTGCCTCCAGGAAGGCAGCAGAGCGAGAAGCGTTTGTTCTGGGAACCCAGAGCCTTGGGTTTGCAGCTGGAGTTGCTGCATGATCTGCAGTGGGGCTCTTCCTGCCTGGTCTCCCATGTCCCAGCTGCACAAAGCCCTGCTCTCCCCTGACCACACCGCTCCAGCCTAGGACAGGTGGATCCAGGCTCGGTCAACCGTTTCCACATCCTCGCCTTAGGAATCAGAGTATGGGGGTAGTTCTGGGCTGGGGGAGAAAGACCTCTGTTTTCTCTTCCCCCAATCACTTCATTCTCCCACGAGTCCTGTAACAGAGCGGTGGCTACCTCTTATCTCCTAACAAGGGATGTATAGTTTTTCTCTTCTGAGTTGAAAAAGGGAAAGGGAGGCACAGGGCAGGGATGGGGTGGGAGGGTGGAGTTTTACCTCTGACGGAGTTGAGATAAGAAGGAGCATGGCCTTCAATTCTAAGGCACATTCTCAATTCAATACCTGCATTTAGAGGGGGGAAGGAGACTCGTATCACTGTGTCCCGCCATGGTAAGTTGCACCTGGATGGCCATCAGAAATGACCAAACGTGGAAAAAAAAAAAGGTGTGTTTTAGGATGGAGGAAATATGATATTTACTTAGAAATGAAAATTGATTGCCTTTAACTTACGATAAGATAATTATGCTCCTCTGAGTCATTGTCATGCATTTGCGTTCATAAACCTCCCTCATTAAGCAGTAAGGCTATGCATTTTATCTTAATTCATTTTTTATAGGGCTGTGAATTCCTGCATTTATCTACCTTTGTTTTCCTGTGTAGACACAAGGCTGCCAGGCCTCTCAGAGGTGAGATAACTTATAATCTAGCAACTATTTCCCTGGAACTCGGCCTAGGGCTGCAGTGGGCTCTAATTTCTCCCTACTGTAACCTTGGATGATTCACGCCTCTCTGCCTCTGCTCAGTGAAGCTCATGTGTTACATCCTCACGGAACTGTCGCAAGGAATCAGTGAGATACTGCTGCTGATCCTCGGTGGAGGAGGCCCTGGCATGTCAGAGCCCAGGCGGGTCTTAGCCATTCCTCCACCCCGTTCGTGTTACCGTGAATGGCCCAGTAAACATGAAGTGCTGTTGGCTTGAAGGTGTGATCTCCTGGGAGGGGAAAGAAAAGGTCTCTGGGGAATGGAACCAATTCAGATGGAGGCTCTGAGATCTCACTGCCTGGATTCAGTTTTTTTTTTTCTTTCTTTGTTGACAACTCACTAGCTGAATGACCTTGAACTTGCTACTTTGTAACTCTTTAAGCCTCAGTTTCCTCATCTGCACAATGGTGCTACCTCACGGAGTGGTTGTGGGGATTCAGCGAGAATAGCAAGTGTATAGATAAAGTTTAGCACGGTAAAATAAGAGCTGTGATTATTATTATTTAAAACTAAAAATATACGCCCACAGGTGTACTAGACACCATATATTAGCTCTGATGACCCCTTGTAAGATCAGTGTTATTTGTTTCATGTTGCAGATGGAGAAACAGGGTCTTGGCAAGGTTAGGAACTCCCTCTTGGTAAATGTTAGAATGAGCTCAGGCTCCCTCCATTTCCCTCTGCTGCTCTCCTGACTCCACAGGGGAAAAGCAACTCTCCTTGTCTTTGAGCCTGTGCCCTCTCAAATTCACTGCCAAGCCGGGGTCCAAGGCTCCTTTGAAAGTTTCTCATTGAAAGTTTCCTTCTGCCTCAGAGGCTCTTGGGGTTGACTTGAGAGCCACAGACATTGACCGGGCCAAGTAGGATGGATCCTCAGCCTACCTCCTGGGAGCCCTACCCATTCCTCCAGTTTAGCCAATGAAACCACTTGGGGCTATTGTCAGGCTCCAGCTCCCCTGCAGCTGACTCTGGTAGTTCCCCTTGAAAGCTCGAAGTCAGCTGACTTGGGTCTGTCCTCTGGGTGGACCCCGGGACAGGATGGAAGCTTCAGCGGCTGCTGGAGGTGTCCACAAGGTGTATAGTCTGCCTCTTCCTGGGCATGCCTCACCTGGAAGTCTGAAAAAATCCCTTCCAGCAGAAGCGCCTACACTCCAGAGGTGCCAAGGTGGCAGGCTAGGCGCCCTTTGTTGGACACTGTATGTTGCCAGCACCAGGATGCTCTGTGTTCATTAGCTCAGTCAGTATTCCTGAAAACCCCGCCATGCAGGTGTTATTAGTCCATTTTATAGTTGAGGATGTCATGGGAAAAGTATATAAAAGATCACAGGCTCTGGGTTGAAATCTGGGCTCTTTCAACAACTAGCTGTATGGACACTTGACTTCAACTCTCTGAGCCTCAGCTTACTCTTCTGTAAAATGGGGATATCTATCTGTAGAGTCCAACTTTATGGGTGGTCGTGAGGATTCAATGTGACATTCACTGGTACTCCTATAAATGGTGGCAGAAGGCTGATGGTGCTGGAGAAATATGACCAGAGAGGGGAAGTCCCAGCCCCAGGGCACTTGGCCAGGAAGTAGTAGAAGTAAGCCTGCCTGGAATCCAGATATGCTTGAGTCTAAAGCCTCTGCTCTATCAACGTTTTCTCCTTTCACTAAGCATCCCACTCAGACCAGCTCCAGACAGAGCCCAGAGCCAGGTGGAAGGTGGCTAAGGAGTGGAGGAGGCAGCAGCCCCTGTGGGATTCTGGTCAGGATGAACCTATCAAGGACCTAAGGGCTTGTGCTTACGCAAGGAAACACTGTTCACAGGTCATCGTAGGTTCGTTGTTGCGGCCCCTGGAGTGCAGGCATCCAGGGAAAGTGTGTCTGGCTCCTGCCATTACCAAGAGAATCGAGTGGCCCATTCGCTGCTTTTGCAGATCCTTCTAGGGAACCTCTACCCTGCCAGAGGGAGAGAAATGAAGACCATGCATGCAGTCCAGGCTGGAGGCCTGCACCACAGCCCTGACATGAGTTGGGGATGGAAAGGGAGGGAAATATTTGGGTCCTACCCTCTGCCTAGCATGGAGCCAGGCGTGCCCACAGGTGAGCAGGCATGGTGTTCTCCCCATCCACCCGGATACTGGCCCAGAGAGCTGGGGAACTGTCTAAGGGCTACAGGAAGGAGTGTTAGAGGCACTGTTTCAGCTCCCCGGTCTTATTCTAGTGTCTTCAACACACCGAGTCCTTCCCTACCCCATGCCTGATGCACGTGCCGGCCCCTCTGGCGGGAATTTTCCCCATTCCAGTCATGCTTCTGTGTTCTAAGGGATTCTTTCTTAAGCTCCATTTTTGCTTCATGGTCTCAGCACACATGCGATTGTTTGTTTATTTTTTGGCAGATTTCTTCAGTAACCGTAAGTGCCAAGAGGGTAGGGCACTGTCCATTTTATTCATTGTTGTGGACTCAGCACTTAGTTGGCACTTAGTAAGGGTTCAACATGTTCTCAATGAAAATATGAGAGCTAAGAGTCTGACCCAAAGTTCAGGAACAACCTGCCATTCACACTGCTTTATTAAGCTGTAATTCACATACCACACAATTCATTCACTGAAAGTGCACAATTCAATGGTTTTTTAGTGTAGTCACAAAATTGCACATTTTTATCACCTCAAAAGGAAACCCTCTACCCATTAGCAGTCACTCCCCATTCCCTTGTACTCCAGGCCCTGGCAACCCTAATCTGCATTGTCTATGGATTTGCCTATTCTGGACACTTCAGCTAAATGAAATCATGTCATATGTGGTCTTTTGTGACTGGCTTCTTGCACTTAGCATAGTGTTTTCAAGCTTCATCCCAGTCATATCTGAACTTCATTCCTCTTTATCGCTGAGTAATATTCCATTGTGCGGATATACCTCATTCTGTTTATCCATTTATGAGTTGATGGGCATTTAGGTTGTTCCCATCTTTTGGGTCCAATGAATAATGCTGTTAACATTCATGTACAAGTTTCTGCGTGGACACGTGTTTTCATTTCTCCTGGGTGCAGACCTTCACCTAGCTGTCTAACTCTTTTGCCAGCCAGCTCCAGAGGACTCTCAATTGAATGGGCGGAGCCTGGCCTCCTGGGAGGAGCTAGTCTACCTGCCCTCCCTTTCCACCTGCACCTCCTCAGGCTTTGCCCCCCAAGGACTCTAAGGTCGCTGGGGGCTGGGGGCTGGGGGAGCTGTGGCCTTTCCATCCGGGTGGCCAGGCAGCCATGCCGTCCTCCTGGCTTTCAGTCACTAACTTTGGTAGCACCTCACCTTTCATTTTTATAGAGGAAGAACAAAGATCGAAACACCTTGTCCCCAGACAAAAACAGACACAGCATTTTAATGATTAACATCATAATATTGTTATTGGCCTGCGCAGGCCTCCTGCTGTAAACGGGTAGTGACACCCCGGCTGCGGCTCCCTCATGCTCTAAGCCCCGGGCTGAGGAATAATTCCAGAGATTCAGTGCTTCCCTGGGAAAGCCCTGTGCTTACTGCCTGCTGCCCTCGAGGGCCTGCCTGGCCTGCTCTGGGCTGCTCTAAAACTATCCCCCATAAGCCATGAGCCTCTTACCTGCCCCCAGCTGCTCTGCTGGGCACTTTTCAACTGTTAATTCGTTTTTTACCCTCTCAGCCACCCGGAAAAGCGGTTACTACTATCCCAATTCACAGACGGGGAAAGCGAATCCAGCTTTAATCCCCCCCTGCTACATCAAGGCATCTAAAGACACCGAAAGAAACACCTGGGAATAAAGCCTGATGCAACAGAGCCAGCATCGGTTTTTGTCTCTTTTTGGGGCTAATTTTCTTTTATTTTACTTTTCCTTGTGGAATCTTTCTAGCTCTTAATTCCTTCTCCTTTCTCTTTCTAGAGTGGACATGGGGGGACTTAAATTTGTTGAATCGAATAGTACAATCTGCTATTCAACCTTTCATTCAGGTGCCAACTCAGTTGTTTATTCGGCCATTCGCTCCCTGCTCATTTATTGAGCCCCTTTTATGTCCAGCACCAGGCTCCATGGTACACACTGTGGATGCAAAGGTAATTGTGGTATGGTCTGAGTCTCCAAAGTCATTGTCCAGTGAAGGCAGAGATGCAAGCAAGCAGTTTCTAGTTAACACGAAGAACATTCCTGCAGAGGGAGTTGTACTGCTCTGCGAGAACACAAGGATTAAAACCAGCCTGGAGAAATTATGGAAGACCTCCCTGAGAAGGTGCCACCAGAGTTGGAAACCGAAGGATAAGTAGGAGTTTGTTTATTTCTTCTTTATTACTGGATGGACCATATTAGTAGTGTTGACCCGTCTGCTTACAGTCTCCTTCATTTAAGCAGACACTCTTCACACCACGTTCTTGGCCTTTTCTGGCAACAGCTGTTGAGACCAGGGATTGACCTCGGACCCCAGGAAAGCTGATTCTTGGGTAGACTGGTGACCACTGATTAGTGGCCTGGCTTACAAGGTGAGCTCAGGCAATCAGATTGCCTTTTTCAAGATGTTAGACTTGAGGAGAGACAGATGGATCAGTTGAGGCTGAGAGGCCATGGTGGCTGTGTGGGAGTGAAGGTGCAGTAGCAATCAAGCAGCAAGTAAACAGAGGAAACCTGGGAGAGAAGGAGATTGGGGCAGATGGTCAAGAGAAGCTGAGCTGTCATGAGGATGAGAGAGACCACTGAGCAGCCCTATTATACACTCCCCCTCTTGAAATGAGCTCGAATGACTCTTGGGTCTTCAAACCCAGAGACTTTGCTATAACAATCATCTATTCCAAAGATGTTTTCCAGCAGAGCAGAGCCTTCCCAGTTGGGGAAAGGGAAGAGATCATGGTAGAACATTCTAGAAAAGGCCAAGCTCTGAGGAGGAGGGACGTTCAGTCTTGTTGGGCCTGAAGACAGTGATGGGGTTGGTGAGTTCTAGAGCCAAACTGAGAGGGTTTAGAAAGGGTCCTTCACAGTTTGTGAAAGTGAAATTGCAGTAACAGTTAGAAGTCAGTCTGCAAATCAGGATGCAAAAAACTCGCCTTTGTCAGGAATGAAGCCGTCCAGTTCACTTTAACTTCTGGCTACTTTTCATCGCTAGTTTTCATCTGAGGTACTCGTCCCAGCTGACCTTCTGGCAACAGCAGAGCTAGAGGAAAAGCTTTATTTGCTGCAAGTGTCCACCTTTTCAGCCCCCTGTTGGCAACACTCTCTCTGTTACCAGGAGCTGAGAGATTTCATTGTTCTCATTTGTCATTGAACTAGTGTTTCCCTTTCCTGCCTCCTACCAGTGGTATTGACCTTGGGCAAGTGACTCAGTGTCTTTGAGCTTCATTCTCTGCACTTGTAAAACGGGAGTAATTATATCTACCCGGCCAAACTCTAGGGTGGTGCTTCTCCAACTTTCTGTGGGAAAGCGCCAGGGTTTAAAAAATCATTCAGTTTTCTTAAATTTTAATTTTCCAGCCTATCAGAGACCAATACTAGAATGCAGCTTGTGCCATTTGCAACCTGAGTACATGTCCACACTGGTCTAGATGCTGTTCCACAGGATGAGTCCCCTAATCATGAGCTTGATGTCACAGTGATGCCAAAGTGTTATGAACATTCCTAAGCACTCACCTTCATTTCTGTATTTATCATGAACTGGAAACAAATAGTCTGTGGGCCCAGGGGTCTTGTGAAATCAAGTCGTTAGGTCTTTGGGAGCAGAGAGAGAGCTTTGTATGTCACTTGTGCGTGTGAGATCTGTGTTTATGGGGTCATAATCTGATGCTGATCTGTTTCCTGAACATTATTAACTCTTTCTTTAGCTTTTCCAATTACATTCCGACACTGACTGACGTTTCCCGGTGCGCCCCTTGCTCATGACTGTGTTTTTAGCCGCAGTGTGTGGGCTCGGGGGTAACACATTGCATACATGTCTGCAGGGTTAAGGGTCAGGCAGCTCAGAGCTTGAGTCTTGGTTCTGCCACTTTCTGGCTGTGGGATGTTGGGCAAGTTCTTTAATCACACCTCAGCTTCCTCATTTATAACAGAGTGCCTGCCAATGATCCTTAGCTGGTAGTTATCATGAGAATGAAACGATCTAGCGTGTTAAAAAATGCCTTGTGCCTGGCAGGTACCCAATAAAGTGGCTCCCTTTGCCCTTGTCCCTGACTGCTGTATCCTCTGAGATTTGGGAGCCTCAGGAAATGGCACAAGCAGGCAATAGTCATAGTGCCAGCAGGGCCATAAATCATCACGTCAGCACATCCCCACCTACTTTGCTGAGGCCCTAAGTGGAGCCAGGAGCAAACACCACGGGTGACCCAGTGCCAAAGCCCTTCCCTCCCCTAGCCTCCCTTCCTGAAGGGACCTCTGGATCCCAGATAGCACAGAACCCCGACAGGTCCTGTGATGAGGGGCCATTTTGCACAGGTGCCATTAGTTGCCTGCTCTTTGCCTGCCCCTTTCTTCTCTGCTAGCAGAACCTTGGTTTGGTCATGCAAAGTGTCTCTACCTCCAGCTCAAGGGTAAATTGTCATCAGTTTAACTAGTTACAGTAATCCCACTTTCCCTTGTCAATAATGGATTTTAGGGTAGATGTATTGTCTACTGTGGCCTAAGAGATGTAAAGGGGCAGCTGGTGAGAGGCACCTAGAAAAGGTTTCTTCAACTTTTCAAAAGGGGATCCTGGAAGATTCAGTCTCTTTTCTGCCTCTGGATATTCTTATGTCCAAATGTGACGCCTGGAACCATGGCAACCCTCTTGTCACCATGAGGGAAGCCAGTCTGGGAACAAAGTTAATATATTGAGACATGAAAAAAACAAACTGGATCCTTGATAAAGTTACCAAATCAACCCTTAAGTCACTTTATCTCAAACCTTTATGTTACTTGAATTGGGAGAAGTGGATTTGTAATTGTCGTGCTAACATTCTGTATCAAAATTCTCAAAATGTGAAATGGATTTTTCTGGTATCCTGCAATGCTAGAGGCAGAGTGAGGTTTGGGGATTCCTGGTCATAGCCTCTGCTTTCTTCCTTCAGGTGAGGAAATGGACTCACTCATGCTATGTTTAAATACTGCCTTAAACAGCCCCCACAGATGTTAGGGTGAAATTCTTCTAGCCTAGTGATGAAAGTCATGAGTAAGAAGGGGCAGTGACATAGTCCTTTGAACGCCACTGGAGGTTCAGAAGAAGCCTCACTAAGACGTGCTCTGATCTGTGCCTGCCTTGTGTTGATCTGTGCCTGCCTTGTGTGGTCACTCTGAGTTCAACAGATTCTCTACCTTTGGATAATTATACTGGGACTTACTGTAACAGGTGCGTATGTGTAGGAGTGTGGGTGGGAGGGGCCTCTTCAGTAGCTCCCCTGAAATCCGCGTAGTTGCTGTATTTGAGATGATACATTTCCTAGTTTTTTAAGCCACTTTTAATTGGGTGGCCTATTCTTTGTTGTTGAAAACACCCTAATTAATATATCTTCCTCCAACTGGGAGTGCTTGGCCAATGGGTGCAGTGGAAACACTAGGGTTAGGGAGATAGGAAAGTATGCGCTTTCTAAATTAGGCTTTAAGTTTTCACAGTGAATCTGAGAGAGAACCAGGCTGTGTTTGATAGTGATTCAGTCCACTTGCTCATCATTCATTCATTCATTCATTCATTCATTCATTCATTCATACATTCGCACTTGTTGAGTGTCTCCCACATGCCAGCCACTGGGACTACAATGGAGAAGGGGGGGCCTGCCTTTGGGGAAGTCATGATCTAATTGGCAAAATCTTTGGTTGTTCTACATGCCAGACTCATTTATAGGATTCTCAATATCTCACAGACCATGTAAGTGTCCCTTCAATATTTTTAATTCATCTGAGACATGTTAGGGAAGGAGAGATTTGTTTCTGCCGTCACTGGAGAATCGAGGTTTGTGTCACCCTGGTTTCAATATGTGTCCATCGAGTTGGCCAGCAAAAGCATCACACTGGGAAATGTGATAGTCACACGTTTTCTTTACAAAGTTAAAAAGTTGTGACTATTCACATGGAAGTATGAAAGAGTTATCCATACATGGTATATCTGGCCTCAGCTCATCAGTGTATAGTGGTTATTTGTTCTCAGTGGGCATCTGTTCACCTTTATGAGCCACCCTAGTGACAGTGGTGACAATCCCCAATTCTTCTGCACATGTCCCAATGTATTTTCACTGGCTCTTGCGTCTTTATCTGCAAAGCACTGTAGAGGAGAACCAATGAGTACTCCTCAGGACAATGTCCTTGAAGATAGACAAGGATTTCACATCAAGCCCCCAAGGCTTTGAGCTGGGAAAGCTTTGAGTTTGTGATCTCGGGGGGAAAATTAAGATGTGAGTTGGGGGACTCAATCTGTTTTTATATAATGAATTAGCAATTGGCATCACTGTGATAGTGTAATTTCTGGGTCTTTGTTTCCATGTCTCTGAAAGTTGTGGCTTTTACTTCTCAGAGGAGAGCCCCAGTTAGAATCTGGTCATTCTTTCTTACCTCCATCGCCGCAGGTTGAGATGCAGAAAGAGTGACAGATGCAGGAGGGAGAGGAGGCGCGGGGGATGGTGATTTTGGCAAAGTGTAGACATGCTGCTCATTCTGCACTCCTTCCAGCTCAGGTGAGGAAAAGCAGCGATATAGAGAGATGGCATGAGGTGTGGGTGTGCTCGCTGCAGGCCCCCCCTCACCCCAGGGGTAGGACCCTACACGGTCTGTGGGCTTGGTTGCAAGGAGCAGGGCTCCTTGGTAAGTGCAGAGCCCATGCACTGGGCTCCTTGACAGCTGCTCGCTCCTGTCTTTGTACCTTTAACCAGTATTGTTTTAACCACATAACAAACAGCTTATTGTATTTCCATTCAATAAACACGTGTTTGTTGAATTGGGCTCAGCAAGAGGCACAAGGGTACACCAACATGAATCAGACGTTAGACTGCATGGGACTCAGGAGCCAGTGAGGGGACTGACACGTAGACATACCCTGAAAGCTCAGTAGCTAAGCGTCCCCCTAGTGAGGTACACAGGGCTGCGGGAGCACAGAGATGGGGCGGGAGCTCATACTGATTTGGGGGAACAGCTACGAGTTCAGTGTGGCTGGAGCAGAGAGTCCACGTGCTAAGAGGAGCGGGAGGGGAGGCTGGGAGAGAGGCTCAGGCTGGGCCATGGAGAGCCTTGCCTGGCTGCGTCTAAAGGATGGATTTTAGCTTAAAAAGGAAAGAAAGCAGTTGACAGGTTTAATGCTGAGGATGCACATGGTCAAGTTTCCTCCCTCCCTTCTTCTCTCCTTTCCTACCTTTCTTTTGTTCTTCATTTTTTACAACTTCTAACTGGCCTCTGATAACCCCTCTAGTCATAATAATATAATAATAATAATAATTGCTACCACTTTTTGAATATGCAGTATGTTGCAGGCCTTGTGCTAAACACCATCCACAAATCTCATTTAATTTTCATAATAGCCTCATTAGGAAGCAGCCTCAGAGAGTTTAAATAACTTGCCTGAAGTCACGCAGCTAGGAAGGGGTAGAGCTAGAATTTAAATATAGACATAGTGTGACTATAAACCTGTTTCCCTAACCAGGATGGGGATGTCCAGGGCCTGCTCTAGGACGCTTGGGGTGAGGGGATGAAAAGCAATATTCAGATGAAAGTGACATGGAGAGCAACGAGTCATGGGGACGGGATGGAGGAGAGTTGCCGGATTCTCCTTTGCCGACAATGAGGTCCTGTGGGTGAAGTCCTCCTGCCCCTGCAATTGTTCCCGACTCCGTAACTTGAGAGGCGGCTCCTCGAGGGCACAGGCCCATCTGCTCCTTCACTCTGCCTGGGGCTGAGAACACAGCGGGCTTCAGGAGAGGATGGACATGACTCAGGCTTCCCCCACGGCACCCAGCGAGGAGCCAGTAAGTGCTAGCAAATCATTTTGCAACCAGAAGTGCCCCTTTGATGTGACATAAGAATAATAAAAAAATTCCCCTCTCTTGAAGGATCCAGTGATTCATTTCTTTCTACACTCCTTTCTCCATTGAAGCCCTTTTCCCTGCACTCAGTTAACAATAAAGGGGTAGTCAGCATGAAGCAGATCAAGGGACAGAGTAATTTGAGGCCTGATTGAAGCTTTGTTCCTCACAATTCTTACTGCTTCGTGGTGAAGATGATGCTGATGGTGATGATGACGGTGATGACGACGGTGATGATGATGATGACAGTGATGATGGTGGTGGTGATGGTGATGATGGTGATGGTGGTGATGATGGTGATGATGGTGATAATGGTGGTGATGGTGATGACGATGGTGTGATGATGGTGATGGTGATGATGGTGATGGTGATGATGATGATGGCGATGGTGGTGATAATGGTGGTGATGATGGTGATGATGGTGATGGTGATGATGGCGATGGTGGTGATAATGGTGGTGATGATGGTGATGGTGATGATGGCGATGGTGGTGATAATGGTGGTGATGGCGATGGTGGTGGTGGTGATGATGGTGGTGATGGTGATGATGATGGTGGTGGTGATGGTGATGGTGATGATGGTGATGATGATGATGATGGCGATGGTGGTGATGATGATGGTGATTATAATGCCTTCTGAGTGCTACTAAATTCTATCATGCTTCATCAGAACTATATAAGGTAGATTCTCTCATCATCTGTTATATCTGGGGAAACTGAGGCTTAGAGGCATTAAATATTTTCCCCAAGATCACTTAGGTAGTGGTGGAGCCCATTCTCCTATTCTTAGAATATGATGTTTATCACCACTATGCTTTTATTGTGGTTGTTGTTATCATTATTATTACATTTTCTGGAACAAACATTGATGGCAGACCAGGGCTGGCCACTTCTAAACCCAGGATCCCGCTTAAATGTCATAATAGCTCTGTGCTTGGCATTGTTCCTACAGCCCAGAGTTCTTCTACAGCATTCTATTCTGAATCTGGTCACTTTGCCCATTTACAACTCCACATTGCCCATTTACTGTTAAATCCACTTGTAAGGAAATAAAAAGCACTATAAAAAAAACAACCTGGGTTGTACACCTTCCATATCACCTGTTTATTTTTGCACCCTCCCTTCCTGTACTTCTCCTTCTCCCTATGTGCTTAGATTTTGATTACAGGTCTATATTCGTTTTTAAATATAGGGGCAATCCATGCAATGTTTTAGTCTTCCTTCATCACTTGACATTATTTAGGGATGCTTTTCTAAACCTTCATAATTAGAATTTTCTCTCATTGCAGGAACCACCTTGTGAATATGGCATTTTTCCTTAAAGACCTTGACTTTCAGACGGTTTAGTTTGCAATCACTCTGTATCTATATTATTTACAAAATTTCATATGAGTTGCCTTTTTGGAATAACTTTCAGGAGAGTGCTTATTGGGTCAAAGGATAGTCATCCTATACTTAGTGAGTACCTGTTGTGTTCCAGGTTGTGTTTAAGAGTTAAAGACACAGCTGCAGATAGGACAGACACAGTCCCTGTCCTCCTCAAGCTGACATTCATTCCCCTGGGGGAGACAGAGACCAAAGGGATAAACAAGCAATAAGACAGCTATGGGCTATGACAGTGCTTAGGAGGGATAAGCAAAATGATAGGATAGAAAAAAAATTGGGGAAATCCCATTGGGTAGATTTCCTAGAAGCCACTCTGAGAAAGGTTTCATTTGAGCTGAGACCTGGAGATTGAGGGTGATCCAGGGAGAGGGAGGGAGCATGTGCAAAGTGAGGTGTCTCCCATGTCAAGTGAGCTGGCCCCGTGAGCAGCGTACAGTCTATAGATGCCACACGCTTCAGTGTATTCACTGGCTTCAGAACTCTGGATCCTGTTCCGTGGGACTCTTCAGTCCTGCCCTCCTGACTCCTGCAGTAGCCTCTCGGTAGGTTTCTCAGTTTCTACTTTTGTCCCTCCTCAATCAATTTGCCACTCAGCAGCTAGTGTAATTGTGTGAGTGTGGATCATACACAAGCTGCAAATTAGAGAAAGTCTCAAAGTTTTTTTTTGAAAAAAAAAAAAAAAAAAGCATTTAGTAGTTCACATGGGTGAAAAGTCCAGGCATGGCTGGGTCCTGGGGCTCCAACAATAGCTGCAGGACTCATTCTCAGCTCTGCTTTACTCGGGGCTGGCTTTAGTCGTAAGCATGTTCTCCTCTTGTGGTGGTGAGAGGGTCACCAGCAGCTCACACATCCTTTACCGATGATTCTGGATGAAGTCTCGTGCATTGTCCTGGTTGAGGTACGTGGTGGCCTGCTGGGGGTGGGTGGGTGAGGGGTGAGTTGGTGGGGACCATGGGGGGTAGAAGGCAGGGAATGATCATCCACGCATGGGTTATGTGCCCATTTCTGGGCTGGGCCGTGCATCATACCACCTGAACCTCATGGGAGGAGCGTAGTGGAAGGGTAATTATTCAGAGGAAAGTGACATTGCTGCCAGGAGAAGGGGGTGGGATGCCGGGCTGGCAAAGCCCAAATGATCTACACTTACATCTACGAATACACTTACATTTACCTCTAAGGGAAGATTCTTCTGTCTCATTATACTCCAGCCACACTGGCGTCCTTCCTCTTGGAACCCCTGAATTTTACCGCCTCTGACACTTGGCTCTTGCTTCCAGAAAGACTGGCTCATTCCCATCCTGCAGCTCTCAGCCCCAATGACGCTTTCTCAGACGCTCCCCTGGCTGCCCATCCCCAATTATTTTCTATTCTTTCACCTTGTTTCCCTTATTTGCAGCGCTCACCACAGTCTATATTTACCTTGATTATGTCTTTGTTGACCCCTTTGGTCTCTATCTCTCCCACCACTATGTCAGCTTGGGGAGGACAGGGACTGCATCTGTCCTGTTTCTTGCTGTGTCTCTAGCTCCTCAAACACAGCCTGGAACATGACAGGTGCCCATGACATACGTGTTGAGTAAAGGAATGAATGGATGGGTGCTGTAATTCTCTAGGCTTCCCGAATTGTGATGGAGTCATTGGCTTTATATACTGTAGATTTAGACCAGGGGTTCTAAATCCATAGACCAGGAGCTATCAGACCTCAAGCTTTGACTTAAAAAGTTTCAGTTCCCAGCTTTGCTTCTTTCTGCATTGGACAAGCCAGCAGACCTTTCTGGGTTTTAGTTTCTCCTTCCATGACATGCGCACAAAGACTCTTACCTCTCGGGTAGTGGGGTGAGAATCAAAAGAGATGTGGGCTGTGGAGGGCTTTGTAATTTGAAAAGTGTTATGCAAATGTCACGTCCTGCTGTTGCCAATAGATTCCTGAGCTCTCTGGGTGCAGGATACCAAGCCCCATCGACTTTGAATCTCTTCCTCTCTCTCTTCCTTGTGTATCTGGTTTCTAGCTTTTATTTATATCATTATTTATTAATCAGTTTATTTGCCAAATAGTCACTGAGTAGCTGTATTATCCTGGCTCCGGTGCTAGGTGCTGGGCTATGGTGGTGAGCAAACCTTGCTTGGGAGTCACAGGTGTGTGTTGATGTGCGTACATGTATGTCTGTGTGGTGTGTGTATGTGGTGTGCCTGCACATGTGCGAATGCGAGCACGTGATGTGTGTACTGGGCAGGAGGGGACAGGAATGAAGGACCTCCTTGCCACCGCCAACCTCCATGTCTTCTCGGATATTGTTCTGCCTGTTCATTGACCAAAAATGGGGACCTCTGGCTTCCGAAGATACTTGTATGTGACAAGAACTGGCAGGTCATCAACCAAAATACATATATATTTTTTCAATTAAAAAATGAAAATGACCTTCAAAGGCCCAGAATTACAAACACCAGGAATGGAAGTCACTAAGTTTCTAAATTGGTCCGGACACAATGGCTTTCTTCCTCCTTATTTCTCCCCAGAGGCCCAGGGTATTGGGCAACTGCAGGCCAACCCGCTCGCTCTTCCTCCTTCGGCCAGGACGCCTGCAGGGCCCGGAGCCTTCTCCCAGAGCTCTTCTTGTGAACAAACTGTACACAGCCCTCCATTTCGTCACTGCCTTAGGGGCTCAGGATGCTCCACGGGTGTTCTTTAGCTGGCTCTATTCTTTTGTATCCTTCTGTCTGTTCTCGAAGGGCCTGAGCCTGACAATGTGGTTCAAAACTCATTGGAGGTTTTCTCAGATGTCGCCTTAGCTTTCTGGTGAACAGGCAAAGGGTACGTGCCCAGCTGAGCACAGGCATCCTCATCAATAGTTTGGCAATTGCCTTTTGGGGAAGTGAGCTCTACACGGGGGCCTCTCTGAAATCTCCATATGTACATAAGGCACTGATGGGAAAAATAATACCTTCTCAAAGCAAGCTGAGGGTGAAGAAAGACTTTTTATTTACCCCAGGCCTGTTCTCCCGCTCAGTCACCCATGCACCATTTGGCAGCTGCCATTCAAGGCAGACGCTCTGCTTCCTTGGTTCGTGAACACTTTTCAGAACATTGCTTGCTTTGCCTCTGTTCCACATTTATCTGCCATTGGGCTTTGGCTGTAGTTCCCATCTGTGATGGTTAATTTTAAGTGTCAGCTTGGCTTGGCTAAGGGGTGCCCAAATAGCTGGGAAAACATTATTTCTGGGTGTGTCCAAGGGTGTCCATGAAAGAGATTGGCATTTGAATGGGTAGACTGAGTAAAGAAGGTCCCCCTTATCAGCTCTCCTGGTTCTTGGGTGTTTGGACTCAAGCTAAATTATAACAACTTTCCCGGTTGTCCAGCTTTCAGATGGCAGATCATGGGACTTCTTGGTCTTCATAACCATGGGAGCCATTTCGTATAATAAACCTCCTCATATCTACCTCTCCATATCCATATCCATAATCCATATATCCAATGGGTCCTGTTTCTCTGGAGACCCTGCCTAATGCATCTTTGTTCTCTGTCTTGCTCCTGCCTTTTATAATAATCAATTTATTTAGGTTATCCCAGCTTGGTTCTTGAAATTCCCTTGAGGGTTATCTTGAACTTCATACCCTTGACTTGCAATAGGATTCTCCAGGTCCAGTAGTGCTCCCAGGCCTCAATCCTCAGTGTAGGCCTGTTTTCTTGGCTCATCCTGGACTTGGAGGTTTACTATGAACCAAACTCTGGCTAGGCATTTTTGGTAGTTTCTTTTATCCGGTTGGCTCACACTGGGGATATCTTGCTCTTCTGAGGGTTTCATTTTTTGAAATTCCAGAGGGCTGGATCTCCTACCTCTCACCCCCAACAGGTGTTCAGCATAACTATTGCCTGTGCTGGAGCCGTAAAACAATTTCTCAGTGCTATAAACTCAAGGGCTCACCTGCTGAAGGTCAGTGTGTTCAGAGACGTTTTTATAGCCAGTAAACATAGCTGCCACTTACGGTGGAACACATTGGGTTATAAATTATTTCACCAATAGCACTAGCCCCTTATTTATAGGAAAATGGGCAGAAGTTACACATCCATTCTGCATGGTGAGAAAATGCAGTTCTGGCCTTACCCATGGACTTTCTATCATTTTACTGATGACTTCTTTGTGTGCTTTTCCCTCCACCCCCCAGCCCTAGGCTGTTATTTAACATTGGAGTTTGGGCCTTTCAGGCCCAAGCTACATTTGCCCAATCAGTCTTTTTTCTCTGCCATAACTGCAACCTTGGAGAGGCACTTCTTTGGCCCAAGTTGGCTGTGTGAAGGGTAATTCCTAGACCTGAGGCTCCATCAATGACAACTAGTGAACTTTGGAATCTATGGGTATTTCACGCATTGGCAAGGATGGCTATGTGCCCTGTTCTGCTACGGGATGACTTCTGGGAGCCCTGGTCAGTTCTACGATAGGCGAAGGCTAGTGTTCCTGCCCCATGACTGTGCGGAAAGAAAGCCCCGATTCGCCCGCCAGCAAGTGTGTTCTGCTGCTTGGCACCTTGAGCTTCTTTCCGTTTGCTCTTCGAGCTGGTCTAGGGCACTGGAAACTTGGGTGGAGAAGGTCTGAAAAACTACAGATCAGGGAGGTGGCATCTGGCAGCTCCTGGGTGTTGGAAAGACCACTGGACAGGAAGTCAGCCAGAGACTCATTTGAAACCTGGGTCTGCTATGGTCCAGCTGAGTTCACTTGGGCACTTCCCATCTCCCTGGGCCTCATTTCCTTCATCTGTAAAATGGGTTCAGCAGAGTCCACCCCAGGAGAGAGTTGGCATGACAATGCCTGTGAAAGAGCCCAGCATGTTGTATGCAGAGAACTGAGCTACAGAGACCACGTTCAGCAAGCTGTAAGGGTCCTCAGTAGTTCCTTCTCCCCTCCATCATGAGAACCCCAGGGGCTGGAGAAGACTCCGGACGCTGCCCCGGAGCACCTGTGCGTGTGAGCCTGGGCTCAGAGCAAGCTGCCCTGGAACTCGGGAGGGCTCACGCGATGCGAATGGGCAGCTGGCCACCTCCCCATGGAGCTTTGCTTTGGTGGCTTAACAAGAGCCCGTCACAGGCTTCCCTGCTGCCCTTTTGCTCTTAGAGCTCTCCCTAGTTTTGGGCTTTCCCATGGTTTGGGTTGGATTGAGTTGGGGGTTTGAAGAGAACCGTTCTTCTGGACAATGGATGTCTATTGCTATTCAGCTGACTTCTAACTACCTCCCGACAGACACCAGGCAGAGAGGGATGGAGAACCACCAGGCTATCAAGCGGACAGCTGCTGGCCCTTCCGGCTGAATCAGCCTCAAAGTCCTGGTGGAAGACGCCAGAAGCTTATAAAATACCAGGATGTTTCCATAAGCGTCTGCAGTAAAGTGCTTTCCCCACTCCCTGATTTCCATCCAAGACTGGTTTGGGTCTGAGGATTTCTCACTTCCCCTTCTTCCTGAACAAATGAATTGGACCCATTTGAGCTTCGCTAACTGGATCCCCCGACACACACTGAGGAAGAGAGAAATGGTGACCCACCAGCCTCCACCGTATCAGGGATGGCATCTCACTGAATCCTGACAGCAGCCCCCAGCCCTGGGTAACCCTGGAAGCAAAGGGAACCGAGTCCTAGGGAGGCGACCTGACCTGTGCGAGGTCATGCAGCCAGAAATGGCAGCTGGGACTGGAGTCCAGGACAATGGCCCCAAGTCCCTGAACAACTTTGTCACCCCAAAGGCTAGAAAAATAGACAAAACTGGGGGCTGTGAAGAAAGCAGAGCACTTCCCATCTCCATGGGCCTCAGTTCCTGAGGGTGAGTGAGGAGGGTGGGGGAGGGGAAGAAAAGGGAAATACTAAAATAAAAGCATGCAGTTATTGCCTCATTAAGGCAAGTGAAGTTTGCTCATGTGATAGAAAATTTTGAAACTTGGCTTTGAAGACGTTATATTTCATAGAGCTCTGAGCTGTGAGGCTCAAATGTGAGAACTTTCTCAGCACACAGCACTCTCCCCAATCTCTAATTATAGATCTGGTTGTTGGGTCATGCTTTCCCACACAACTTGATCAGATTTATCGAAACAGCAGTTTTTTTCTATCAGCCACAAACTTATTTATACAGGTCATCCAGCAACAGAGGCAGGGGGCTTAAGCGAAAGGGGGATGCGTGTTTGGCTGGTGCCCACCCTCTGCCTGTTGTCTCAGTGCCTCCTTCAGAGCCCCTGGGAGGGCGTTGTTGCCACCCCCACATGAGTTTATGACAGTTGCCCAAGGTCAAATGGCCAACAATGGTGAAGCCAGACCCGGAGATCAGCTCTGCCAGATTTTGGGACTCATAGTCCTAGTCCGAAGGCTGTTTTCTGTGAAAATGTGTTCGCATGCATTCTCCAATTCATCCGTCACAATAAGTAGGAATTCAGGTGTGTGCTCGTAGTGACCTCATTTTGTAGAGGGGAAACCAAGACTCAAGGTTAAATGCCTTGACGGACCCTCATGGCCATCGGTGCATGGTAGAACTTGCACTTGAATTTTCTGGACTCTAACTTCCTATTTTTCGTTTTGTTTTTCTCCATTTTAGTATGTTTAAAGAACAGAATCCCTCACCTTTCTATCCTTCCATCCATCCATCCATCCATCCATCCATCCATCCATCCATCCATCCATCCAGTCATCATCTTTTCAGTGCCTACTTTGACCAGGTCCTGTACTAGGTCTAGGTAGAGGACTACAGTGAGAGAAACCTTCAGGAGCCTGAGGTGTGATAAAACCGATAATCAATTACACGATAAAATGCTGTGATAAGTGTGGCCGGGGAAACGTGGGCGGAAGGAGATTAATCTGCCCAGCTGGCTGAGGGAGGCAGTGATACTCCGTCCCTGCGGTTTGAATGCTCTGCTTTGAAGAGTGTGCTCTGCGAGTATTTTTCAAAATCTCCTCCTAATTGAATGAGGCACCTGCCTCTGTGGCATCCTCGTGGGCGGTGGTTGAGCAGGAAGTCATCCTCCACGTGAATTAGGTTAATTTGGTGAAAATGAAATGAAAAGCTCTGTAATCTGGGGTGATGGGAAAGCCCGGGGAGCACAAAGCTGTACTTGCTGCAGAAGCTGCTAATTGAATTGTGACCTTGGGCGCTAGCTGGTTACATAAACCACCTCAGGTGAGAACTCCCGGGGCTGGCCCGGCTCACAGGAGCTGGGATGCCTGTTCTCATTAGGATCCGGGGTGCATCTCTGTAACTGCCCAGACACGTGGAGACAGGGCTGCTGTTCTGGAGTTCACATGGCCTAGGAGGACTCTGGGTGGACTTCCCCGAATCCTTGAAATTGGATGTAAAAATGTGCGTATATGTATATACGCAGTTCCCTGGGAGAAGGGCCATAGCTTTCATCAGTTTCTCGAAGTGGTCTCTGAGCAAAACACTGGAAAGAAGTGGTGATGTGGTTTCTGGTTCTTACTCAAGCAGAGGTTTGACTCAGTAGGCCTGGGGTGAGGCCCAGGACACTGTGTTTTGCTTGGTTTGTTTGGTTTTAGACTTCCAGGTGATTCTGCTCAGTCGATCTTGCGGACCATTGAACTAGAGCTCTGCTCCTCAAACGTCAATGAGCACGAGGCTTCTGTGGGTCGAGATTCTGATTCAGTAGGACTGAGATGGGGAAAGAGATTCTACTTTCAGCCAGCTTGGAGGTGATGCTGCTGCTGGGGGTGGGAGGGGACAGTGAACCACACTTTGAGTGGTAAGAGCCTAAAGGCAAGTTTTGGCCTGGGTCAGTCTTGGGGCATTGGTAAGATTCAAACCACATCCAATTCGTCTGCTTGGGATTGAGGTGAATTACTCAAGCCACTTCCCTTTGAGGAACATGGTTAGAAGGAAGCTGAGCGATTTCTTAGGGAGCGTGGAGTCCCTCTCAGCCAAACATGCTGTTTCCAGGAGCAGTATGGAGGGTGGAAAGAATAGCTCAGGGGTTAGATAGACTTAGGAATAAATCCTGGCCCCAATATTGATAATTTCTGGGTATCGTTAGGGATAATATCAGCTATAAAAACACACACCACACAATGATTGGCTAACAATGGCTTAAAACAATAAGGGTTTATGTTTCCTATATAACAAGAAGTCCTGTGGTAGTGTTGGGATCCTGGGGTCAGCTGCCAGTCATCGAAGACCCAGGGTCATTTTCTCTGCTCAACATCTCTAGCATGTAGCTCTCATGGGGAAGAGAACACGCCTCCCAGCATCTTGTCAGCATCTGAAACAGGAAGAAGGGGATGCTGGTTGGACCCCTGTTGCTTGGCCCTCCCAGTGGCGAGGAATGTGGGAAAAGGGTTATGAACATTTCCAACCTGTCTTCCTGAGAGCAGCAGGAGAGGGGCGCTTTGAGGAATGCTATTGGGTCAGCCGACAATAGGATCTGCCACATCAGGTGATTCTAGGGAATTTACTGACTCTTTTTGAGCTTTGGTTTTGCACTTGTAAAACAGGAGAGTGTGTGGTTCCCACACCAGCAGCAGCAGCATCGCCTAGAAACTTGGGTCCCACCCCTGACCTATGAGTCAGAAGCTCTGAGGGTGGAATCCAGTGATTTGTGCTTGTTCAAACCCTCCAGGTATTTCTGATGCGCACTCAAGTTTGAGAACCACTACCTTCAAGATTTCTGGGAAGACTGGGCAAGATTATTACTTAAGGCATTTGACACAGAGAGTGTTCATAACTTGTAGCCTGGGAGTTTCACATCTCGGACCAAAACAAACTGATGGAGTCTATTTCTTGGAATGCTGACTTGGAATAGGAAGTTTAGAAAACATCCAATAAAGAATTTCTAAGGTTTGTTCTGACTGGTGATGTCAACCCTCTAAATCCCTAGGATCCTTTTGAGAATCTGTTGACTAAGGGCACTAAGGAAAGGCTACTGAGCTGAAGAAAGAGGGAGAGCGTCCTCTATTCCTTTATTTTTCAAAAATGATAGCTTTATTGAGATATAATTCAAATACTGTGAGATTCACCCTTTAGAAGTAAACAGTTCAGTGACTTTCAGTATGTTCACTGAGCCTGGCAAACATCACCGCTATCAAATTTTAGATCATTTTAATCATCCCCCCCCCCCAAAGAAACCTTGTATCTATTAGCAATGGTTCATTTTCCTTTCCTCCCCCCAGCCTCTCTACAACCACTGATACAGTTTCTGTTTCTAAGGATTTCCTTTATCTATCTGTCTGTCTGTCTGTCTGTCTATCTATCTATCTGTCTGTCTATCATCTATCTATCTACCTATTTATTTATTTTTTACTGACTTGTTTACAAGGAAAAATTCCAAGACTGATGCTGACATCATTGAAGAAAATATCAAAATTCTAAGACCAAAGTCTCAACATGAGTTCATCCTGTGATATGGCTGCCAGTGGAAACAATAATAACAATGATGATTCTGTTTACTCTTGTTGACAAATGTGGCTCTGTTGTTCTACTGGGAATCAGAACATTTGGGTAAATTACTAAATGTCTGTGTCTTCAGTCTCATCTGTTAGGTGGAGGAGCTGACCTTTCCTGAATGATCTCCAGGGACCTCTGGTTCTGAGAGTCTTAAATTGCTGTTTTGTGCTAGTTAGAGTCAACTAGAAATTCTGCCCACAGCTCTGGGTCCAGAAGGACCAACTGTGGACATCCACTGAAATGGAAATAGATGACCAGGTGGGGAGGGTCCGGGAGCCTTGGCAGAGGAACCTGGGAAGTTACTTTAGAGGGCGGAAGGGAGTGGAGGTGTAGGAGCCCTGCCTTGAAATCTCATATCCTGGGGAGAGGAGGCAGATGGATTCCATGGGGCTCAAGGGGCAGCAGTGTGACCAAAGAAAGAAGCTTCCGATCGATGTAAGGGAAACCCTACAGCAGTCAGAGATATCAAACCTGGAATGGGCTCTTTGGATGGGTAGTGAGTTCCCTGTCACTGGCGGTGTGCTTTTAGAATGGTGACTCAAACACCCAAAGGGGGTTGGACTAGACGATCTTTCAGGTTTTTGCCAAAAATGTGATGTTTCAAATTTCTGAAAGTCTGAGGTCAAAGTGAAGTAAACGTGCATTAAAAAGTCCTTACCTTTTTCCTTCTTTTTTTTTTTTTTAAGATTTTTTCCCCTTTTTTTTCTTTTTAAATATATCTTTATTGATTTCAGAGAGAGGAAAGGAGAGGGAGAGAGAGAAACAGAAACATCAATGATGAGAGAGTCATTGATCGAGCCCACAACCCGGGCATGTGCCCTGACCGGGAATCGAACCCCGATCGCCTGGATCCCAGGCCGACTCTCAACCGCTGAGCCACGCCCGGCTGGGCCCTTTTTTCTTCTTTCGTGGACAACAGCCTATAGCAAATATTCACAGGTTTTGTTTGTAACTGTTGCCCATCTCCTCTTTAAATGGAGTCTTGCTTTGCCTATAGGGGATTTCTCCAGGGATGTGTGAAGAAAACAATTTTTTTGTGGGCATTCTTTCATCTTGGAGGCAGCCGCCACTTGGATTCAGAAGTGGCGCCTGTCTCAGTGTAATGGGAGAGACGCATGTAGACAGAACACACTGTGCTGGGGCCCAGGGGCCTTCGCGGTGGCCTCAGGAGGGTGGGGGTCCTCTGCTGGGGTAGCCAAGGAGGTCTTTGCAGCACAGAAGCTTGAGAGAGCCCTGGAAGAAACAAGGAGTCCCCCTTGAGGGCGAGGGCTGACCCATGTGGCTGGAGCTCCTGTTTGCAGATCCCCTATCAGTTTCCTTGGAACCCAGTCCTGATAAGAAGGGCGACAGTGGCTACATTTATCAAGCGCTCGGTCTGGGCAATGCCTGTTTAAGCACAAATTTATTTTATCTCACTGAATTCTCACATCAACCCCATGGGAAAGGTATTATTATTACTGTTATTATCTCTAATTTACAAAGGTGAGAACTGAGCCATGAACTGGCTAAATAGGTACACAGGGACAAACAGCGTTGGGCAGAAGGAAGGACCAGGGGACCTAGAAAGGCCTCATCAGGTGACAACTGAATGGCCTCAAGGGATGAGTAGATGTTGGTCAGGGGTGGAGACATTGCCCGTGGAGGAAGGAGCAGGTACTGTGCGACAAGGTGGGGAGCCGGAGGAGTGGAGATGCTTGGCCTTTCCGGGCGCCTGAGCACTGGCCCGTGCAGGTGGTGAGGAGTGGGCGGGAGATGCCCACCCAGGAGGACAGGCCGATCTTTGAGGCACTGTGTGTCCTGCTCTGAGCAGCCTGATTTTGCCTCCTAACACCGGCATTGAGGACTCAGGTGAGTTAGAAAGTCTCTCTCTCAAGAAGTTGATTTTCCTGTGACCTGTCCTGTCCCCCGGGCTCCCCGTCTTCACCGGTGGCGACGGGTTCATAAAAACTCCAGCCAGCCCCCCACCCGGTCTTTCCCTTTTGCATTGGCGGGTGGCTGGTGGAGCAGAGTTGAGGCTTTGGCACCAGAGGGACCCCCGTCTGGGTGCTGGTGTAGCTGGGTGCTCTGTGTAGCTGTGTGGCTTTGGAGGAGAAACCAGGATAAATGTACCGGTTTGCGAGGTTAAAGATTAGCGAGTACAGGCAGATGGGAGCGGTTCAGACACGGGTTTTCATTCTTCGTGCTGCATTATGGCTCTGAGCCGAACATCGACAGGGCACCTCGGAGAAGCAGCCCCTTCCCGAGCCCCTGAGCCCGAGCGGAGTTTATGACGGTCCCCCTGGCAGTTGGGTCCGCCCAGTTTCTTCTGCAGACAAATGTTTGGACTGAACTTCACCCTCTGCACAATGAGGAAACATGTTTTAAAGGCCTCACTTGTCAAAAAAAATACTTATAAAACAGATTTAACGAGACTTCTGGATACAGCGGGAGCTATAGGATTGGCTGCCCTGGCGAGCGAGGCCGAATGAAGCTCGGCTCCGGGGCTCCGGCCAGGCTGCGCTCCACGCCCGGGCCGCCCGCCCCGGCCCGTCACGTGCTCCCTGCCCGCGCCTCCTTTTACCCC
Source organism: Miniopterus natalensis (assembly GCF_054644295.1). NCBI lineage: Eukaryota > Metazoa > Chordata > Mammalia > Chiroptera > Miniopteridae > Miniopterus > Miniopterus natalensis. The sequence continues at coordinate 55,689,041 of NC_142092.1, forward strand.
CTGATAAACGCTTACCTGGATATTGCTCTCAGATGACGGGCTGTTAAACGCCCTGCAAGTATAAAACTATGCTGCAAAGTCATGGTCAGGAGAAGTCCAGAAAGTCTCCCGTTCAATGTTAAAGTCAGCTGAGTAGAAGCAGAACAGCAAAATCTTTCTAGGCCAACCCCTCCACTTTCTAAATGAGGAGACTAGGCCCAGGAAGGGGAAGGTGCTTGTATATTATGCATATTTTATAAGAACAGAAAAAAAAAAAGATAAGGCATAGGACAGGGCTTTATGCCGGGCGGGAGTTTTTAGACTCCCTTCCCCTTTCCCCTTTCCTGCTCCTTCACTTTTTCTATAAACAACAGTTTATCTTCCTAGTAACCAAATGACATTGGTAGCATGTTGTTTCCATTTTACAGGCACATCTAACAAGTCCCCCAAGGTCACAGGTCAGTTGGCCGCGTGGTGGCTGAGCCAGGAGTCCATGTCAGCTGTGCCTGGTGACAGAGCCTTCTCTCAATCTCGAAACCTTCTATAAGGTGAGCACACCGAGGCTTAGCAGGCGGAGGGCCTCTCTGCCTTCGGGAGCCGGTGGTCTGGGACTCAGGTAGAAACTGCCACCTGGGGAACCTTGGATCTCTCCCCAGGGCTACTGACTTCCACCCACCCCTGTTCAGCTCCTCAAAAGTCAAGTCTGGCTGCCAAGTCCTGTGCCTCCTTTCATTGTTAGGAGTATTTGGACTTCAAAAGGAGGGAGTTTAGGGGCCATGTGTGGCTTCTTTGGAACTGAGAGGGGGAGGACAGATGTTTTCCTGTTGAATGGGCAGTGGTAGGCGGAATTCCTGAATCTCTTCCTTAGCAACTTGCTCCTTGACCCTTTTTCTGGTACATAGTAGGTGCTCAATAAATAGTTGCTGAACGAATGAATGAACTGCATTGTGTCGACCCGCTAGCTCCTCATTTGGACGTTGGCTCCTGGTTCTCAGGGATAGGGCCGTCTCCTTCCCTCTGCCCTGCAGGGCCTGGCATGGTGCCCTGGCTGGAGAAGGCATCCCATGGGTACACACTAAACAAGAGGGTGCATGGTTTTCTTTTCAGGCCTCTGGTGCTGAACCACCCAGCTGGACTTGGTCTGGGCACAAATCTGGGCCCTGCTTTTGGAAGCGTTCTTGTCATTGTCATGCGCTTGTACAGGTGTCCCCGTAGTTTTGCCTTGCAGCCACCGGACCCCTCCAGCAGAGTCCTTGGCATCTATGAATGAACTCCACACACCGAGGGCGTCGTATCAGGCCGGGGACCTCACCGAAGGAGAACTGGAAACAGAAGGGGCCGGGGGTGCAAGAGTCACTGCAGGGCCAGGGGAGATGGCCCTCAGTCAGGAGGAAGGAGAAAGCCACCTGTGGAGGACTGTGTCCCACCCAAGAGCCCACTGGCCCTGAGAACATGGGATGCCCGGCCGACGCCATATGTTTAGCTGATACTAATGAAAATTGGTTAGTGATAACTGGATTCAGTTGGAAGGATCTAAAACATCACCCTTCCCCCAAACCCTTAGCAAGTGTAACCTTAGCAAGAGAGAGGTTTCTGACTGTTGTTGTTTTTTTCATGTAAGAAGTCAGAGTTAGTCCAGTCTGGGGTCGGCATGTGACACGGTCCCTCCTGTCCTGTTGCTGTTCTCAAGGTCACCTACCGGCCCAAGATGCCAGCTGGAACTCTGGCCGTCGTATCTGCACCCGGAAAGCAGGAAGGAAGAAAGTCAGAGATAAGGGCAAGCGCCCTTCCTGGAAATTGCGGACACTTTTCCAATTATATCTCGTTGATCAGAACTCAGTCGCTTGGCCCAGTGTAGCAGGAGGAGAGGCTGTAATTTATTCTGGGTGGCCATGTACTCAGCTAATATAAAGGGATTCCATCCCTGAGAGAGAAGGGGAAAGCAGATATTGGAGGGTAACTAGAACCAGTACCAGTAATATGAGCTTCCCTGCCCTCTATGCCAGCTTCCAAGCCTCTGGGCCAGAGGGGGTAGATATGGTGGCCAATTTAACTGTAAGGGACAAGAGGCTCAGAGGAGTGAATGGCTTGCTCAGGTCACAGCGCTGGATATTAGAGGTGCTGGGATTTGAACCCAGACCTGTCTGGGATATAAAACCTCAGTTGATCACTGGTCCTGCATTTTGACTGAAGTAATGTTTTCCTCTGAGCAGGAAGTGTGTCACTGCCCCAAAAATACAGGAAAATGGCCACTCAGGTGCATGTCCACTCAGCTGTTATTTACCTGCAAGGGCCAGCACAGAGGGGATGCCAGGACATTTTTTGCTGAGTGAATTTGTTTGTTAACTAGTGAAGCTAATTCACAGGGCCATTTATCACCCTGGGCATTCCCAGGACTCTTGTCTATGTGTCGGGGAGAGCCAGCCCACTGCACACACGTCAGGAGCACAGAGCCTTCAGAGACCTGTCTCTCCGTGACGTCCAGATCTCACCTGGCCCCGAGGTCCCAGGTGCCCTGCTAGACCCTGGGAATCTAAGAGGGGAAAGGTGCTGATGGTTTTGGAGCAACAGTGAGTCCTGCACTTTTCTAAGTGTATAATTACTCCAAGTCTGCTTAATCCCCAGACAACTTTTTCAGGTCATAATATTCCCATTGTACAGATGAGGAGACTGAGACCCAGCTCGTGAGTATGATTTTCCAAAGATCACACAGCTCAGTGGTAAAGCCAGCAAGCCAACCTGGGCTTGTGGGACTCCAAGTCTTTTATTTGTGCATCATTCAAGTTATTTATTTACTCACTTTTCAAATCTTCACAGGTTTGACAAAGTGTTAGTCACTGACATAGGTGCTTAGCATTACCCATGGCATCAAAGACCCAGGAGCTACATAAATGACAGTTAGGAAACCTGGTTGGCTCTGGTCACATATTACTCAGGCCCAGCCCCCTTCTCTTTGACCCCTACCTCCCAGTACCAACATACACACACACACACACACACACACACACACGCATGCACACACGCACGCGTGCACGCACACACACTTTCTGTTCAGCTCCCCGAACTTCTGCTCAGATTTTTTCAGCTGCTCACTCTCTGCGGTGAAGTTGCCGGGCTTTCACCCCAGGCTCTCAAGCTCCCCCTTCAGCAGCCACCTTTCCTTTTGTCACACCTTCCTCATTTGCCAAGGGCTGTGAAAGGGAGGCACCCGGCCTGGGAGCGTGTGCGAGGCTGAAGTGGATCAGCCCAGCTGGGAAGGGAGGCTTCCCTGGCCCCACCCTAAGGCTGGCTCTCAGGGGCTCTGGCAGTCGGAGGTCAGGAACCTCCCAGCACACTTCAGACCTCAGCACACACGTCAGGGGCAGCCGTCGAGCCGCGGGGCTGCTTTGCGTGGTTGCAAAGGGCTTTTCCGTCACTTTTTTATTGCTCCTGGCCCATGCCAGTCCCAGAAGGGCGGCTCATAGTGAGAACTCATTTCACAGCCTGGGGAGAGGAGGCCCTGCCAGTTCCAGGGAAGGATCTGGATGCAGAAAGCCAGTTCATGTCAGACGGGGGTTTCAGGTCTCCTCCAGGCCCTGCTCAGCTCTTCTGTTCACACATTTTCAGGAAGTCCTTCCTGCCAGACCCTTTTCTACCCACGTGCCCTCCTCATCTCCTTCTCCTGAGCTTGGGGCATGCTGCGTTCTCTTTGTCCTGGAGATCGCCATGCTTGCTCACCCTCTAGGACTCTTTGCCCCAGCTGGTCCCCCTGCCCAGAAGGCTCTTGTCCCCTCTCTCCAGGTACCTGGCTCCCTGTCACTCAGATCTCAGCCTAATCACCTTTTTTATGAGGTCTTCCTTGGGTACTCAGTATAGGAGCTACCTAGGCCCTGTCTTTTTAATGTTTTTTTGTTTTGTTTTGTTTTTTATTGTCTGCCCCTCTCCCCTTCCCCCAGTAAAATATTATGAGAGCATTGACCTCTTATGAAGGCAGGATGTGCTAGAATAGTGGCTCAGAGCAGAGGCTGGTGAACTTGTTCTGTAAAGGACTAGATGGTAAATATTTTAGGCTTTGAGGGGCCATACAGTCTATGCTGTAACCACTCAGCTCTGCCATCATTGTGTGTAAGCCGCCACAGACAATATAAATAGATGGGCGCGGCTGTGCTCCAATAAAACTTTATTGGTAAAAACAGGTGGTGGGCCCATAGACCATAGTTTGCACACTCCTGGTTCAGAACATTGATTGGTTCGAATTGGCTGAGCTGTGTTTGAATCCTACCTCTGCCTCTCCTTATCTTGGAATCCTGGGCAAGTTCCTCTCTTTCTCTGTGCCTCAGTTTCCCCATCTCATCTGTATACTGGACATAATGAGAGAAGTGGTCTCACGGATTGTTGTGAGCACACTATGCATATCTGGCTTGTTTGTTGCTCAATCTCCAGCCTCTCAAGAGGTACCTGAACAGAGCAGGGACAAATATATGTTAAATATATATTTGTTTAACAAATATATGCATTTGTTAAACAAATGAATGGCTGGACACCTACTGGGTTCCAGGGCTTGTGCTGGGCTCTGGGGAGATGTTGATGAATTGGAATTGGTTAGGCTCACTTCTCTCACCGTGCTCAGAATTTCAGGGCTGTGGCAAAATGGTTTTTATAGCAGGGGTAGCAAGTGCCACATCCCTTGGCAGGTGATATGGTGAGGGAAGGAGGGAGTGTTGGGGGCAGAGGAAAACTGAAGCATGCATGTGCCCTCTAAGTTGTAGCCATGGGCGATGCAGGTCCAAGTTGCAAACCTTCTGATTATTCAAAGAAGTTGGAAATTTGCGCTTGCAGGTGTAGTCTTGTAATTGTTACAAGAAACAATGGATTTGATAGAGTGAAAAGAAACGGAACCCAGACAACTCCCAGTGGTCCAAATGGACACAATGGCAGGTTGGGTTCAGCCATCCCCTCTCACAGGCCCATGTTATGGATAAAGAAACGGAGGGTCAGGGATGTAAAGCGGCTTGCCCACAGGTACACAGCGAACATGGAAAGGCTCTGGGGTCTGAACTCAGGCTCAGCTGACTCCCAGACTGTGGGTTCTATGCCAGTTGCTCTAATTGCCATTGAATGAAGAGGCAAGGGGTGGCTTGAGAGATCTGTTTTTGGGACTGGGAGCTCAGCAGCCCCTAAAATCTCACCTTTGCACTGTCTCCCAGCCTTGAGGGTTGGTTGCAGAGGGCTGACGTTGAAAGCCAGTCAGAGGAATGCCCGTCCCAACAGGACCCTACTCCTTGACCCTCCAGGGTGCCCCTTCACGTTTCCCTCCAGTACAGTCTCTGCTCATCTACGTGATTTCTGCAGTCTTGGCTTCAGTGTCCAGTCCCCTTTGGCAGAGGAGCCTGGGCCTCAAGGGTCGCCCTGCCCCTTTAAAAAAAAAAAGTCTTTATTGATTTCAAAGAGGGGAAGAGAGAAGGAGAGAGAGAGAAACATCAATGATGAGAGTCCTTGATCGGCTGCCTCCTGCACGCCCCCGACTGGGAATCGAGCCTGCAACCCAGGCATGTGCCCTGACCGGGAATCAAACTGCGATCTCCTGGATCACAGGTCGATGCTCAACTGCTGAGTCACGCCAGCCAGGCTCAAGGCCCCTTTTGCCCGTCACCCGAGGTGACCCAGGAGCAGGAAGATGGACGGAGGCCTGGATGTATGACTTCCTCCCTCAGTGCGTATGGAAGAGAGGGCACAGATTTTGGAGGCTGACAGGCCTGGATTGGAATCCTAGCTCTGTAGCCAGTTACCTGCTGGGTGACCTTGGATCAGCTCCTTCACCTCTCTGAGCCTCAGTTTCCTTGGCTTTGAAGCAGGTGCAAGAGTCTGTTTTTCTTCTTTCTTTTTTTTTTTTTCCAGAGATAATGTGTGTACTCTGGTGGCACACGGGCTGGAATGCTGTGGTCACGCACAAGCGGCAGGTCCCTTCCTCTCCTCTCCTTCTGCTCCGCCTGTCCTCTGCTGCTCCCGACCCGGCCGGCCCCTGCTGTGGCTCTCTTGCCTAGATGCTGAGAGAAGCTTGTGGAACCTGGGTGGGTCTCTGCCCCTGCATCCCCTCTCCCCAGTGCCAGGGCTGCAAGGGAAGGGTTTGGGCATAAATTACGCCCATCTGTTCCCTCCCTGCTGCGGGAGGGGAGGAGGGGGAAGCACATGGGCCGTGGTGGATGTTGTACTTTCCATGTGCAGCTGTCAGGAACAATGGAAAGGAAGAATTCGAGCTCAGTGGGGAGTCCACCCCACCCTGCCTCCCTGCCCCTAACGGGGCTCGCAGGAACCGAGCTCTCTGAGGGCTGCGATACTGGAGAAGACAGACCCCTCCTCATGCCGGCTCTCACGGCTACCCTTCAAATTCATCATTATTCATTCATAGCATCGTTCACTCATTTATTTATTCTTCAAATGTTTTCTGAGCGCATACATGCCCTGGGCCAGCCAAGGCTGTGGGCTGAGAATTGCGACCAGTGTCTTGCCTTTGAGAAGCTCCCCATTTGGTGGGTGAGACGACATGGTAACCGTCCAGCTTTGAGTGCAGTGTGGAGGTGTGTGCCCCGGGCTGTACAAATATAGAGCAGGAAAGGCTTCCTAGGGTCATCATTTGGTCCCAGGGAGTTACTATGGACAGAAGGAAAGTGCCCAGCAGACTGAGAGCCGGGAGTGCCTGGCAGAACAGCGCAGTAGGAAGTGTATTGGGGGGGGGGGGTAAGGGGCCCTTCTCTTTCCTCTGGCTTTCAGTTCTTTTCCACTGGATCCTCCCCATCAGCGTTTTTCCGTGTTCAGGTCTCTCAACTTAGAGAAAACTGTCCTCCACCTGATGTGTCTCTGTAGCTCCTGCCCATCAATTTCTTTCCCGGACAAATTCACCAAGTAAATTGCTATACACAGTGTCTCCATTGCCTTCCCTCCCGCTCACTCATTCTACCTCTCCCCTCACTGCTCCACTCAGACACTTCTGAGAAGGTCATCACGACCTCTACGTCCAGTATCATTTCCACTAGCGTTGGACGCGGTGGACCACCCCATCCTGCTAGACACACACGCCTCTCACGCTTTAGACAACAGACCCTGGGTTTGCTCTTTACATCCTTGGCTGCTTTTTCTCAGCCGCCTCTGTTGGGTTTCACTCTTGACTAGAGATCTTTGAATATTGGAATTTCTCAGGCTGGGATGTAGTTCCTCCTGTCAGCTTTATTTTTCTTTATCTCTGGGTTACCTAATCCACTCCCCAAATTTGATTACCATCTCTATACGGAAAGCTCCCAAACCTCCATCTTTCTGCAAAGACCTCTAGCTTCAGACCATTGACCTAAGATCCTACGTAGCATCTCCACTTGGTTATTGCCCTAACTGAACAACTGAATTTGACACCCTCCTGCCTGTCCTGGTCCCTTTCAGGCAGTGGCTCCATCACACACCCCACAGTGCAGGCCAGAGACTTGGGTGCTATCTTTGGTCACTTTTCTTTATCATCCCCCCTCATCTTAACATTGTAAGTTCTGCATCTTGGGGAAACTCTCAGTCCTGGGTAACCAGAATGGTTGATCATTTCACTAAAATGCAAAGTTAAAACTCCAAATCTCTACCATAACTTAAAAGGCCCTGTGTGATCTGACCCCTGACTAGCCTCATCTTGCCCCCGTCCTCTACTTGCTTTTGGGGTTCCAAGCTATATGCGTTCCTCAGTCAGATCATTTGTGCATCCCACTGTTCCTTGCATCCAGAACATTCCTCCCCTTTTGCTTAACTCCTTTTACCCTTCCAACATCAGATTAAATATCCCATCCTTTGCTCAGAGAAGCCATTCTTGACAACCCTAGAATAGATGAAGCTGGTCCCCATTATACCTTTCTCATAGCTCCTTCCCAGTAGTAATGGCGTGATTAGTCACCATCCATCTCCTCATCAAGAATGTAAGTTGCCTGGCAGGGCGTGGCTCAGCGGTTGAGCGTCGACCTAGGATCCAGGAGATCGGGGTTCGATTCCCGGTCAGGGCACATGCCCGGGTTGCCGGCTCGATCAATGACTCTCTCATCATTGATGTTTCTATCTCTCTCTCCCTCTCCTTTCCTCTCTCTGAAATCAATAAAGATATATTAAAAAAAATAAATACTTGAACTCATAGGCAGTGGCCTGTTTGTGAAGCTTTGGTTGAGGCGACACAGGCAGATGTATGTTCTGGAGAGAATATTTGGTGGCTCTGTCGAGGACAGATTGGAGAACATATGTCCATTTAGGGAGACTGGCTGGATGCCTTTGGGCATTTTAGGTGGCATGAACTTATGAGTGAGTTGGAGTGGGGAGGCTGTAGCCTTATGAGGTTGACTCTTCATGGCTTAGAGACTGACCGCATATGGACAGTGACGAAGCTGGAAGGCTGAAGATGCCTATCAGGTTTTGTTTGGTGATTTGGGTGTCTGGGTGAAGGCCACATGATTAGGGATGATAAATTCTGTTGTGAGCATGGTAAACACAAGGAATTGGTCAGTGTGGCTACTGGGATTTCTTGAGTTCTGGTCCCCATATCTTTGTTAAAACTACATTTTCTTGCTCTGTCCTTGGATCCATTTTATACCCCCTCACCCACCCCCATACCCTGCAACCTCCCAGCTCCTGGCAGGAAAGAGCAAGAGTCAGGGAGAGTCAAGGAGAGAGAAGCATTTGTAGGACTCATGGAGTGCTTTAGCCCAGACAAATGGACCGAACTCTGGACTGGCAGTTAGGATGTCTGGGTTCCATTCTCAGTATGGTGCCTCACCAGCCCTGGGACCTTGGGCAAGTTTACCTCTCTGGACCTCCCCCCGCCCCCACTTCCATAGGGCATTGAAGTAATGCAGTGGCTCTCAATCCTGGCTACATATGAGAATTATCTGGAGAGGTTTAAAAAATACAGACGATCAAGTCCCACCATCGAATAGAAATTCAGATTTCATTGGACTAGGGTGGAACAAACACTTGGGCATTTTTTAAAGCTCTCCAGGTTAATCTTACATGCAGCCAGCTTGAGACTACTTGATCTGATGATCTTAGAGACTTTTCAACTCAGAAAGTCTGACCCGAGAATGGCCCTCTTTGGGCACCCGGGTGCCTGGATTGACCTGCCTTCCATCTCCATACCCTAACTCACCTGTATCTCATGGTCTTGGCCTTGAACTTGGGCTCTGGGCTAGCAGCAGAGGCAGTTTTCAGCTGAGGCTGGGAAGCAGAAATGCACAGTCTGTGGAGAGAGGGGGATGGAGCGGGAGTTCTGGGAGGAGGAACAGATTGAAGCTATTAACATTTGATCAGTTTGGTATTGTTCTTCTGGAGACCACAGCTTATGAGGCTGCTTAATAAATGTCTGGTCGGGGTCCAATCCAGAGCCGCCAAATGGGTGTTGCTATGGTTTCTGAAGAGGTTGTTTCCCACACAAGTTACTGCTTCCCACCCTGAACTGTGAAAAACCAGCATCTTCCCTCCGTTCCTTAACTCTGACCCTTCCTGGATGAGCCTGTCGTAGGAGAACATCTGGGCCTGGGGCCACATAGTGGCCCCGGTGGGACTGGCCGTTGGTGGCACCGTCTGTGCCAGCTCCTGACAGTAGCCCCGTGTATCCTCACACTCCTCCTTTCCAGGTTCCTGTCGCTCATCCCATGCCCGGGTTTCAGGGTCCCTGGGTATGACCCTGTTGCCCTTGATCTTGGGAGAGAAGTGGTGGTCGGAGGCTGGTCTGGCAGGCAGTGTGTGTGCATGTGTGGGTATGTGTGTGTGTGTGAGGTATATGCTTGCACACGTGAGCGAGTGTGTGGGTACCTGTGACTGAACGTGTGTAGGTGAATGTGCGAACGTTTTTGTGTAGTGTGTGTGTTGGTGCTTGAGTTTATTTGTCAGTGGGTGAGTGTACACTGGGTGTGACCCTGTGTGTGTGTGTGTTTAAGGATGTGTGTATGAATGGCAAGAACTAGGAGGAATTATCCAGCCAATGCTGCTAAATCTTCAAAACATGCATTATGACACATTTAAGACAGATGAACACTTATAAAGCCCAACATAAAAACACCCATATAAATAACCAGCTGAGAGAGAAAACTTCACCAAACAGTTGAAGCTTTCTGTGCACTCTTTTCTGATTGTAATCCACCCCGAGGAGTGGTGGATTGGGGGTTTATTCTTCCCATAATGACGCTTCCCCCCTTTATTTCAATAGAGAGGCTCCTTCCACCCTTGTATCTTTCTGTAAAAAAGCTAAATAAGCTGCGCATGTGCGTTGGGCTGGGGGTTATAAGGAGAGGATGTGGGGCGGTGGAGACTGGAGAAACCTCGGAATCAGGAGCACTTTGAAAATGTGGTGTCACCTTCCAGGCGTGTAACTGACGGCGAGCTTCCTAACCTCCCTGAGCCTGTTTCCCATCAATGAAATGAGGTAAGGATGAAAGGCAATGGCACATAGGTGGAGCTCAATCATGTTTAATTTTTAAAAAAATTAACCATTAAAGAGGAGGCAAGAAGGCAGCCAACTGTGCAGAAGGAAAAAAACAAACCAACGACTGGATACATATTACTCGGGCATGGGGAGGTATGCTGGCTTCAACTGGGTTCTCCCTCCTTCCCTCCTTCCTTCCCCCCACCCTTTTTTTGGTTAGTTTTTGCAGTGTTTTCCTGTTTTGCAGGTTCTGTGTCTGTGCAGTAGGAAACTCGAGTAGGAGCAATCTTGCCCCAGCCGAGGTCTTTAGTTGAAGGTCCCCTGCAAGCTCGCTGCTAAATAAAACGACATGTAAAGAGGATCCTTCGAGATGTGGTGGATTTTGAATCCATAACCAAGGTAAGTGAGCATCCCAAACAAATCCTGGCCGTCAGGCAATACCTGAGCTAAAACACAACTGCCTGACAATTGAGGCCGAGATTCAGGTCTTAGATCCTGTAAGGAATCAGGAGGCCTCTACTGGTTTGTTCTTCCATTCAGTCATTCACCCGGTTACATCCTGCGTTTCAAAGGGGAAAGAGATCCCAGTGGGAGAGAAAGGCAAGGAAACAGGTAAAGACAAGACATTTGCTGGTATCACTGGAAATAAACAGCACCGTTGGGAATTCATGGTCTGTACTCCGTTGATCCTGCTCCGCATGTCTGTGCTCAACAATGACCGTGCACCTCAGGTTGTACTAGACCACGAGGAACTGAGAACTAGAAGACATGAGACGCCGACTAGGTGGTATAAAGACCAGATAAATGCGAATAATTGGCTGATGGAAGAGGGACAGAAAGACACTGCCGTTTATTGAGCACTTATTTTGTACCAGGCCCTGTGGGGGCACTTGGCCTAAATTGATCCTTACAATAGCCACTGAGTGAATACTATCCCCATTTTATAGGTGAACAAACTGAATCTTAGGTTAAAGCGTTCAGTAAATATTGGAGCAGAGAGTCAAACCCAGGTCGTTCTGACTTTCCGGCCCAGCACTGCTTTCTGAAAATCATTCTGTGACAAGGGAACTATAAGGTGACGAGTGTAAGGTAGTTTCCAATGAATAAGAAAGCAGGAATCTGATACTGACATGAGTTATTGAGAAAATCCAATGTAAGATAAAATATTTTGGTTAGCATTTGTCTAAGAAAGCTTTGGAAACCCAGTTGTATATTTGGCTTTGAAGGAGTGGTCCTTTCATTCCAGGAACCTCAGCTTTTTTATTTACTGAGCCTATAATTTAAATCATATATTCCTCGTACAATGTTGAGGGAAGATACTTGAGACAAAAGAAAGAGGGAAGTAATATCATCTGTCATGGCCAAGGAGCTGAAATCCAAGTTTTATAATCCCTTCTAAACAGCTCTGAGCTTTTATGATTTGCTAGAATCACAGAAAGACTTATGTGGCCCAAGTGGGGGGAAAATGCCTTGATTGCTAAGGCTGCAAAGAGATTTTTCAATTACTTCATAGTTTGTTTTTTTCATAGTGTTGTTTTTTTTTTAATTAAAAAAAAATTGTTTTGAGTCCCAAATGATCTCCACAGTTTCCTTAGATGGGATTAGACATGAGTTTCAAGTTTGCAGAGTTCAACTAGTTTGGAGTTTCCTGTGTCCTAAAAATGTCTTTAATTAAAAGCAAGGAAAAAAAAAACCCACACTTTTTTTTTTTTTTTTTAAATCCTCATCAAACTCAAAAATGGCTGAAGGGATTTTATTCAAACTTTCCCCCAAAATTCACCTTTTGCCAAGACCCAGCATGGAAAATTTCAGCCCAAAAGGATCACTCTTTGGCAAGTTACCCGAGCTAATGAAAACAGAGGGGCATAAAGGGAGTCTGTGTGCAGCTCCAACTGTAGTGGTCACTGGAGTCCACATTGTATGAAAAGAAGGGCCTCATTCAATAGACCCCCTTTCAAGTCTTTCTTATCATCAATATGGATGAGACTTGGATTTGAAGTGGCCACCGAACAAAAAGCACTTACTTTATGAATACAGTTTGGGTAGTGACATTATTTCACATGGCTTTGCTCAGCTATGATTGATTTTGGAATAAAGTTATTGCAGATGGAAAGGTAAGAATTGTTCCGAGGAGCACCGATGCATGCATTCATTCATTCACTCACTCAGTCATTCACTCATCTATTTTACGAGCGTTTACTGAGTGCCTGCGATGTGTGTGGCGCTTTAATAGATGCTGGAAGTTCTATGGTGGGGAAGTAGATGTGGTTCCTGTGCTCATGGGTTTATGGGGAGAGGGGAAGGAAACCGTTAAAGTTACAAATTGTGACAAATTCTATGGGGCGACAGAATGGGGTGCTGAGATAGAGAAAGTCAGGAGTGGTGGTGGCAGGGGATCTGTATCTTTTGGGAGGCCTGTGGAAGTCTAACACCACGCCTGCGAGTCCTTAATGGGAAATAGAGCTGAATCACACCTTGATTCCGCCCCCAGGGTGCTCCCAGACCAGTGGGAGAGTGGGCAGGAAAGCAAGGAGCTCCCATGTCATGTGCAGTCATGTGCAGTGTCTACTGGAGGGATGGGGAGGAGAGCTGAAATTGCTCGACTGGCAGTGGCCAAAGAAGTCATCTCTTAGGAAGGGACAATTCAACAGGCATTGTTGGGAACAGAGATGAGTGAGAATCAGGGCTCCCTTCAAGGAGCCTCCGGTCCAGTCTTGCTTCCTGACTCACCTGCCTGAGGGCCTGGAGCCCGTGGTGCCTGGTCCACCTCTCCAGCGGCAAGCATGGAGCTTGAGTCAGAGGGGTGCTTAGTAAATGGTGGGTTCCTCTCTCTGTTGTCTCAGAGGGACTTCTTTGGGTTTAGCCTAGGGGTCAAGGGTTTGCCCTTTGGAGTAGGACTGCCTGGGTTCAAATTCCAGCACTAGTACTCTCTAAGCTGTGTTACTTTAGGCAAGTTACTCTCGGTGCTACAACGTCCTTACATATAAGGCAGTGATCATCACAGTACTGATGTTGTAGGGCTGCTCTGAGGACTAAGCGTGGTCTTGCTCTATAATCACCAAAGGCATGGCCAGCACACATCATCCCAACATGTCTCTTAGTGCTGGCCCTCGCTTTCCCAGAGCCCACTCTTCATTCCGTCCAGAGAGTATGGGTGGAGTACTTTAAATGTCATGCATTGTGCTGGGGATTTAGCAACGACCACGCCAGACCCTGGGGTCTCCATCCTAGAGGTGGTTAAATTCCCAAATCTCTCTAAATGACAGTTCTTTGCCTCTTCGACCCAGTTAAATGGCTATTTGTTATCTCTGTAAGACCAAAAAAATTAGGGGTGAGTGCCTGTTCATTTTTCATTAGCACATCTGGCTTTTAGGTGAAAAACTCTGCCAGAAATTTTGAAATATCTTGTTACTTTCAACATCAGAAGGCTGGGAGATTTCCCATTATTAATTGGAAGTAAAAATTTCATCGTGGCCCAGAGCAAGGGCGAAACTGTGATTTCACAGGTCAGCGGAAAGCTCACCATGGCTGTTCTTGCTTGGTATTAATTTTAGTTAGGGAGAAGGAAGACAGAAGAAGGTGGTTTCCAGAATAATAAATCAATGTGGTCATGTAAGAGCCCTTGCAGGAGGCTACTGAAGTGGTAGGCAAGCGTTGCCCACGTGTGGACTCGGGCCCTCTTTTCATCTCCCCGAGCCTCAGTTTCCCTTTGTGTAAAACTAGGAGAGCAGACCCTCCAGCGTGGGGGTGGTTTGAGAATTAAACGAGAGTGTGCCCATGGAAGCGGGTCAGTACTTACAGGGCACCATAGTGTTCACCGTGGGCTTTGCTCTTGACCCTGGAGATGTGGCCTCGCCAGGGGACAGGGACACTTCCTCCTTTCCCATGTGCTGGGTCTCTGGCTGGGTCAGAGGTAGTGGCAGTCGGGAGGAGCTCCGAGAAAGCCTGCAGGGGCATCAGGTAGGTGGCTGGATAACCTGCTACCGGGAAGTCTATATTGTCCCCCTGAAAAACTGGCAGCTCTTGGCGAGAATTTCCCCCATTTTCTTCAGGGAGCTTGTTTTTGTTTGTTGCCACAGGTTTGCAAATCTTTGCAATGTGCAGTTGCCAACGGGGGTATTGGGGCTGCAGAAGGGGGGACCTGATTTGAGTGTGTGTGTGTGTGTGTACAGTGGTGTGTAAACCTGGGGCCCTGCAGGCTTTTTTAGTGCCCCCTTGGTGTGTGCCTCCCCACCTCCCCTTCCCAGCATCACCCTCCCCTTCCCTCTCCTTCTGCCCCTGAATCCTTCCTTTCCATCTCCAGGGAGGCAGGACACAGAGCCCAGGCCGGCCCAGTGCCCTGGAGCCCGGCTGCCCGCCACCAGCCTTGCCCGGCCTTGCAGGGCTGTGCCCGGGGTCAGCGGGCCTGGGTGGTGCGCTGGGTCCGGAGGTCGCCAGCCCGCCCGGCCCCGGCCCCGGCCCCGGCCCCTGTGCGCGCAGCAGGCCGCGCGGCCCGCCGGCCCGGGGAGCTGACCAGGCCGCGTGTGAGCGCCGGGATTCCTGCTCCTGCCTTAAATATGCCGGTTATTTTTATCCCCCTACGTCAGGCAGCGAAGGCCATCCCACCAGTGGCCTCGGCGGCGGCTACACAATGTTTCCCTTTAGTCGGGAGGGGAAATGGAGGGAGGCCAGACTTCCTGATCACATGGTGCTGAAGTCAATGAAAAAAAATTAAGGGGGACCCCTCCCTTTTTCTTCCATGCCTGATCCAGGACACCCCCCCCTCGGCCCGCTCCCCCCACCCAGCCCCCTCGGCTCCGTGCGTCCCAGAGAGGCTCGGGCTCCAGGCGCAGGGCCAGCCAGGCAGGAGAGAGAAAACATAAACACGAGATTGTTGCAGTAATTGGTGGCTCTGAAAACACTGAGGAAATGAGAGGCTTGTACGAAACATCAGCCGACAAGAAACGGGGTGATGTCAGACAGCCTTCCAGGATTAGAAACCCTTAAAAGCTCCGAGCCGGCGGCCGCTGCGGAAAGCGCTCTGCCGTCCCGGGGAGGGAGCCCGGTCTCACCGCCGCCAGGTGCTCGCCGCCCTCCCTGCCTCCCTCTCTCTCTCTCTTTTCCTCTCCTTCATTTTCTCTCTCTTTCTCCTTGTTTCCCTGTTTCTCCTTTCTCCCTTTTCTTCCTTCCCTCCCCCTTTCCTTTTCTCTGCCCCTTTCCCTTCTGAATGAAAAGGAAAGTACAAGACCGCGTGAAACCATTTCCATTGCTAAGATACCTGGTGCTTTTACACCTTTCTCTTACTTTGATGCACCAAACCAGACTAAACCCTGCGATAAACCCAGGGGGGCCGGCCGGCACCTAAGTGCCTGCTGCTTGACTTTGCTCGAACTTTCTCTCCCTCTCAGCCCTGGTCCTATCCCCGCTTTGGGGTTAGAGCTCCTTTCGCGATGATGTGCTGACAGTGGAAGGGCTGGAAATAAGTGGGCAGCGTTTGCCAAGAAAACGGGATTAAATCCCTGCACAAACCTGGCTGTTTCAGGGGAGAATATAGATCTCCCAGTCACCTGTCACCCGGCCACCCAGCTGACAATGCAGCTGCTGCCACCTCACTTTCTTTCATGGTAGGAGAGAATGAAGAAGACCAAAAGTGTGAGCGTGCGTGCACACACACACACTCACACACACACTCACACACACTCACACACACACACTCACGCCTGGTTCTCTCCACTCTGCCCCGGCCCACAAGGCAGGATAGCTCACAGTCAGTGGGCAGGGGCTTGTGCCAGGGCCACCTGGAACCTGCCTGCATCTTTTAAGTTGGAGGCCAAGTCTCATCTGTTCAGTGGCACAAAGGAGCCGCCTGTCGGGCTCGCTCCAGGATTAATGAGACATCTTTGGAAAGGGCTTGAGCCCCTACAACCGAAGGCACCCACGGCACCTTTTCAAAGGATGATTTATGTCCAGCTTTACCCAAATAGGAACCAAAAGAGGGTTTTCTGTTTTCTCATCTTTAGAGCAGATGAATTTAGCACCTGGGTCCTTGTTTTGGGGCATTTCATAAGCTTTAGAATCTGCCTTATTAATTGCTCTGTCATCCTCTACTGTGAGGACAGGTTTCCCCTCCCTCTTTCTGAGACCCAGATAAAGGTCACATCAAGGTCGAGTCTATACACCCTTGGAGGAATTGAACCGGTTCCAAAGACTTGGGTTCCCTTTACCAATGCTCATGGTGAGAACAACACCCCTCAGCCTGAACCCCTTCCCCACACACTCATAAATCTTGTGGTGATTTAGTGCCCCTGGTGCTTGAAGCTCCAAGCTGTAGTAATGTGAGCCAAGTGTGCTTTTTGGTCTGGTCCAATATACCTGTGGTTATGCCACCCACCAAGAGGTAGATACCAGCCCCTGTTTTCCAGTTCTCATGGGCACATTTTCCATCTTTGATGTTCCCCTTATGCTCTGCGCATCCCGAGGGGAAACCTCATCACCCTCTCCCAGTTTTCTGGTGTCCCTGTGTGAGGTCATGGGGTGTCTCCACTCCCTCCACTTTTCAATCTAGGAAGTTTGGGCTATTCTTCGTCTATTCGTGCTCCCTCCTCATACACATCAAGGTCAACAGATCTTGCTGTTATCCCCCTAAAATCTCAGGTCCTCTGATGCTCTTCTCCATCTCCTGGAATAAAAAACTGCAATGGCTCCTAAGGTTGACCCTTTCTCTGGGTGCCTGGGAGTCTCATAGTTGGAGTTTAAACCCCAGATTTGCTACTTAGTAGCATCACAACCTCAGGTGAAGTACTTGGCCGCTATTAGCCTCAGCTTCTCATCTATAAGTGCGGATAACGACAGACCCACCCCAAAGGCTTGTTGAGAGGATTAAGCCAGATAAGGCACGTGAAGGACCTGGCCCAGTGCCTGCCACAAAGGCGCTCCGAGAACAGCAGCCGTTAGTTATTACACGCTACACAGGTGCTTCTCAGACCCCACCTCGCTGCAGACTCACCTGAGGGCTAGATCCCTGGGCACCGCCTGCAGCTCCTGATTCAGTAGGTGCAGGGTGGGGCCTGAGGATCTGCATTTCAGATGAGCTCCTGGTGATGCTGAGGCTGCTGGCCCATGGGCCACACTGAGCTGCAGTGTGGACAAGTCAGATCTGCTTGTATCTCTGGCTCCTCTTGTCCACACTCCTTGGCAAGACCCATGTGGACTTTTTTCTCCTGGTCCAACGCATCCCTCTAGCCTACTCACATCAAACTTTTCCCCATTTGCTCAGTTCCCTACCCCTCCAGGCCCAGTGCCTCTAGAGCTGCCTCTTTGCTGGGAATGTCCCTTCCCCCTCTTCACTGCCTTTTGAGCTTCACCCCCTTGAGGTCTAGTTGCAGGGCTCCCTTTTCTCTGAAAGCCTTTCTGGCTTTTCTTCCCAGAGCCACCCTCCTCCCTCTTCCATGCTCTGTGCTCCACTCAGACTTTCCCGTGGTGGTCACTGGATTCTGAATAATGATCTATGGATGTGCCTCTCTCTCCCACAGGTCAGCGGGCTCCTCCAGGCAGGGCCCAGGTCTTGTTTGTCCCTGTGTTCTAAGGGTACACACAGCCCCTGACTCATAGAGGGGCTCAGTAACTGTTTGTTGACTGAATAAGAGGATGAATGAACCAGCAGCCCAGCCTCTAGGAAAATCGCAGCCCATCTGATAGGATTGTGGGGTGCTCTGTAGCCTCAGACAGGCTCCTCGGCCCCCAGCTTCCAGGGCTCCGTCCCTGACCTGATTTAGGGAGAGAATGCTGTTATCCCTATAATTCTAAACTCCCCCTCCCTCCACACCACTGAATCACCCTAACATTATTTTCCCCACTCATGAGAGGGTGATTGAGACTGGGAGAGAGGAGGTGATTAGCAAAGGTTTTGTAGCCCAGAAGTGGGAGAGCCAAGCTCAGGTCATTTGGATACAGAGATCCGGTAACCCCACCAAACACACACACACACACACACACACACACACACACACACACACCCCCCCCCCCCCTAGTAATTACTTCTTTATGGAGATTAAGGCCGGCAGCCAGTTCTACAAGGGCCTTGCCAGAATGTTCCCTTATGGCAGTTGAGTTGGTTTGGTACTTGTCCAGGGTTACTCCCCAGTCTTTAGCTCTGGGCTTGGAGCTTCCAGAGCATCTTCCTTTTCAGTCAAGCCTGATGGTACAGAGATACCAGTTCCCAGGATTCCTAGACTGGCTGAGATGGAAAGGCTGGGCCATCATCTTAATCAAACCTACTTTGCCCACATGTGGCCAGGTTGAGACACAGAGAGGGCTTTGCATGGGTCTAATATCTCATAGCTTGTGAGTGAGCATCTGAGTCTGGCCTATAATCAAGGCAGAGCTCCTTCCCTTTATCCTGTGAAAGTTTATTGGGATACCTATGTTAGGCCAGGTGCTCATAGTTTTGAGATTTTTCCCCCCGACTTGACCCCTGTGATCATGACAAGACTCTGAAACAAGAATTCAACTCTGAAGTTCTTTAGACAGAGAGCTGGGGTGGACAGGCCCCCTGACACAAGCCCAGGGAATGCTGCATTGTCTGTAGTTGCCATCTGGCTAGCAACAAGGGCAGAAGCAGGTTTTGACCTTTGGCAGGAATGACATATCCTAGGCGGCCATCCCCCTCTGCATTCTTGACGCCTCCAGATGACGCATAACTAAGCATCATCATCAGGGTCACCCTCTGTTCACATATTAAGTCTCAGGGAAGTCTGATAGCCTCATTTGATATACCAGTTATTAGCTGAGTGGGACTAGCAAGTGATGGAACCTCTCTGAGCCTCCATGTACCTGCCTTTAAAATGGGGATAAATGAAGTACCTGCCATGCCTACATCACCAGGCTGTTGATATGAGTCATATGGGTCTGTATATGTAAGGAGGGCTCTGTGGAGCCATT
Organism: Miniopterus natalensis; assembly: GCF_054644295.1. Taxonomy (NCBI): domain Eukaryota; kingdom Metazoa; phylum Chordata; class Mammalia; order Chiroptera; family Miniopteridae; genus Miniopterus; species Miniopterus natalensis. The sequence continues at coordinate 55,708,353 of NC_142092.1, forward strand.
ATAACATGCAGGTTGTTAACATGATTATTACTGGTCTTGGGCCAGCTGGAAACAGTTCAGAAAGCCAGATTCCCAAGACCGAGTGGGGCAGGTGGGCATGGAGGCAGAGGAGGAGAGAAGAAACCACATCTACACGCTTGCTGGGCACCCTGTGCCTGACACTCCACGAGGCACCTTCAATTCATGCTCTCACAACCCTATGGAGTAGGCATTTGTGGTGCATTCCACGGTGGCCCCCCAACCCTGGAAACCTGTGAATTTTACTTTATTTGGAAAAAGGGTCTTTGCAGCTGTAATCAGGTTAAGGATATTGAGATGAGATCACCCTGAATTATCCAGCTGGGTCCTAAATCCAATGACAAGTATGTCCTTATAAGAGACATAGAGAGGAGAGACTCGGGGAGAAGAGAGGAAGTCTGTATGAAGACGGAGGCATGTTCGAGCGAGGCAGGTAAAGGCCAAGGAACACCTGGAAGGCCAGAAGCTGGAAGAGGTAAGGAAAAGGTCGTCTCCTGGAGCCCTCAGAGGGAGAGCCACCTGGCTAACACCTTGATTTTGGCCTTCTGAGAGAGTAGATTCCTGTGTTTTAAGCCACCAAATTTGTGCTCATTTGTATGGCAGCCCTAGGAAATTCATACAGCCTTCTCTTTACCTCATTTAACAAATGAGAAAATTGGATTAGAGAGGTTAAATGCCTTTTTTGAAGCCATCTAGCTAATAGGAAGCTACACTTCAAGCTCAGGCTCCTCGGACTCCAAAGTCAGCACTCAGAACCCCTTCAGGGAGATGCGGGAGCATATGAGGGATGCAGAGGTATGTCTCTTAGGATGAGAAACTAGACATCTTTTTTTTTTTTTTAAATATATCTTTATTGATTTCAGAGAGAGGAAAGGAGAGGGAAAGAGAGAGATAGAAACATCAATGATGAGAGAGTCACTGATCAAGCCCGCAACCGGGCATGTGCCTGACCCGGAATTGAACCCCGATCGCCTGGATCCTAGGTCAACGCTCAACCGCTGAGCCACTCCCGGCCGGGCGAAATTAGATATCTTGAGCTGAGGAAAGATAGAAAGTGGTCTTTTCATTTTCAAGGCAGATCTTTCAAGCCAGAGAATTCCCTATGAGAAACGACTCTGCTGCACATCCCACCCAGGTGGTGGAGAGGAATTTCAGGGGAGTTCTGGTGGTTGGATTTTCAGAGATGGTTCCAAGGCCTATGGCTTTGGGACACACTGGTTGAGCAACTCATCTATAGAGGGACCTAGACAGTAATCTGCCAGTCTCAGCTTGGAAAAACACAGATTTTTCCCTCCTCCCTTTTTGTTTCTTTTTTAACACAAGCCAGGCTGGGAGGGGCCTCAATAAGGAAGGAAATCAATAGGAAATGCCTTTAGAAAATGAGATTTTTCCGAAAGCATGTCATGTCATCATTCTAGCTGCAAAGGTTTGGGCCCTGAAATTTGAAACAGGAAATAGGAGAAACCAAAGGCAGCCAATGAGAGGACAGCGCAGAGGCCCCCTCGTTCAGAAGCCGGCTGTGGCGATAGGGCTGGCAGCTGTGAGTAGGGAGCCAAGTCACATGGAGGCCAGTCGAGCGAACAGTGGGTGTTGGCTTGGAGAAGAGCAATCTTGGGTAGGATGAGAGTTTTCTTCATACAACTCAATGGCTGTCATGTCGCAGGGGCATAGGTGTGTTCCAAGGGGGCCCAAGGGGATGCACTATAACCATTGGTGTGGATACATCACAGGAGCTAGGGGTTTAAATCCCTGTTTCACTTGTTACTAACTGGGGCAAGTTATTTAAGCTTTCTGGCCTCTGTTTCCTCATTTGTAATGTGGGATTAACAGTCATACTTTCCTTGTAAGAGTTAGTGAGAGGATTACATTTTATTTAATGTCAAGTTCTTGGAATAGATGTTAGTAAGCATATAATAAGATGTTAGTTATTTTTATCTCTTCTTGGAGAGGTCAAGGAAGTCTTTCTAGGGACACTGAACTGGGATTTAAAAATGGGGGTAGGCACCTTGGCCTGTGTGGCTCTGTTGGTTAAGAGTTGTCCTGTGCACCAAATGGTCGCTGGTTTGATTCCCAGTCAGGGCACATACCCAGGTTGCGGGTTCTATCCCCGGTTGGGGTGCATGTGGGAGACAGCTGTTTGGTGCTTCTCATATCGATGTTTCTCTTTCTGTCTCTCGAAATATCAATTAAAAAATATATAAAATAAAAACAGGAGCAGGCATTTGATATGTGGAGGCAGGTGGGCGAGGTCACGCCAGGCTGAGGGACAGTAAACAGAGACAGGGAGAGACCCACACAGGTGTGTTTGCTCCATGTGGTGTAGAGTAGCAAAGGGAAAGCAATGAGAGAAGGGCCTGGCGGGGCCAGTGCAGGAGGGCTGCGGTCTGAATTAGGAGCTGGGACGTAGTCCTGTTGGTCAGTGCTTCTCACACTTGAGCCTGTATCAGAATCACCTGGAGGGCTCATTGGAACATGCAGGGCTCGGCCCCACCCCAGAGGTTCTGAACCAGCGGGTCTGGGGTGGGGTCTGAGAATTTGCATTTCTAACAAGTCCCCAGGTCCTGCGGCTGGCTGGTTCAGGGGCCACACTTTGAGAACCTCTGCTACAGATGGCAGGGACAGTCGGAGGACTGAGGGCAAGTTCAAGATGAGGTTCAAGGCAGTTTTCAGGGAAACAAGCACTCGGTCTTGTTGCTCTGGAGGCCACACTAGTAGCCACTCGAGACCAGAGTGGGAGATTGTTGGAAGCAGAGTAGCAGGAGCTGACATCCTCTGTCTTATGACGACAGCTGCAACCTAGAGCAGCAGTTTTCAACCTTTTTCATCTCATGGCACACATAAACTAATCACTAAAATTCTGCGGCACACCAAAAAATATATATTTTACCAACCTGACAAAAAAACTTATAATTTTGATTCACTCACACCGGACAGCTATTGTGTTGGCTGTTGTCATTTTTTTATTTGACAATTTAAGGGAAAAGAGGTCAGTGCTCCTGACTAAATAGTCAGGTATTGCATGTTTAAAAATTCTTGCAGCGCACCGGTTGAAAATCGCTGGCCTAGAGCTTGGCAGGACCTGGGAAGGAGGGTCCAGCGGGATTGCTTGGAGGGCAGTTGGCTGGTGTGGTGCCACTCTGGGCAGCTTCACACTTGACTTTCTTCTTTAATGAAGGGTCGGTGATCTACTCGACAGGGAAGGTAACCTTCTTGGGGATCTCAGAACATAGCAAAATCCAGACAGCAAAGGAAAACCTTCCCGCACAGCTCCTTCCAAACCTGCGGCTGCCACCCACCTGGGGCTCCGTCAGTAACTGCTGGGGCAGCTCGTGGTTTCCTCGGGTCGCTGAGGAAGGGAGGACAATTATGAAGGCCGCATCCCACCCCCTCTCTGTCAGTGCTGGGGGAAAAACAATATTTAGTTAGTTAAACACCCGGCTACGGTTTCGTTTGAAAAGCTGGCTTTGATTAGGAGACTGCAGGGGCTGATTTATGAGGACAGATGAAAAAAAGAACAAGCATAAATGTGTAGAACTCGCCCACTGATGACTAAGGGGACATAAGATAGACGGAGTCCTTGCTGCAAGCGGAGACAGAAATGACTTATTAAGCACTTTGGTCCCATCTTAGGTTCATGCAGTCACAGTTCCTGATGCTATTCTTTCAAGATCTTTGTCTAGATTGGTTGGATATAAACTCAGACAAAGGTTTGGAAGGATGCACAGCGAGAGGAGCCTCCGGGAAGTCCTGCTTGCCGTGTCTGTATTGTCTGCATTGAGCCGTACTGACGCGGTCTTGTGCAATTGAGACATCATTTGAAACACAACCATATCCTTACTCTGAACTGTGGGAGGAGCCATGAGAACGGCAGCCTCACCTCCACACCTTTCCTCCAGGAGCTCAGCGGTGCCCTCCGACGCTTCAGCCCCTTGGTATCTACCTCTTGTCTTGGGCCCACCTGCTCAATGAGCTTCTCCCCTATGAACTGCTCCCCAAGACTTAATCTGGCCTTGGCCCGATTCTTGCCTCAGCATTACCCCCATGGCTCACCTCTGATCCCAAGCAGAGCTGGCCCCAGAGCTCGGTCTCTGAGAGAGCCCATGTTACAGCTCTTCTTATAGACTGGCTCTTTCAGTTTTGAGTGGCCCCATCTCTCCTTGCCTCCCTCTCTGCCTCCCCTCCTTCCTCTCTTCCGCTGGGGTGGGTGGAAGCGGGAGGTGAGAAAGTATGGGTCACACCACCATACCAAGTAGCTCCCCAAAGGCCCCACCCCACCAGGTCTCTGCAGAGCACTGGCCTACCTGGTTCTCTCTCCTCTCCCTGGCCCACTGCCTAGAGAGTTCTGGGCAGTTGTTGTTTCTGCACTGATTCCAGAATCTCATTCCTGGGAGGTCTGGCCTGGTGGTGCCCACAAGTCCATGGTGGGCACCCAGGAGAGATCTCCTTCTGGGACACTCACGGGATCATGTTTTTCCACTGCCTTCAGTAATCTAGCCAAGGAATACGCTAGTTCATTTGTAAGTCGAGAAGATTGGTTTCGATGGTTTCTGAGCTTGCTCCCAGCTCTGACGTCCAGTGTTTCATTGCATGCCTTTGTTGGTGCTCACCTCTTCGGGGTGGCCCTTGGACCATCGTATCCCATTCCCATGACAACTCTGTGGAGTAGACAGGGCAGCTCATATTTCTCCCATTTTACAGCCTAGGAAAACAAGGTTTGAGATGGTCAGGACACCCAAGGTCGCTCAGCTGGCATTGGGTTCTGGGCAGGTGTTTGCATATACAGAGTCTGCAAAGAGACTTACCAGGCATGAGAGCTTCTCTGGTAAATAAGAGGAAAGGGATCTTCCCTGCAGAGGGCAGAGGGCAGAGGGCAGAGGGCAGAGGGCAGAACAGCACACTGGAGTCGAGGTGAGGTATGTGCCTTAATTAGCTCGATGAGGCTGGAGCAAGGGGTGTGCAAAAGCAGTGGGAAGAGAGGAGGCTGGGCACCTTTCTATTTCTATAAGTTTGCCTCAGATACTTCCTCCTCTGGGAAGCCCTCCAGGCAAGGATGTGCTGGTAAATGTTTAACAATAGTCCCTCAAAATACAAACAAACAAACAAGCAAACCAAAATAACAGCCTTCATTTATGGTGATTACCAATTACTCCCACCGTGGCTGGTTTCAAGTAAGCAATGTGGTCACTACTTAGTTAAGCCTGGCGAGAGTGGCTCAGTTGGTTGTGCACCAAAATGTTTTCGGTTTAATTCTGGGTCAGGGCATATTCCTGGGTTTCGGGTTCGATTCCTGGTTAGGGCACGTGCAGAAGGCAGCTGATCAATGATTCTCTCTCACATTAGTATCCTCCCTCCCTCCCTCCCTCCCTCCCTCCCTCCCTCCCTCCCTCCCTCCCTCCCTCCCTCCCTCCCTCCCTCCTCTCTTTCTCTTTGTGAGGCTTAAAAAAAACCCCAATTTAGTTAAGAAGAGTTCTCTCTGGGAAGCCAGTAAAGGCCACCTCCATCCCATCACTGAGTCACTAACTCTTCTCTTTGCTCTTAAACCTCTGGTTGCCCCTCTGACTTAGCAACTGTCACATTGCTGAAGCCATCTGTAAGCAGGTCTCTCATTCTGGACAGTGTAGAAGAGACTTATTTTTCAAGGGCAGTATCCCTTGTTTTTAAGCGTTTGATTAAATAAGTTAATGATGATTAGGCAAATTAAATCTGCGATTAAAATGTGTAAACACACAGAAAGCACTTGGGATAGCTCCGGCCCGTGAAAGTGCTGTAGAAGTGCAAGCTGGGCCTGCTAGCTGTCATCTCTCTCCCAGTCCCCAGGGAGCACTCACCGCTCTCGAAGACGTGTCTGTTGAAGGCATGAGGAACTCTAACCCAAGTGGGCACACAAGGCTTTATTTTTTCTTATTTTGCTTATTTTTACAGACCACCCCTTAACCCAAACTGATAGAAAATTCTGTGCAACCTTTTGGTTTCATGTGGGAAAACCCTCCCACCTAATCCCTGTGGACAACAAGGGCCCTCCGAATCTATTCTCTTGGTGATTGACGGAGTGCGTGGAGGCAGCTCAGCTCTGAGGTGGACAGGGATTCTCCTGGGGCCTCCACCCTTTTTCTTTTAGCTGCGTTTCTGAGTGAATTGCTGTCCCTCCCTGAGCCAAATCCCCTCATCTGAAAAAGGAAAATGACACCAACTTCTTAGGGTTAATGAGACTAATAAATGAGTTTGGGAGCCTGGGCTGTTCTGTTTGTTTCCCAGCCCCGCAATCCGTGTTCCTCTGCCCAGAGGCTGACCAGGACAGCATTTCTTGCCTTCTGCTGTCTCCTGGAGTTCAGCCAATGGGAGGTGGTGACAGTGGGTTGAGGGGCACGTGGTTAAAGAAAGAGCGGCTCCCCTGACCACTCCCTAGGCTTTCGCTCGGCTCTGGCCAGTGGCCACACCCCTCTCTCCACACTGTAGCCCCAGCTGGCATGGGTGGAGGTCAATGTCCTTGGGCTCTAGCTAAACAACATAGGCTGGGGGGTGTGTGTGTGTGTAGAGAAATTAGGTTGCTAATGTTAGCTCCTGGGTGTCTCAAAATTCCTTGCTGTCCCCCTAGATCCTACCCAGACCACAACAAATAGCCCCTTTAATAAGATTTCAGTGTTCCAGGTGAGTGTGTCATCTGTTTCCTGTCAGCGCCCAGACAATGTCAAGCCTGGTGCCTGGGGATGTAAGAGAGGCTTATTATTAATATTAGCAGCCACTCTTTATTAAGGGCTGAAGGTGGGCTATGCATTGTGCCAAGGGTGTTTTTTCCACATATGTTGTATCATTTAATCCTCATAACTGCTCTGTGTGGAAGGTACTAATTATTATACCCATTTTGCAGATGAGAAAAGTAGAGTTTAAAGTTGTTAGTAATTTGCTAAGTCACCCAGCTGGCAAAGAGGGAGGCAGGATTCAAATAAATTAATATTAATCATACTACTTTTGGCGAGCAGGGGCCACATCTGAGACCCAGAGCACACTGCAGCGCCGTGTACCGGGAGGTGCTGGGTACGCCCTTGTGGTGGATGAAGGCTCAGTGCAGAGCTCTGGGTCTCTGCATCATCTTGCTGGAGCTCTCCCTCTGGTGTGAGGGCCACTCTTGCCTCCACAGGCCCTGGCCTCTTGCTCGGAGTGTCTGGGCTGCTGCCCTTTCCCAAACAAGCCCCAGTGGACGGGGTTTCCTCTCATTACCTCTCGCCTATATTTCTATCCCCTCTGAGTGGCTGGAACAGCCCTGTTGTGGCTCCTCCACCCTCCTGGTCACCCACACCCACTGGTGTTTACAGCATGTCTCCAGCATCTGCGAACTTCATTAGAGCCAGAGCTACACCCTCTTCCTGCTCATTGGTGCAGACTGTGCAGCAGGCCAGACCCAGCACAGCTCCCCAGGGGGCCTGCCAGACTTCCACCCGCCGGGCAGACCTCCCTCTCCCGGGACTCCTGGCCAAATTCTAACCCAGAGCTTGTGTCTCTGCAGGAGAAACATTCCCGATGGGGTCCCAGGGCCACAGTCTGTTCTAGTTTGTGGCTATGGTTAGCACTATTCGGACAGTGGCTTAGAAGGAGTATTAATTTTGGAGCGAGGAACACCTGCTGCTTAGTAGCTCTGTGATCTTGGTCCAGTTGCCTAACTTCTCTGAGCCTCAGGGTCCCGATGTGTGGAACTGAAGATAAATAGAGCCGAGGATGGGAGTTACTGCAAAGAAGGCTCCTGGCACATCTTAGCTTCACAATCCTCTCTCTCTCTTAAAGGCCACTTTGGGGCTACCAAAGAAATAGTGTAGAGTGTATTTGTCATTTATTTGTTTATTTTGGGAGTGCTCTCTACTAGATGTTGACATGCTGTCAGAGATAATAAGTATAATTATCCTCATGTTATAGATGAATATTCTAAGGTTCAGAGAGTTTAAATTAATTTGCTCACGGTTGCCCAAATAACAGATTGGGTTTGCAAACATCTCTACTTTAAAACTGACCCTTGATTTTTAAATTTTCTCTTGTCATTTTTTCAAAGAATGAAAATAAACAACCAAGTGACATAAGCCAAAGTGAAATCATCTTTATTTCCTGTAAATACATAGCTGCCTTTGCTCTCTGCACGTATCCTCTGTTCAGAGTGTCTCCTGCTAAAGCAGCTGTCGCTTGAGACCCTCACAACCTCACTCTCCAGTTCTCCCTGCTCCTTGGATGAACTGAGCCTCCTCAAGCCTTTTTGAGATACCACCTATCCAGGCTGGGATGCGGGAAGCCGCCCTCACAGTGGGCTGTACCCGAGCGTCTCTGCCGCAGGAAACAGGTCAGGGCTTGGGGCTAGTGACAGGGATGACCCGGATGGCAAAATGAGCCTGAAGGCCATCATCATTATTGTTCTTTTTCTTCTTACTCAGCTCAAAGGGTGACAAATATTTAAAAGTGTTTTCCTCCTACATCATCCTTTCACTGAGAATAAAAAATAGCAGCTTTGGGCTGTGAGCTCCCTGTGGGCACGTGGGCCTCACTGATCACCGAGCCTTTCGTGGCCCCTTCCCATAGTGCTTTGCACACGACTGTGGGCAAACGCCAAAGAGCAAACATTTCAGCATTGACCCAGCACTCTGTTTGTTCTCTATAGTATGCTGGGTGCTTTCACATGAGAAGAATAGAAATCACTTGTCCCGGGCCACCCCAATAGTGCCGGAGGTTGGCTCTGAACCCAGTTAGACCTTCTGACTCCATCTTTAATGCTCTTTCCTCTGCATCTCCACTGTCACTCAGTATCTCCATCAATGATGGCTGTTGAGCAAGATTTAGAAGTCTTTTCTTTTAAAGGTTGCCAGCGGCGTTGTATATGCTGTTGGGGGAAGGAGGGTGAATGAGGGAGGCATGATCTCTCTTCACAGAAAGGATTCTAATGAGCTTCAGCTGTCTGGGTGGTTCACTCGCCATGTGAGAGTAAAGAAGATCAAAGAGACCAATGTGTCACCATGGGAACTGTCCCAGTTTTATAATCTTCATTTTGCAAAGGCCTGACTGTGAACACATGGGAAGCAGGGAGAATTCAGTGAATGGGAAGGGACGCAGGCTAATGATTGAAATATAAGTTTTAAAGAGGGAAACCAGAGAGCGGAGGAATATTTTGGGCAGGTTTATAAATATATAAAAGGGGCGCAACTCACTTTTTCAGGACGAGTAACAATCGGCTGCAGGTGAGAAGAAGAATCATGGGCCTGTATCTGGAAAGGATGCACTGAGATTGCAGTTCTTGGCCAAAAGATACAGCAATGGTCTTGCTCAAGAAGAAATAGAAGAGGCCTCTGTAGGACAGTCACTTACCTGAGTGGGCGGTGCCTGGAAGAGCTTCTGGAAGGAGAAAAGACCAGAAGTGACACTGTTGAGGCAGTTTGTCAGATTGCTAAAAAAGTGGCCACAGATTACTCCTTAACCTGCATACAAATCCCTTTGCCTGTGCCTTCAATTCTTCTCATCAAGGGGTGGGACCCCGGCCCTGGAATATGGACTTGCACATGTGACTTGTTTGGTCAGTGAGATACTAGCAAATGTCATGGAGGCAGAGGCTCGAAAAGTGCTTCATGTTAGGGGTAGCCATATCCTATTGCTCTTGGTTACAGAGACTGCTACCACATGACTAAGCCGAGGCAAGCTGCTAGATGATGAGAGACACCTGGCCCAGTTACTTCCATCACCCCTGCGGCCAGCCAGCCAGCCATGTGTTAGACTGTGATTTTCGGCTGATCTTCTACAAATGAGTGGGCTCAGTTGGTCCTAGATGGAGCAGAGCTGAGATGTCCCAGCCCAAAGTTTTGACGCTTAGAGCCATAAGTGAATAAATGGTTGTTGTTTTGAGCTGCTAAGTTTTGGGATGATTTGTTACACAGCAAAAACTAACTGATACATGGTATATGCAAGAGATTGCAAACACCAAGTGGGAAAAGGAAAATGCACTCTTGATGTAGGTAAAGAACAGGGGTTGGCAATAAACTACTGCCCATGAGCCAAACCTAGCCCACTACCTGTTTTTGCAAATAAAGTTTTAATGGAACACAGGTAAACTCATTTGTTTACATAAATGGCTTTGCTCTACAACAGCAGAATTAAGTAGTTGTGATAAAGACTGACCCACAAAGCCTAAGGTATTTACTACCTGGCCTTTTCCAGAAAAAAATTAATATAGGCTATAACAGTAAATTGGGCTCCAACTATAAATACTTATTCGAATAGAAGCAGAGAAGCACATATTAAGAACCTCCAAATGAATAATATTCATTTTCTTGTTATTAAAGATGACACATGCTTATTTATAAAAAAATTTAGACACTATAGAAAAGCATGAGAGTGAAGGTCACCTGTATATGTTCACCATCCAGAGATAAACTCTTGCAAATTTAAAAAAAGATATGATTTTATTGATTTCAGAGAGAGGGAGAGGTAGAGATAGAAACATCAACGATGAGAGAGAATCGGCGATCTGCTACCTCCTGCATACTCCCCACTGGAGATCAAGCCCACACCCGGGCATGTCCTGGACTGGGAATTGAACCTTGACCTCCTGGTTTATGGGTCGACACTCAACCACTGAACCACATGGGCCGGGCTGGCCACTGTACTTTGAGGGAGATCTAGGTAATCTAAGAGTAGTAGCTTCTGAAGACAGAAGGAGGGACTCCAGGTCATTTCATTTGAAGAAATATTGAGTCAGGAAGGCTTAGCTTAGGAAGAAAAAGGAGTTAGAAGGGATATTAAAATCTTTTTCAATGTTTGTGTTTTCAAAATAAAAGCATTCATATTATTTTTTAAATTATAAAATCCTAATACTCAATACAAAAAGAGGTGAACACAACCAAAAAGGGTAAAAAAGAAAGGCATTACCCTGAATTGTATTACCGTAAAAGAATGACATTGAGATCTTGATGAACATGCATTTTGCAAATTCATACACACAAAATATGCAAACAATTTTGCATAAAAGTGAAATCTGTTTCTTACTCAACGTGATGTAATGAACATATTTCTGTGTCAACTAGATTATCATATTTAATGGCTGCTTAGGATTTCATTTTGTGGTTTTACCATAATTTATATAACCAATTTCTTATTGGTAGAAATTTAGTTGTGAAATATTTCTTGTTATTTGGCTAATTTTCCTCTTAGGATAAATTCCTAGAAGTAAAACTTCTGGATCAGATTATTTGCACAGTTAAAATTTTGATATTATTATGCTGTCCTCCAGAAAGATCGAACCAATTTACACTCCACAGCTGTCTTGGTTTTATTTATGTTGTTTAGGCTACTTTGCCTCACTTGAATTTTTTATATGTTTAGTATCATTGCATTTCTTAATTTATAAATTGCCATCAGTGTCCTTTGCCCGGTTTTCTTTTGAATAAATTTGTGTGAGTTCTTTGTAGGTGCAATGACACTTTATCTCTTCTACATATCACACACACATTTTCACCCCAGTGGCTGATTGGTTTGTTTTGGTTGATTGTTTTCGTTTACTACTGTTTTCAGTTTTTATGTAGCCAACTCTATTCACTTCTCCCATCCTTCAGTAATTTAATGGTTGTCATATGGAAGAGCATTTGATGTTGACTCAATTTATGAAGAAGACAGAAGCGGCCCAATGGGAGAAAAGATGCAGCGTGGCAGCCTTCAGCTAAGCATAATAAACAACTTTCTTCCAATTAGAACTGTCAAATATGGAATGCGCTGCCTCCTAAGTAGTGAGATGTCCCATAATTAGGGACTATCAAGCATGAATTGCATGACCACCTCACAGTGATGCTGTACAGGGTGAGGCCAGATGGCTTCTGGCATCCTTAATTACTTACAAGGCAGATTTTTAAATGGGATGACAATAATTTAATTCTACTCCATTTTCCCAGGGAACCTTTCTCAAAACTGTTAACACCAACTAAAACCATGGGCTTTCCAAGAGCAATCGGACAAAAGTTGGTGTGGCAGAGCTGGCAGCACTGAGTTAACATAGTTCTGACCCACTGATTATTATTAAAAAGCATACCAGAAGAATGTTAGGGGGTCACGTGGCTGTCATTCATGAGTTGTACTTTCATCACCATGCATCACCTTGCAGCCACAGACATTTCCATGAAACCATATGAAGCTCATGGTAGCTGATCTCCCACAGCTGGGAATGAAGATGGTTTAGGCAGAGCTGACTTCCTAGAAGCTCAAGCATGGGCTTGGCTGAGTCCTGGGATAGCACCAGAGCCAAGTGGTGCAAGGCAGAGCTAGAGAAGCAGCCTGCTATGATGCTGCTGTTGTGCGATCGGCAAAACCGACTTACAGAGAGGGGAGGGGATATCCCACCAGATAAGTCTCAGAACAGTCCTGAGAATATGCACTTCTTAATCTGTCTGACCATGTTGATCTCTTTTGGTCATCAGTTACTGTTTTTTGTTAGACAGGATTGATGGGGTTAAACTTAGACTTGGAAGAATGCTCTCACCATTCATTCAACAATATATAATGAACCCCTATCATGTGCAAGGCATTGGGGATTTAGCAACTTGAAACTATTGAAGACAACTTGGGGTAGTGAAAGGTCTGAAGCACAGGGTACTTTGGGCACTCATGGCCATGGCATCAAAGCTTGCCTGGAGGATCAGGAAAGGCCTTCTGGAAAGACTAAAATTAAAGTAGAGATTTAAAGAAGAGGAGGAGTTGGCCAAGAGGCAGGATGGGAGGAGAGGTGGTGGCCAAATAAGTGTTCCAAGGAAAGGAGAGGCATGGGCAAGGGACCAAAGCCAGAGAGAAATTAAGATCTCTACATCTCTGGAGTTGTACGGGGATGCTTCTGATGTGATTATAGAGGAAAGAACCAGAATTTAAATCAAGGGATCAGGTGTTTGGCTTTCAGCCTTGCCAGTTCGTGGCTACACGACCTTGGCAAATAACATAATCTGTCTTAGCCTCAATTTTCTCATTTGCCAAATGATGATAATAATACCTACTTTACAGGCTTATTCTGAGCATGGGATGAGCTAATGGAGATAAAATTGGCCAGTGTGGAGCTAGGGTTTAAACATCTTAACGCCTTTGTGTTGAAGATGCCAATGACCAAAATCTTTTTTTTTTTTTTTTTTTTAACCCAGGCCAGCTCTTCCTTGCTGCCTGTGGACACATGCCAACAGGATCAGTTCAGCAGGCTCTTACTTTCTTTCTCAGTTCCTACTTGGGGTCATTGTGAATTCAGGCACTGAGAATGTGAAAGAAGTACAACACAAGGATCTAAAGTTGGAATTTAGTTGGGAAGAGAAAGTTAGTGTAAAGTGATATCTGTCTTCTACATTGTCTGCTGTCTCCACCTCCAGCTAGTCTATGGGCTCCTAAAAGGGTATAAAATAGGTTCTAAAAATAGGCCTTCTTTTTCTTCCCAATGATAAGATTCCCAAGAGCCTCGCTGAGTAGGTGCTCAGCAAATTTTAGTTAGATAGAGCCAAAGAAAGTTTGAGAGCTTGGGGCAGAATTGAAAGGGTAGTAAATACAGGGTATAGATCTGAGGGATTATGGAAAGAAAAACCCGTGTAGATGGGGGAGGGTTTGCAGAGGTAAGATTGGAATGTTCAGCTTTCGTACATGCTGCCAAAGAATTTTCAGAGTGATGGCACCACTTTACGCTCCTACCAGTGATGTATGAGAAATCCAGTTACTCACATCCTTAGCTGATGTCAGTCTTTTTAATTTTAGCAATTCTGGTGGGGGAGCAGTGCTATTTCATTGTGGTTTTATTTTACCTTTTCCTAATGACTAATGATTTTCAGCCTCTTTTCATGTGATTATTAGCCATTTGAATATCCATTTAGTGACATCCTTGTTCAAATCTTTTATTGATTTGGGGGAGTTCTTTACTTCTTATTTTTTACTTTTAAAAAATTTTATTTTATTTCTTTCAGCTACAGTTGACATTCAATATCACATTAGTTTCAGGCATACAGCATAGTGGTTAGACATTTATATAACTTACAAAGTGATCCTCTTGGTAAGTCTAGGGGATCCTGACACCACCTGACTCCGTACATAGTTATTACAGCATTATTGACATTATTTCAAAATGAAAACACTATAAAAGACTTCTAGAAAAAAAAAAATTGAATACCTTCCTCACCTTGGAGTAGCTAAAAACCATTGGGGGAGTTCTTTATGTTATGGATGCAAGTCCCTTGTTGGATATATCTACTGCAAATCTCTTTTCTCATCTGTGACTTGCCCCTTTGCTCTTCACGGTCTCTTTTGATAAAAGAAATTCTCAATTTTAATGAAAAATAGTATGCCAACTATTTTCTTTTAAACTTAGTTCTTTTGTGTACCATTTAAGAAGTTTTTAGCTACTCCAAGGTGAGGAAGGTATTCAGTTATTTTTTCTAGAAGCCTTTTATAATGTTTTCATTTTGAAAAAACTTCAACCTGAAAGTTGCAAGAATAGTACAATGAAATTATGTATGTCCTTCACCTAGATTCAACACTTGGAAATTTATAATGAACTATTTTTTTCTAAATAAAGAGAAATATTTGCATATGGTTAAAAATATCCAGTCTGATGAGTGATAACATGACAAGTAAATCTTCTAACTATCCTGACGCAGCTCTCCTCCCCAAAGGCAACCAACATTAACACTTTCTTACACAAACTTTTATAAATATTTCCCATACATCTACATCAATATATTTATAAATATTCCTTTTACTTATTTACCAACTAGGACATATTAATAAGGCTGTCCTGAACATCACTACATTACTTTTTTATTTAACAAAAATAAATTTGGAAATGACCTTACCTCTTCTAAAGGCTGCAGATAACTATTTTGTATCAAAGCTTTATAATTTAAAGCTACTGATCCCTCGTGAAGAGAACAGTTAGGTTGTATTTAGACTTCCCTTATCACAAACAGTGCTGCAGTAAACATCCTTGTGCACAGGACTTTGTTCCAAGGGTCTGGGTGTTTATAATTCTGTTAGTTCTGGTCAAATTACTAAAAAGGTTCTTTTGGTTTCAAACCTCCAGCAGCGAGTGATGGGGCCTTTCCTCTTTGGGGGAGTCGTATTTAAGTAAGCAGAGCCGAGGAAAGGCAACTTGTAGTGGAAGGAACAGCATGAACGAAGGCTTGGAGTGGAGTTTCTTAAGTTGGCACAATCGGCACTTCGGGCTGGGTAATTCTTTGTCGTGGGGCTGTCCTGCGGATCGGAGGATGTTTAGTTGCATCCTGACCTCTACCCATTAGGTGCCAGTAACAAGCCACCCTCTCCCCACGTGAGGTGTGACAACCTGACATGTCTGCAGACATTGGCAGAAGGGATGTTCAGGGTCCAGACTATGGAACATGCGTGTGTGTGTGTGTGTGTGTGTGTGCAGTGAGCACAGGTGCAAAACCGAGAAGACAGTGTCGGGTTACATTCTTAAGAGCTTCGGGGTGAGTCTCAGGAGAGGACTGTTTCTTCCCTCGATCATCTCGCTTTTCATAAGAGCCCACATTGTGGAAATCCCCTCCTCTTGTGGACTTTTGTTTGGTGAGGCGAGAAAGTCACAGAATAACCCCTCTGCCTCTATTAATAATGAGCAGCTCAGGGGTGGCGGTTCAAGTGCACACAGCTTGTTCATGACCTTTGGTCTCATTTGAACCTTGCATCAGCACTTGAGGGTCCTGCTCCCTGGTGTACAGCTGAGGAGATCGAGGCTCAGGGAGAGGTGTAGAAGCCAGGGTCCTCCCTGGCCCTCAGGTCACAGCACTTGCCATTGCTCTGCTGGGAGAGGCTTTACCAGCCAGCTTAACAACTGCAGTTTCTGAAAACACATTATGGAGCTGCTTACATGTATTTTCGTCAGTATTTCCATCATCTGTTGAACCTCAGAATAGGCTCTAAGTCATCGTCTCCCCCCCTCTCTCTGCTCACGTTTTGGTTTATTTTTGGAAGTGAGATCAATGGATTGTCCTCTGCATTCTTTCAGGAACCTCTCTGCTGCATTGTAACCACACCCAGGAGCAGAGCACGTGGTTGGACTTCATGGAATATATGACAGCTCCTCTCCGGCTCAGTTTCCTGATCGGCCGAGTGATACCTCGGCTCCCACGCTCCACAGGTCTTGCTGTGTTATTATTAAGTTCATTGCTTGGCAGACATAACTTGCTAACTCGTAGTAACAAGGGCGAATGCATATGTAACTTCAGCTTCTGATGAAGTGCTTGGTGCATAGTACGTGCTCAGTCAATGTTTGTAGAATCACATGGTTACCTAGGAACCATGGCAAGTAGGAATCTTCCAAGGTCCTGGGCCTCAGAGGTCCCTGAACTTTGGAATGCTATCCCCAACATTTTCTCAGACCCTCCAGGGATCAGGATTCACCAGACAGGGTGTTCTGGGCCCAACTTGGACCCACTTTGGCTTTGGTCCCCCTTTCTCCCCTTTGGCGTGCTCTCCAATCCTCTACCTAGTGCATGGGGTCAACCAGATGTCCCAGAGGAGCTTCAGGCCTGGCACCTAAGAGTTTGTTGAAGAGACCCATGCACAGGTCCCTGTTCCAGGAAGGCTCCCTGGTGAAAGGACCTTTTCTGCTGGCCAGAGAGTATTTATTTTATAGGATCAATCACATGAAATTGGGCTGTCAGAAGGTGCTGAAACGCTGATTCTGGTGACTTAGATTGTTCATATATGCAGAGGACTCACAAAAATATTTACATGAGCCCTCACATACCCTAGGGGTAACACTGTCTAGTAGGTCATCATTCATTCATTCATTCATTCGAGCAGTCATTCAATGGAGTTCATGCTTTCAAGTGACCTGCAATTAAGTAGTATAATTGCTATAAATGCTAAGCTATTTTATTATTATTATTGGCAGTAGGAACACATGCATTCGACCCCAGACAAAAAAGTGATGAACCCAGCCAGCACATGGTGTACAGTCTCAGCATAAGGGAGGTTACCTTCATGGAGGTGGTAGCTTAGGACTTAAAGAATGCCCAGAATTTTTCTGGGAAGGGCATGTTCATGTTCAGGGAACAGAAAATAATTCTGTGAGGTTAAAGGACATGTAGGGACTGAAAAGAGATGGGAAATGAGCTGGAAAGGAAGGTGGGCCCAAGACATGAAGGATCCTGTCACTAGGCGGAGGTTTCTGATCCTCTTTTCTGAAGAAAAGGTGAATCACCAAGTGCTTTCTAGCCAGGAAAGAGACGGTCAGTTGCACTGTTTAGAAAGTTCATCCTGGTGGCTGGGTGCAGGTCAGGTGGGAGGAAAGCAAGCTTTGGGGAAGAAGCAGCCAGCAGCTGACTAAGGTGGTAGCTGTGGAGAAGGAGAGGCTGTAGGTCCATAGCTGGCCGGGTCCCAAACACTGAAGGGCTGGGGGCATCAGGGTCATCACCTCCTCTCAGAATGGCCTGCTCTTCTTTTCTCTGTCCTACTCTTCTCACTTCCCTCTTCTCCCCTATCTGATCAGGGACTGAGACGAGAGTCAGCGCACTGGGCAGCCCACCCTTAGGAAGCCCTTCCCAGAAGGGCTTGCAGAGCCTTGTTTGTAGCCTGAATGGAAGGCCCCCCAAAGCGTCTGCATTTATCTTGCGGGGCTTCAGGTAGGCTTGCCACATGCTTTCAGAGTGGCCTAGGCAAGGGTCCCAGCTCCTCCCCAGTGTCTCTGCTGCATGGCGTGTGCCCCACCATGCTGCTTGGGCTCCTCTGCATGGTCTTTCTTGCCCAGCATGTGTGTGGGTCCCCATCGGGACCTGCTGCATCTGTGGAAATGACCTCAGTCTTTACAATATTTGTTCTTTTTGGCTTTTTAAACAATGTCCTCGTTTTGCCAGAGGAAAAGGGAAAGAGACTCTCTAAACGAGCCGGCCGCCCTTTGTTCTGGGCCCATAAATCTGGCGCGAGCACATGTCCGGCCTTCCCGCCCCTCCTGCATCATTGTCCCCGCTGCTGATTAATAGGTCAGAGCTAACTTTAAACTGGCATTTCCTGACCAACCCATCTCCCAGCCCCCACCCTGCCTGGCTGTTCCTTAAAAACCCTCCGTAGTTTAGAACATGATTTCACTGCATCCCACAGGCTCCTCCTCTTGGTGGGCTCCCAGGCCACTGCTCTTACGTTGGCCAAAGCTGGTCTGAGGATAGGCTCGGGCTGAGGGGTGAGCATGTCTCAGGGCGTCTGTACCACCCCTAGGCTATCTAGTCTTGGAAGATCCTAGCCGAACACCATCAGAGGGGCAGCATGGAGAGAGGGTGTGGAATTAGTATGACAGGGTGTTTATTTTGCCTTTGTCTTTCCCTAATGTCCTGTGAGTGACTGAATTATATCTCTACTGTGCCAAGTGATGTTGTAGAAGAGAAGATACTGACATGGAGAGATGTTATTGATATTGACCAAGTAAAGCAGGGTACAAAAGTTGAGTGTATCTGTTACCCAGACATATAGTTCTTATTTTTTAATTTTTCAATTATAGTCTACATTCACTATCATTCTGCATTAGTTTCAGATGTACAGCATAGTGGTTAGGCAATCATGCACTCCACAGAGTGGCCCCGTCCATCCTTCAAGCACCCACATGGCCCCACACATAGCCATTACTGACTGGATTTCCTATGCTGCAATCTGCATCCCTGTGGCTATTCTGTAAGTAGTTCTCACTCCCTTCACCCAGTCCTGCTACTCCTTCCCCTCTGACAGCTGTCAGTCTGTTCTCTGTATCTATGAGTCTGTTTCTATTTTGTTTGTTACTTTATTTTGTTCATTAGATTGACATTTAAGTGAAATCATATAGTATTTGTCTTTCTCTGACTGGCTTGTTTCACTTAGCACAATACTCTCCAGGTCCATCCATGCTGTGGCAAAACGTGAGATTTTCTTCTTTTTTATAGCTGAGTAGTATTCCACCGTGTAATGTACCACAGGTTTTTAATCCATTTATCTACTGATGGACACTTGGGCTGCTTCCAAATCTTGGTTATTGTAAATAATGCAGCAGTGAACATAGGGGTGCCTATATCCTTTTGAATTAGTATTTTGGGTTTCTTTAGATATATTCCTAGAAGTGGAATTGCTGGGTTATAAGGCAGCTCCATTTTTAATTTTTTGAGGTAACTCCATACTGCTTTCTACAGTGGCTGCACCAATCTGCATTCCCACCAACACTGCAGGGAGGCTCCCTTTTTCCACATCCTTGCCAACACTTGTTGTTTGTTGATTTATTGATGGTAGCCATTCTGACAGGTGTGAGGTAATAATCTCATTGTGGTTGTAATTTGCATTTCTCTGATGATTAGTGAATTGAGCATCTTTTCATATGTCTACTGGCCATCTGTATGTCCTCTTTGGAGAAGTGTCTGCTCAGGTCCTTTGCCGATTTTTAAATTGGATTTTTTTTTTGGTGTTGAGTTGTACAAATTCTTTATATAGTTTGGATATTAACCCCTTATCAGATGTATCATTGGCAAATATGTTCTCCTATTCAGTGGATTTTCTTTTCCATCCTAGTCTTTTATTGTCCTTGGCTAATGGTGGTTCCTGACACCTCCATAATAATAGTCCCAGCATTTTACAACAAGCCTGCAAGGAAGGAATGTTCTTCCAATTTGAAAAGAAGAAAACTGAAATCAGAGGGGTTGAATAGCTTGCCCAGTCTAACAACAACTCTGGACAGCTTGAAATTCTGGCCTGTCCAGCTACTCAGCCTTTCCTCTGCTTTGAATGGATGAAGAGTTCCTTCTGGAGCCTTCAATCTCAAGGCTCTCCCTTTCTCTTAATATTTTCTCTTTCATAGGTGACTGTTCTGTAAGCAATGTTAAGATGTTCAGTAAACTCAGGGAGACCAGGGGCCCTTGTGATGAGAGCCAATGACTGCATGGGGAACTGACAGAGTTGTACCTTCAGCGATTGTTAGAACAGAGAAGATAAGGGCTGCTTGAAGGAGCAAACCCTCCCTGTTGCTCCCGCCCCATCCACCTCTGGTAAGGTCATGGGGGTATTTTGTGATAGGTATTCTTTTTTGACTCTGGAAATGAAACTTGTGTCACATTTAGCTGTGGACACATCTGCCAAAGCAGCTGCTTACATTGCACAATGTATGCTTCTCACCAGCCAGCCCCGGCCTGACCATAGGCAGAGGACACGATCACTTTTCTTGCTCAAGGATGAGCTGCAGTGATGAAAATAGACTTCCCCCCACCCCACCCCAATTCAATGAAGAGAAGAGAAGAGAAGTGGTTCCATCATGTCTGTGGGAGGGATATGGTGGGATATGAGTGGAGCCTGGCTTCATGGTCAGAGAAGTCTGGGTTTCGATTCCACCTCTCTGTCTGAACTTGCTGACCTTCTGCGTTCTCATTGGTGAAGTGGAGACAAGAATATTACTTATCTCACGATGAGGATTAGGTCGGCAAAGTTTATACCAGGGCCTGGTAATCACAGGCACTGTTCTGAGGATTTTACTTGTGAACTCATTCATCCTCATCACAAACCCTATGAGAAGATATTATTTTCAGCACTTTGCAGAAGAGGAAACTGGAACAGAGGGAGATTATATAACATAGTTAGGAAGTGGTGAACTGGGATTCAATCTGGGGTGCCTGTGATCTCAGCTACGACGCCACACTGCCTCTCACTATAGTCTGCAGTAAGCCAATGCATGAAAATTCCCTCTACTCACCTATGCAAAGGATTTTGTTTTAACTCTCCCCCAAGGATATGCCTATTGGTTTGAGAGAGAGAGGGCAAAGGAGGGAGGGAGGGAGAGAGAGAAAAATAACATTGATTTGTTGCCTTCCACATGTGCCCTGACTGGGAACCGAGCCTGCAACCTCATGCCGAGGCAGGTGGGGCATGAGACTGAAATACAGTACACCAGAGCAGAAATTCATGAAGTCACTTTAAAAAGAGTCTCCCCAAACAGCAGGACCTGCCAATAACAGCGTTCAGGTGTTTATGTATTAGAGATGGAACAGAACATTCGCAAGGGGGCTTCCTCACCCATGCACCTGAGGGTTAAGGGAAGTCATCAGCGCCTGGGCAGAGACCATCCTGGCATCACCCAAGCCAGAGCCGTGGCTGATAGGCTTTGAGAATCACAGCTCCATGGACACATGGACACCACTGTCCCCAGAGTCCGTCTGAAAGGAGATGAGGACATTTGACGAGCATGACTTGAGTCTCCGGTCTGCCTGATGGCTGTCTCTCCTTGTGAATGGAGACACTGACACTCTGGTTTATTCGTCTGTGTCTCTGTGCTTGGTTGATGCGAATCACCTGCGAAAGACTATCCTACCTATTGGAATCAAATCACATTTCTGAAAAGTGTTGGCCAAATGCTGGCATATGGGACGTCACAGAAATAATAAAATAAATGTAGATTGCTGTGGCTCCTTGGTGATAGCCATTTGGACTTCTTCAGAGAGTACTGTTCATGCCACGATGCACACTGTCTGCTGTCTTTCTTGGCTTCTTTGGATGTCATTGAATCTGGTCTTGGCTGCTGCAAATGCTTTCCCTGGAAGCTCTGGGCAGTTCTGATGGTTAAGAAAGTTCTCTCTTGTTTAGCTTAAAAACCTGCTTGCCTGTTGCTCCAAACTTTTGCTTCTGTTCCACAATTAGCCTGCTCCTTCATCCTCTGGACAGCCCTTCGAGGTTTTTGATGACAACCCTCATTACTCCCCAGCTGTTTGTTTCTCCAGACTCCAGACAAGTGGCTTTCATTCCTTTCTCACATGGCATCCAGAACCTTCATGGGCCCAGCTATTGATTCCTCTTTTCTGAAAGACTGGAGAATTTCAATAGGGTTATCAAAGGGCAGAAGAGAGTGGACTGGGATCCCACAAGGGGCCTGGGGCATAGCTTGAAGCTTCTGGGCACAAGCAAGACATTTTATGAGTGATTTATGTTTTCTCTTAGTGATGATGATGCAGACTTCGCCTTCCGTTCTGAATTTAATCTATTGTGAAATAGAAATAGAACATTGCTTTCCATTCTCTCATCTTTTACTGGATAGCTGCAGGGATCTCATGTCCCAATGGGGAAGTACTGATGAGGTCCATGGGTCCCAGTCTGTAGGCCTTGGGTCTGTCAGTGTGTTTATAATTGCATCAAGAAGGTGGCTCAGGTTGCTACAGCTGTCGTCAAAGAGGGAGGTGTGTTGGTGGGCGGGCAAGGAGAGGAGTTGGGTAGAATTCTGGGTGCCTGTCAACATGTTACACACCCCAGCCATTCTACCTAAGGGATCTAATGGGTGGGTATGATGTTATGGGGTGCAAACGTGCATAGGGTGCTCACTGCCGCTCTTTATTTAAAAAAGCAGCAGTCGTGA
Organism: Miniopterus natalensis; assembly: GCF_054644295.1. Lineage (NCBI taxonomy): Eukaryota > Metazoa > Chordata > Mammalia > Chiroptera > Miniopteridae > Miniopterus > Miniopterus natalensis. Next base: position 55,730,707 of record NC_142092.1, read on the forward strand.
GTTATGGCCAAGTAAACTGTGTTCATGTTGGGGACACATAGAGGTGAGCTGTTTCAAAGGAAGAGTGAAGTGAGTCTCTCTGCACCAGCGTAGAAGGTGGTCCAGGGTATGTTTTAAAGTGAAAAAAAAATTCGGGCTTAAGGACACTCTGTGTAGTATGATTCCACTTTTGTCTTAAAGAAAATTATATGTTGTAAAGTCATACAGAAACACCTGGAAGAAGAGAAACACAGTTCAGAGTGGTTATATTGAGGGAAGAGAGGGGTGGATGGATTTTTAAAAAAATTTGTGGGGTGTATATTTCCTATTTTTTTCTTTATAAATATATTCTATAGACATTTTCTTTATGTATTTCTATATTGTTTGAATGAAGGCGTATTACTTTTGGAAATAAAATAATGCTTTCTAAAAAGGAATACAATGCATACGCTTATCTTTATTTTTTCTCTTAATAATAGATTTTAAAATTATAAAACTAATGTATAATGGTAAAAATTTTAAAAATATAAAAAAATGATAAAATGATTATTAAGTCTGCTCACTATCCTACTCCCTGGAATTTCTGTGCAGACCCAACCATGTATATAACACAAAGTCCCTTTAAAACCATGACGTACAGATAGGACCCCACAGTGTTCTGCACTCTGCTTGTTTTTTTTTTTTTTTTTTAACTTAATAATATGTGACATGGTTGTTCCATGATTTACTTACCAGACATTTAAGTTATTTTCCCAATTATAAACAATGCTATAAATGATGTATGTGTGTGTGCATATATATGTATATATATATAATTTATGTATATGTATAAGAGAATGTTAAAATGGGACTCTTTTAGTGTCCATTTCTGGCCAAGGCTTCAGATCTCTAGAAACAATACAGTCAGTACTGAATCTCTCTCTCCCGTGATCCTAAACAGGGGCTGGACCACTCAGCAGGCTCTGCTGAGACCGTATGGCATAGGCCATCACCTGTCTCCAGCCTTCAGGAGGTGGCACAGGGTGGACAGGTTGGGAAGGGAGACCTTCCACCCTCCTCCCCCATAAGTGGGTAGGTTGGATTAAACCAATTAGCGAGAACTCTCCAAGAGCAGGCCTCAGCTCCTGGGCCTGAGTTTGGGAGTGTAAGGAGAGGCCAGGATGGCCTGAGGGAGTTGAGAAAGAGCTAGAGTACCCTGCTAGGAGAATCTTTCAAATGAAATTTACTCTGCTTTGAAATTACAGAGACTTTTTGTGAATTAAAGGACCAGGTGAATGAGTTCACAGGAGCAAGAAAAGAGAAAGCTGTATTATAATTGCCCTTTATTGAGTTCAGCTCCTTTGATGTCCTTTGTAAACACCTGTGATTTTATACACAGCAGCATCAATTTCTTAAAGTAGACTTTCTGTGTCAAGCAAGAGTACATTTTAAATTTAGATAGACATAGTCAAATTGCTCTTCAAATAATTTGTTTTCATTTACATTTTCCTAGTGTCAAATGAAAGTGTTGTTTTCCTGACATACCCCTTCCATATTATGATTATCAAACATTTTAGTCTTTGCTGCTCTACTAGGTTAAAAAATGGTATTCTGTATATATATTTAGTATGAGAGAAATTAATATATCCCTATTTCTTTTTCTGTGAATACCATTGCAAATGTCCCTTACTCATTCTTTTTTTTCTATTGGGTTGTTGGTCTTTTTCTTATTGATTTGTAAGAACTCTTTATATATTAAGGAATTAAACCTTGGCTTGTCACATAAGTTATAGATACTTGTCCGTATGTGTTATTTGTCTCTTGATGTAGGTTATTGTGCACTAATGGATTTTCAAGTGTGTGGATGCTATTGTATAAAGGTGTTACAAACTGGGGTTACCAGCTAGGACCTCGGTTCTTCTCATCAACACAGAAAAGATTTTAAGGTCAATGAAAATGAAAGTAAAGCAAAGTGGGATTTATTGAAAATACACTCCAAGGGAGGAGTTGGCCCAGTCGAGAGAGACAATGGTGCTGAACTGGATTATATGGTTTAAATGGGGGATTTTCTGGGTGGGGACTTACATTTGCATTCAGGGATGATTTTCAGAAAAGGATAATATAACTATATTTCTTCTGTGCATGCCCTTACCCATAATGCATACAGAAAAACCCACCGGCGTGAGGGTGGGGGTAGGGGTAGGGTGGTCAAAACTGCAATGCAAATTTTATTATAATTGGTCCAGGGCCCTAGTAAGGTCTCGCTGAGGTCATGCCATTTTCCTCTGAGCTTGCGCCAAGAACTAGCTGGTTCGCAACCTGTTGGCTGGTGGTCTCTTGGCTGCTGGGCCCCCCACAGAGAGGCGGACTGAAGGCAATATTGGTACCCCAGGGCAGGCCCCACCGCAGCCGCTCATGTCTAACGCCCTACGCAACACAGTGAATACAAATTTACTCTGGAGTGCTCCTGAATTAACAACAGTTTTCTTTCCCTTTTCTATTTTCCCAATAATAGACACCACAAGCCTAATTAAAACCACAGCAGGCAAAAGATGACCCTTGAGGTCAAGAGGCTGGGAACCAGGACTCTAGGCTGCCTTGGTCCCTCCTAAACTGTGTCACCCAGAGCTGTGCCCAGCCCTCTTGTGCTGACGTTCAGCACTTAAGTGTCTTGTGAAGCCAGAAATCATTAGATTGCTAATTCCTTATAAAACACAAGCAACAGCATTTCCAGGTGGTGCCTCCCAAAAAAGGAACTGGAATGTCTCTCTTCCTCTCTCCCTTCTCCCTTTGTACCCCACTCCCTTCCTGTGCTTTTCTCTCTTCTCTAGCTTCCCAAAGGGCAGAGGGAGGAAAACAGAGAGAACAGTGGGAGGTGTAGGTAACGAAAAGGGAAGCCTCTCAATGGTTTAAGGTGAATCCTGAACTCCTTCTGCATGGCATTCAAGGCCCTTCACATCTGGCCCCCCTGTCCTCTTCTCTGTCTCCCACACCCTGCCCTCAACCACACCAGTCTATTAGCTTTGCTCTGCCCAGGGCCGCCCCCTGGCCTTGCCACCAGCTGGGTTCTCTACCAAGAGCTTGCTTCCCCTTGCCCGCCTGGTGTGGTCTGTAAATGTCACTTCCTCTAGGAGCCTTTCCCTGGCCCAGGCTGAGTTAGTTTTTCTCAGCTGGCCCTCATCTTTCTTACAGGATTTACAATGTTATTCCACCTGTTTCTGGTCTCTCCCACCAGCCTGGAGGGCCTTCATTCACCTCTGGGACTGACCCGGTTCTTGGTACAAGGAAATGGCTTAGTCAATGTTTATTGAACAGAATATTGTTTTAAGAGCAAAAGTATGTTAGGGAAGGCATCCCAAGCATAACCAGAACCATATCCTTCAGAGTGGAGATGGAGCCCCCAAGAGCTTCACCCCATGCCAGCTTCTCCATCCTCCAACCCTAAGCTAGATGCTGGCAACCTTGACCGAGTTCTATGGATTCATCCATAGGCGATGCCCCTAATGGGCGGAGGCCAACCCCTGACCTCCGCTGGGAGCTTCGTTCCCTTTACCTTGCTGGGGAAAATTCAGAGCCACTGGCCACTGAAAAAGTTCTGCTTCGAACAGTGGCCCTCAAACTTTGGTCAACGTCAGAATCACCGGGGACACGTAGGTAAAATACGAAGGCCCAGGTCCTATCCCACCTGGCAGAGCCTGGGCCTCTGCATTCTTCAGTCGCTCCCCAGGTGATTCTGCTACACACCGAGCTCTGAGAACCCCTCGCTTGGACGGGGAAGTGGCCTCAGGCAGCCTTCCTTCACTGGCAACGACTAATGGTTCAGTCCCTTCAGATGACTGTGGGCCACTGCCCTTTCCTCTCGTACCCGCCCCTACCAGCTTTCACCCGGAGACAGTCCGCATAAAATTCTTCACTGTCCACGGCAAGCACTTATCTGGTGCCCACCACGTATGTGTGGGATGCACGGCCATAGAAACAAACAAGATAGTTCAATCAGGAAGCGCTTTAGGTGTCTGCTGGGAGCGCAGGCCAGGCGCTAAGAGACAGGCGTCAGGGCCCTGCGTCGGGAGCTGGCTGTGTCGCTGCGCACGGGAAGAGCGGTGTGCCGGGAGTCAGGAGCCACAGGCCTGCTCTGGCTGCGTGCCACTCTGAGCTTCCGTTTCTCCAGCTCTTAAGCGGTAACAATGACAATAACACTGACACCCATCTCCAGGGCTCCGTGTGGGGACCAGGTAGAGTAACGAGAGTGCAGGTGTTTTCTAAACAAACCCATGACCATGAGATACTGCCACAAAGAAGAAAACAAATTACAGATTAAAACAGGTTTCCTCCAGCTCTCCCTTGCCTGCATTTTTGCAATTCTTCCCCCTTAGCTATCAGCTTTTAATCAGAGGTGGCACATTCTCAGATGTTGAGCTGTCCTTCCTCTTAGTTCCAAGCTCTTGCCGGGATGTGCCAAGCTGCTTGCAGCTTCCTTGGGAATGTTTGGAGAGAAAATGTGCTACAGAACCCCCTCCCCCTTCCCGTCTCCTGGTCCGCTCCATTTGCCCCTGCCCATCCAGAGCCATTGCACATGCTGCTGGGCTCTCCTTGGTCTCTGAGTGGCATTGGGAAGACCGCACTCAAATTTTCCGCTGTTTCCTGTTAGCAAAGCTTCACTTTCCTTTTAACAGAAGAAACTATTCTCTAGCAGGGGGGATAAATTGCTAATACTTTGGATGGTTTGCACAAACAATTAGAGAAAAAGACCACATTTTTCTAAAAAAAACATGAGGCAATGAATGCCAGGTACAGTTCTTGGTTTGTAAAATAACAATACTAACCCCCAACATTTATTAGTGCTTTTTTGCTTACTGAGAAGCTAGTTGCACATCCATTTTCTCATCAACTTCTCCCAGTCACCTTTCAAAGTAGCTCGTGCTGTTATCTCTATTTTAAAGATAAGGTAAATGATCCCCAGCAGGGAGGTCATGCTCTCAGTCTCACAGCTAAGATGTTAGGGTCATCCTTCCAAATGGGCAAAAGAAACTTTCAGGATGCTCGAGGAACCTAGCGTCTCGCCCACCAGCAGCGAGGACGGTTCAAGAATGAGTCTCACCTGTTTTTGGAAGTGAGCTCTGCAGTTGTCGCTCCCTGAGGATCCTGAGAACACCTGTCGCATCTGTCAGCCAGGCTCCCATTACATCTCCTAAGGAAGAGCCTATTATGAGGTTGTTAGTCATGCACGTGTTGCTCTTGGTTCATCAGCTCAATATGAACCTCAGCCAAGAACCCAGTTTTCCTCACCAAGCTTCTCACTCCCATAAAATACGGAGGGAATTTTTCCTTGGTTGGGTTCCCTATTTGCAGTAACACCTCCCTGACTTCTGAGTTTGCACCATTTCCTTCTAGAAGGCCGATGCCTTGGCAATTCACCTGATGATCTGATTCCACTTCTCTTAGTTTACCTTCTCGTCGGTTCCTTTCTCTGTGTGTCTAGGCTTCTTTTCCTGCAAAATTAGAGCTCCTGGGGAGTCATTTCTTAAAGAGCTCTTCAGCCATCGCTCTTCTCCAACCCCACCTCTGTCTTAGCCCAGACCCTCTCCATCAGTCCCCTAGACAAGAACAAGAGTAGCAGCCTCAGAAGGATCTCCCGGCCTCCAATCTCTCTTCCATAATTAGTCCACACTCATCTTTCTAGAGTGCACATCTGATCATGCCACGCCCCTTCGGTGGCTCTCCTTTGGCCCCATGATAAAATCTATACCGCTCAGAGGGACCTGTACCGTTTGACCCCACCCCTACCTTCCTGTCCAGCATCATAATGGCCCAGTCTTCTTTAGCTCCAGCCAGATCGATGTAGTCATCATTCCCCAAATTTGTCACATTCTTTCATTCCTCTTTACCTCTGCTTGAACTATTTCTCTCTTGGAGTGCCTTCTCCTCTCCTGTGTAGTAGATACATTTCTAATAATTTCTCAAGGCTCAGTTCTTATGCTATCTTCTCTATGTAGCTTTTCCTGATTTCCCTAGTAAGAATGAATCCTCTCATCTTTGTGCCTGCATGATATTTTATATCCATTATTTATTCATTTATTTTTATATTTACTGTTTCATCAATCAGTTATTGAGCAGAAAATATATATCAAGCAGTGGTGATTCCAGAGAAAGGGTACGGGTATTAGGAAAGTGAGTGATAGAGACAAACATATCTAACATATTACCTTTACTCTTAAGGAGCTGAGAGTTGGGACATGAGACATATAAGTCAATACTTTTAGAACAGTGTACTACATGTTTTGATGAAGATGTGAACAAAAGGCTATGGGATTATGGGGAAGGCAGCAGACTAATTCTTCTTGAAAAAAAATCAAGGTGGGCTTCACAGAGGGTAGATAACTGAATTGGGACTTTAATTTATTCATTTGGATTTATTGACTAGCTAGACGTCAGGGACATTCGCCAACAGTTAGATGAGGGCGATACATGACGAGCGATGGAGAACATGGCAGCTGGAGAAGCATGCAGCGAAAGCTACTCCAGCAGAGGTGGGCAAATTTGCAGACTTGCGAACGATCATGGAAAGGGAGGGATTTTGTGTGGCTGGAGCTCAAGAAGCACTAGAAAGTGGGTAGAAATTAGGCTAGAAGAGTAAGCACCAGACTGTGAATATTTGTGTGCAATTATGTCAAAGATTGGACTGTATTCCTGTAAGACTTGTTTTGTCACATTTCAGTGGGTCTCACTGATAGTGAGCGTCCTGTGAGCAGAGGCCACAGCTCCTAACTCTTCAGGTCCCGGCACATTAGGTGGCATATAACAGGTACACAGTTAATCTCCATTGAATTAGTAACTATATCTCCATAACCCTATTTAGTAGGAACTTGGCATCACACAATTTGAGATTTATTTCTATTTTGGTTACTATTTCTCATGGACTGCTGTGCTGAATGGGACCTGTCCAGTCCTAATGTGTAGGGCGACGTTTCAGGGATTGACTGGAGCCAGAATATATGTCACCAAAGGCAGCTTGAAACAGCCAAGAGAGCCTGCATCGTGTTGGGAGGTCAATGAAGGATTTTAAACAGAGGAATGACAGGGACTCTTAGTCTTACTAGAAAGGCCACTTTGGCAATAATGTAGTAAACTATGGCTCGTGGGCCAAATCCACCCAGCTCCTGTTTTTCTAAATGAAAATTTATTGGAACACAGTCACACACATTCCTTTGTATATTGTCTGTCATTGCTTACACACCACAATGGCGGAGTTGCCTAGTTGTGACAGAGATCTTATGGCCTCAGAGTGTAAAATATTTACTATCTGGTCCTTTACAGCAAAGGTTTGTTAACCTCTGGTGTAGAGACTGGATTAAAGGAGGGTAACGCCTGGTCAGAAGGAGCTTTGTTAGGAAGCCATACCAAAACCATGAAGGCCATGGCAAGAGCTTGAACTAGGCAGGGGCAGTGGGGCTGGAGAGAAGGGGAAGGTGCCAAAAGATGTGAGATCAACCAGACTTGGTGACTAATTAGATGCGGAGGTGGAATGGCAAGAGGATTCTAGAACAACTCCCAGTTTCTAACTTAGGCAACTGGGAGGATGGTGGTGCCAGTTGCTAAGGTCTGGATATCAGGGAGAAGAGCAGGCTTGGGGATAAAAAGGATGGTTCCTATTTGGACATGTAGCATTGGGACATCCATGTGCAAGTGGTAGATGGAAATATGGGCCAAGGGCTCCAAAGAGTGACCTGCTCTGGACGTACAGATTCAGGAGTTGCTAGTACATGAATGCACCGATTATCAGGAGAGTGTGCAGAATGGGCAGAGAGATGACCAGCAGTGGGACCCACAGACACACCTGTATTTAAGGGTGTGGAGAGGAAGAGAAACCTGGAAAGGAAACGATGAACAAGGTCCTAGAAGGGATGAAGAAAACAAAGAGAGTATTTTCCGGGCAAATGAAGTCAGAAAAGTACAACTAATCGCCAATGTCCCATAAAGAGAATGGGGGTGGGTCATAGTTAGGGTCGGAAGTGAGAAAGCGTGAAAGTAAGAGGGAGGCCAGGCAGCCGGGATGAGTGAAGTGTGGAAGACAGAGCCTCCACTTATTGCACACTTGCTATGTGTTGGATAACATGCTAGGTGCTTTACGTTTGCGAGTTCATTTCATCTGCACAGCAGCCTTTCGAGGTAGGAATAGCATTCCCCATTTTACGCGTGAGAAAACCAGGTGTAGATACTCAGCAACTCGCTGGAGGTTATACTGCTGGGAAATGGTGGGGTGGGGTTTCTAATGCCCAGACCAATGCCCTTGAACCCTACATCAGGTCACACATTGCTATTCCACCCCTCTAACTCCTTACAAATAGCAAATGTCACCAACTCTGATGTTATGTCTTCTGGGATGGTCCCACTCACCTGTCCCCCTTCTGTGCTGGGTCCTGAGGCAGAACTGTATTAGGTCAAGAGCACAGACTTGGGACCCGGCTGCCTGGGTTCAATCCCAGCCTCAGGACTTAGAATCTATGCAACCTCATCACGCAGCCTCCTTGTGCACCCACAAAACAGGGTCAACGAGAGTCCCTATTGTGTAGGTTGTTGATTCATGTGAAACACTTAGAACAGGACCTAGTGCATAGTGAACATTGAATAATGATGGCTCTCAAATGACACGCAGGACATGCCAGGTGCTGCTCTAAGTACTTTATGTATATTGACATTTAATCCTTACAACAAAATCCCAAGCAAAGAATTGGTTTGATTTCCATTTTACAGACAAAGGACTGAAGCACGGCTCAGACAAGTGTTTGGTAGTATTGACAGTCGTACTGTCCCAGTCCCGGTCCCGTCAGAGCTAGTGTTCCTTTTCCCTGTCACCATCCCTCATCCTAGTACTCATCACATCGCACTGTGGCTCACTGTGTGTTTGCTTGTCCATCCTACGGACCTGAACAAGGACATGCCTAACCCCCTTTGTATTCCCAGCAACAAGGAATGATGCTTGACACTTTGTGGAAACTCCACAAGTATTTCCTGCCTAAATCAATGATTGAACAAACTCACACTGTGATCTTCACAACCAATTTGCTTAGTGGGCACATTGAATCTTACACACGGACACCACATTCGATTCTTGGAACATCCGCTCAGCTGGCCATCTGGCATTAAAAGTTTGTTTTCGCCCTAAAGGGATTACCACTGTTTAACCCAGGGCAATAAAACCACTTGGAAGGGCTAGTAGTGGGAGATAATTCTCAGGCCCCCTGGAAGGCTGACCTCACTGAAGCTTCCAGAAGGCAGACCTGCTGCTTTCCAGGCATACTTCCTTTGGGCCAAATATTCTATCCCTAGCTCCTCATTTACCTGGTCTTCACTCCCAAATGTCGTTTAGCTCTCTAAGGCCATCCTCCTTCCTCCCTGTAGGTGACAACTTGCTCCCACTGTGGCTCTCAGCCAGAGGCCCTCCAGGCCTTTCCTCAAAGGGGAGGAAAACATAGCTCCCAGCTGAACCTGAGACCCACAGAACTTGGTAGGTGCTAATGGGAGCTTCATTGCAACAGTGGCTGCTGTCCAGATAAAAACTCCCTGTCATGACTGGGCTCTTTCTGATCCCCCAAATGGCCTGGGTGACCCTTCCAAGTGGAGGTGCTCTGAGGGAGGTTATGGAGTCTACACAATTCCCTGTCTGTCACTCCCAGTCCCCTGTCTGAAAAGGAGGGAAGTTTGGACTGTGGGCTTGGATGACCCATCTCTCTCCATTCATTCCAAGGGTTTCAAGGGGCAACATCTGTGATCCCAGCCTCCTGGATGATGATTCATCTCCACTGCAAACAGTCATTCTGGTAAAGTGGTTCTGCTCGAGCGCAGACTCCTTAAGGTTAATACTTGTGTAAAGGCCAGATAGTAAATATTTTATGTTTTGTGGGGCCACATGATCTCTGTTGCAACTGCTCAACTTTACCCCACGAAAGTAGCCATAGACCATACATAAGTCAATGGGCGTGGCTGTGTTTCAATAAAACTTTATTTACAGAAGCAAGCCTGGCAGGATTTGGCCCCTGCATTGTAGTTTTCTCACTACAAAGAAAATGAGTCTTATAATATCTATACAGTCTCGTCACTAATAATATTTTATCCGTTTTATTTTTATGGTGGTTAGTTAATTTTTCCTTGTGCCATAGAGAACCTCAGCTTGCAAGCCTAAGATGTATTTGTCCCTGGACTCGGGCATGACTGGGCATATCTGCAGAGTCCATTTTGCTCATTGAACCGGCTCCATCTCAAGAAGAGAGGGAAGCAGAGTGCACTAATGTGTTTCAAGGGCGATGGAATACTTGTGGTAGCAAGAAGTGGCTTTGAGTATTTTTCTTCTGGCAGGTAGGGGCTGCATCTGACCATATACAGGGCCTGGTATAGTCTTTTGTGAATGAATTTAATAAATGGATCCTCCCTAATTGCTTTCTTAGCACAGGTGTATGTCACTGAGGGTAAGGGGCTCTGGCTAATTGGATGGAAAGCTCCTATCTGAGACTCAGAACACAAATGTTTATGACAAAGTTGTGCCTCAGGAGATTAAGGCTGGTGCTCACACAAGAGCAGAGGGCGGCGTTCCTTGAAGATCGTGGCAGATATTTTCCAAAATATGGTCACACCAATGTACATGCCATCCCACATGTTCTTATTACGATGTTAACACTCTTCTATCAGTAAGTGGGCTCTGTGTTCCCTGCCCTTGGACCTGGGTGGAACTTTGTAACTGCTTTGATCAATAATAGAATGTGGCAGAAGTCATGCTAGGTCATAAAAGGCAATACACTTTCCACCTGTTTTTTTTCTCACTCTTAGGACATTTGTCCTTGAAATCCATCCACTCTGTTGTAAGGAAGCTCAGGTCACATGGAGAAGCCACATGGAAATGCTCTGGCTGACAGTCTTAGTTGAACCCCAGCTGGCAGCCAGTATCAGTATGTGAGTCAATGAGCCTTCAGATAATTCCAGCCCCCAGCCTTTGAGTGTTCCAGTCAAGGCCTCAGACTTCATGAGGAGTGGATACGTGTCCTGTCCAAATTCCCTGTTCACAGAGAGATCATAAATGATGATTGCTTTTTTAAGCTACTGAATTTGGGGTAATTTGTTATCCAGCTTTAGAGAACTGATGCAAAGATATTGCAATCCTTTACTGACCTGTCTAGCCCTGTCAAGTCCCAGAGGACTTGAGAGGACAGTGAAGCTGGGACAAGGCAGCAGGCACCCTGGGTTTATCATTCATTCATTCATTCATTCATTCATTCATTCATTCATTCATTCATTCATTCCCTATTCTGAACCTGGCTCTGTGTTCGAGTCTTTGGAAACAGACATATATGCTGCTTCAGCTTCTATACTCAAAGAGGTGATGACATTCAGGGAAAGACAGATACTAACCAAAGAATTAAATTTACAAAATGATGAGGACTTCAAGAAGCCTGTAGGAAGCACAGCAGGAAAATGGTGACGGGAACAATTATTTTTACCTGGAGACTTTGGGAGAGGCTCTACACGGAAGGTGACATTCAGTTGGGTTCTGCAGGAAGTATAGGAATTCCCTACGTAGCCAGGTGGGAAGCAGAATTCCAGGCATAAACGTCTGCAGTGGGATAGAGTGTGGGGCTGAGGCAGGTAAGGTGGCTGGAAAGTAGAATTTGAAGGAGGGCTGGCATGCCCAGCAGGGCGTGGCTCAGCAGTTGAGCGTCCACCTAGGATCCAGGAGATCAGGGTTCAATTCCCGGTCAGGGCACATGCCCGGGTTGTGGGCTTGATCAATGACTCTCTCATCATTGATGTTTCTAACTCTCTCTCTCCTTTCCTCTCTCTGAAATCAATAAAGATATATTAAAAAAAAAATCTTTAATGAAGGAGGGCTGGTAGGAAAGCAGGGAAGGTAAGATGGAGTTTCCCTGTGGTGAGCCTTCCGGGGTTGTTCTGAGAACATGAAAGTATATTCTGTCAGCCACAAGGAACCACCAGAGTACTTTAAGCAAGGGACTGAATGAGCTGCTTAAACCTGTATTTTCGATGGGCCCTTTTGCAACGGCGTGGAAGACAGACAGGAAGGGGAATCTGAAGCTAAGGAGCCCAGCTGGGAGGCTATGTCCTAAGAGACCCTGGACGGGGGCATGAGCTGAGGTCGTGTCTGCAGTGAAGGAGAGGAGGAGATGGCTGGATGAGATGTTTTAGGGGTGCTCCTTGCATGGGAAGAGCATGGGGAAGGGGAGCATCCCCAGTCCCTGGCCTGGGTGATGGGGAGGAGGGGTGGACCCCGGTGCCACTTGCAGAGATCAGAAGCAGGGTGTGGGGAGGATGGTGAGCTCACCTTCAGACCTGTTAGGTTGGAGACATGCAAGTGGAAACATCCCACGGGCAGGCCATAGGTGGATCTCCATGGAAAGATCTGGGATGGAGATAGAACATAGGGAGTTGTCGACTTATAGGGACAATCGAAACCGTGGGAGTGGATGAGGTTATTGAGAACAGAATTTCTCAACCTGAAATGCAGCACATACATACCCTGTTTTGGTAAACATCCCCCCCCCCCCCCCAATAAAGCTCAGAGAAACAAACTGCTAAAATTGCGGGTCATGGGCGCCCTCAGGTATCACCACGTCATTCTTTCATTCCGGTGTCTTCACAACCGAGGGGATTTTGCTGAGCTTTGCCTGTTAGGAAGTATTTTTAAACAAGAGACATCGCTTTCCTTTATCAAATATTAAGTTATGACTGTCGAATATGCTTTTTCAAAATTTATTTACCCATCTCAGAGATTCTGATAGGGCTGGTAGTTTGCTCTCCCTCACAGCTTCTAAAGGGAAGGCCGAAAAAGGGGAGCCTGAAAAAGGAGAGAGGGGCTGGGGCCAGAGGGCTAAGGGGGTGGGGGTGAGGCGAGGGGCTGGGGGTGTTTGAGGGTGGGGTTTGTGAGGGTGCAGGGGACAGGGCAGTTAGGGATGAGAGGGCTTCTAGGGGAGACCGCGTGCACCAGGTACTGTGAGGGCCTAGGGGAGGCCTTGTGGTCCCGGGCTGGGCAGGTGAAGGGTGCATCCTGCACACAAAGTAGACTAAACACTGGGTGGGAGGGAGGGTGGAGGTTGCCTCCCCTCCCCCAGGGGACCTCGACTGCAGGATCTGATGCTGTCACATAACAGTTATTTCACAACTTAAGCAGCCGATTTCATGCACTTCTGAAAGCTCTGCCGAGTTCTGGCAGTTAAAATTGTTCTGTTTTGGGGCAGTCAGGGAGGTGGGCAACCCCAATACGGCGCCACTTGTCCAGAGCAGTTTGGAGAAGCGGGGGAGGGGGAAGTGGGATTGCAGGAGGCGGAGGGGTGAAGGGAGATGCAAGAGCAGGGGAAGGTGTGGACGATCCTCCTGGCTGGCTGAGGGCACAGCGACTGCCCGCTGTGCTCTGACAAACAGGAACAGTGCTCGCCAGCCACTCTGTGCCTGGGATGTCGACGGGTGACTAAGAGCCGGCAACTCACGTAAAGGGCATGGGCTACATGGCTGGGTTTTTTCTGCATTTCACCGCCGTGTGTATTTCTGCAGGGGGAACACAACAAACAAAAACCCCTGTCTATCTGCATGTGTGCGCGCTGGTAATTTTTTCAGAGAGGATGTTAACTTAAGGCTAAAAGAGTCATTAAAATCAAACATACCTTCTCTACCCTCTCAATATCCGGGAACAATTAAGCTTAAGCAAACAAAATTGCCAAAGGCCGAAAAATGCAAAATAAACCTTCCACCTTGCTAAGTGGGGTTGAAGAGAAAACCCCGGGGCCTTTGGGTGTTGCAGGACCAGCCTTTCTGTGCTCAGGGGACCTTAAGGGACGGGTCTCCACGCTCTGTCCGCTTGTTCTTGTGTGTCTGTTTTTAACTCTACCCATGACCGACGGCAACTGCTGCCAAGATTGTCCCCGGTAGCCAATAAGTACCGTCGTTTTCTGAGAAGGATGTATCTTGAAGAAGAGCAGAAAATACAATGTGGAAAATGTCAGGAGGCATTAGATCAAGGAGTGACCTAATACCCAGGGGGAACCGACGGCAGCTGCATTCCCTGCCTCTCTCTCCCTTGGACCTCTTTCAGAGCTCATTGGAAAATAAATATGCGACGGAGAAGTGGGTGGACCCGATAGCTACAAGAGAGAGGGAACAAAATGCAAACACGCCCTTGCTTGGATTATTAAACTGATTTAAATTCATAATTCACAGCTGTTTAAAGCATTGTTTCCATTGCAGCCTCGTCTCTATAGGAGAAAACAAAAGAGGTAACTTGGGGTTTCTTCTTCCTGAGTTGGAACACGGCTCCATGTGCAGCAGGCTCTCAGTAAGCATTTGCCAGACGCTAAGTGCATAAATGAGTAAGAGCCAGTGACTCAGTGGCAAATGCGTCCACCTATAAGCGGGAGAAATTGTGTCAGAGTCAAAGGAACTTGTTGGGTTATATAAGATTAAACTGTTGTGCAACTGAAAACAAAAGAAAAACCCTTTTGCGCCGGTGCCAGTCGTTATGTAGGCAGGTTCACACCCATGACTGTATTTAATTCTCCCAACAATACCGTGAAGTAAATACTATTATCTCCATTTTATAATTAAGGAAACCAAGGCTCAGGGAGGGTAAACAATTGCCCAACGTAGCATATTTAAGAAGTGGTGGGAATGACATCCAGACCCCAGGTCTTCTTACTCTGAGCCAAGCCTTCTTTCCCTGCGTTAGGACGACCATAGACGCTGGAAGGTCAGGGGCGGGCACACATCCCACGCAGCCTTCCCGAATACGCCTGCTCCAGAAAACCCTTCCATAGAGTTTCGTTTTATGTTTCCCAGAGCCAATGTGAAGAAGGAAATTTCTTACCTGTTTGAATAGTTTAAATGGAGTTCTTTCGAAGCTGTTGTCTTACGGCTTCGCCTGTCTCAGGTGAGGCTTTGGCGATTCCTTGCATAAACTTGGGTTCCCCTGGGGTTTGGGTACTTAGCACTTTAAAAAAAATAAAAAAATCTTATTCTGAAATAGTCAAACTTATAGAGGAGTTGCAAGTACAGTGCAAAGAACTCATTTTCCTTCTCGCAATATATTGCCAATCTGACGTCCTATGACCCCCAGATACTTAAGTGGGAATTTCCTACAAACAAGGATATTCTGTACAACCGCAGTGCAACCGTCCAGATCAGCAAATTGACGTCGACACAGTGCTGTCATCTCACCCTCAGACCTTGTGCCCCTTTCACCCATTGTCCCGATAGTGGACAACGTTCTGTCAGTCCTTCTAAGAGACCCCACTTTAGAATCGTTGTCTTGTCTCTCCAGTCTCTTTTCACATGGAGCAGTTTTCAGTCTTCCGTTATTTTCGTGACCTTCCCACTCAGAAGATCCCAGGCCACTGACTTCGCAGAGCGTCCCTCGGCTTGACTGAGTGGGTCTGATGCGTCCTCGTGACCTTATCCCAGGTGCGCGTCTCCGGCAGGAGCGTCCCAGAAGCGACACTCTTCTTCGTGTTGCATCCATCAGGCTGTGGGACGCCATGTGTCCCGTCACTGATGACGGGCCTCACGGTCACTTCCTACGGTGGCATTTGCCAGCCTCTTCAGGCCAAAGTTACACTCTTTTTTCCCTTTGTAACTGAATTTTGTGGGGAGATACTTTGAAACTAGGGAGATACTTTGAAACTTTTTTTTTTTTTTAATATATCTTTATTGATTTCAGAGAGAGGAAAGGAGAGGGAGAGAGAGAGATAGAAACATCAATGATGAGAGAGTCATTGATCAAGCCCGCAACCCGGGCATGTGCCCTGACCGGGAATCGAACCCTGATCGCTTAACCGCTCAGCCACGCCCGGCCGGGCGGGAGATACTTTGAAACTATGGAAATACCCTGTTTGGTGAGATGTTCACTTCGTCAGTATAGAATCGTGGTTTCCTCTTTTACTCCATGAGTTACAGTCCTTCTCTGTTATTTATTTCGATGTTCAAAGAGTTGAACATCTCCGATTTGGTCAGTGGGGGTCTTTTTGACCCGGCTCCTGTGACCTTTTGACGAATTCCCAGCATGCTTTGACTCTTCCCTTACTTCCCGGCACAACGTGTTCCCTGCTCATCTTGTCTTTTCCCTGCCCCAGTCCCGGGATCAGACATTTCTCCAAGGAACCCTAGTTCCTTTCAGGGTTCAAAGCCAAGATTTGGAAAGCCAAGATTTGGGTACTAGTTGTACCCATTGCTATTGGGGTGTCACTGTTCCCAGGTCATTTGTGTAAGGGCAGAGCCAGGAAGCACACACATGTACACAGGACACAACTCACATTTACATCTACTTTCATTTCCATCTGTCTGTCTACATATGTACTGAAAATAATGAGTTCGCACTCATGACTTCTGTTCTAGACTAACACCGCAGGGTTTGTTCCAGTTTTCTCCTTTCTCTGTGCTGTGACTTCTTTCTCACACAGTGACTACCTTGGCCTCCCAAGTCCCTGTGATACTCACCGATCGCTGAGCCCCCCTGTGTGTAATCGCTTCCATTTCCACCCTTGCCCGTTTCCCCGCGTGGCTGTCTTCTCACCCCAGCTCAGGCTCACGGCCTGCGCTGGGCCATCCCCCCACATGGATGCTCTCCTCACCTTTCTCAAGCTTTAACTCCCCCTTTTGGGCCATTTGCCCAAGTGGAAGCCCTTTCCTCCCTACCCAGGCCCTGACACCCCACACTGGGCCGTGTCCCCGTAGAGACTCACTCCTGGCCCTGCTCGGGAGCTGACACCCCGCGCCAGGCTGCCCCGCTACAAGCTGGGGCTCTGACACCCTGCTACTCTTAACCACCAGGGCTTCCCCACCCCCATCTGAACCTGCTTAATCCCAACCAATGGGCTTACAACTAAATTGTTCAGAAAGGGAAAGGAAGAGAAAGGAAGAGAGAAAAGAGGAACAGGGAAGAGAAGGGGGAAAAGCAGGTGCTTCTCATGTTAGTTAAAAATAAAGCTATTAAAAATAATAGTTTCATTTCTTAGGAAATTTTATCCAGGCTAGAAGGAAGTGTTTTTTGTTGTTGTTGGTTTTTTTTTGGTTTTTTTTTTTGAGAACATACTTCACGTATTAAGCAGGCAATAGCTCAGACCGCCCTTGGCTGTGCTAGGTATCTTTGATTAGAACCAGGCATCCGATCCCACCCCCTTCCTAGCGACCTTTCTGTATCGCAGGGGCTGGAAGGCTACAGACTACATTTCCCTGACTCCCTTGCACTGGAGGTTGTAGAAACAAATCAGGTTCCACCAATGAGGTGATGACGTTCCAGGAGACATGGTAGTTGGAAGTGAGCTGGAAGCCGCAGTCCTGTTGTCACTGACCACTGGCCGGTGAGATCATAGACACACGCGTGTCTGGACTGACTCAGGTTTGTGGCATGGAAGGGAGTCTCTCTGAGGATGAGAGGCATCGGTAGTTCATGTGCGAAGCAGCAGCAGCAGTTCGCGGACCTCCGAATCTGAGATTTGTAGGTGTGCCCTTGGAGACAGCAGCCTCCAGAGTGGTTCCTCCAGTTCCCAAGGATTAGAAACTGGTCTCAAGGAATTACAGACTAGAAAAAGGAAGGAGGAGAGAAAAGACCCATAATAAGCAACCAAGTCTGAAATAAGACTGGTGACGTGTGGTAAGGGAGATCCGAGCATAGCGTTCCCCACAGGTCCCGGCCCGGCCCACCTCTTCAGCATCACTGGCTGTTGTTACTAATCCCCTGGCCCTACACACCCAGTCATGTCAAACTCCTTCTGCCTTGAATGCCATTTTGCCTTTCAGAAAGCTCTTTCTCCTCCTTTCCTGCCCATTCAACTCACGCACATTCTTCAGAACTAAACTCCAGTGTCATCTACTCTGCAAAAGACTCCTGTAGAGTCTGTCTCTCCTTCCTGAACTACTGGTTAACTGGGGAAACCAAATGCCTGTTGAGACATCTCTCCCTCCTTTCTTTAAAGTCTTTACTTACTGGTATTTCAGAGAAAGTAGCCTCTAAAAGGAGATGGTGAATTATTAAAAGCCACTCCCCTTTCCTTCAAGGGAATTGCTTTATTGTTGCAAAGTACTCAAAGAAAGCAAAACTTTCAAAAACAAATCTTTTATAAGAATATTTTATATACACACACACACTCTTACATATGCATACATTTGCATATGTGCATTTCTAATTCTTGGCGGTCTCTGCCTACAATGTACTGGCGGATTTCTCCTTGAGGTCTAACATCTCTCTGATCTGCCAGAGCAATTGTCAAGCAGATCTCTAGGCAAACGCAGGAAGGATTGTTCAGTGGCATTTGTGTCTGTGAAGATGGATCCTTTGTTGAGCTTGAAATTAATTCATATGCTTCGCTTTCCTGCCACCTGTTTGGGACCTGAGGGGCATTTAACATTACCAGTGTCATTATGGCACAAGTGAGGAACGCTTGTATGTTTGGAAAGTAGCGTACGAGGGTTTGTTAAGCAGTACAAGCTGAGGATGTTTCAGCAACGGTTGATTTGCTTTGTGAAGCACTGACAACAATGTTCAATATTTATGGGATTGCAAAATCTTATTAAATGAATAAAGTTCCCATTTTCCCTATATGATTTCAACCAACACTTATTGAGTGTCAACTGTTATGCACTGTGCAGGATTCCACTGAATGAATGAACATTCATTAAGCAACTACTATGTCAGTCACTGGATAAGTATTCCATTGAGCAAATAAACATTTATTAAGTGCCATCTAAGGACTTAGGTATAATGCTAGGATTGGACTAAATGGATAGACTCTTATGCATATTTAGTAAGAACATTCTCTCAAATGGGTCAATATTTAGTCACCACTTCCATGTGCTAAGAACAGGCTAAGCACTTTAACATAATGACCCCACTTAACCTTCACTATTCGAGTGGAGAGGGACGAGTATTATTCTTCCCATTTTATACATGAAGAAACAGAGGCAAAGGGCTAAGATTCACGCCAGGGGTTTGCATAGGACCTGAGATTTGAACATATGTTGCCTAATGCTGTGTCCAGTGCTCTTTCCATTGTACCAACATGGATTTCTGAGTTTATAGAACTCAGCCTAGTTCTATAATATGAAAACAAATGAGAACTGATGGTATATTGAATATCACGAAGTGGGATTCTATTTCTGTAATATTCCCAGGGCAAGAAGGGAACTTTCCCTTATTTGTTTAAAGATAGTTGTACACATTAAATTAGAGCAGTTAAAATTTCTATGTTCTTGAGCCCCAGCCTCTCTTAGCTGAGAAGGTTGTAGACAATGAGTTAAGTTCATTCTCAGGGCTATGGAGAGAGTTCCCCTAGATTCAGTGAAACTCATGCAAGACTATTGATCTCAATAAAATGTAACAAGAATGGCTCCGCCTGAAGAGGGCCAGAGAACTCTGCTCCTGGATCGCACTGCTGGTTTTGCAGACCATGTCCTATCTGTCCTTCAGTTAATGAGTCTGCAAATGCTCACTGAATGTCCAGTGCACAACAGGCACCATGTAAGTGTATGATACATGGTGAGACCCAGTCAATTATTAGCTGTGTGCCATTAGGCTGGTTATCTAACATTTCTGAGTCAGGTCCCTCATCCAGAAAGAGGATAGGTGTTTATAAGGATAGCATTACCCCTCCTTTTCCTAAATTCTTAATATTCAATTTTTCAAGTTATAAAATAAGTTTATTATTACATGCTGCTATCATCTATCATCATCATTATCTATCTATCTATATCTATCTATCATCTATCTATCATCTATCTATCTATCATCTATCTCTATCTATCTATCTATCAATCTCTATCTATCTATCTATCTATCTATCTATCTATCTATCTATCTATCTATCTATCTATCATCTATCTATCTATCTATCTATCATCTATCTATCTATCATCTATCAATTTATTATCTATCTCATCTATATAAACATTTTACAAATGCTTTTTCTGGCCCATTATTTCTCTTGATCTCACCAGCCTACACAGTAGGTATTCTTAATCCTATTTTACAGATAAGAAAATCAAGCCCCAGGGAGATTAAGCAATATGTTTAAGGTTACACAGCTGATAAGTGGCAGAACCAGGATTTAACCTCAGAGCCTTGCTTTCTTCTTCATACTGTGTTGGGTCGATGAAGACACTGGTCAATAAATACTGGTGAGGAAGGTGACTCTAGCAATAAAACATTAGAGTGGGTCCAGGGCAGGATTGGCCTCTCCAGTTAGTTTACTCTCAGTTTGCTCTAGAAAGTAGCCTTTAGACATTGATTTGAAACAAACAAACAAACAAACAAACAAATCAGTCTTTGCTAATGATCACAAAGAAAAGCCATGCAAGCTGGCACCATGGCAATATTTCTCCTGGCTGGGGTAGGGGGATGATGCAGAGCTTGGGGAGTACAAGAAGCTCAGGCCTGGCTTCCTGAGGCACCATCAGTCCTTCCTGTCTCAATCTGGGCACCTTTCAGAGCCTCAGTTTCTTTTACCTATAAAGTAAGACAGAGGATAATTTGTTAAATGATGGGTATGGAAGTTAAATGGGAAATGGAGGTGAATGCATTGGATTGAGGCATGTTTAAGTGAAGCTTAATGAAACAGATTTGACTGGCTGTGTCCATGTATCACTCTGAGCACTGGGTTACAGTGACAGGTGGTGTGCAGTGTGTGCCACTGGGATGGTCTTCCTGAGGCAGAGGTGTGAAACTGGCAGCTTGGATACAGACAGAGGAAGGAGTGACTACCCAGAGGTTGGCTGGAGGGCTATGAGGAGGCTTCTAAGAGGTGCGTGGAGAGGGGAGAGGGCAGGAGGGAGGGGAGAGGGGAAGCAGTCCTTCTGCCCAGAAAGAGATGTTATTGCATCTCTCTAAGCCTGAGGCTGCAGCTGTCCAGAGACCCTTGCCTCTGACCTTGCTCTTGGCAGGAAGCGCTGCGGTGAGTAGTGCTGTGGAAAATCTCTCTGTGGCTAATGAATCATCTAATTAAAAAAAAAAATACTTGAAACAATGAGAAAAATCCTTAGCTGGTTTGTTCCCATAAAGAGGGGGCACTATAGGTCATAGCTTTCAACCCGGTGACCCAGGTCTCCTCTTGACTGGAATCATGGTCTGTGCATTTCTCAGGATGCTTCTGGGGCTTGGTGGATCTTAGAGATGTACTATTTCTTATCACTAGGATGGTGAATTATGCCTGCTGTAAACCCCCCACCCCACCCCCAAATCTCAAGGGAGTGCTGTGAAGGAACCTTGTTAGAACCCTAGGGCTATCACATAACTGTGGGGCCTGGGGCATGTTTTCATAATAACTCATATAGGAAGTATAGGAATACTGGAGTCTCAATCTTCCCATCTGTAAAATGAGATATTCCCTACTTTCTAGGAGTTCTGTGAGGAATCAGTGAGATACTGTGCAGATGTTTGGCACAGAATAGATGCTACGGAAATGTTACTTTCTTCCTTCTACATCAGGGGTTGGCAAACTATGCCCCACAGGCCAAATCTGACTTTCCACCAGTTTTTGTAAATAAAGTTTTATTGGAACACAGACACACCCTGGCAGAGTGTGTAAACCGTGTGGACCAGATGTGCTACAGGTCCACAAAACAGAAAATACTTACTATCTGGCCCTTTACAGAAAATGTTTTCTGACCCAGGTCTCCATAATGGTCTTTGGGGAAAATGACCTTACCTCCCTGGTCCCTTCTTCCCCACAGCGCTCTTTATCGGACCCGGACCCAATGCTGGTGGTGGCTGAAACAACTACTCCCATACCATAGAATTTGGGTCCTTCGGCTTTCTGCTGAGTGCAATCATGTTTTTTATAAGTCCTTTGAGTATGACTATTAGCATACACCCCAACCCAACTCACCCTGGATTTGGGCCATTTAACTTAGAGAATAGAAAGAGTGTCACCCCCTTACTCTGGACAACAGCTTTCAGCCTAGGGTAGCACAGGCTCACCTCTGTGGCAGATGTAGCATCCCTAAGTCTTCGCACCACTTGCGCTGCTTGTAAGCCCTTCAGCCCCATCCTCGGCACCTGCAGTTATTCTTGTAAACTTCGGTGCCTGACTTTGCACCCATTCTGAGTAAGTTCCTTCTTGGGGAAGTTTTTTTTTCTGGCTCCCTAGCATCACTCTGGATTCTGAGTCTGCTATCCAGAGTACTCACCAAGCCTCCTGGCTTCATGTCTTTTGAGAATTGGCTCAGCTGGATTTCTAGGTCTCATCCAAGTCTCTGTAAGAAACTGTTGGAGCAGCCAGAGCAGAGGGCTGAGTCCTCCAGGATGCAATTTGTACATATTCTCCGGCTTGGCTTTGACCGTCCGGAGGTTGTGGCTGAACTGACTAGGAAGTCAACCAACTGCGTTACTGTCTAGCTCACATCTCTTTATCTTAGCTACTAGATACCATGAGTGTTTGGGTCAGGGGCCTTTCAGACATAATATGGCTACAAGTAGTGTTTTCCAATCTATTAGTCTTTTATCCTATCACAAAAATGAATCAAGTTACTTGGTAGAACTTTTTCTTGGGGGATCCTTTAGTGGCTCCTGGAGCTTATTGCTTTTTTGGAAATGATTATCAAATTTTTGAGTGAGTTAGAATTTGTCTCATGATTTGTTAGGTATTACTGGAATTCACTGAAGGGCTTTTTAATCTAGGGTTCATGAACTTACATGGGAATAAATTATATCTTTGTTTTCACTAATCTCTAACTGAGATTTAGCATGTCTTTCGATTATGAATGTAAGCAACAAACCACAGACATATTAGCATGACCTGTGACTTCATCACCAATATAAATGATAAATTTTTCACATCACATGGGAGTTGTAGACATCTTAAAATACCCTTTAAGTGTAAAAGAACTTTAAAATTATGTTACTTTGAGACCTGCTGCTGCTAAATCTTTTTACTTAAAGCATCAGTAAAGAAGCACATATATTACCAGAGTGCAGATTTAAAAATTTTTTTTATAGCTTTAATTAATTAATTAATTAATTAATTTATATTGATTTCAGAGGGAAGAAGGGAGAGGGAAGAGAGAGATAGAAACATCAATGATAAGGGAGAGTCATTGATCTGCTGCTTCCTGCACGTCCCCTGCTGAGGATCGAGCCCGAAACCTGGGCATATGCCCTGACCGGGAATCGAACCCTGATCTCCTGGATCCTAGGTGGATGCTCAACCTCTGAGCCAGGCTGGCTGGACTGATAGCTTTGTTTTAATGTGATGGGTTTCCTTTGCCATCTGACACTTTTCATTTTATGCATTTAAAAATACTACTCTGAGAAGGATTCTGTAGATGGTACCACATTGCCCAAAGGGTCCATGCGCAGAAGTGCATGATTGTCATAATGATAGCTCCTCTCAAAAGCCTCAGGGACTGGCTTTCTACACAGAACTCCCCATTAGCCAGACAAATCCCCAAGGGCAAAAGAACTGTCATCTCCCTTTTCTGGGCCTTTGTCTTCTCTCCACTCAGACTAAGATAACACTGGTGAAACTTTTCTGTCTATTGACAATTTGAATAGGAAATGCTGCCTCCTAATTTTTTCCTCCCAGGTCAAGCAGACCTGGGTTTGAATTTACAGCTTTCCCATTTACTTCTCTGATCTTGAATCTTCTACTTTGTAAAACAGGGCTATTACCATAAACTTTGTAAGGTGGTAATGATATTAAATAAGGTAACATGTTTTTCCATTGAGTGTTCTGGGCCCATGAGATGGAGTTAGGAGCATAAGTCTTCATAAGGGATAGGGGTAATTGCATAAGACTGGGAAGAAGCAGAATTGGTCAGAGAAAGCCTTCAGACCATGATGCAAATGTGACATCTATGACGAAAGGAAAGAGGGAGTCCCCAGACAAGGAGAGCCTCAGACCATGAACCTGATTTGAATCTCTGACAACCAAACTGGTTGCTCTGGAGCAAAGATTACCTGGTAAAGGAGTCCCCATTGAGCAGCAATGGCCAGATGTAGCACCCCCGCCACACCCATCGTTGGCTAGAGGGTGCTCAGGAAGAACGTGGCCTTGGCTGTAAAGCCAAGTGCTCAAGTGTTCTAGCTGGAGGCCATCAGCTGCCTTCTCTCCTTGCAGCTAGTGGCACGTTTGTTCCTGAAGGGAGATCTGAGCAGTGTGCCTCCACATCTGCCCCAGGTGGAAAAGGCTGAGCACAGTCTTGGTGTGACAGCTCTGGTCCCTCGTGGATCCTTTCCCCAGCTGTCCTCTGGTGTGTTTCATGGCATCTTATCCCAGTGGAGGCAGTGGATACTGAGACGCCTGCTTCTTCCCCCAGAGTCTTCATCACTAATCCTAGATGGTTTAGTCTTTGCTTAGGACTTCCTCAGAGGAGATTCTGAAAGGGCTTCCTCTTATCACATGATTTTAAAAAATATTTTTATTGACTTTATTGGGGGTTACATTGGTTTATAAAATTATGGAGGTTTCCAGATCCCTTGGCAAGCTCCTTGACAGTGATCAAAGTGTCATCTGGGTGATGGGCAGCCATCCCCATAGCTGAAAAGGGGAGCCAAACAGCCAAAGGGAGGCAGGTGCTTATGCCAAGAAGACCAGCTGCTTGCCAGCTCCTCCTTGGCTGAGCCACTGCATGCTCTGGACTGACGTGTAGCCACTAGGCTGCGAGAAAGGGTGGTTTTCTAAGGTGCCTGGTGCCTTGCTCTCCACCCCTTTTAAAATTTGGTCTGAAAGCGGGATTTGACCTCCAACAATAATAACAACTATCTCTCTCTCTTTGAGAATCTCTCCCTTTCCAGGTGCTTTCCTTGCTTCCTGTTAGTTAACATTACTCGGAGGCAAGGATGGCTATTTCTGTGTTACAGACAGGGAAACTGAGGCCCAGGAGTCCCTTGGCCCCGATGGAAGAGTCCGTGTGTAGCAGCCCTGGGATGTGAGCACCGGTGTGCCCAGCTCAGGGCCTGTACTGAGTCCTCTGCTCGACGCGCAGTGGACAGGAAATAAGGGAGCCAGCTGCACCCCGTCTGAGGGACGCGTATCTGCTGAGCAGACGCCTGGACACCCCGGCCGAATGTCATGAGGATACGGCGGCTTTTTTTTTTTTTGCGATCATGACAATCTTGAGAAAGCGCTTCACGGCAGGAGTGCTACTGTCACCGTGAGTCACTCCGATGTTCTTACGAGAGTTTATAGCTCAGGAGCAGTGGAAATTCACCTGTGGCTCCCACCTTTTTATGCCCTGGCAATCCAAAGGCGCAATTCTATTAAGCAGTAACCTCCCGGTTACATACAGAGCTTGTGGGAAGTCATGTGACTCATGTTAATCAGCAGCCAGGTAAAATCCAGCTGTTTATGGGATCACGCAAACTGACTTACTGACATCTCCAGACAACCTGTGTCCAAGTTGCTGTTGTTAATGTAAGAGTTGCACTAACTCTTCCCCATTGGTTTTTAAGTTAGGAATCCACGCTCCTAATAAAGACACCCCAGGTGGTCCGCGATCAGGCTCTGCCTACCTTTCTCTCAAGGACATCTCTGGATGCTTATCCTTTGCAGTT
Source organism: Miniopterus natalensis (assembly GCF_054644295.1). Classification (NCBI taxonomy): domain Eukaryota; kingdom Metazoa; phylum Chordata; class Mammalia; order Chiroptera; family Miniopteridae; genus Miniopterus; species Miniopterus natalensis. Next base: position 55,756,196 of record NC_142092.1, read on the forward strand.
TGTGCTCCAGCCCTACCAACACCCCGGTCTTTCCAGACACAGCTGTGCTGCCCCGGGGCTCAGAACCCGCTAACCCCTTTCCTTAAAAAAGCCCCCCCTCACCGGGTGCCCTGCCTCGTCCTTGCACACCTTGCAAGACTCAGCTCTAAGACCCCCCTCCTGGCGTCTTTAGTCGCACTTAGCTTCTCCTTCTCTTAGCCTCTCATAGCATCTTGTAACACCTCCATATCCCGTTTTGGGAATCGTCTGTTCTCTCTTACCTCTTATGCATGAATTATGAGCCTCAAGGGAGGCAAGTGTGTCTTACTGTTCTCTGAACAGTTAGCACTTATCAGATAGACAGACTCACAGTCAGTGTTTGGGAAACATTTGGGACTTTAACATCAGGGCACATTGGAGTCTCAGGCATGGGCTGCTGGGAAGAAGAAGAGATGGAAACAGGTAGAACTGGAGGGAGGGAACTCACCAGCCTCTGGGATTGGCCCTTACCATGGGATACAATGCTCCCCGAGTCAGTGTCAAACTGAGTAAAATGTAAGCAAAAGGAAAACCGGTAAATGCCAACTTGATTCAAGCTTCCCAAGAAGGATACAATGACCAAATTCTCAGGTTTTGGTGCGTAAGTGAAGTCAGGCCAAGACTCTGGGTGTGGGACTGTCTTGGAGGAAGGGATTTTTTGTTTCAGGGGAGGAATATGTCAGGGCTTTGCAGGATAGCAGGGCGTGGCTAACCATGATGGATTCTGTTCCAAGAGTCCCACTGTAAGGCAGAGGATTTGAGACCGAGGTCCCTTAAAATGGCCGTAACGACTAGGCAATTGTTAGGAAAAGGCGCAGGAATGGCCAGGCACCACTAAATATTCAGCAGGTACCAATCCCTAATTTCCACCTAACTCAATATACCTCTCAAACTTTCTGTCTCTGCGTTTCTCTCTCTCTGACACACACACACACACACACACACACTCACACACACTCACACACACACTCACACACACACACTCACACACACACACACACTACTGCATGCTTGCTGGTAGAATGTCCCATCAAGGCAAGGTGAAGCCTGAAGCCCTATTTCTCAGTCAGGGCTGTGGGTTAAGCCAGCAGAGCGAACAGCTGTACTTAAGTCACTTTTAGTAATAGAACATGAAGAAGCCAATAGGAGGTGAAATAAGTTTTTGGGAGCAGGGCTCACATTTAGTAAATTCCATGTGCCACCCGGTGAGCTGAGTGCTTCAGTGCACAGACCACTCCCCTTAATTAATTTAATTTAAATTAACTTAATATTTACTTGAAATTTTTGAAATAATTGTAGATTCACATGTAATTGTGAAAAAAAAAAAATATGGAGAGATCCTGTATACTCAGTTTCCCCTGATGACATCAACCTGCAAGTCTATAGTGTGATGTCATGACTAGGATGTTGACGTTGATACGGTCTCCCGGTTGTATTCACATTTCTCTGGTTTTACATGTACTAATCTGTGCATATGTGTGTGTTTAATAAGTTCTATGCAGTTTTATCACATGTGCAGTGTGCGTCTCTGCCACTGTTTTCAAGATATGCAATAGTTCCAACACCACAAGGATCCCACACGTTGCCCCTTTATAACGACACTCTCCCCCAGTCCCCTTTCTTAATCCTCAAAATATACATGTGAGTCAAATAAGTCTTAAAGTTAGTCATTTGTCAGGTGTCATCCTGTCAGCACATAGAGAAGTTTAGATTCAGAAGTTTGTCCAAAAATAGACATCACACTCATTTTCTTCTTTCACTTGTTCATTCATTCAGCAAATATTTACCGAGTGCCTACTGTGTTCTAAGCACTTTTCTAGAGGCTGGGATTTTGGTAGTAAAATGACGACCAAGTTCCCACCTCGCGTGAGGTTGTCACTTAAGTGCGAGAGTGAAACCACAAATAGGAGAGCCCAACACATACTATAACTGCAGGTGAGGACAAGGGCTCTGAAGAAAAACAGAGTGAGGGGATGGAAGACAGGGGCATGTCGCCTCAGCTAAGGTGACCAAGCAAACCTGTTATGAAGACTCAAAGTTGGAGGGGGTTCTTGACTTAATGGGGAGCAGGGAGCATTGGAGTTTGGGGGGAAGAACGTTGCCGGCAGAGAGGAGAGCATTCATGAAGGTGCTGAGTTGGGAAGGCTCGGGGCCTGTTTCGGATGTCAGGGAGGCCACTGTGTCTGGGGCAGGATGAGGGAGGGTGAGAGTGGGGGCCGCGAGGTCGGAGAGGGGACTGGAGCTGGATTCTGAGGGCCCTGTGGGCCGTGGGAAAGAGTCTGGATTCTGAGTGGGAGTGGAAGCCACTGGAAGGTTTTGAACAACGAAAAGACATGATCTGATTTTCAGTTTGTCAAAAGCCACCCTCCGGCTGCTGGGTGGAGAAGGGGCTGGAGGAAGGCAAAGTCAGGAGCAGGGTGAACAATTTGGTGGCAACAGTAAGCAAACCACATGAAAGGCAGGGGCCAGTGTGGGGGCACCAGAAAGAGTGAGAAATATCTGGGTTTGAGACACATTTTAGCAGCGGGCCCACTGGTGGACTCGATGAGAGATGGGACGTGGGCTGGCTGTGAGAGCAGACCAGGAAAGAGTCACGTTAGACTCTGACATGGGCCACGCTGAGTCACCCCTGCTCTTCAACCAGGACACAGCAGCTTAGTGCCAGACAGCAGCAGTCTTATCCAAGGGAAAGGACCACTGTATCCAAGGCACTTTGTGGACTTCTCTTCCTTTCTCAACACGTGTCCTGTTGGTTCAACAGGGAGCAAAATACCCTTGATCTCAGTGTATCCACGAGAAAAGAACCACCGGCCCGGCCATCGAGCAGCCTCACGAGGTGGAGCCCAGCCCCGGGCCCTCGGCTGATACTGGGAAACTGGAATCTGACTGGCCCTGGTCCCTGGCCCCGAGGGCTCAGTCTGGTGGGCAGAGTGAAGAACCAGTTACAGCCTCGATGCCGGAGTGGAGAGACCTGCGCTGTGTGGTGTGGGAGGCAGGGGAGCGTCCAGGGCGCTGGGCGTGGGTTTCATTGAGTTGTAACGATGGTGGTTGGGTGGAGTGTTAGGGATGGTGTCATGGGAGGACGGTGTGCCCAGACATCAGTCTTGAGGCCTGAGGACATGTTCTCCGGTTATAGAAGGGAGGCGATGAATTCCCGACATGGGGAGAAGCAGCAGCAAAAAGACTGAGTCACCGTGCAGCGTGGAGCGCTGTGGGATGGGTGGGCCGCCTGCCCCGACGGAAACTGTGCGTGCGGAGGAGAGGAGGGAGCTGAGGCCACGACGCAGGCCGGGGCCACGGCCCGACGTCTGGCCGAGCTGCTTGGACACCTTCCTGTTGGTATAACTGGGGTGGGTCAGAGCCCTCAAAGGTTTTAAGGAAAGAAGTTGCTTGGCTAGATTTGGATTCTGAAAGTTCACTTTTCCCAGTTAGGCGCCTCATGTTCGGGTCTACATCTTTCCTTGGGCGGAGAAAGAGGGGCCGCTCCTGGCCTCAGCTCAGCTCCTGGGCGTCCTTCAGTCTCTGACACGGCCCTGCGGGTTATGATCGGAACTGACCAAGAAGGGCCCCCACTTGTTTCACTGAAGCAGTGCCCACACCTCTCTTTGTTGTGAGTAAAAGGGCCTATTTGCTCATCTCTCAGGCTGTGGGGTTTGAGTGGGGGGACAGCTGAGCCTGTGAGGAGGCCCCTCTGTCTGGAACTCCAGCCCCCCTAACCCCCCATCCCCGGGGAAACTGGCCCCTGCTTCCTGTGTGGTCTCAGACTCATCCCCTCATCTCAGTTTCTCCACCTGGAAAAAAGGGGAGAACGGTATGTAGCTCCTTGGGGTGTCGCAAGAATCAATGGGTGGGGGATTTGGAGGAGGCAGATGGACGCTTTCTGTCCACAGACACGTGTCCAGCTGAACGGCCGGACGAGGCTGGCTGGAGAGGAGGAGCGGAAGCACGTGTGCTGTAGATAAGCTCAGTCCTTGCTCTTCTCCTGCCTCGGGGTCATGGATGAGCTTGTGGGCCAGACAGGCAGGGGGCTTTGCCAAGGAAACAGCTCCTATCGCCTGGCTGGTGGGTTTTGTAACCTGTGAAATGGAGCTGTATGATGATTTAAGAATAGTGCTTGGCACACAGTAAGTGCTCAATAAATGCTTGACACTCAAAAAGAGATAAAAGGCAGCAAGCATCTGAGGCTTTTCAGACGCACTGAGTTGTGAAAAGTCAAATTGACCAGAGGCTTCCAGAAAAGCGTCCAGAATATAGGATTTAGAGCCGGGCTGGCGTGGTTTCAAATTGCGTGTCCACTATTTACCGGTGAGGAGACCCCAGGCAAGTCCCTCACAGGGCTGCGGTTTTCTCATCTGGCACAAGGGGACATGGCCCTCTGTCGTACCGAACTGCTCTCTGTTGGAGGTAAAATACGGTTGTGGACGTGAAGTGAGCAGCACGTCGTAAGGGCCTCGGTGCCCAGTAGTTGAGTCTCCTTTGCTTTCGCTTCCATTGCTTGTATTCCCACACCAGCCCCGACTCCATCCCGGAGAAGAGACCTCCTTGGTCAGGCCAGGGGGCGCAAGGCTCCGAGTCCGCATGCACGGTGCCGAGCCTCGGCTTTGTGGTCTCTGAGGGATGGAGGGACAATCCGAGGCCTGCGGCCACTGTGTGGGGCCGTGGACAGATGGCAGCAGCAGCAGCGTGGGGGGGCAGCTGCCTTTGGGCACCAAGACATCATGCTTTTGGGGGGAACTTCTTCTGATGTCTAAAGGCCATTTCTGACTTTTACAAAACAACCCACCCTCCTCTTGAACCCCAAAGAAACTGGATACCATGTTCTCACATACAATCCTTTTTGACCCTTCTCTGTTAGAGATTATTTTTTATGGACACAAATAGTGGAAATTTGCCTTCCCAGGAAATGGTGAGATCTTGCCTGGCCATGATAAGAGGACATGTAGTCAACAATCAAGGGCACGGCACTTACTGCGTACCGGGCACTGTATGGGGTACATTGCAAATTCCAGCTGCCTCAAAACACTCAGCAACTCTGTGAGGATGGTACTATCATTAGCTCCAATTCACAGATGGGGACATTGTCAAGGAGAAGCTGAGGCACGTAGAAGTAACTTGCCTCATGTCACACAGGTAGAAAGAGGCAGAATAGGGATGTCAACCCTAGCCCTCCAGCCCGAGTCAGTTCTCTTAACCGCCACTGCTTCTCCTTGCTGGAGGCTCTCATTGCCAAGGCCAAGGGCTCCCGGCTGATACCCTCCCCCTGCTCAGAGTGTCTGGGACCCCCAGGCCCACTGGAGTCGTTGGTTCTTTCACTTGATGGAAATAATGCAAAGAGTTCCAGCTAGATGATGTGACCCAATCCTCTCTCTGTCCCTTGCAAGCTCTGGGACCCTGAACAAGTTAACTGCATCTCCTGAAGCTTCTGTTTCCCACCTATAACACAGAGCTGTCTCTGCTGGGTTATTAGGAGAATTAAAAAGGTTATGCATTTTGACTTTTAACATAACGAGGACTCCTATTGACTGGATGCCCAGTGTGTGCCAGGCACTATCTTAGCCCTTTATGGATGCCAAGACCCACCTCTCCCACACCAGACAACATCCTGTCAAGTCCTTGGGCTTCTCTGCAACGTGGTCTCCTGGCACCTGGGGGTCAGGCCTTCTGTCATATGGGGAGGGTGGTGGTTTATGAATGTTTTCCACTCCCTTGATTTCAAGGAGATGGGCTTTGAGAGATTTGAGAAGCTCAGAGAATACGTTTTTGTGCCCCTAGAATGATCGTAGTTAATACTTAGAAGGCTGAGTAGTTGAAAATATTAATTGGTTTTTATCTCTGGATTTTTTCTTCTCCTTTCTCTTTCACTTTCCTCCACTCAAGCAGGGAGAAAGTCTGTGCTTCTGCACCTCGGAGCTTTATGGCAGGAGGCTCATGATTAGAGGTTCGTGGCCTAAGCTAGGTGTTGAAAAAACAGACTCCTGTAGGATTCAGGTAGCAGAGATAAAAGCAAAACACAGAGGCGTAAATATAATTAGTAGAGCAAGGGGAAAGAAAAGAGAGCATAGCCTGTCTGCATGGAGCAGTCAGCTGCATATCTGGCCAGAGTGATGTCAGATCTTCAAACTTTTCAAAGAGGAGACAATTCTGGAGCTCTCTATAAAACCTCCTGACATAAAATATTGCAATGAAATCCATTTAGTCTTTAAAGACAGTGCAGAACTACACTCTGCTGGATTAAACCATCCTGGCAGTTGAATCCAGGCCTTGGTGTGGCTCAGAGTTTGAGGATAGAAAGATTCCCCAGATGGAAGAGAGATTCACCCAGGCTACGATAGAGAGGATGTCTCTATGGATTCTTTGAGCAGAGGGACCTATACCATGATCCATTAAGTACCTCAAGAGTGGCAAGACCTCAGAGGGAGTAGCTTTGTGGCTCCCCCAGGAGGCTGGCAGTACATCTGGACCTCCTCTATTCAGAGAATCTGTTGCCACAGGCAGGGTGTTAGACCCAAACTGACCGTGCAGACTAGACAATGGTGGGGGTGGGGAGCCTCAGGAGGAAGTGCTCTGGACAAACCATTTATAGTCACAGAAGGAACTCCACATCACCTTGGTGCCAAGTCAGACACCAGAGACACGGATACAACCCTGGGAACTGGAGGGAACCTGAAGAAAAGTGGGACTGAATTTCTTCCATCCTGGTGGGAAGGAGCTCAGGGTCAAAGTTAAGTTGATTGGTGTAAAATATTGTGCTTTTCCATTCTGTCTGAGTCTGTGGACTGAAGTTCATATCCTCTCACTCCTGTTTATGGGAGGGCAATAGCATCCTTCTTCTTACTTCCCCTGAAGTGGGTGTGGGTATGTGTGTGTGCAAGGGATGGGGTGGAGGGGTAGCTTTTGCATAATCTCCTACAGAGCTAACTCCTCCTGTCACCTTCCCATTGGTGGCTTTATCTCTTGCCATTGGGTGCTGCTGATCTCCTCAGATTCATGGGGTCCTTCAAGATTGTCCTCTGGGCACTCCAGCCAGTGGCCCCTCATAACAAACTTCTCCCAACCTCATAATGCTTGGTTCTCCCCACTTCCTTCTCAAGACACTTTTTCAGAGGTCTTCCTTAAATGACATTATTCCCCAGGTTAGTGTTCTGAAAAGGTCTCCGAACAGAGGGCTCATCATCACAGACTCCATCTCATGCAGTGTTGGTAAACCACGTCTTTTCGTCTCTTTCTACAATTCAGCAAATATTTGCAGAATGCCCAGCATGCCTCAGGCACAGTGCTGGGGACTGGGGATACAGACGTGAGGAGGACCAGTCCCTTCTCTTCCAGAGTTCACAGTCTAGTGAGGAGGCAGGAGCATAAACAGAGAGCCGTAGTGTACCACGGAGAGGGTTGGTGATGGATGAGTGATGGTGGAAAGTCAGAGGAAAGGGCAGCAAACTGTTTGAGTGTGGATGGCTGCTGTGACCTTCTAGAGAAAGATAAGAAGTTCTCATGCAGCAAATGGCATTGGCCTGGGTCAGGTTGGGGAAACAGAGAAATGAGGCCACGGGTATAGTGCTTGGAAATTATAGAGGAAATTGAAGCAAAACTTTTTGGTGATGCCACACTACTTGCTGTGTGTGGCAGGGACAATGTGTGTGTTCGCCAACCATGTTTCTCTTTCCCTTAGACACGTGGCTAAACTATGCTTCCCAGCCTCCTTTGCAGCTAGGCTGGACCATGTGACTAAGTGCTGGCTGGTGAAATGTGCAAAATACCCACACTCTTTATTTTCCGTTCTTCTGGCTTAATGATGAGAATTCCAAGGACCAAAAGGATAATAGAACCATAAGTTACATGGATCCAGGGTTCCTGAATTAGTGTGGGGAGCAGGGACCCAGTCAACTACCCACTGGATTCTCATGTGAACTAGAAAAAAATCTTTTGATTAGATCACTGAGATTTGGAGGTCATTTGTTTCTGCTGTTGTTCCACTCTGATTAATCAATGCAGCTACAGAATAAGGTCCAGAGAGGGAGGAGAAATTAGAGAAGAGGAAGAAGAAGGCTGGAGCCAGGTTACGAAGGGCCATGAATACCAATATAAGGAGTATATGGCGGATACGCAAACTCGTTTAGGGTATGAGGTCATTAGAGGTAGGAATGAGGGTGGTAGTGATGATAAGGCAGTTAGATTTGGCCCTATTTCCCAGAGAATTAACTCTTCTGAGTCAAAGTTATGGACACTCTGGCCAAGAGCATCTTATAGTTGAAAGTCTAAAAACCAGACTCTACCAGTACCACAGGAAAAACACTACCACTCACAGTCCTCATATCAAGTCAGAGCAAACCAAATTGATAATAGCTTTGAGTATCTACCTTGGTTTGAAAATTTTGTCACACTCATTATCTGGTGTCCCTGACTACTGAAATCCCCACAAGAAATTCTACCTTTTGGTGACCATTAACATCCTTAACGTGACAGCAAGCTGAAGACATTCTAGAAATGTCTTGAAAGGGATTCCTGCTCATCTTGGCCATTGGAGAAGAATCATGGAGAGCCCTGAAATGATTTTTTTGACTTACAGAAGTCCAGGGTAATTAGAGAATTGTTTCTAGCAAATTTACATATATATATGCACACAAGCACAGGAATCTTGGATAGAATGATGTAAGTCTGAGGAATGTCAGGATCCTGTTGACTCAACAGATATAAGATGAGCCTTGAATTTGGAAGAAATGCTTCTCTTTGCTACATGTCACTGGGGAAGAGCTAGAATGCTTTGGCATTAAGAGTGTTTTCTGTGGTTGTACATATAGCAACAGAGAAGTCACGCCAAGGCAGATATTACTCACTAGAGAGAAACCAGATAGGAGTCAGGAGCAGGGCAGTGAGCAAATTGGCATGTGTGACCAGGGCTGGGATTGTAAGCACATCACAACGTGCGCAAAAGAAATGCCTCTTGAGGGGTGTTTATTTATTTGGTCCAGGATCGTACTTCAAGTGTTTTTCTGATGCAAGAGCTATATCAGAAAAACACTTGATGTAAGTGATGTAATACCACTACAGAGTAAGGGTGAGGTTCATCTGAAACTTGAATTCATCATGTGCCTGTAAGGTACCAAATTCCATGCTAAGTGTTTTGTATCTTTATCTTGTTTAATTCCTACTACAATTCTTTGGAGTAAGTCAGTGTTATTCCCATTTTCTAGATGTAAACCTTGAGGTGCAATGAGAGTTATGTGATTGCCTAAGGTGAGAGGTGAGGCCAGGGGGTGAGTCTGGTTTCCCAACTTCAACTCTGGTGTCCTTTCTACTCCAGGTGTGGCTCAGAGTGCTCAGGATGCAGAGTCCCCATTTCCCTGTTCTCAAGTGATGTCAAAGCTGGTGTTTTCCTACTAACTCTCTCCTTCGACCAACCTGGATATTCCCCTTCCTCCTACACACTCAGGGTCTTTTGGGGGTGGCCAGGCATTTGGCCTCCAGAAAAGCACTGCATCCCTTTGGTGTTCCACTCTGTTTGAGCACAGCCTGGACCCCAAAGCCTGCCGAGGTTTTCCCACCGGAAGGCTGGCATTCCACCAGTGCCTAAGATTAGCTATGGCAGAGCCCTAATGGGACTGGGCCCCATTCTTCAGGCTGGGGAGCTCTGGAGAGCCCCATAAAGCTGAGCGTCATGGGCAGATGGCAACTTCTGATTCACAGCATCTGTTGGCATCAGCCATCAGTGAGACCACAGCCAATCGATTCTCAGAGACTCCTGGCTAAACGAGACCCTGGTGGTTGCTGGAAACCAGACCAGAGATGTTGGCAGTGCCAGGCATTCTTCAAGGAAACACACGCAATTTAAGATAATCTGTGGGCTGAATTTTCATCCTGGGATCTCCGATTTCCCTGAAGAACTTTGATAATGAAGAGCAGTTTAAGATTTCCTTTGAGAAATGTACGCCTCCTGATGGCAGTTGGGGTGGTGCCATGATATCATGAAGTAAAGGGACAGAATGATTCAGAAACAAGAGCACAGGCTTTGGAGTCAGCAAACGGTGCAATTCCCATCTTTACTCTTACTAGCTGTGTGGCTTTGGGCAAGCTGTTTGGCCTCTCTCAGCCTCAGGATCCCTAGCTATAAAATAGAGACACTACTACCTATCTTCTAAGACTGTATGTGAAGGACTTGGCACAGTAACATCCCAGAACATCATGGGATCCTAATCAGCATTCCTTTTCCTTCCCATTCTGTTTTGGGTTCCTGCTTGCCGAAAGGTTGGGTTTTCAAAACAAGGCCAAAAGGCTACTTTCTATGGGCTGTGCTTATGCAAGTTCCCCCAATGTCCATTTCCAAGGGTAATTGACACTGTACTTGTCACCCCGACACAGTACAAGTGGACCTCTAGATCCACGGATCTCTGGTAGAAAGAGTTCTAGCTCACCCTGGGGCATCCTCGCATCTCAGCGCTGACACATGCACATTATGAAGACAGACCGGTTATGTGCTTAGACCATTGGTTCTCTGCTTGGGTCTTTCCAGTAAGCAGATAGTGCTATTCGAGCTGCCAAGATGGTTGCCTTCCAACAGGCCTCTGGCTGATATTTCAGAATGATTGTCTTCAATTCACCCTCCCTTATTGATTGATCGATCGATTGATTGATCGGTTCCCTCCTCCACTCATCCATTCATGTATTCATTCTCTGAAAGAGGACCACATGCCAGCACTGGGGGTACAGTGATGTACTAGGCTGTTGTCACCCTGCCTTCAAGGCGGCCCTGGTTGAGAGGAGAAGGCAAAGTGGCTGGTGAGTGCATTGGGCTGCCGTGAGCGCCACAGGAAAGAAGGCACCTGACAGCTAAGGGTGAAAGGAGGCATCCAGGGAGGGGCCCTGCGACAGGTGATGTGTGACGACCAGTTGGAATCAGGTTGACCCATATTTCTTTTCTTCTGCTGCCAGGAGGGACTGCCACCCCCTGGGTAGGACATTCATGATCTGGGCCCTGTTTCCATCTCTGGTCTCAGTTCCCACATGGCTCGTGACATGCACCACGGCCCAAGAATCCTGAAGGCTTTCTCCCTGCTTAGGTGGTGAGGCCCTCTTATGTCTCCGAGCCTCAATTTTGAGCTCTTCCCTTGCATACAGTGCTTTCTCTCTATAATTATTGCTATCCTGCTCATCTGCAAGCTTAAACTCAATGCTACCACCATGAAGCCTTCCCAGATTCCCCAAGTCAGATCTCATCAATCCTCCTTCTGCCTCCTGTGGACCCCCCTATTCAGAAAGTGGGTGGCTGTGCCTTGTGTCATCATTCTGTCCGTGTTTATCTGTTTAACGAGACTGTGAATCCCATTACAGCAGGAACCACGTTGTGTTCAAATGGCTTTTCCTCAGTGCTAATGCTAAATGAATGTAAGGATGAATCAACCAATGAATCCGTAATGAGATGAGTAAGCACAGTGTGATTTGGGGCATAGTCTCCGTGGTTGAGAAATATCCTTATAGTACTCAACAGAAGGGGTTCACATACTTACTTCTTAGAACATTTTTGCTTGTGCCAATTTAAGCAAAGCATTTTCCCTCCTTTTTGATTTTGGTGAGCTGAAACTAACAACAATAAAACAGCAAAGATGATAACTACCATCTTTTGAGAACTTACTTTGCTAATTCCTTGTTGTATTTATCATATTTAATTCTTATACTGTCTTTACAATATAGGTAGTTACTATCATGTCCATTTTATAGGTGGGCAACTGAGGCACAGAGAGGTTAAGTCACTTGTCCCAGACCCATAACTAGTAAGTTGTAGAGCTGAGGCTTGAATGGACACTGTCTGGCTCCTGAGTCTGAGCTCTTGACGGAAGCAGCGGGTTCTCTCATTTTCTGCACCCGTCAAGGGTTAACTCTAGCCTTGCACCAGAAGAACTGGCAGGTTCCTGGCGGGGTTCATACCCATCCCATTGCAGCCTTGGCATAGAATCCCATACCCTTTGCTGATAGGGCTCTCCTAAAAGTAAGTCATTTTCAACAGAGACACACAGGGAAAGGTCCAGTTTATTTGGGTTGAGTCAAGGAATTTCCAGACCTTATTGACAACTGAACTGTAGCTTGCTGGGCCCCACCTCTGCTCGGGGAAAAGCCCGTGGCCCAGTGGTTTTTCTCCTCTTGGCCAGCATTTGCAGCGTCGCTAGGGCCAGGCGTTACGATAGAGATTCCAGGGTGCATATTTCTGAATACGCACAATTCTGACATCTGCAACCCTGCAGACAAGGCTCGTACCAGTGTGGTAATGTGTCTCAGTGCTGCCAAATAGTTCCTTTGAAAAACGTATTGGCTGCTAACCCATTTTCTGCTGTTGTGTTTTGAACAAGTGTTTCCCAAAACTATTTCCTAACAGCACTGAGGGGTTAGGAGAGGAGAGAAACGAAAACAGAACAGGATTGTAGAATTTACTGGGGAGGAAAAACATGAAATAAACCACCACCACCACCACTCACCATTGCCCCAAAGCCTGACAGTAATGCTGGGTTCCTCACAATTTGAAACTAGAGCTTCTGAGCTGGTAGCCTCTTTCTGGCAAAGGCGATTTTTGTTTTTCTTTAAGTTGGGGGGATTCTCTCCACTCTTTTGGCAGTTTTCGGCCAGCAATTTGGCCAGGAGATGAAATCGTACACAGTGGATGGTTTGGAAATATCCGATCATACAAGAAACAAGGTGTGAAGGTGGGGGATCACTGGGTCCCAGAGCAGGAGCTCCCTGTTTTGCATGGTGACGGCCCCTCCCCATGTGTCTAGCTCAGTCTGACAATGGGGACTGCTGCTCATATGATCTTGAGTTGGACAGACAGGCTCAGAGGCCACCGGAAGCACAGCTCCTAAAATCCCAGTAGCTGTCTCTGACCTTCCCAACTCCAAGGCACTGAGATTGGAGCCTGGTCAGGTTTACCACTGATCTCCTACAGTTTCTCTTCCTTCTGTGTTTTGTTTTAGAATATACATGGATATACATGTATATATTTACACTACATATACTTTAAAATGTATATTTAGAATATATATTTAAAATACATATTCTTAGGATATGCCTATTTAAAACATGAAACATTCAAGCGTTGCATTATTTGTATATAATATATACATACATACTGTGTTATATGAAACATCTTCTCTTTATACAGCTATAAGAATATCTCTCTCTCCAAGTAACTGCTTGAGAAAGAGCCATTCTATATATAACATTTAAATATAAACACATTAAAATGTAAATACATTTAGTTTTCATTTTATATATAGAATTGTTCTTTAAATTGTATAAATTATATATATTTTTATAGTTATATTAAGAGAAGATGGTTCATATATATACATGTGTATATGTGTGTATATATTCCTTTTTTTCCAAGCAGTTCTTTACACATACACACACACACACACACACACACAGAGCTCACCATTTACGTATCTATGTATGTATGTATGTATGTATGTATGTATGTATGTATCTATCTATCTATCTATCTATCTATCTATCTATCTATCTATCTATCTATCTATGGTTTCCTCTTTCCTAACCTGCCACTCCTCAGCAGTCATTGGATGCCCTCACACTGGCTATAAGTTTCAGGAGGGCTGCACACACACACACGAGCACACACACACAGACACACACACACCGTGAAAGGCGGAAGACATCCACAACCCTCTGTAAAATCTCTCACTTGCTTGGCACTTGGGGGATGTGGAGAGCGTTGTCTCTCCCACCCCCCGCTTTCCATACCCTTTGACCCCCACATAATTACCACCTTGTTTGTCGTCTTTACAATTTTTCAGCAGACCTTTATTTTTTTTATTAGATGAAACATTTAATGTGTCGTTCAAGAGAAATTCAGTCCGTGTGTTTCAGATTCATTTACAGTTAAATCATCAGAAGCGGTTTTGCAATCGCAGTCTGGCAGCCAGGGGACCTTGGCAGCTCCTTTCGCCCCTTTGACTCCCAGTCAGGACGAGCTGCGCTGTCTGGTGCTGAGGGCTCTGGGCTCCGGCGGGCGGGGGACAGTTCTCAGCAGCAGCTGGCAGGTGGAGCAGGGCTTGGACCTGGGGACGTGGCTCACTTCTTTGCCAGTGGCTCAGGTGCCCGCTTTCCTGATAGGGACTTCTCACCCTGGGCTCAGTTTCTCCATCTGTACAGGAGGGTGTTACCCACATCTAGTCATTTCTTTATGCTCCATTCACCTTCTCTTTAAAATGGCCATAAAATAGTACCTGCTTCCCAGTGGCTAAGAAACACATGTAAATTATTTAGGGAATGTGCTTAGCATTTGGTCGAGTAAAAGTTCAGTACCTCAATGACCGCGTCCTTGTTTACATTATTGCCAGTGGGTAGAAAATTGCCAATATCGAGGACACCTTCCAGGTGCCAGGTGCTGGGCTGGCACTTCTAACTCTGTCCTCTGCCGACCATACTCCTGTCCCCTGGCTCTCTCTTACCGTACCCAGCCCTCTCTGTTTTTGCACGAAATCTCTCCACTTGACTTTCCCTTCCTGCAAGTCCGTGGGCTCTGCTCCAGCTCCCTCTTTTCTATTTTCACTCTCTCTGGGAGATGCATCCTGTCCTGTGGATTTAACAACAACGCCCTCTATGCTGGACTTCCAGCCTCCACCTCTGCCCTGGGGTTCGGGCCCATATGTTCATATTCACTTGCCTGTGGCCCAGGTACCTCTAACTCGGTACACTCACGTCAAAGTCCATTACCCCCCTGTCTCCCCACCTCCCCAGGCTCCTCAACCAAGATGAGGACCAGAGTAGGAGGGACTGACTGTGGGAACCAACTGTCTAAAGAGTTCCAACCACATTCCTGAACTTGTATTCGATACCTATGAGGCCTGTCCTAAGTTATTTACTCACTGCATCCTTAGTCCCATCCTCTACCAGCAAATACGAGGTTTTGGGTTTTCTTCTCCATAACAACCTGGTAATTCCTGCATGGGGCCTGGAGCCACCTTCTGAATGATTACACTGAGGCAACATTCCAAATACATTTGAAATTTAATAAACTCAGGACTTGGGGACATGAAGGAGTAGGGGTGCCCCTCCATGTGCTCCCCAGCGTGCCAAATGTCTGCAGGTATGCAAACCCAGCTTCCGCAAGGAACCTCAAACATGGGTTACCAATAGCCACACAAGTTCAAGGAGGCATGGGACATCCTCTAGGGGTGCGGTGTGACATTTCAGGACCTCAGTGAAGGACCGGCAGGTGGCTCTGAGCACCTGAGGCAGGCCTTTGACCTGCTCTGCCCGCTCCGACTGGGATCAGACCAGACGAGGGGAGTCCCTGGTCTCAGCTGGGTTTCGGGTGGCCTGTGAGGGTTTTTGACTGCTGGCTGACTTGCCTGTGTGGGCACCAGCTTTCTGCTCTCTGTATAACCCTGGACCAGGCACCTCACTTCCACCCCTCCACCTTTTTATACCAAGAAGAAAGAGACTGATTGGGGGTCAAGTGCCTTCAATGAACCTACCTCTGTGACAGTGGCACCCAACTGTAATCAGAACCCAGATTGTTGTCATAGAAAGTGGTAGCCCATGTCACCTGCTTCAGTATCTAGAACAAAATAGGATGAGGGTCTCTGAGTGCTAGGAAACATCTCTACAAGTTTATCTAGAAGATGCACCCATGAACGTCATACATATTAGTGAACCAAGGAAAACCATGCTGGGTAGAAAGGAAGGCCCTGGAAGAAAATAACTTGAATGTTTTTTCACGTCCCAGCAGGCAATCTCTAGTTGCTCTGGTTGCTGATTCAGCTTTTTCCCTGGGCTCCTATTACTCAAATATCCCTAAGAGAGTGCACCAAGTTCAACCGATGTTTGTACAAGCTGCTGAGCGATCCCAGAAAGGGAGGGATGAACTTGGTCTGGGTTGGGGCAGGAGGGTGAAGAAGGAAGTGATATTTACATTGGGTTTCAGAGTATGAACAGGAGTTTTCTTGGAAGAGAAGAGGGAAAAGCATTCCCTGTAAAAACAATAACGTGTAAAATCATGTTTAAAAACCAGGAAGTAGGTTCAGCATGACTGGGGCTTAGGGAGGAGTGGGGAGAGGTGAGACCTTATGCCAGTGTATCCAATTAGAAGGTGATGGAGGGTGTTCCTTCCCAGAGGGTGAAGAGCTAAAAGATGTGGAGGCTGAGATGCCTGGACACTCTCCTTACAGGGCAGAGGGGCAAGAGGAGGGTGGAGCAACTTTTCCTGCAGCATGTTGAAGCGGACTTGAACCTGGCCCTTTCCCCGCTGGCCTTGTGCCGTTTCATTTTCTCGCTTTCTCTCTCCCTCACAGTGATTTTAAGCAGGACTCATCTGAGCGAGTGAACATCCCCAGTTCAGAAACCCTTCTGAAAAACTAAAAAACAAAAACCCAAACAACACAGAAACCTAGGGAATTTCAGTACTCAAAGCATGGAGGGGAGAGGCATGCCCGGGCGGGAACCCTGCTCTGCATGGGCTGGGTGTGGGTGGGACCTGAGGGATGACCAGAGATGCTTGGGCTCACCCAGAGGAGACCAGCCGCAGGGCCCGCTCATGCTGTTGCTTCTCCCTTTCAGGGGGAAAGGAATTTCAGAACAAATATTTGTCACGAAAGGAAATCTTGGCTGGCCGCAGAAATCACAGATAATTAAGAGATATGATTTATCACTGCTGATGTTTCCCAGGCACAGCCAGAGTGTGAGTAAGTGTTTTTCAGGCTGCTTGGGAAGGTCTGCTTGCACGTTAGGTTAGAGGCCTTGCTCTGCCGTTGTTGCTGGGACACCAGCGGGGCCTGGGCAGAAGCCCCAAGGTCTTCCCAGTAACAGTTCCCTGAGCCACCAGCCTGCATTGGGCAACATACCTAGCTTCTCTGGGCCTCAGTGTCCTCATTTGTAGAATTAACACAGGGCTTCTGGAATGGGGCGATTTTTCCTGCAGGGGACACTTGATAATGTCTGGAGACATTTGTAGTTGTCACAAAGAGGGGAGGGTACTGTCATCAGGTAGGGAGAGGCCAGGTATGGTCTGATCCACAAGGCAGCCCCGGCAACAAAGGGTGATCTGGCCCCCAATGCCAATGGCGCCGAGGTCGAGAAAGCCGCAGTCAAAACAAGGACACGGACCTCAGAGTTATCGAGAAGATTAATGGGATCACGTGCCTGTGCTGCCTGGCGCTGGGCGGGCCCCTGTTAAATGGTGGTTTAAAGAGTGGTAGCTAAAGTCATTTCTCTCGAAAGCCTGTGAGGCCACCAGTCCGAGGGAGTTCTGAAGGAGAGGTGTCAGCTGGGAAGAGAGAGGCTAACCAGGGCCTACCCTCTCTAAGAGTGCTCGCCTTCCTCCCTTCCTCCAGCACTTGCTGAGCATCTGCTGAGAACTGGGGACTTGGGAACTACCAGGGAACAGCAAAAAGGTCCCTGCCCTCCTAAAACTTTTATTCTAGTGAATCTCCCACAAACGAACGCATTATGTTACATCAAATGGAAAAACACTCCTGTAAAGGAACAGGAAAGCCCGGTGAGGGTCACAGGTGGCAGTGGGCTGTGTATGTATTACAGGAGGGGAGGGCAGCCTCCCTGATAAGGTGGCATTTGAGCACAGACTGGAGAACGTGTGGCCCAGAGCCCTGCCAAGTCAGCATCCTTCTCTGCCCTCGAGCCCCACGCCTTGTCCCCAGGGCGCGGATGAAACCTTTGCGGATGACCTGGCTGACACTGGCAGGGGTGGGGGTCCTGGGCCAGCCTCTGAGGTGTGGGGCCAGGCAGGGAGGTCAGGAAGATCAGCCCTGCCTTTGGGCCCGCCCTGCGGCTGGCCGAGAGGGTGTTTGCAGAAGGAAGGGTGGGGGTTTTTTTCGTTGATTAGGGCCCATGCGCTCAGGCCCTGGCTTGAAGGGAACCTGGCTGGGTGCCCAGGGCTTGAGCTCTTGGCTCTGGGTCTCCTCGAAGGGGGGATGGGGCTATTTGTACTCCACCCCAGGCCCTGGCAGCCGGCTCAGGGCTGCCTGCCACAGCAGAGGCACGGCCAGCGTCCAACTTCAGGAGGAGTGTGTCTGCAAATGGGCTTTGCCATGGCTGGTGGGGGAGTGAGAACATCAGGAAAAAGGGAAAAAGACACTACCTTTTGACTACTTTCTTCATAGGTTCCCAAGGCTTTTTCCCCAGCTGTGTCTCGTCTCATGCCTGGGAGAGAGATTCAGGAAGAACTAACAGGGCTGGGTGTTTGTGGGGTGGAGGGGGCTTGCAGAGAGAGACGGTCAGAGCTGTCTCCATCTCATCAACATTTGCTTCCCTTTAGCACGTCTTTGCTGAGTCTCTCCTGCATGGCCAGGGCTGGACTGGGCAATGGTGTGGTCGCAAAGGAACTATGAGTGCAGAAGAGACCACCTCTGTCTTGTCCGTGGCGGTGGCCTGAAGGCCCAGCAAAGAGCTCTTCATGCAGCAGGGGTGCAGTGAACACCAGGGTGTTATGGACTAGTTGGGGAGAAAAGACAAATGTCAGGCGGTCATTTAGGTTGGGGAATTAGGATCATGAGTGAGATGACAGTTTGGAGAAGTGGTTGGAGGGGCCCGAGCAGATGGGAAGGATCTGGAGGCAGGTCCAGGAAGTATTGAGGGTGGCCTTTCCTGCACCTGCTGTAATGGTCAGATAGGTCAGAAATTCAGGGCAGAGGTGTGTATCTGAATGCCAAGGTCAGAGGAAAATGGGGAGCCAGTGAAGGTTTTGGAGTTGGGAGTGATTGAGGATGAAAGGACTGTTCCCGGCTCCACACCTCTGTTCATCACACTCTCCTTGCTTGGGGCACCTGCCCGTTTCCACTCTGCTCGTTCATGGGTTCATGCAGCCTCAGGCTTGGAATCTTACAGGTCCACCCGCGGCGACGGCCTCCAACTGCTCCTTCACCGCCCCTCGGTCAGCAGTACGGAGGACGTTCGAGCATCTCCAGTGACGGGTGCTCCCTACCACCCACACTGTAGGACGGAGATTGCAAAACGCTGACCTGCAGGCCACATCTGTCTTTCAGACAGGCTTTGCTTAGACTGCCAAGTGTTGCCACATTTAAAAAAGTAATCCTGAAAACTTAAACATTGGGTTTTACACCCAGGAGTAGAAATTATATCTGGCTTATCTTGAAATGGGAAGACCTGGCCTCTTGGGGTGCACATTCTCAAATGGCAAGAAGTGGCTGAAGCTGAGGAGCAGCTGCCCCTTAGACAGAGTGTGAGGGTGCCAGCTTTCTCCAGCCTCCACTACTTCCTGCACGCCCACCGTGCTTCCCTCATTTGTATAGCCCGCCTGGCACTTTGTAGCCTTATGGACTTAGGAAGTAGAACAAGCACCGGAGTCGGTCAGATGTGGGTGCAAATCCTGACCGTGCCACTTACCAGCTGTAGGGCCAGTGATGTGGTCTGATCCTCAGTTTTCTCATCTGTGAAATGGGATCATAGCTCTCTCCTCTTGGAGTTGTTGTGAGGACTGCGTACGATTATGTGTGTACTGTGCCCAGCAGAGTATTTGGACAGTGTAGGCAATTTATAAAAGGTAGCTGTCCTTTTTATGTTTACTGCTCAGCTCCCTGAATCTGGGTTGCAGCGGCTCCTCCTGCACGGAGTCCTCCTGACCTCCTCTGACACGAGGGCAACTAGTGCCTCCCGTTTGTACAGCGCTGATGTGAAAGCCCTTCTGTGCTGATTCACTGATAACATTCAGGTTGTGCCCTCTGCCCCTCCCAGCCCTGGGTCATCACCCATGCCACTTCCTTTACAGCTCCTTTTCTCCCTGAGCTGTCTCCCTGGTCAGGAGGCAGGGCCTTGGCCGTCGGTGGCCAGGCTCCATCTCCGCCCCAGGCCGGGAGCAGCGTTCGGCAGCACTCTGGGCGGTCTGGAAGCTGAAGGCTTGTCAACATGGACACCCACAGCCCCTTTTCTGAGAGGCAGGGGCTGCAGAGGGAGAGCCTTGGAGTCAGACAGACGTGGTTCCAGTTCCCGCGCTGTCACTTTCTACCCTTGGAACCTGGGCCACGTTAGTTAGCCTTTCTGAGCCTCAGTTCTCCGAAGTGTCTGCAAAGTGGCTAAGAAGACCTGCTCTGCAGGGTTAGCATGAGAATTAAATGAGATAATACAGAAGCAGATTACTCAGGAATCTGATAAGTTGCTTAATTATTTCTTATTTTGGGAGCACCTACTGTGTGCTATGGGCTGCGTCACAGTGCATGGTCATGGGTCATGAATCTGAGCTGCCCCTGTGCTCAGGGAGCCCAGTGGGGTGTCCAGCATCTCCTTTCTCTGTACCATGAGGATGAGGTACCTTCCCCAGGGCACAAGGAAGGACTTGAGGGCGAAGTTTCAGCTCCTTCCATACAGAGAACAGAACAGGTCAGGAGACACGGAAAAGAATAGGCTCTCTGGTTTTTCAGGAGAGACTTCTCTCTCCAGTAGAGCAGCAGAATGGCAAGGGTGGTGGAAGCCTTGCATCTTCTGTTCTGGAAATAAGCAGAGCTTCTTCCTAGGAATGCTGAACACAGCCCAAAACCTGCTCCACCTTCCCTGCAGGGCAGTGAGACCAGGAAGATGAGCAGAGTCTGGCTTCGGGTGCATCTTCCCCTGCCCTCTTCTTGGAGCCAGGCTGGGGGCACCAGCCATGTGTGCCGGGAAATGTGCTGGTGGCAGGCTTGGGCCAGGAGTGCTGTGGAAAGGCCCTCAGGCTTTTAGGAAGTCCCCGGGACAAAAGCAGTGAGTTCCGGCAAGTGCTTTGCATTTTTAAATTTTCTCTCTGATAGAAAAGCCATGCAGTTGGATTTTCCTTGGCAGTTGTTTCCTTTTCAAAATGCGCACTGCAACTCTGGGAGGGGGTGCCGTGCGGGCGTGGCATCGGGAGAGCTCTGGAGCTTGTGAGGCAAGAATGGGGAATGAGTTTGAAGTTCTGATAGAATCCCAAGTGCCAGGCAGTTATCCTATCGACATTAATAAAGGTATAAACATGATGATGATGATGATAATATTATGTATTGTGTACCTACTACAGGCCAGCACTGTGCTAATCTTATTACATGCATTTTCTCTTTTAATTTACACAACCACAAGGGAAATGGGATCATGCCCATTTTAGAGGTGGGAAAACTGAGAATCGAAGGGGTTAAGTGGTCCCCAAATAACAGAGTGGACCTTTGAGCCTGCATATTTTTTTTTATATATTTTTATTTATTTCAGAGAGAGGAAGGGAGAGGGGGATAAAGATAGAAACATTAATGGTGACAGAGAGTCATTGATCGACTGCCTTCTGCATTCCCCCTACTGGGGATCGAGCCCACAACCCCAGCATGTACCCTGACCAGGAATTGAACTGTGACCCCCTGATTTAGCCAGGCTGGCAGGGCTGAGCCTGCATCTTAATCACTGAGCTATAACTGCTTTGAGGTATGGCTCAACCATTCAGTGAGGAGGGGCAATAATGCTGGTATTTCCTATTTTGGAGTTCAAAGGAATAAAGTGATTTGCCCAAGTCATACAGGGAACGCTTCGTAGAGCTGGGATGCCAATGACTTTGACTCCAACCACGGAGGGGAATGCAGCAGGGAAGGTAGATCACACTGCCCGGAATTGCAGCAGGAGCTGGATGAATCCTTCAGGCAGCTCTTTGCTTTTAAGCTTTCAGTGGCTCCTGTTTGCCTGGGGCAACAAATAACTATTTGGATTGGCCTTCTAGATTCCCACAATCCTGTCCTGCCTGCACACAGCCCTGTCATCAGCACTTCATGCTCACACTCCAGCCTCGCACAGAGGTCGATTCTGTATTAGGAGCCCCTGTGGCTGGCTTAGAAGGCACATGGCATGTCGCAATGACCTGCTTTCATGCCTGTTCCCCGCACACGTGAACACACTCAGCAGAGAGGTCAACAGAGAACTCAGCTCCTCCAGGGCAGACACCACCTGAGTCATATGGATCCCTTCACCCTGCTCCCAGCACAGAGCCCACACAGCACACACACCGCATGCGAACTTAGTGAACAAATAAGCAAGTGAGTGAATCGAAGAGTGAGTGTGTGTGAGAGTGAATGAATGAGTAAAGGGATCAATGAATGAGTGTGAATCAGCCCTCCTCTGCAACACCATTTCCAATACCAAACCTGCCCGGGCAAGACCTTTTGCCCTGGGAAGGTGTGAGGGGAGTACAGTGAGCTCCAACTTCTCTCCCCGGGGGGCCTTTGTTTCCTTTCAGAAAAGTAACTGCAAAAATTTGCATCCTGATTTACAGTTCACAAATCACACTAGCCTGCAGCATCTCATTTCCCTTCATGCAGGAGAAAGAAGGTGAGGTGGGGTGAGGTGCGTCAGCACCAGGCACCAAGTGGGTGCTGGGCAAATGTGAGGTTCCTTCCTCCAGCTCAGGACACCACATGATGTGGGAGGCTCAGTCTTATGATGCAGAAACAGCCAGGGCTGGGAGCCCATTGGGCTGTGAGAGGCCCTGCCCCACCTCACCTTCGCGGAGTGGTGGCCAGGGGAACTGGCGGGGAGCTGCAGAGAAGGGAGGAGATGACCAGAACTTGACTTGAGGGTCCTCCAGGCGCCAGCCTCCGGCCAGGTGTTTTAGGTATAATATCTTATGAATATTCAATGTTGTGAAGAAAGGACTATGGTCTTTACTGTATATCCCACTCCCCCACTCACTCAAGGGTGACTGAAGGGTTCCAGCGGCTTGCCCAAGGTCACTTTACTTGAGAATGTAAAAGCAGGGGTAGAGTTCAGATCCATCTGACTCCAGACTGCTGGCTCTTTCTTCTATACGACTCCCCGGAGCTCTTTCTGGGATGGATGAATGAGTTAGTTTGACCAATTATTTGTTATTCTGCT
Organism: Miniopterus natalensis; assembly: GCF_054644295.1. NCBI lineage: Eukaryota > Metazoa > Chordata > Mammalia > Chiroptera > Miniopteridae > Miniopterus > Miniopterus natalensis. The sequence goes on from NC_142092.1 coordinate 55,779,047, forward strand.
GTGTGGGGACACAAAGATCAAAAAGACACTCTGGTGGCTCCTACTGTTTGTGTGCTGGGGGGGGGGGAGTGGAGCAGGAGAGGATAAGTAGGTAGATATATAGGTGGGGAGAGGAAGCAACTTTACTTAAGGATGTTAGGGAAGGCTTCCTGGAGGAGGTGGTTTTGATTTGGGTCTTTTCAAGAAACTCAGTGATGAGCCAAACACCTAGGCCAGTGAGAAAAACAAAGGCAAATGAGACAAAGTGGGTGGGGATGAGGGCAGTTCAGACCCAGCCTTGGTGTTAGGTGGGTTTTAATTGGTGTTCTGAGAGACACCCAGTGTTTCACGGGGTTGAGAGAAAGGAAAGGACATATGCCATCAAGAAATCTTTGCCCACTCAGAAGAAAGAGTCTAAGAGAGGCTAAGAATATTGAGAGCAACACGCATATCCAGTGTAAACTTCTTGCTCGTTTCTCGCCTCCATGTCCAGCACAGGGCCTGGTGTAGAGGGTGGCCAATGACTACTCGAATGAATGGTGGAGGGGACCAAGTACGCCTGGCAGATCCTTCAGGGGTGGGATCCTCAGGGCTTTCCTGATAGGCAGCAACAGAGAGCAATATGGCGGGTTGGCTAGTCTCAGCCAAGGGGGGAAGGCTGAGTGCAGAGCCAGAAACCAGTCACAGGGAATCAGGACTCAGGCCTCTCTGTCCACTTTCTGTCATCTCCTTCATGCCAGGGAGGCCTTCTGAGTTGACCCTGGGTAACTCGCTTTACTTACCAGGGCCCCACTTTCCAAATTTTGTAAAATGGATGTGGTAACTCCAAGCACCAGGCAATGCCAAGAGTGTGGTTTGAGGAGAAACTACGAGAGAAACCCACCTAAAGGGCAGCCATTCCTGGTGCCTGTTCATTAGGGGGGAGCACCATCGGACAAACCTACCTATGTCCGGGGTAGGCGGGGTGCGATGGAGCAGGCTCTTTTCTTTAATGCAGAAGCTTTCCATGGGGAACTTGCTGGCAGCAGTGCTCAATGCTATTGCCGTTCTGCATTTCCGAAGCATGCTAGTAGTCTCCCTAATGAGATAATCGACTTAATGTCCTGGTGATGTCAAGTGCTATTATGCCCATTTCCCAGATAATGGATGTCCCATGGGAGGTGGGAGTGATTGGCAGAGGAAGTCTTGGCAGAGGCTAGGACAGAGCACAGAGTCTGAACTCTGCCCTCAAGGTCATGGCTCTTCTCCAGAAAATGCTCTGATGTAGGTTTCTCAGGTTTACTCAACTCCAGCACTAACCGGCTTCTCTGAGTCCCTTCTCTCCAACAGCCATCTTTGTGTCAAGAGCTGAAAAGCATATGTCCCAATTAACGAAAAAGATGCTCCATAAATGGGATTTGTATGAGATCAAAAGAGTTTATAACTGGGACAGGCCTGCAAGCTTTGAATGCTGTGTTTTTCTGGCATGTGCTGTAATTAATACATGCGTTGAATATTATACATAATGTGCATATTAGTGACCCAATGCACAATTCATATGTTAATGGTATTAATTGCATATTACCTAGGCTGCTTAATGAACATTACATAGGTTTTTAATGAGTGTAGTTATTATAATTGAATTCAATTATATTCCTGCTATGCATATGAAGTCAATAGAATAGCTGTACCACATAGGGTCCAGGCGAAAGGAAACAGGTGTTTGCAGTCAGGGCAACTTGTAAGCTGGAGTAGGGGGAAAGGAGAAGCCCAGGGCCTGGGATGGTGCGCTTGGCTGGGCCCTTTGTGGGGCCCGGAGGGCGGTGCACAAAGCAGGGTAAACAGCGGGCAGTGTACGCACAGAGACGGGCTCTCCTGCTGCCCCTTTGCTGTGGGTTTGGGACAGGGTACAGGCCTGGAGCCCTGAAGCCAGCCGCGCCTACGCTGTAACAGGACACTCTCCTCCTGGCTGACCCAAAGCCGGAGGGTGGTTGCATCACTTCCTCTGGCACCACGGAGCCCACGTGACTCAGGCATGTGGGCTGGCCAGGGGAGCTGGCACGGGAGGCCCGGACCCTGCGTAGCTTCTTTTCTCTAGAATCTGGGTCTGGAGTGGAGAGGCAAAGCCGACGCTGACGTAGCAGCTGCTGCGGTTACTGCTGCCCCGGTGGCTCAGTGCTCACACCCTCCAGAAGGGGCAGCCCCGTGTCCTCAGGAGCAGAGCGTGGAGAGGCACCGCATTCCGGAAACTTACCTTCCCAGGGAAAGGCAGAGAAAGGTGACTCAGACGCGCAGGGCGCCCGCGGGGCCTGGAGCTGCTGTCAGCCTTTCATCCTCCCGGGCAAGAGGCAGGATGTTCCTAATGCTTAAAGTGATCCTAAGCCTCAAGATAGGATCCCCCGCCCCGCCTCTCACACGCAGCTAGTTGAAGGTGGGACCAAGATTTGAACCCAGGCCTGGCTTACTCCAGAGGTCACAGCATCCAATTACCCCAGGCTGTCTTGCTGTAACTTTATAGTTCTGTTTTCTTCTATTTGTTTTTTTTACTTTTGAAAATCTTTAATACTTAATAATTTAAAAAATTTAACTGGTATAATGGATGTATAACATTATGTTAGTTTCAAATGTGCAACATAATGATTCAATATTTGTACATATTGCAAAATAATCACCACAGTAAGTCTAGTTAACATCATCACATAGTTATAAAATTTGTTTTTCTTGTGATGAAAACTTTTAAGATTGACTCTCTTAGCAACTTTCAAATATCAACACAGTATTATTGACTGTAATCACTGTGTTGTACATCCCCAGGACTTACTTATTTTATAACTGGAGGTTTGTACCTTTTGATCCCCTTGACCCATTTCACCTCCCCACCCACACCACGCATTTGCCTCTGACAACTAACAATCTGTTCTCTGTATCTAATGGCTTTTTAAATTTTATTTTTATTTATTTATTATTTTTTAGATTCCACGTGTAAGTGAGAATACAGTATTTGCCTTTCTTTGTCTGTCCTATTTCACTTAGCATAATGCCCTCAAGGTCATTCCATGTTGTTGAAAATGGCAGGATTTCCTTCCTTTTTATGATTGAATAATATTTTATTATATGTATATATGTATGTGTATTTCACATTTTTAAAAATTTATTCATTCATTAGTATTGTGGTCCTATTTCCTTTCCCTCCCTCCCTCCCTCCCTCCCCCCCTCCCTCCCTCCCTCCCTCCCTCCCTCCCTCCCTCCCTCCCTCCCTCCCTTCCTTCTTTTCTTTAAAATTATGTATTGGTTTCGGGTGTATGCTTAGTGGTTAGACAATCATATACATTACACAGTGTTCCCCTCGATATTCCCAGTACCCCAATTAGCACCATATATTGACTATATTTCCATGATTTACGTCTCCATGACTATTCTGTAGCTACCAATTTGTGCTTCCTAGTCCCTTTACCTCTTTCACTCAGTGCCCCACCTCCTCTCCCCTCTGGCATCCACCAGTTCTCTCTCTGTTTCTATGAGTCTGTTTTAGTGAAATCATTTGCTATTTGCCTTTCTCTGCTTGACTTACTTCACTGAGCATAACACCCTCTAGGTCCATCCATGCTGTCACAAATGGTAAGATTTCATTTTTTTTTTTTTATGGCTGAGTAATATTCCATTGTATATATTACCACAGCTTTTTTATCCACTCATCTACTGATGGGTACTTGTGTTGCTTCCATAGTTTGGTTTTTGTAAATAACACTGCAGTGAACACAGGGGTGCATAGATTCTTTTGAATTAATGTTTTGGGTTTCTTCAGATAAATCCCCAGAAGTGGAATCACTGGGTCATAAGGCAGTTCCATTTTTAATCTTTTGAGGAAATTCCATACTGTTTTTTATACTGACTGCACCAATCAACAGTGCACTAGGGTTCCCCTTACTCCACACCCTCACCAACACTTGACATTTTTGGATTTATTGATCATAGCCATTGTGACAGGTGTGAGATGATATCTCATTGTGGTTTTAGTTTACATTTCTCTGACAATTAGCGATGTTGAGCATCTTTTCATATGTCTATTGGTCTTCTGTAGGTCCTCTGTGGAGAAGTATCTATTCAGATTCTCTGCCTTTTTTTTTTTAATTGGATTGTTTGTTGTTTCAGTGTTGAGTAGTATAAATTCTTCATAAATTTTGGATATTAACCCCTTATCAGATGTATCATTGGCAAATATGTTCTCCCATTTAGTAGGTTGTCTCTTCATTTTTTGATGGTTTCCTTCAGTGGGCAAAAACTTTTTAGTTTGATGTAATTCCATTTGTTTATTTTTTCTTTTGTTTCCCTTACCCAATCAGATATATCTGAAGATTATTATTAAGAGTGATAACAAAGTGTTTATTGGATATGCTTCTAAAAGTTTTATGGTTTTTGGATCTTACATTCAAGTCTTTAATTCTTTTTGAGTTTATTCTTGTATAAAGTGTAAGGAGGTGATCTAGTTTCATTTTTTTTGCACATATCTGTCCGATTGCCCCAGCTCTATTTATTGAACAGACTGTCTTTATCCCTTGTATGTTCTTGCTTCCTTTGTTTAATATTAATTTACCCTATAGACATGGGTTTAGTTATGGGCGCTCTATTCTGCTCCATTGATCTATGCGTGTTTTTATGCCAGTACCATGCTGTTTTGATTACTATGGCTCTGTAGTATAGTTTTATATCAGGTAGTATGATACCCCCAACTTTGTTGTTCTTTCTCAAAATTGCTGAGGCTACATGGGAATTTTTGTTGTTCCATATAAATTTTTGGAATATTTGTTCTAGTTCTGTGAAATATGCCATTGGTATTTTGACAGGGATTGAGTTTAATCTATGGATTACTTTGGGTAGTATGGATATTCTAATGATGTTAATTCTTCCTGTCCATGAACATGGTATATGCTTCCATTTATTTGTCTCTTCTTTGATTTCTTTCTTCGGTGCCTTATAGTTTTCCAAGCACAGATTTTTTTTTTTTACCTTCTTGGTTAAATTTATTCCTGGGTATTTATTATTTTATTTTATTTTTATGTAATTGTAAATAAGACTGTTTTCTTATTTTCCCTTTCTGGTATAAAAATGCAACTGATTTCTGGATATTTATTTTGTATCCTGCCACTTTGCAAAATTCATTTATTAAATCTAGTAGTTTTTTGGTTTGGAATCTTTAGGGTTCTCTATATACAATATCACATCATCTGCAAATAATGACACTTTTACTTTTTCTTTTCCAATTTGGATGCCTTTTATTTCTTCTTCTTGTCTGATTGCTGTGGCTAGGACTTCCAGTACTATGTTGAATAAGAGTGGACACCTCTGTCTTGTTCCTGATCTTAAGGGAAACACTTATAATTTTTACCCACTGAATATAATGTTGGCTGTGGGTTCGTCATATATGGCCTTTATTATATTGAAGTATGTTCTCTCTATTCCCACTTTGCTGAGAGTTTTTAGCATAAATGGGTGCTGGATTTTATCAGATGCTTTTTCTGCATTTATTGATATGCTCATGTGATTTTTATCCTTCATTTCGTTTATGTGATGTATCAGGTTAATTAATTTGCTAATATGGTACCAAATCTTGTATCCCACGAATAAATCCCACTTTATCATGGTGTATGATCTTCTTAATGTATTGCTGGATTCGGTTTGTTGAGTATTTTTGCATCGATGTTCATCAGTAAAGTTGGCCTATATTTTCCTTTCTTTGTAGTATCTTTATCTGGTTTTGGAATTAGGATAATGCTTGGGAATCTTCCCTCCTCTTAAATTTTCTGGAATAGTTTGAGAAGAATAGGTGTTAGTTCTTTTTTGAATGTTCGGTAAAATTCACCTGTGAAGCCATACGGTCCAGTAATGGGAGTTTTTTGATTACCGCTTAGATTTCATTAATTGTAATTGGTCTGCTCAGATTTTCTGATTCTTCTTGATTCCTTTTTGGAACATTGTATATTTGTAGGAATTTATCCATTTCATCCATGTTGTCCTATTTGTTGGCATGCAGTTGTTCATAATATTTTCTTACAATCCTTTGTGTTTCTGTGGTGTCAGTTATTACTTCTCTTTCATTTCTGATTGTATTTATTTGGGTCCTCTCTTTCTTTTCTTTATGAGTCTGCTTAGAGGTTTGCCAATCTTGTTTATCTTTTCACAGAACTATCCCTTGGTTTCATTGATCTTTTGTTTTTGTTTTTTTAGTCTCTATGTGGTCCTATTTTCAAAGACCACTCTAGAAGCCTGTGCTAAAATAATGCTGGAAGGAAAAGTTTGGTGCAGACAGAAGGACAGAGAAAAAAAGAAAGAAGGAAAAGGAATACATATATTTTTTAAATCACAGAGGGAGAACTTCATTTTTCCAGTAAAAGTTCTTGCAAAGTATAGATTTGCATGTCTCCTCTCTGCCTCTCTCTTTCCACTCTCATTGACCACCAATTTGCTAATGTTAGGCTGGCCAGGAATATACTTTCTATTTAGAAAGCAAACACAGCCAGATTTGGGCCCAGGCCTGGGGCCTGACTCACTTTTGCTGGGATGACACATTCACTGCACATGTTTCACAATTTTCAGAAACACCAGATTTATTTCTGTCAATACCCGGAGCCTCACATCGCTGTCCACCTAAGGCCACACACTGAGGTGTTGCTATTTTTTTCCCTCTGGGGTTTAAATGGATGGGAAGACTTCCCATGCCTGAAACATCACCCTTGTTTGTAAGGAGAGAAAGTCTGGCCAAGAATCGCAGTGTTTTTAACCAGAATTTGGCTGGGTTTCAATAGCCACCATGCCAAGGCTGTACCAGCCAGAGGGACGGCTCTGAATGCAGAGGGGGTTTGAGACTTGAAGCAAGGCAACACACACACACACACACACACACACACACACATGCATATATCATGCAGACAGCAGAGGGGGAAAAGAGAATTGAACATTGATTACATTTAGAATGGAGGGAAGGAAGAAGGAGAGAGGGAATTTAAATGGAGAAAAGTGGAAAGGGAAATAATGAATGAAGGATCAGGAGAGGGGAGGGCGGGTGAACTCATTTTAACTAACCAGCTACTATGTTGGTGCCAAGCAGTTTCCAGGGAGCTTCTACAGATAACCCCATTTAATTCCCATAACCACTTTGTGGATAAGCATCACTAATCTTCATTATTATTAATTAGGAAGTGGGAAGGTCAGGAAGTTGGAATACTGTGCCCCAGTTTACACTGATAGTACAGGTCAGAGTGAGGATTCAGACCCCTGCCTCTGTAACTCCTCCAAGCCTGGAGGACTCCGCTGGCCATCCGAGAGCTTGATGGGAGGCCCCATGCTCTGGATGGCCCGTGACAGTCCGCTCTAAGGGGGTTGTTTACACACTTAGACATTAAGTGCTTAAGGCTCGAAGAGCCCGCCACAGGCACAAAGCTCGGGATTCAGCGCTATCTGGAAAGTTTCTCCAGGGTAAACAAAAACAACCACTTCAACGGTTTTGCCAGCAAATCTCTCTCCAACAAGAGAAGGAAAGGGAAAGTGATGCTGTTTTTCCCCCTTCCAAAGTAAAGGTTACAACAACATTTTCTTTGAGCTGATGCGAGAGCAGCCAGCAGACAGTTCTCTGGTAACCATCTCCATGTGTCTGTGTGGAAAGTACCTTACAGTGACTAAGCACGAATTGGGGTGATTCACTTGTCGCTATGCTTGGGGACTTTGGTCTTGTTCTGGCAGCCGCAGAGCGTTCTCATCGGCTCCAAACTTAAGCCCCCCCCACACCTTCCATCTATCTATCTATACATCTCTATATGTATCTCTAGATCTCTATATATCTATATATGTATATATCTAGATCTAGATATCTATATCTGTACACATCTCTATATATCTACCTCTAGATCTATACTATAGCTATATCTATACATCTAGATCACATCTTTATCCATCCATCCATCAATGATATGGTCCTATTTTCAAAGGTCACCCTAGAAGTTTGTGCTAAGATAATGATGGAAGGAAAAGCTTGGTGCAGGGAGCAATTTAGAAAGAAAAGGAAAAGAAAGGGAGTATATATATACATTTAATTACAGAGAAAAATCCTCATTTTTCCAGATATACACCCCCGAGGGCACACGTGCCTGAGAATGTGCCCCTTTCTTGGCTTGCAAGGTGAGGACCGTGGGGACGGGTAGAAAGCTCTCTCTGGACCCTTATCAGGCCTTCCAGGAAGCCTTAGCTGCTTAGTTGCCTGGTAGCTGAGCAGTTGGGAATCCAAGGCAGAGTGTGTGATGAAATAAAGCTAATTTAACTGAGAATCCAGGATATGCTGGGAATTTTCTGTTAAGTTGTCTCAACCTCCCTCCCTCATTGGAGCTGAGAACCTCGCAGGGAAAGGGGCCTGAGAGTTCACGAATGGCCTGAGGGCACAGGGCTGGTTGGGGTGTGTGACCTCAGTGAAGCAGGTGTATTCATCATGGCACAGGATGGCCCAGAGGGGACCAGCCTGTCCCCAGGGTCATTCTGCTTCTTAATTCTTTTAAAAATTAATCTTTTTATTAAAATCACATAATTTTAGCTCTTTTAGGCTGTTATAAGAAAATACAATAGATTGGGTAGCTTATAAACAGCAGAAGTTTATTTCTCATAGTTCTGGAGGCTGGAAGTCCAAGGTCAGGTGCCGGGAGACTCAGTGCCATGTGGGAACCAACTTCTTGGTTCACAGATAGCTATCTTCTCACGGTGTCCTCACATGGGAGAAGAGGTGAGGGGGCTCTTTAAGGCCTGTTTTATAAAGACACCAGCCTCAGTCACCACTCAAAGGCCCCAACTACAAATATCACACTGGAGATTAAGTTCCGTGTGAAGTTTGGAGGGACAGAAATTAAATGTTGTTCAGTCTATAGTACTTATACTACAGAAAATGGCATACATCATGAGTATATAGCTTGGTGAATTTTCACAAACTGAATATAGCCTGTAGCCAGCAACCAAATCGGGAAACAGAACATTCCCTGGGGTAGCTGGTCTCCACGGTGGCTGCCATCAGTTCCCTCCCTCTGTGTTCATCATGCCCTTTTCCCATAGAAGTAGAATCTCTTCCTCTCCTCCCTGGAATCTAGACTGGCTTAGTGACTTCTTTGGCCAATAAAATGAAATGGAAATGACCCGAAGGTGAGGTGATAAGGAGCCTTGCAGATTTCACCTGGGTCCTTTGGAAACTCTCTGGAAACCCTGAACCACCATGCAAGACACCCAGCTACCTGTCACTGCCATGTTGGGGAGACCACACATAGGCACTCCTGCCAACAGTCCCTGTGGAGCCCAGGCTTTGGTGATCCCTGCAGACCAGTCTACCTGCCAGCTGAAGACCCCTGAGTGACCTCCATCAAAACCACATGGAGCAAAGAGTCGCCGAGCTGAGCCTTGCCTGAACTCCTGACCCACAAAGTCATGAGATATAAAGGAATAGTTGTTGTTTTAAGTCCCTAATTTTTGGGGGGTAATTTATTAGGCAGCAATGGATAATCAGACATTACCAATCACTGAAGAGCCCCCTGGTGACACTTTCCTGTCACAATGTTCCCTCCAATGGTAACCATTCTCTGGACTTGCTATACTATAGATTAGTTCTGTTTTTATACCTTCTCTCAGTGGAATGATACAGTATGTCCTTTTTTGGTGTCTGGTCTCTTTGGCTCAATAGTATGTTGATGACATTCTTTCCTGATGTTGCCTGCAGCCACACAGGTTACCATTCTCATTGCTGCATTCCATTGTGTGAATACACTTAAGTATCCATCCTACTGCGTGTAGACATTTGTGTTGTCTCTAGCCTTGGGCGATTATAAATAGCATCGCTGTGGACATTCCCGTGCGCGCACGTCTGTCCCATATATACCCAGGAGAGGCACTGCAGGGACTAAGGTGTTTTCAGCTCTTGGAGCTATTGCCACGTAGGTTTTCAATGTGGTTGTACCAACTTCTATTCTTATCAGCAGTGTCCCATGGCTGCTCCCCATTCTCCTTTGAACTTTCTATTGACTGCCTTTCTCATTTTTTGTTTGAGAATTGTACACAATCTGCTAGCCTGCAAGAAATAGCAGGGCTGTCCACCTGCCGAGGTGTCATCTGAGACCTGCAGGCTAAAGGCAGAAAGACTGAACTCCCTTGACCCAGATTGGAAAGAATGTCGCAACCGCTCATTCACATTCAGAAAGAAGGTTGCTGGGCTCAGCTTCCACTTTCCTCATTCAGCCGGAGACTTTCTGCTTTGTAAGTCAGGCTTGAGGATGTGATGGAGGAAGTGATTGGGACTGGACAAGTTTCTTCATTTTTGGGCCCTGAGTCATCTCCAGGTCATGGGGTATTTGGGAGAAGGTGAAGCAGAGCATGGCAACTCGATGTATTATTGAGTGATCAGATGGCTGGGCCATGAAAACTTGTTTGGGGGATTTGAAAATTCCTCCTGCCATGACTCACAAGTTTGTGCTACCTAATTGATGTGACAAGACATCTGGGCACACCGAACTTGAAATTACAAGAATAGAAAAACCAAGAGTGTTGCTAATTTGGACATATAAGTTGAGCTATGGCAACTGAAAAAAGTATGGTTCTTCTGTAGCTAACTTGCCCCAAGTCCAGGGGAATCATAGATTTTGCACCATAGGAACTTGGTGATGGTTAATTTTTTAAATCAACATGCCTAGGCCATAGTACCTAGTTATTTAATCAAACACTAATCCAGGTGTTGCTATGAAGGTTTTTTGTAAGTGTGGTTAACATCTACAACCAGTTGACTTAAAGTAAAGAAGATGGCCCTTGATAATGTGAATGAACCTCATCCAATCAGTTGAAGACGTTAAGAGCAAAAACTAAGGTTCCCTAGAGAAGAAGAAATTCTGACTCAGACCACAGCATCGAGTTTTGACTGAATTTCTAGCCTGACCTATAAATATCAGGCCTATTAGCCAATTTATTTATATGTATAGACATACCTAAATATATAGATACACAGATATAAATAGATAGATGGATAGATAGATATACTGGTTTTGCTTTTCTGGAGACCCCTGACTGTCATATGGCATAAATGAAATTTAAAAATCCGGAAGAAATGTACAGATTTGGATCAAAGATCTGCTTATCCCCAAGTTCATCCAATGTCCTTGGAGTGGGCTCCTGAGGGTGAGTCTGATTATCAAGCAACTGCCCTGCTCAGCTTGACTCAATTATAAGAGGAATGAAACTGAAATCCACACTATGGCTTCTCAGAAAAAGGCCTCTGATAGTTTGTCTGCTGAACCCTGTAGCCAAACTCTGGACCATGGTTAGCCCCACCTACTTCTGTGACAATCCATCACCTTGCACCATGAGAACTAAAACTATAGCTGAAAGCGACTCTTTATGAAGTAGTTTGGAGTCAGAATTGAGAGGCCCTTCATGATCATCTGCCCCCTCCAGACCCATTCATTCTGAAGACCAACATTCTTATCAACTTCAACTGGGCAGTGACCAGCATTAGACTTATGATTATGGTCTTATGTTTTGTGTTTTTATAAATAAAGTCAATAAAGTAATTCTTAAAAAAACAACTTTTATATTAATGTTTGAAAATATTATTTCTGTATATTAACTGCTTATTTTTGCTACACAATAGTCAATGTGGCCTCATAGATAGATTTCTGTGATGTTGCTCATGATGACAAAACAGACAGAAGGCACACCGACCAACCTCAGATGTTTCTGCACCAGATTTCAGTCTCAGGTTTCTGATCACTCTGCAGTGCATGCAACCTTGCATGAGTCACTTAGTCCCTCTACACCTGAAGTTTATAGAAGCCAGGGCTGGGAGGAACTTATGAGCACATCTCATTTTGACTTTGACAAAATGAAGTAAATCTCTCATGGCGTATTTCCTCCCAGAAATAGAAAGCATTAAACCTTGTCTGTATACCAGACCTTGCGCATGTGGGTGTTATGTCACGGGCTCCAATGCTTCTAGGTCTCTGTAGAAAAAAATGACAACTTGTCATCTGTAATTTCAACACTAAACTCTGGGTGAGCTCAGTTTTGCCTATTATCTGCTTATTTCGGAGAAGTTTTATACACAAATCAGTATTCAGATGCCCTAAAGTCTCTGTGATATGCACATGTATGCACGTGACCACACTGAAATGACACATCTGTTGACATCGGAGGACATTCCTGCTGCAGAACCAGGACAAAGAGCACCTACCTTTCAGAGACTGGCGGGCTTGGGCCGCTGAGAAAGCGCTCTGATCAGTCCCACGGCTCCAGGTGTTTCCTGCCGACACAGTCATCTCCTGCGGGCAGGGCACTCTCCCAGACCCTCATAGGGGACTGCACCGCTCCCTGCGTGAGGAACCCACAAAGGCTCCCATTTTCTATGGGATAAAATTTAAACTCCTTAGCTCGATATCTATGGCCCCCTGGTCCCCATAACGTAATGCCATCTTCTCTTTCACCTACGCTCTCACCATCCCCATCTTATATGCAACTGTCCAGCTGCACAGAGAAGGAAGCTCTCCCTTTCCTGAGCCATCACATGGAGGGCAGCTGCCCTGGAAAGTCTTCAAAACCCATAACACTGGGTCTGAGAGCAAGGAACCTCTGTGATTGTGAGCCACTGAGATGTGAGAGGTTGTTACTGCAGTGTTTCACTCAACCAACCCATGGTGCAAATCTTAAAGGCTCCTGGCCTGATATGTGGGCTTGTGCTCTGGGAAAACAAGTCCTGGTTTGAGGTTCCCAGCTGACCTTCTGCTTCTTAACATGACAGCCAGAATCTGAATCTAGGAGTCGGGGCTTCTGTCTGTGTTGGCCCAAGAGAGGCCCCATTGGATGTGCCTCTTCTAGTGTCATTGCATACTTTTTCACCTGCATAGGGACTTAAGATCTGGCTGAGGTCTGTGGGAAAGGCTTTGACCTTGGCCAGGGGTCAAGGCATGCTCTGTTCTTGGGAGGGATTCTCAAGAGGCCTCGTGTAGTCAGTCTCTCTGCTGAGCTGACTACCCCCAGGACTTGGGGCTTGTGTATAGAAGAGACTGAGATCAAGACATCAAGGTCAACATCCTGAGTGGTGGCAATGGGCAATCTTGCTTTGACCTAGAGCGTCGGTATAAACGACTCACTCTCCATTTCTCTCCAACTGTGGAAACCTGACCCCACTGGAGTGTGTGTGCATGTGTGTTCCCTTTAAACAATTCTCTGACACTTATCCCATTGTTCTATTTCACAAAATGGAAACTGGGGTGCAGGGGGGCTAAGCAACTCAAACCAATGGCATGGGCAGTTTAGTTGAACAGGTATAATTAAAAAAGATCTTTTAGATTTTAAACCTTTGGTTCCTTCCACTACCACATAATTGTGGGAGTGCATTTCAACAAATAGAGAGGCTAGGGCCTCTCTGTGGCCAGCATCGTGTGAGCACCAGGCACGAATAGGAGCAGAGCTTGCTCACTGTCTTAGATGAGCCCACATTTTGTTGGGGATCCAGGCACACAAATGGGGGATTACAGCAGAGAGCGATAAATGCCACTTGTATAGAGCACTAGGGAGGGATGAGCTGAGATTGCTTTCTCGAGGAGGGGCTATGGGGTCTGAGACCTGAAATACGAGGGGAAATTTTCTGAGCAGCTACAGAGAGGAGGGGAGGGAATTCCAGGCAGAGACTCAAGCACATGCGAAGGAACCTGGGTGTGAGGCTGAAGGACTTGATGAGGAACCAAACATTCATCTGGTGCAATGTTGAGCAGCAGGGAATTCAAAATTTGCAAGCAACCTGCAGTTCTCTGAGTTTTGTGGGGGCCTCAAATAATTTAGATAATTGCAACACGTCTTCCTTTGGCTCCACATCAAAGCCACCCTGTCTCAGCAGCTCCTGAAGTTGCTGAGGACGCTGGCTCTGTGCCACCTACCACCACCCCAGCTGGACTGGCGGCAGGCCTGCGTGAGGCCTCTGATGGCAGCGCCCTGAAGGTACTTAACGCATTCCAGCCAGGGCAGCTCGACAGAGCCTAACAGCCTCCCATGGTGCCCTCCACCAAAGGAAGCATGGCAATTTTAAAGGGGATGGTAATTGGCTTTCTTTGGCGAGATTTCTCTGTATTATATGCTGGGCTCTCACTTTAACTATCAACTCACTTTATTCTCTTGGTCATCCCAAGGGGAGGACCTTATCTCTCTCAGTTTTAGGAGAAACTTGGCCTCATAGGGTTTTACATGGCTTGTCCCTCAAGCAGTCTTGCTTCTGTCGATTTCAACTGGATTAAAAACTGAGAGCAATCGCCTATGAAATGGGCATAGTGAACACCCCTTCAGCTTCATGAGAAATCGAAAGCCATCCCCGAGCCCATCGGTGGGCTTCGTTTTTTCCTGACCACCTTTGCGGGGGCCTGGCTGGCGTAGCCACTTCGAGCAGCCTCTTTGCTTGGTCAGGGCACACTACCTTTGAGGCTTCTTCCTGGCTAAGGAAGTGGGGTGACACAAGTGGTAACTCCTTCCTATTTTTAATCCTGTCCTTTAACCCACAGAAGTCACACTGGCCTTTGGACCAGGCTTCCCTGGAATAAAGGGAGGAGGCACATAAAGAATTCAAATGGGGAAGTGGTTCCACAAAGTGAGTGGTGAGGACAGGGCAGAGGTCCCAGGGAGCCTGGCTGGAGGCGCAGGGAGGGTGCCAGGGCCGGAGGAGGCCGGGCCGGGGGCCGCGCGCAGGAGGTGGACCGGCTGCTGGGCCAGGGGCGCAGAGCGGGGAAGGGGCGGGAGGCTGGCATGGGAGCCCCGGAGCAGGAAGTCGGTGCGGAGCCGTGGCCAGTGGTGTGTTTGGTTCTGCTTTCAGAAGTACAGCAGTGGTTTGGCTGCAACATTCAAAGGCCTGAAAATATGGAAGCAGGCTTTGGGGAAGAGGAGCACCGAGAATAGCAGTAGCGAATACAGGAAGTGCTGAGCCCAGGGCCCCGGCGGAACCACGGCTGCTTTCTGGAGCCTGCCAGTCTGCAGGCAGAGGGCATCCAGCTCTGAACTGCTCTGCGCCCGTAGGGTCATCTCTGACATCCAGCCCTGAACTGCTCTGCTCCTGTAGGGTCATCTCTGACATCCAGCCCTGAACTGCTCTGCTCCTGTAGGGTCATCTCTGACATCCAGCTCTGAACTGCTCTGCTCCTGTAGGGTCATCTCTGACATCCAGCTCTGAACTGCTCTGCTCCTGTAGGGTCATCTCTGACATCCAGCTCTGAACTGCTCTGCTCCTATAGGGTCATCTCTGACATCCAGCTCTGAACTGCTCTGCTCCTGTAGGGTCATCTCTGACATCCAGCTCTGAACTGCTCTGCTCCTGTAGGGTCATCTCTGACATCCAGCTCTGAACTGCTCTGCTCCCGTAGGGTCATCTCTGACATCCAGCTCTGAACTGCTCTGCTCCTGTAGGGTCATCTCTGACATCCAGCTCTGAACTGCTCTGTGCCCGTAGGGTCATCTCTGACATCCAGCTCTGAAGTGCTCTGCTCCTGTAGGGTCATCTCTGGCATCCAGCTCTGAAGTGCTCTGCTCCTGTAGGGTCATCTCTGACATCCAGCTCTGAACTGCTCTACTCCTGTAGGGTCATCTCTGGCATCCAGCTCTGAACTGCTCTACTCCTGTAGGGTCATCTCTGGCATCCAGCTCTGAACTGCTCTACTCCTGTAGGGTCATCTCTGGCATCCAGCTCTGAACTGCTCTACTCCTGTAGGGTCATCTCTGACATCCAGCTCTGAAGTGCTCTGTGCCTGTAGGGTCATCTCTGACATCCAGCTCTGAACTGCTCTGCTCCTGTAGGGTCATCTCTAACATCCTACTCTGAACTGCTCTGTGCCTGTAGGGTCATCTCTCGCTGCCTTTTGCCCAGTGTCCCAGTGTCTTCACTCCAGACTCGCCTGCATTGGCTGAGTATATTTTGTAAACGTTAAGGGGCCATATAACAAAAGTTGCTGTTAAGCATAGTGATTATGTATACATTTGGCATGATTTATTGAGACCTAATCTGTGCCAAGTCTTGGAATTCAGAGATGAGCTAAAACTCACTGTCTGGTGAAATCACATGATGTAGCGTGACCAGCAGTAGACAGAGGCCCATGCACAGAGCTCTGGAGCGCAGAGAAGGGAGAGGCTGAGTGGGCCCTGGGAGAGTCAAGATCACCTTCTTGATGGGTTTACAAAGGTGTACTTATGAACTTGACTGAGGGAAAAGCAAAGGGCAGCCGGGCAGAAGGGCCCCACGTGCTGAAGGAGATGGAGAGTTGGGCATGATCAGGGAACAGCCAGGGGTGGGCAAAGGTGAAACCAAGAAGATAACCCAGTGGCATGGACCCAGGCTTGGGAACTGGATTTTATTCCATAGGCATTGGGAATGATGGGACGCTTTTATGCAAAAGTATATGGGATCTTAGTACGACAACTCATAATACGAAATTTATAATAATCATAAATAATAATATTATAAATGATGATGGTAGCACAAATAATAAATTTGTCCATCACATGTCAAAGGTGATGGGATGTCACACCCATAGTTATGCTGCATTGTAGATGACTCCCTCTCAGTGGGCTGGATGGAGAGATTCTCCTGCTGGCCATGGGGAAGCAGACTGCCATCTGGAGAGGGCCCTGTGGCTGGGAGCTGTGGTGGCTTCCCCAACTTGTGTTGGCCTCCAGCTGGTCAGCCATTGGAAGCTGAGGTCCTCAGCCATACATCTGCAGGCATGAATTCTGCCGACCACCCGAATGGGCTTGGAAATGGCCTTCTCCATTTATCTTCCAGGTGAGCACGCAGCCCAGCGGGCACCCTGACTGCAGCCTGTGAGACCCTGTGAGAGCTAAGTCGTGCTGGGACTCCTGACCGTAGAAACTGAGATAAACGTGTGTGTTTGTTTAAAGCTGCCAGTTTTGTGGTAATTTGTTAGAGGAATAGATCAGTAATACAGGTTCCTCTGGGAAGTAAGCGGCACAGGAAACTGCTTCTAGGAGAATCTAGTTAATGTCAAGGATTATAGAGCCGTAGGTATGTCTGTTTTATAAACTGATAGCATCTGCAGCTACCTGCGAAGTGGAATGTGAGAGACAGTGCTGTCCTACTGTGTGCCCCAGCCCCTAAGACCTCTCATTGCATGTTGGCCATTGGAGAGTGAACCTTTCAGAGTCTTAGTGGTGAGGCAGGTAAGGGAAAGAGCAAAGCTCAGAGTCAGATAAGCCTGATACAGATGATGGTGCCACCATGCAATTTCACCTATGCTTACCTTTCTGAGACTCATCTATGATAATCTACTTAGATATACCGAGAGGAGTAAAAGAAATAATGTGCGTAAGTCTTGGCAAAGTCCTTTGGCAGGATGACTGTAGCCCAGCAGATGTGCATAAGAATGTTGTTTTCTTCTTTTGCTCAGAACCAGATTTTGGAGCACCTACTGTGTGGCATGGCACACAGCTGTCACCTACTGTGTGTCACTCTCCAGGGGTCAGTTCTTCATCTTGACCTCCCTTGTCCCAGGTCACCCATGCACCTCATGTTAGTGGAACCGAGTCACTATCTGTACCGCCTGCTTTCCGTGTTCCAGGCACGCTGCTCACCCAAGTGGAAAGCTGTTGAGTGGGAGGAGATCCCAGGACACGCTGATCAGGAGGAGAACTGAGATAGGAGGGGAAGGAAACAGTATCAAACCAGATGCCATTCTGGGAAATGCGCTCTGCCCTATGGGGAAGCCCTGGGTGACAGTGTGGACCGTGACTCGGGGCAGGGGGGCATCCCAACTAAGCATTGAGGAAAATGGATGACTGATCCACAACACCCCACCATCATTGTCCAGGTGCAGCTCCAGGGACATTAACTCTTTGCCCCTCTGTCTCACCTTGCACATGGGCCAAGTGTACTCCAATGCCCCTGAGTCCCTTTCCTGTCTTTCGCCAGGTCCCCAGGACTCCCAGATTGCTCAGGCCTAACACCTGGTCCTCCCAGGGAGCCAGCAGGTGAAAATTCCAGGGCTGTACCAGGGTCTCCTCATTTGATGTTGAGGCTGCTGTCCCTCTGTGTGCCAGAGACAAGCCCTGCTTGGCTGGGGCCAACCCAGCCTGGCCTGGAGACTTGTATGCCATTGCCGGTGAGCACAGGCCTGTATCCTGCCATTGTTCTGGGAAGGCCCACGGTGGGCTGGACAAGCAGCAGACAGGGAGTCTGTTTCCAAATTGCTGGATAGCAGAGGGGAAATAAGCTGACCTGCTTTCCACCACACCACCCCCTTCCTGCTCTCCACCCGGCTCTCCCTCCGGTCAGGCGGCCAGAGGAGCCCTGCAGGTCCTTAACCTCGCCTTCGGCACTTTCCCAGGGGGAGCAGAAAAGGAAAGGGAACTCCCTTTTCTTGAGCCTTCCTCAGTGCCACACCTACTGCTAGCCACTTTCTGCCAATGCCTTATGTGATGTCTAATGACACCGGATTGTAAATGAAGAAACTGAGGCTCAGAGTGGTCCCCTGAGTGGCAATAACATCAGCCCCAACCTGGATGTTTGGCAGCATTAACTTGGCTACAATGCAGGACTCTGTCAGAGACTTTTCAAACAACATGAAAAGAATTGCTACAGGGGCCCAGCAGCAGTCCTTGAGATAAAATAATGATGATGATGATGAAGAACAATGCCACCTCTAACTTGTGTGCTTTCTAAATAAAGGACACCCTACTCGGCACTTTACATACATTTCTCATACAACTTTATCATCTCAATGATATTTTGAGATGGGAATTATCATTATACCCATTTTAGAGATGGGACAACTGAGGCTCAGAGCTGTGAGCTGACCTGCCTGAGGTTGTAGAGATCAGAACTTAGGAAACGGGGGAGCAGAGACTGGGATCCAGGCCGTCTGACCCCAGAGCCCTTCCTCTTACCTGCTATGGCCTGGGGCTAATGTGCCGCCCACTCTCCATTCTCAACTCCCCTCCTGCCAACTGGGCAACTCCTTCATCTCAATGAGTGCACACGCAGCAGCGGTCACCTGGAGGAATAGTCCAGTGCAAAGGGGGGAACAGTCCAGTGCAAGGCCTCCAAGCGCCGACGCCGGGAGTGAGAGAGGCTGTGCGCCCCGTCTTTGCTGCCTTGTCATCATCGCTTCCCCACCCTCCCCGTTCCCACTGTCGTCATGGCTACACGGCTCAGAGGACTCCTGCCCACCCTGACCTTTTGGTCCAAGTTTTCCATCTTTCGCTCTTCCATTAGGCTTCATGACTTCTATCCTATCAGGCCTCGTTTCCACGGAGAAGGGAGCCATCATTTGTTGAGCTCCTGCTTTATGCTGGGTGCTGTGTGAAGTCTACCATGCCCCATGAAGAGTATTATCAACACCCTGTGCAGAAGAAGTCACCTGAGAAAGGTCGAGTCACTTCCCCGAGATAACAGTGGGCGATTTCTGTGGAACTGGAATCGGAAACCTGGGGAAAAAATTATGGAGGGATCTTTAGTTTTAGAAGAGTATCATCTGGTTCCATTCCCATCTCCATCCTTTTTCTACCAGCTTGTTCGTCAGTCAGTTATTGAGATGATTGTCTTAGAGGGACTCTACATTTGGGACTTTCATCTGATGGCCCCAATATTTTCAGTGGTAGTGATGAACCTTTCACACTCAGGAGGAGCCCAAATGGCGTGAACTTGCGGTTCACAAGTATATGTCAGTCATCTCGCTCTGCAAGGCCAACACGGAAACACGCACAGAACCCCAGCGTCTCCTCTCCTGCCCTGATCCTGCGTGAGTGAAGGTACAGTCGAACCGTGGGAGGCAAAGGGACAGGGTGCAGGGCTTCTGGCCCACCTTTATCCCGGGGAGGCTGCCCCTCATCCTGGCTGAAGCAGTTTTCTTCCCACGATTTGTGCCGACCACACAGCCTCACATCCATGGAGAGCTGGAATGCAGCCCATGGGCAGCCAGGCCCCACCGTCCCTCAGGGCACCCTGAAGGAGGAGGAGGCTGAGGAATGTCTCACTTGGCTCTGTGAGTGGCGGGCTTAGGCTCTGGAGTTCCACAGTGAGTGCCACGATTTACTCTCTGGGTGACCTTGGGGAGGTTGCTTAACCTCCCTGAGCTCAACTACCTCACCTATAAAATGGGGAAAATAATATAAATCTGGTATGGCTAGGAACTCACCATTTGGTATGTTGCAATAAACTAGGTGCTCAATAGATGTTCTCTCTCTCCTCAAGCAAGGTTAGGGGTGAGAGCTAAGAGAAGCACCCAAGTCCACTTGTTCATTGGCCTGTCTTCCTCTCTAGGACACAGTCAATTTCCTTTGGTAAGGCTCCTGGCTAGAATGACAACTGGACCAAACATTGGCAAACTAAAAATTTGGTTCAAATGCATACATGATATGATTTAGCAAAGCGGCCACACTCAACTCTGCCAGGTGTCCCTCTCCAAAGATGCAATGAGGAACGGGTTGACATCTACCCTTCTTTACTCAGAGTTCGGGTGGGATTGGGGTGGTGGTGTTGAGGATTAGGAAAACTAGGACATCGAGAGCTACTAGAACACAAGGTTTGGCAAAACTAAAAATGATACACTAGGCAGTCAGGAAGGTGTGGCCGCTGTGAGGACCAGTGGAGGAGAGCAGTGCTTGGGGCCAGGAGTTCAGATAGAGGGAGAGCAGGTGGCCAGCACCTGGAAGACGGGGTTCTCCATGACTCCAAAATCAGCTGTTTGCTGTTCACATTCATTGGCCATCATGAATGTGATGCCTGGGTGGGTCAGTCTGGCTGAAAGGATGGGACAGGAGACCTAAAGGGAGGCCAAGGTTAAAATGTACAACTCCTCTTTTTTTTCTGGAAGACATGTGAAATAAAACATGTTATCTGAGCCTCCCTGGTGCATTAAAATATGCACTTCCAATACTTTCCTCATTACTGCCTGGGCTTACACATTCATTTTCAAGCAATGATCAGTTTGGAGGAATTTCAACTTCCTGCATTTTCAACTAAACAAAATTCATCTTAATCAGATACCCACCCAAGATAAAAATATGAATTTTTTTCTAACTTAATAATCATCACTAAAGGAAACTTATAGTAAGAAATGAATCTTTCCAGTTACTTTTTTTTTTTTGGTAAAGACAGATAAAAGTTTCTGTTATGCCTTTGTAGTTTGCTTCTTAGCTGGGGATATGTTCTTTTGTAAACACATCAGGAACATCACCTCTGGTTGTCATGGAGATGGGTAAGGTACCATGGCAAGTCCACCTTCTGCGTGTCTGTTTTCCAAGGATAGGAGCGCTGGTGGGGTTGGCAGGGATGAAAAGAGAGGGAGGGGTAATTAAAAATGAAGGTAATAAGAACAAAACTGCTTCTTAAAGTTAAATAATTTTGTTTAACGTGGATGCAAAAGACAGTCACTGCCTCAATGAATGATCCTGGGTGGGCTGTCCCTGTGGGGAAGCAGAGTTACAGTGCTGATCCAGCAGAGGTGGCCCATGTTTGGCAGCTGGAACCATCTTTATTGGGATAAGTGGAAGCGGCTGGAAGGGCTGAGACCCCAGTCTGGGAGGTGTCCCCAGGCTCTCAGCAGCATCAATGCTGCCTCTGTCCCAGTTCTGATGAGAGGAACTGAGGGGATCTTGAGAGCATTTCCTCCGAAACCCATTGCACAATTAGGAAAACTGGGGCCCAGAGAGCTGCTAGGACCCTTCCCCTTATTCTGAATCCTGAATGTATAAAGCATGTAAAAAGTCAACAATGAACTTGGGCTTAAAGTTTCCAAATATAAATCTAAATGGTCAATGAACAGATGGGAAAGGTGCTTAACTTCACTAATAATTGAAGAAATGCTCACTGGAGTGCATTTCTCTTTTATTTTAAGAAATTTAATGAAAATATGCAGAATTAGGGTAAGTGTGAGGAAATGGACACTCTCTCTCATTCCACAGCCCCATGAGTTGATTGGCCTAACCTTTCTGAAGGGCGTTTTGGCAACGTATGTCAATATGTGCCAAGAGTCTTGAAGATGTACATAGAGTTTTTGACACAGCAGTTGCAATTTTAGAAAGTTATTTTCTAAATATATTATAGATGTACACAGAAGTTTAGTACCAAGGTTTTTCATCTACTGGACACAAGATACGTGTTCCAGATTAAGGGGCTATTTAGATAGTACATTCAGAGAATGGGATATTTACCACCATAAAAATACCTGGGTTCATCTTCCTGATTTATTTTTAAACCTTCTTTCGTATCATTTGTAGTTAAGCGAACTTGAACTTTGGTGACAAAAGATGCAGATTTAAGGTCCTCATTCCATCTCTTTCCAGATGTGTGACTTAAGTCATTTGTGAGCTCCCATTTCCTCGCTTGTAAAATGAAATCAGAAATAATACCAAAACTGGAGGGGTGTGGGGAGGATTCCTGAGCTCATATGCAAGGAACCACCTTGTAAAGTCTTCCACCATCCAGAACTCATGATGATGGTCATTTCTTCTGAATGCAACTCAAACCACAGCCAGACCCTCCCCTTGCTGTATACAGGGTTATTCCTGGAGGAGGGACCCGCTGTGCTTCTATCTGTGGCAGGACAAAATTCCTAAGCAACCCAGGCCTCTCTACCCCTGGTCCAGAGGGTGAGCACAACTTCAGTGCCCAGGGAGCGTGGACAATAGGGGGATGGAAGACAGTGAGGACGTCCCGTGACCGAGCCATCCGCAGCCAGCAAGTGGGGGCTGTGACTGGGCCAGGGAAGGAAGTAACCTTGGATGTCAGCACGCACATTTCTCTAACTCGGGTGACACGGCCATAACTGCTGCTGTAGCTTTGTGCTTTCTGTAACATCTGCTGCATTTTTTTTTTTTTTAATAACTCACTTTTAAAAACTTAAATGACTTTATTTCCAAAGGAAACTTTATATTGTTACAATAAAGGGACACAAAATTAGAGTTCCTTGCTAAAGTAGAAGTTAACCGAGGCACATGCACTGCGATAACAAAAGAATGAAATTAAATTCTAGCCCTTCTTGCTTGTGGAAGGTCAGTCCTAAAACATGTTCTCAGTTACTGAGGAAAGCAGCAAGCGTGGAGAGCTGTGGAGGACACCCGGTCACCAGCATGGGGATTTCTCTTTGATGTGGGGTCCCAAGGATAAAAAGAGAATTGAAAAGTAATCGCCCTTTTTAGGAAGTTATTTTCTCTCAAGCCTGTGACTCCTGAAATCATCCCCCATAGCATGGTGCCCACGCTTTGAGGAATATTGATATAGTCAAAGTTTCTCCCCACCTCCACACGCATTTCAGAGATGTGAAAACTGTGTCCAAAACAAGAGAAAAAACTTGTTCGAAAGCCCACGGTGAATCAGTGGTCGAACTGGCATGAGACCCAAGGCCTGACTCCCAGCCCGATGTGCCTTCTACCAAACACTCCAGGAGACCTTGGAAGAAGGTTCAGTTTTAAAAGGTAAAAGAGATGAGCAAAGACGAGCTCTGAACCACCGGGACTTTTCTCTTGAAGAAATTACAGCTGCTTTTTTGCTTTTGTGGCTCCGCGTTTAGAGCAAGGACAAAAAAAACCACCATGCATCCTTCAAAGACTATTTTGAATTATAGACTTTCTTTGGAATGGCCTATATTTAAGCATGGCATTCAACATGCAGTGTCCCTTTCTGTCCCTGAGCTGCCCCCTCTCTCCCTGGCGACCGGTGTCTGCCACTGCGCATGGTCTCGGAGCAGCCGTGTTGGTGCCAGGCGCCGGGAGGGGAGGGTTTCTGAGCTGAACCAGCTGGGAGCTCGGGGCTGAGCCTTTGGACTGAAAGGCTGAACTGGGTGCTTTGGGGAACAGAAGGAGCTGGAGGAGTGGAGGCCACGCCAGAGCCCAAACCTTCACTAGGCGACTGCCCACAGGTTCGTGTAAAGCAGAGTCACGGTTTTCCAAGCCCTCAGGAAAACCTTCCTTGACCCCTCAAACTATGTCATGCCTCTGACTTTCGTGTCCCATCTTTTCTTTTCTAATAATTGTCGTAATTTCAAATTGCTTATTAGAAGGACTTTAATTTTATCTCCACCTGAGGATATGTTTATTGATTTTGGAGCAAGAGGAAGGGAGAGAGAGATCGATGTGAGAGAGAAGCATCGATTGGTCACCTCCCGGGGATCGTTCGAACTACATCCTGGGTACGTGCCCTGACCGGGAATTGAACCTGCCGCCTTTTGGTGCACGGGACAGCGCTGCAACCAACTGAGCCACCCGGCCAGGGCCAGGAGGATTTTTTTTTTTTGCTTGACGTCTGTCTTCTCCCCTGGACTGGAAGCTTCACAGGGCAGATGCTCGTTCGCCCTGCTGCGCCCGGAGCCTGGCACGGTGCCGCGTGCAGCGCTGGCGCTCTCAGCGTTTACTCACTGCGCCCTGCCCTGGGAGAAGGCGAGTGCGGATCTTAGGCGCATGTTCTACAAACATCATGGAGGCAGGGTAGTGTGTGAGTTTTCAAAGTGTGGTCTGGGGACCCCCAGGAGTCCTGGACAGCCTTTGGGGGGGGGTCCCACAAGGTTAAAACTATTTTTGCAATAACACTAAAATGTCACTTGCCTTTGTCACACTGCTGTCTCATGAGCAATCAGGAGCATTTTCTGGAGTCACTCGATGTGTGATGATGCCATTGCTCTGATGACCGATGAGATGTGTCCTTTGCGTTCTCGGGCTTCAGAAATTTCTGTTCTAATTTCTAATTACGCTGATTGATACGAGCCAGGAAAATAATAAACTCTTTGGGATCCTCAATAATTTTGAAGACTGTGAAGGAGTCCCGAGACCACAGTGTTGGAGGACTGCTGGCCTAGCGGTAACCTTGAGCCCTCCTGGAGCCTGAGGGTCTGGGTTTGAATCCTGAATATATCTGGCCTTAGGTGAGCTATGTAACTTCTTGGTGGCTTAGTTTCCTCATCTGTAAAATAGGGTAACAATGAAACTAATCACACAACATGTAAGGTTGTTGCGTGGTCTAAATATGAGTTGATTCCTATACAAAGTAACTAGAACAATGCCCAGTACAGAGTGAGTGTCCTATAAATATTAGCTATTATGGAGGTGCAGAGAGGTGAGAGACCTGCTCAAGGTCATGCCAGAGTGAGTGGCAGAGCCTCCTGGAGCCATTGGTGGGACCAAAGTTGTGCTTAGCTCTTCCGCTGCCTGAGACTCAGAAGCTGGCAGGGAGGGTCCTTCTCCCTCAAGTGGCCCAGGGACCTGGAAGTCAGGGACCGATCTCTGCCTGCAGAGGCTTGAGGGAGGTGCTGGTGGGAAGATAGCCCCAAGGACAGTGGCTTGGCGAGCTCTCCTGGGATGCCCTTGCGGGCACCGGGCTCTGGCACCTGCCAGGGAGAAGCTCCGGTTCCTGGAAGTTCACATCAGCACTTCATTACTGTCTTATCAGCAGTGTGCAGAGGAGGCCAGAGAGCAAAGGACGGATCTGTTACTCGTGACGAAATGCCCTTCTGGTCAAGTATGAAAAATGTTTCAGGAATGAGTTCCCAGCCCTGGTGTGAAAACAGATGTTGGGTCCTTTTATTTCCCTCTCTGACATAGTTCAGGAAGACCGGGCAGGAACTAAACGCTTGAAGCCCAGCTGCTCACGTGTGGAAAAGCCCTGGGATGATGCCAGGAGAGAGGCTTCCAAATCAAGGCTGCAGGGACGGAGGGAGCTCCACCCACTCCCCTGGTCTACCTGAGGGGAAACTGAGGCCCACTGGAGAGGGAGCAGAGGTGTCCAAGGTCACACAGCTTGGTCAGGGTTCTCTGGGCCTTCTGCTAATTCCTGAAACAGGATTGGCAACAGTCACAAAATTGGGGCTGACAATCTTGAATGGGTCCATAGAAATATGAATGTGGCAAAAATTGAGTTTTTATGACAAAAGCAAAAGTGTTACCTAATAATTTTATTTTTTTTCTTTTAAATAATTAAGTTAAATAATGAAAATACCCCTTCTCTCAAAAATAACCTATGGTTATAAGGGACTAGACTCAACTCGTGAGACTTTCAGCCACAACACCTGTGGAGGCTGAAGGACTGACTAGTGGAAAGAGGTCGGGATTTGGCAGCAAGTACAACCAGGGTGAAAACTCCCGGGTTTGTCATTCAATCTCTGTATGATCTTGGGCAAGTCTCTGAGCCTCAGTTTTTCTTTTACACAGTGGAGATAATGATGCTTTCTTGAAAGGTTGTTGGGAAGAAAGTAGAATTACTGTGGATAGCCCTGAGCTATTCCTATGTGCCAAACACTGGGCCATGAGCTTACATGGATTAAATGTATTTTATCTCCTCAGTTAGTCAAGGACCTAAGGATGTTAAGAGTCCTATTCTATAGATTAGGAAATGGGGACTTAGAGATTAAGTACGTGACCACTTAAGATCACTGAAGCAATAAGGATCAGAGGTGGGGTTTGAATCCGTGCTGTCTGACTCCACAGCCCACGGGAACCCACAGGAGGTGCCTGGGGAGGTAGCAGGGCATAGAAGAGGTACAGCATGAATGGCAGCCAGTATTTGGTTTCATTTCACTTGGCTTATGGAGCATTGCAAAGACCATATGGTTCTGAGGTCATTACTGAAGGGAAGTCAGGAAAGTAGTACCAAGAACTACCTGAAGACAAAACCCAAAGTTTCTTCAGTATGCAGATGAGGAACTAATACTAATGTATTGGCCCTGAGCTAGGGGTACCATCCTGAGTGGTCTGAGAAAAAAAAAAAATAAGGGCTCCTGGGTGAATTTCTATTTCATAAAATTAATAATGGAAATCCTACATGGAGCACCTGCTATGACTCTTCCCAGGACAAGTAAGCGATCGCATTGCTCTGCCTTGAGCAGGAATTACATAACCCACTGGAGAGATACCAGTTATCTTATGCTGATCACAAGGTCAGGTTGGCAGCTATACATAAATATCTTGATTAAAACAAATGGACCATTACACAGTAAACATCTTAAAAAAAAAAAAAAAAAAGCGTCCTCTCTTGTTACGTGGAGCTCATGGGAGGAAGCTAGTGGCAAGGTCCCCTCCTTGATGAGAAAGTTGGAGGTCACTCAGCTGAGACTCGCAGTCATTCCTGAGTTGTTTTATGAGCAGAAGCTGTCCAGGCCTGGCAAGGAAGTTCAGAAAACGCAGGAGGCCTGATCTCTGATGCCTATAAAACCTCCAATCACTGGAAGGAACTGGAAGCACATCTGCTCCCCTGCATTGCATTAAAGCAGCAGATGGAGCTGAGAGACTGGACAGGAATTGTCCAGGACAGCCGGGGAAATTGAGGCAGGTCTGGGGCTCCCGAGTCATTGCTCTTTCCTCAGTGGTTTTCAGATGTCTTGGGTGAGTGTTACGGAAGGGTTTTCTGAGCTCTTTGGACAAGAGACATTTGAGGAACTTTGAGTGACCCAAGGGGTTGAGCATATGGTGTCCATGAAGCCTGAGCCATGGGATGCTCCCTCTCTTAAGACATTTCCCTTCTCCCTCCTCACCTCCATCTGGCCAACTCCTTGTTCTTAAATCATTTGTAGTCAACTTTGAGCTCAGTGTCTCCTGGAAGTCTTCCCGACTGCCTGCCTGGGTAGTTGTCGCCTCTGAGCTCCGGCAGCCTGCTGTGATTCTCATTGAATCTGCCCCCACCTCACTGGCATCATCTGCTGACCTTGCCTTTGAACTGTGAGTTCCTCAAAGGACAGAATGGGGTTGGCTCGGTGTCTTCTGGTTGTGCCCGAGAGCCACTCTGCCCTTTCTCTGCCCGGCCCTCTGTCCAGGAAGCTGACCTCTGTGGAGTACATCAAGAGGCTTCCTTGCCCTTTGCTTCTGGCTCTGGCCGATGGAGAAGTCCCCTCAGAAGCCTGGGGGTAGAGAGGACAGTGAGAGCAGGTGACCTTTTCCCAGCTCTTGCTCTGCGGGGCTGGCTGTGTTCCCAGCAGAAGGTCATAGCTTCTCCATAAATCTCTCCCTTCAGGCCTAGAGGTGTAGCAGTCCAGAAGTTTCTAGGCTCAGGGTCCGGGACTATGCTTCTGGTTCCCCTCCTGTTCAATCAGTTCTGCTAGAATTGTCCTGTTTTGTGTGTGCTACCTGCTGGGACCCGGACTGATACATGCATTTTATTCATCTTTGTAACCACCTAGCACAAAGCCTGGCGCATGCTATCAATCGGTGAAGGGTTATTGACCAAGTAAATGGATAAAGAACTGGGAAGGGACGAAGATGGAGAGGCTGGCCAGGAGCCCACAGTGAAGGACCTTGAATGCCCTTCTGAAAAGGTCAGACTTTAATCCTCAAGACCAAGTGTTTCAGGGGCCAGACATGGACAGGTAGGGATGAGACAAACCCTGAAGGGAAAGTTCTCTGAATTACTCCTCCAGGACTCTGCATCAGCCCGTTAATGCTGTGTAGGAGTTTGGGCCCAACGTGACCAGATCTTCTGATTTTTCAAGAGAAATCAGAATACTGATTTCTGATTTTTTTTTTCTGTGAAATTTCTGATTTTTAGTGTGAAATGCCAAAGTTTTAATGTTGTCTACATTTCAAAGTTTTAAACACTTTGTGCTGGCCAACAGTGCATGCCTGGCAGTTGGTAAGCTCTCTGCAGCTGGTGGGGAGCCACTGGGCAGCGTGGAGACAGAAGTGGGGTGCCCAGATACTGCACAGTGCTGCGCAAAAGATATCCCCAATAAATGAGCTGCAGAGACAGCGGGCCCTTTGATCTTGGTCCCTAAAGCAGTTCAAATGTTCTGAGAGACTCTTATACTAAGAACACTAATCTTTCTCCATAATGGTTATTTTTTTTTTTAAATCAGCTTTTAGTTCTAAAAATAGTGTTTGGTGGATTTCTCCACTTTAGTCAGGTTCCCAGCCACTTTCTCTATTTCTGCTTCAAGCTGGGAGCTCTGAGTTCTTTTGGGTTTTATCAAATTATACGCTGTGCAAAGGCATCCATTTCACCAACAGATGGACTTAATGTGCATGAAAATACATGCCTTTTAAAGAAACTAAATTAGTAGTTTCACTTCTTTCCCCTTTTATTAAAGACAGAGTTCCAGGAGAGCTCTCTGCTATAAAGTCAGACTTTACAGACATCAGCAAAATGAGATTTATTTGGATGGAAGTCGGACGGAACATCAGACGAGTGCTTCGCAACACTGAACCTGCAGGTTCCCAGTAGAGATTCGGAGGCTGCTGGGCCCCAGTCCCAGCGGCGCTTCAGAAACAGGAGAGGGAGAAGCGAGTACGTGAACCCTTACGGCAATTGAAGGGTTGGAGTTTCTCTCGGAAGAGCGAGTCCATGGCTGTCTTTGACCGTGGGCAGGATGGCATGAAGGCTGGGGAGCTGACTGAGGCAGGGGTACAGCCCAGAGCACTGGCACTGCAGTGAAGGGGCCTAGATTCTAAGGCCTGACTTTGTCACCACTCTCTCCTGTTACCCAGACAAGTTCCTTCTCTCCGACTCTCGTTTCTCTTTTCGAGTGTTGAAGCGATGATCTGACCCTACCTATCCCAGGAGCTTATCCTTAGACGAAGAAGACAGGAAACACTATGTTGGAAGGCACCTGCTTTCCGATAACTATGTGCTTATTTGTTAGGGTTATTATATAAACAGTAACATGACTGTATTCTAACTGCAATCGCAATCGATACATTGTCGGGACAAAAGCTCTTTGCCATTTGGTGCATGTATCCTTGCTTATTTTTTAAAAATGGTATTATATACATATAGACATATAATATAGACATTATGGTACTTTTCTGGGGTTTTATAAATAGACTTATGCTATAGATACTCCACAGTTTTCTCGTTTTACTGAATAAAATATTCTATGTCAGAATATACAATTCAGCCACATTCTCTGGGAAGGTTTCACAGATGCCAAAGTTTGGATGCACAAGGTTCTTTGAGCCGTCCCCTACAAATGGGAAATATGGTGCTTCCAATGTTTCATTGCTACCAGAAAATGCAACGTGTACCTCTTTGTACCTAAATTGCTTGATCAAAGGGAATGCACATTTAAAGTTTTTATAGATGTTGCCAAATTGCCGTCGAAACAGTCCACTGATGTGTGTTCCTGCAAGCGGTATTTAAGAGCACGCCCTTCCCCCTCCCTCACACTAGATGTTATTAGTCTTTAATTTTTGTGAATCTGACGAGTGAAAAATGAAATCTTGCTGTCATTTTAATTAGTACTCCCAGATAACTAGTAAGGTTGAGCAATTTTTCATATCTTTACTGGCCATTTCTAAAGATGAGGTCCTTGCTATGTCAGAATAACTAGCTAACAATAATCATGGCAGAAAGAATGGTGGTGGTGAGAGATAGGTTAGCTTGGTTCTGACTCTTACAAGTTTGGTGACTTGGCCAATCACCTCATTTTTCCAAGCCTCTGTGTTCTTATTTATAAAATGGGAAACATACTATTATCAACTGAATCTTTGTATCCTCCAAAATTCATACGCTGAAGCCCTGATCCTCAATGTGATATTTGGCGATGGGGCCTTTGGGAATTCATTAGGATTAGATGAGGTCATGAGGGTGGGACCCTTATAATGGAATTAGTGCCCTTAAAAGAAGAGACCCCAGAGAGTTTGCTCACCACCTCTCTATGCCATGTGAGGATACAGCAAGATAGCAGGAAGCCAGGAAGGAGACTCTCACCAGGAACCAAATCTGCAGGCACCTTGATTTTGGATTTTCCACCTTCCAGAACTGAAAGAAATAACTTCCTGTTGTTTAAACCACCTTGTCTATGGTATTTTGTTATGGCAGCCCAAGCAGTCATATTAGTTAATATGTATATAAATGAAATGATACATATAAATTAGTTTTTCTATATAAAATTAAGAATTGGCTCATGCACTTATCAGGTTAAGAAGTCCCAACAGCTGCAGTCAGTAAGCTGGAGATCCAGATATGATGGTGGAAGTTCAAGTCTGAGTCCAAAGGCCTGAGAACCAAGAGGGTCAATGGTGTAAATTCCAGCCCGAGTCTGAGTCCAAAGTCAGGAGGAGACCAGTGTCTCAGCTCAGAGACAGTCAGGAGAGAGCATGAATTCTATTCTATTCGGAGCATGGTGCTGTTCAGGCCTTCAGCGGATCGAATGAGGCCCACCGCATTAGGGAGAGCAGTCTGCTTTACTCAGCCTACCAATCCAGATGCTAATCCCACCCAGAAACACCCTCACAGACACACCCAGAATAATGCTGAACCACATTTCTGGGCACATCATGGTCCAGTCAAGTTCGCATATAAAATGAACCATCAGAGACAGTCTGGACAAACTTTGG
The DNA here is from genome assembly GCF_054644295.1 of Miniopterus natalensis. Classification (NCBI taxonomy): domain Eukaryota; kingdom Metazoa; phylum Chordata; class Mammalia; order Chiroptera; family Miniopteridae; genus Miniopterus; species Miniopterus natalensis. The sequence goes on from NC_142092.1 coordinate 55,810,307, forward strand.
GATTTGGGGAGGTTAATCTAATCTGAGGGGAGAGCAATTGTTAATTCTAATTCTCATTCTTTCCCTATGTAGTATGTGCGGACATTCAATGACTGAGTAGCTATTTTTAAAAAGGGAATTTCTATTAAGAAATGGAATCAAACATTTTCTGTCTTGTCTTTATCAGTGCAGATGATTCTTTTGTATGGGGTAAAGGATATGACAGATTTGGACTTTCCCTATGTAGTATGTGCGGACATTCAATGATTGAGTAGCTATTTTTAAAAAGGGAATTTCTATTAAGAAATGGAATCAAACATTTTCTGTCTTGTCTTTATCAGTGCAGATGATTCTTTTGTATGGGGTAAAGGATATGACGGATTTGGATAAAGCCTCTAGATATGAGTGTCCACAGGAGGTGGTCAAACCTGTTGAGTCAGTTGTATAAAAAAAATCTCCCCCAGAGAGTTTTCTAGGGAGGTGTTTTGGCAACTGTGTCCTTCAACTGGAGGGAAATATAACAGCCTCCTGGCTTGGCCCTTGGACCTGTTCTTCAAGATAACCCTTCTTTTTGGAGCTGGTGGGCTGGGTTGGGCAGGGAGCAGGACTGGACACCCCACACCCTGGGCAGCCTCGCGTCTCCTCTTAGTTGGTTAATGGAATCTCTCTGAGCACTCAAAGGTGCTGGCATTTCTGAACAAATGGCTGCTCTTCCTGGTCTTAGAGGCGATAAAGGCACTTCGAGGCTAAGTAACTTGCCCAAGTAACTAAGGGGTAGGATTCAAACTCCATGCCTCTCTTCTATTGCTCATCTTTGCAGCTGCAGCTGTGGGTGCATTGTCAAAGTTGGGCAGACATCCCAGTGTGACTTGGCACAGAGTAGGTATTCAATAAATAGCACCTACTATTACTCCTATAGGAGGGCTCTGGGAATGCAGAGGGGGCTGACTGGGAAGGACCAGGGGGCAGATGCTTATCTCTGTGTGCTTACTGCCCAAGGAGTCAGATTAGGTGACAATGGGTTCTCAGGGTAGGAGAGGATGTGGGTGAGATGGCCTCAGGTAAGGCTCTTTCTTAAGCACATCAGTGAACAGTCTCTTAGCACGACTTTCCACTTAGTCTCCACTTCCTCTGGCCTAGTTCAGGTCCATGTCAGCCCCGTCTTGGCCTCTTGCTTCCCGAATCACCTCCAGGTTTATTCTCCAACAAAAGAATCACATGCATCTCTTGCCAAATGTATTTCCTGGTGAGCAGCTCAGATGATGGAACTGCCCAGCTCAGGAATTTTCCAGGCCCACCTGGTTCAGGCATAGCTTTCCAACCTTTTTGGTTTTGGTCCTTTAAGCATCTTAGCAGCAAATCGGGCCACTTATTTGTTCTTCAAACATTTGTTGATTACCCCCCACTTTGTGCCAGCATAGTGTTGCTCACTTAGACTCAAAATCAAAGGAGACATTGTCCCTGTCCTGTGAGCTCACTGCTTTACCTGTACCACTGGCACAGTGTTCTGGAAGTCCCCTTCCAGAGGCAACAGACATGTATGACATCCCGCTGGCTCCTGGCTATCTCTCCTCCAGATATTGTCCCAACACTGTCCCTTCTCTTGTACTAGCTTCCCGATGCTTTCACTTGCTCTCCATCCTGAAAGCTCCTTTGGGCCTGGGGGGTTGTCTTACTCAGCTCTGCCATTCCCAAAGGCCCAGCACTAGGCCTCTCAGACAGCAGGGCCTCCTACTGATACAAAGGCCGATGTTCTGATTGAGCTGGCTGTGTGGATTTTTTCTTCTGAATTTAAACATGTGAGATCCTACAGCAGTGGCTCTAAGCAGTTCTGAAACTGGGGCTACATGTAGGGTCACCTCTGGAAAGCTGTTAAAACTCTTAATGTCCAGGACATACCCTAAACTAATTGTTTCAGAATCGTGGAGGGTGAGACCCAGGCACCCCCACTTTGTAAAGCTGCCCAGTTCCCTCTCACGTGCAGCCATGTGTTCGGAAACGACTGCCTTCAAGCTTAGGTTTGTTTTTTCCAGGCTATGGGTTATCAGCCCGAGGGGATTTTTTGCATATTGGCTATAACACATATAAAATGACTTTGCTCTAATTACGTTCTTGGAAGGAAAGCATGGCAATTTTACAAAGAAGAATCAACTCATAAGAACGAGAGCGATTTTATTGCAGTCCAAAGTTCAAAAGTTGTATTCCAGAAATACAGCCTTAACCTAAGGGAAAGCGATATTTGGCAGAAGGAGGCTGTAAAGATATACCGGCCGGCAAGTAAATAAAGAGCCCAGGCATCCCAGAGCTCGTGGCAATCGAGAACTATCAGCCCCGTTGCCTTTTACCAAACGCTGGCCCCCAAATCAACACTGTTATTTATCTGTCACTATCTGGAGAAGTTGGCCTGGGTGCCTGTCACCGATTAGATTGTTGCAAAAAGCCATCAGCCAGCTGTTGGGACAGAAGGTAGTTAGAGAAGGGTGGGAAGCAGGAAGCAGGAAGGGCACTCCTGGTAAAATCCTGCTCCGGCCCCCTCCGAGGAACTGTGTTTGTGATGATTTGCTGCATTTCGCTGACGCGCTTCTATGTGGAATCACCAAATAGAATTCAGAATAGGCGTTGCATTAGAAATTTGTGTCCCGTAGCTTAGACACAAACATACCTTCCGTTCTTATCAGAACAGTATAAACGCTGCACGAAGCGAACTCAACTGTTTGTAATTCACTTTTTGAGACACTCGCCTTCTGCTGACATTCTTTGCCTTTGGCTCACTGATGAGTAAGGCCAGACTGCAAGGAGGCTGAGCGGAGTGGTTAAAGCCGTTAGCTAAAACAGATGGCAGGGCTGCCCGTCGATCGAAGCAAGTTCTGGTTCCAATAGAAAGCACGACCTCTTAGAGGGGTCAGCGCCCCGCCCCCAGCTCACTCAGTCCTAGGAGTGACCCACTGACCTGACACTTGGTTGGAGCCTCGCTGAACTCCCACGCATGTGGATGCTCTGGGATTCTGTGCCCGCGAGGCGTGGCCGACACTCTGTGAATGGGGGTCAGGGTAAAGCAGACACGTACAGAGTCCATATCTCTGGCTCCCCTGCCTGCTCCCCTGTTCCATCAGGCTTTACAAATGTTCAAAGACAAAATTATTCATAATTTCAAGATGGTGCCGACAGAACTCTAAGCCCAACACAGGGCCCTTCTGAGTGGGGGCATCCTGGCAGCTGCCTAGATCACTTGCCCGTGAACGTGGCCCTGGGTAGAGTGAGGTGCGGGAAGAAGATCTCATCTGGAATGGTAAGGTGCCTCACAGCGGTTAGTCTTGGTTACCACTTTCAAGACTGTGTTCTCTTTTCAAATAGCTCTTAACGGAATGAAAGTCCTTTTATAAATGTGTTGGAGGCTGTGTGGCATCATCTGTACATCTTCTGGTTCACGTTCTAACTTTGAAGTTGTTGTCAACATAATCAATTTGCTTTAAATAAAGTGTGTTTTGGAAATATAATGGCAAAGGACAATGTGAACAAGTAATTTTAATGTAATTTAAAAATAATGATAATGGTCATAATGAAAATATTAAAATTAATAATGATTATACGTAACATTTTTTGAGCATTATGATGTGCTAAGTGTTTATATTTTCTTGTTTAAGCCTCATTATTGTCCAATAAGATGGGCATTATTACTTGAATTTTACAGGTGATGAAACTGCAACCGGAAGAGGTGAAATGACTTGCCCAAGGGCATAAGGACAGAACTAGACGTCAAATCCAGGTCTGTCTGACTCTCAAGTTCTCTTCTTTCTGTTGGTCTACAGAGTCTATAGGAAACTAGTAGGTTTGCATTTACAAATTGTCAGACCTAAGTCAGCCTGAAGTCCTCGTCTGAAAGGTGCCTTAAAGCAGTAACTTTCAAACTCTCAACAGCACCCCACTGTGACAAACTGATCTTAGATCGTGGTCCAATGCACATAAGCAAACACACATCTTTACTCTCATGGGTTTTTTCTTTTCTTTGGTCTTTTTTTTTTTTTTAATGCCTGTGATGACACTGTTGATTTGATGACAGTACTTGCTAATGGGTCCGACCTATGGTTTGAAAACCCCACCTTAGGGGATATTGAGACCAGGCTTCTCTTGTATAGATGTGAAGACAATGGCCAGATGGGGAAAGCAATCTGAGAAAGATCTCATTGGTAATCAGCAGGGAGGCTCACACCCAGGCTACTGAACTGCTAGTCCAGATTTTAAAAAATTCAGTGACCATTCACATTCAATATTATTTTGTATTAGTTTCAGGTGTATAGCATAGAGGTTAAACAATCATATACTTAACACTGTTCCCCCTGATATTTCCAGTACCCACCTGGCACCGTATACTGTTATAATATTATTGAGTATAGTCCCTGTGCCTACTCCGCAGCCCCGGATCTATTTTGTAACTGTCAGCTTGTAGCCCCTTCACCTTGTTCACGTAGTTCCCTAACCCCCTCCCCTCTGGCAGCCATCAGTCTGATCTCTGTATCCGTGTGTCTGTTTCTATTTCATTTGTTCTTTCACGTTGCTCTTTATATTCCATACGTAAGTGAGGTCATTCATAGGCTCGCCATTCCACAGTGACACTTCTACCGACAGGAAGAACAATCGTTCTGTGGTCCTAGATTCCAATCAGAACTCCCTCTGCCTCATCTAGCTGTGTGACTTGTGGTGGGACTTCATCTCTCTAAGTCTCTTTTCCCTTCCAGAAAAGGCGGGTAACAATTCGGGCCCACTGGGAGTACCATGAGCATGACTCGGTATTAAGGCTCAGTGCAGGTGAGACACCCAGGTAACTTCAGGAAGACGTTAGGTGGGGGACGGTGAAGGCCGAGAGTCATTGTGAGGTGGGCATGAATGAAACCTCCTGTATTCCCAGGACCCAGTGCAACCTAGTGTGCTGTAAAGTGAGGAAAGCGTTGGCTTTGGAGTGGAACAGACAAGGCTGTGAATCCGAGTTCTAGAATCTCCTAATCGCAATGAGCTTCAGTTTCCTCATCTGTAAAGTGGGACATTAAAGCCTCCTTCAAAGAGGCATCCTAGGGATTCACTGAAGCACTGTCCTTGTATTTTCTTCCTCCCTCCTAACCTGACTTAGATACTTTATGTATCTTCAGGTTTTATTTTACCTTTCATTATGAAAAATGTCAAGCATACACAAAAGTTAAAAAACATAGCAAAATGACTCTCCACGTACAAATTACCAGATTTCCAGCCTGCAGATGAAGATGACTTGATATTAAGGCTCAGTGCTCAGTCCACAGCCCCATCCAGCACCTTGGGTGCAACCTCATGAAAGGCCTTGACCCAGTGGCATCCAGCTGAGCCACGTCCACTTTCTTGATCCACAGAAACTGTGAGATAATAAATGCTTATTGTTTAGGGTCGCCAAGTTTTGTCACTGATTTGTCATTCAGCAACAGAACACTGATATAAGAATTAAAAAATGATACATATTCAAGCATTAAGCCCAGTGCTTACTTAAAAGACATAGTAAGTGCTCAATAACTTGCTCTATGTGGTAGCAGCCACTTAAAGGGACACCTTGGTACACTATGGATAAATGCTAAAGGAGGGAGCTCCTAATTCTGGAGTCCGAAAAGTTTAGGAATGGGTTTTGGGTTGTATAAGATGGACTGCAATAGGAAGCAGAGGAGAATTGGGGTAAGGGTGTGCTTTGTAGAGGATGCAGTGCAAGGGAAGGCGTGAGGGGTGACGGTGCTGTGTGCTCGAGGGACAGTAAGTGGTGCAGTCTTGATGGTTTCAAGACTACATGGCAAGAGATGAATTGAAGCCAGACCACCCGGGAACCTGCTTCAGTTAAATCTGCTTTATGTTAGACTAACATTTCATTTTAAGATGCTCACTAGAATCACATACTCAGAGAAATAGGAAAGACCATGGACCTAAGGCAATTCTTTGCCCATTTTCACTCTTTTTCAGAATCATCAAGGAAAACTTAATTTAAGTATTCACCAAGGTATTTACCTAAGCCTATTGTCAAGTATCTAATTATGAAATGGACAAGATAGGCAACCAAGGAGGTTTCATTTGGCCTAAGTCATCTTGCATGAAAGTCCATACCGCCCTCATTTGCTGGCGTTGCTCTTGTTATATAATAAAATCGTGCTTCTTGCTCCTGCCTGGCCAGTGTGGCTCAGTGGTTGAGCATCGACCTATGTTCCTGGAGATTGTAGTTCGATTCCCGGTCAGGGCATGTACCTGGGTATCGGGCTCGATTCCCAGCAGGGGGTGTGCAGGAGGAAGCAGATCAATGACTCTCTCATCACTGATGTTTCTATCTCTCTCTCTCCCTTTTCCTTCCCATCTCTGAAATCAATAAAAATATATAAAAAAATAAAAATAAAATCATGTTCCTCTTGAACAGCTGGAAATAATATATTTCCTTTCATCTGACAGACACTATGAATCACACATCCTTGATCAGCGTTTCTCACTTTGCTTTAGCTTTCAGAAAACTCAGAACCTAATTTGTGTCCCAACTTCCTGCTACACAGTGATGGGAATCAGCCTTCCCCAGCTTCATTCAATTTTTCTAATTAGTTTGCCATTCCCATGATTTCTTTGACCATTTTCATTGTATTACATAGCAGATTTTTAAAAAGTCACTTCTATATTTTGGGGGGAGGTGAAATGGGATAAACATAAGTGTACATAAAGGATCATAATAATCTGTGGAGGTAAAAATGAGGAAAACAAAAAAAAGAATCTCTACCTCCCTCAATAACTCAATGAACATTTGAATACTTTCTCAGAAAACACACGGGAAAAAAAGAAGTTTTGGGAGATGATGGTAGGCTACTTTTAGGACAGGCAAACCTGGGTCCTTCTGGAAATAGAGGTGTCTAACATTGAATTGGATTTATAAGTATGAAATTGAAGAGCAAGGTGGATTTTGGAGAGATAGACTTGGAAGTGATCAACCCAGTTATGGAAGTCAACAGAGGCGGCCTCCCTTCAAATGAAAGCAAAAGGAAGGGAAAAGATATATGGCCCCTTAACAATGCAGGAGTTACCCCACGACTGATGTCATATGTATGTACGTTACCCATTCGCCCTTGCAGCTCATGAGTGAATTATGTAACACTATCTTGACTCATAATATTAAATCATATGAATGGACATAAAATGCCAATTTATACTTGCATTACAAATGCTTTCCATGATACATTCTTTTTTAAAATTAAATTTGTTGGGGTGACATTGGCTCACAGGATCATATAGGTTTCAAGTGTACATTTCTATAATACATGATCTGTATATTGCATTGTGAGTCCATGACCCAAAGTCAAATCATCTTCCATCACCAAATATTTGGCTCCCTTCACCCCCTCCCACCTCCCCTTTCCCTCTGGTAACCACTATACTGTTTTCTGTGTCTATGAGTTTCAGTTTCATCTCCCACATATGAGTGAAATCATATGGGTCTTAGCTTTTTCTGTCAGACTTATTTTGCTGAGCATAATATTCTCAAGGCCCATCCATGTTGTCACAAATGGCAACATTTTATCTTTTCTTACGGCTCAGTAGTATTCCACTGTGTATATGTACCACACCTTTAGATACATACTTTTTAAGGATTTATTTTCTTTTCCCATTGAGTGTCTAAATAATTTATTTCCCTGTAGTTTAAAGTTAAAAGTACAATATATTTGGACAAAGGATGTTTGGCTATAAATGTTATATACTCAGTGTTGATGGGGAAATTTTAATTGCTTCAGGGTTGATTTGTTTTCTGTGTCTCACACATGCAAGATGAAGCTAATTCATATTATGAAATTTTATGTTTTCTTTTTTTATTTTAATGAAATGCTTTAAAACTTAAGATCAGAGCTGGCTCAACAGCATTTCCCAAGTAAAACACCATCAAGTACAAATATTACAAAGGACCTCTGAGTTTTCTTGTTAAGTGGTCTACACATTTACATGAAAAAGGAGTTTTAAAGTTTCCTACACTCCTCACCCCCCCACTCAGGGCTGGTTAATTAACCAATCATAAAGAAAAGATGAAAGTATTTGAACCTTAAATCCTTGTGTTCTGGAAAAAATAGAGTCACAGAGTAATTAAAATAAATGTCAACTAATGAGAACCAGAAACAATGACCAATGGAAACAGTTGGATCCAGCAGGTCAAAACTTTACAGAAAATGAACACTGGCTTGTTGCAGCTCGCTACTGAGGCTGCTGATGGCCTTGCACTGGTCGAAGGATCATTGGTGGGAGCAGCAGGGAGTTCTTTTCTTCAGACTACACTGTTTCAATGCTCTTTCAGCTTCATTAGCTGAATGTCTTTTTTAATGTCTTTTCACCTGGCTTCCACCTCCCTCCAGATATATTGGAAGTCCCTGCCTTTCCGCTGGATTCCCCTCTCTTGAAATAGCCCGTGCCTTATTCAGCCAGGAACAGATACTGTACCCATCCCCGGCTATTGCAGAGCAGCTGACTGAGGTATGGAATTCTCATAGGACTCGGGCGACCTGGAACTGGGAATGAACCCATCCCCCCTGACACACTGCATGAGGCAGTGTCTACGGCTAGCAAAACCCATTTCCTCTTTCAGGGCACCAGGGTAGGATATATTTTTAATCTCAGTTGTGGATATCGGGAGAGCTTTTCTAGAAGTGGGTGTGTTGACATCGGCCTTGAAAGATGGGTAAGGTTGGAATGTGTAACAAGATAGGGAATTGCATGTCAGGGGAGTAAAAGGAATAAATAGCAGGAAGGGGCACAGGGGAAGTGTGAGACTTGTCATTGGGATCAAGTGTAGGAGGAAGGACTGGAGTAAAGAAATATACAGTAGAAATGAAGGTCAGGGTTATACCATGAAATACTTTGAATGGCAGTCTAAGGAGCTTGGGTTTTACCCTAGGGATGCTGAGGGACTCTTGATGGGTGAACTAGGTACAGTGAGGAGGGAAACAGGAGCAGAAGGCACTGGAGCCGCTCTCTCCCCGCCTCCGGGGCCGAATGCAATAGTTCAGGTACGATTGCTGAAGCCCAAAGACGCTGAACATTAAGATGAAAAAGACAGGGAGCTCTCCTGAAAACACTGTAGGGAAGATGGGGTGGCACCTTCCCCACCCTCATCCCGTTTTCAGAAATGAAGAAGCTGTGACTCTGAAAGGTTCTATCTTCCTCAAGACATTAAGCCAGGGAGTCGGGCCTTGGACCTCCAGCCTCTTACTCCAAGCTCAATATTTTTACCCACTTGCGTACGTTATTGCCAGTGTCTGGTGAGCCTGCCCTGAATCTCAGTACAGCGTAACTCACACCTTGCAATTTGGCCACCTTGGTAAATTTTAATTTAAATACTTTGAGTCACCTCAATTGGGAAATTTACTGGAACTGTTTTATTATGACCTGCCAACAGCAAGTTTAAGACTCATTTGAACAAACTACGTTCCACTCCAAAGGGACTCCGACCAAACTTGCTGCTACTCTTTGGGGTCAGTGCCAGACCTAGGGGAGAGGGATTAGGAGGGGTGTTTCTACCCCTGGGAGGGCTCCCCTCATTCCAGGGCTGGCCTGGTAAGAGGGGTGAGGAATCAGTTTTCATTCTTCCTCCCTGTCCTCGTTTTTCCCAGACCCCGAGTTGGAGGCTATGGGAGAGGAGTCCCATAAACCAGTAAATGGGTTCAGATGGTGGGTCATGCCTGGGGACCACTGTGGAAAGATGCCCTTTCTGATGGACCTTCAGGGTCACACTGTCTAGAGGTGGCAAAGGGAAGGCTTCTTACACATTCCAGACAGAAATTCGTTTGCCTCTGCCGCCTGCTACTTCCTAGCCATATGATCGGGGACAAATGATTTGGCGTCGGGGAACGAAGGTTGCTGCGGCCTGCAATGGGCGGGTATCTGCCGGGACGGCGGGAGCGTTCCGTGAGAGTCCGGCGAGGAGGTTCTGAGCGCAGCGTCGGGTCCAGCCAGAGCTTACGCTGCTCTCCCGGCCCTAGCGTGTGCTGACGAGAACGTCGGTTGCTATAACCAACAAATCTGAAAGTTTCAGTGGCCTCAAAGTCACAGAGCTTTACTTCTCACTCACCAAGCTGTCTGGGTGGGTGTTCCCGGTCCCCAGGAAGCCTTCCATGTGGTGAGTCAGAGGCCCAAGTGACTTCTCCTACCTGCAGCTTCTTTCTCTCTAGGATGAAAAGAGAGAGGGGGAGAAGGCATGCCTTGGCCCAGGAGGAAGAAGACACATCACTTCTGCTCATCGGTGAGGAGTGGTCACATGAAGCCCACAAAAGCAAGGGGTGCTGGGAAATGGGATCACTGACATGGCAACCACGCGCCAGGGACGATTCCATGGAAGGGGAGTCGGGAATCTCTGGGGAGCGGTTAGCCAGCTCTGCCCGAGGTGGGGTAATAGTGAGGCGGTATTGGGCTCGGGACCAGGGAGCTGGGTTTACAGTGGTGAAAACAACATTTCAGATTCACATTTCTTTCCGCTCAGGCTTTTCTAGAGCTCAATCTGGCAGATCCTGCCTCATTTGGAACCTGGCTGTGAGCAAGAAAACATCTGTGGTTGGAAAGCAGGGCTGGTGATTCAGGCCTGTGTGGGACTTGGAGAGGATGCCCTGAGCCCTTTGCTCAACAAACAGCCCCTTCCTGCAAGGAGGAGAGAGGTCATCTGTCTGTCTGCTTTGACACTTTTACCCAGTGACCTTCAGGGCTTGAGACACCTTCCCGGTAAGTTGGAGTGAGCTGGGCACACACTGTCCTTGGGTTTGACCATCACTGACTCATTAAAGGTCTGAGTGGGAGCAGACAAACAGGCACTAAGGACTTTGCCATCCCAGATCTGTGTCGTGTAAATAGCCTGTCGTCTTCATAGCCAACGAATGAGCTCTGGACGTGGGTCGGACTTGAAGTCTTGACTGCTAATACCCATGGCCTGTGACGATGGAGCACTGTGTTCAAACAGGCATGTTGCCCACAACCAGGGCAGAGGGGTGAGGCAGGGTGGGGGGGCCAGAGAAGAATACAGCTTTGGAACAACACACAACTCGTTCCTACCACATACTTAGCTTTGTGACCTTGGGTAAAAGTCACTTATTCTTTCTAAGGCTCAGTTTCCCAATCTGTAAAATTGGCATAACCCTATGGACCTCAGATGCTTTAGGACAGAGCCAGCACATAATATGCAAGTAATATTTCTCTCCCCATGAAGGAGAGGAATCTGTTATCACTTCAAGTTCCCTAAGATGAATAATAGTCCATAGCCAGCATTTCTTGAGCTCCTGGAATGAGCCATTTAGTCCTTGCAACAACTGTGAGATAGCAATATCATTCCTATTGCACAGATTTGGACACTGAGGCTCAGAGATTACACCAGAGATAGTGACTTTGATCTTTCTACTGCCTGGTCACCGAGGAGTGATAACAGAGTAAAAAGAATCAAAAGGAACTTATTGGGGGAGGGGGAAGGTCAAGTCTAGAGTCTGGAGGCATAGTCTCTGACTGTAGTCTAGCCTGGGGTAATAGAGTTTTCATCTTAATCTACTTTCTCCTTTCTGATTCATTTGCTTGTTCACTCATCAATTTGTCTGTTACTAATTAATTAGCAAACTATGAATGTCTTATGTCCTACAGCCTTGCTAGTCTCAAAATGTGGTTCCCCGGCCAGAAGCACCAGACTGGGAGCTTGTTGGACATGCAGACACTCAAGGCCCACTCTAGACTTGCCGAATTTTAACAAGACCCCCAGGTGACCCACAGCTTACACTAAGGATGGTAAATCACTATCCTTGATGCCTCTGACTGGGCAGAAACATTTATGGAGGCAACCCTTCTTTCCAAGACTCCTGCCTTCCTAGTCCACACAGGAACAGTAGGACATTCTAGAATAGGCTTTCCCTGAGCTAATCGTCTTCATTTGTTAAGTGGGGTGTTCAAATGAGATTCGCTCACTGTCCCGGTACAGGTCCTCACTCCAAAAGGGGGTTCCATCAGTAATGGCACTGATTATTCCATTGTGCTTCATGAAGATAACTTGAATATAAAATCATTTTATATTCATTTATATTCATTACACTTTTCCTTGTAAGTTATAGAAATCCAACTTAAAACTAACCTAAGCATAAATGAACAAACGAATGAAATTGTGTGAGCCCGGCAGGTCCCGGAATGACTGCCTTCAGATACAGCTGGGTTCAGGGGTCTAACAGTGACCTCAGGTCTCAGCCTCTCTTCACCGCTTAGTTCATTGTCCTTCGGGGTATTGGCTCCATCTTATGGACAAGCTCTGGTCACCTACAGCTCCAGATTCTCATACTTTCCAGCTTATAAATTTCTATTGCCCATTTATCAACCCAGGCAAGACTTTGATTGATTGGCCTTGCTTAGATTAGACGACTACACCTGGACCAATCTCTATTGCTAGAGGCGCAGAGCGCTAAGACTGGCTGATCTGGAGTCACATGGCCAACCCTGGGATCAGGATGCTGGTAGATGTGGAGATCAGTACCTCTGCCTGTGTGACGCAGACAAAGAAGGGAGTTCCCCGAAGGCAGTAAGGATGCTGGGCAGATGAAAACAAAGGGTATCTACCCTCACTAGGAGTGAGCACTAGAGAAAGGAAGTACTCACTCCTGGTTCTTCCTTAGGTCTCCCTATGAGTCAGGGTTAGTCCTAAGACAGTTGTTTCCAAAGTCAGTGAAGTGAACTCTGTTGGTTTAGAAATATATACATATAGCTTCCAAGCAAAGTAAAATAACTTGCAGAAGAGTAGGGGAGAGCTGCTGCTGGGCTGTGCACATCTGAACTGTAAGTAGAAACCCCAGGCTGTGTCTGTCACTTTGGCTTAGAATAGATGGGACTCAGGACAAAATTTCATTCAACCAGCTGGTGGTCAGATGGATGTCCCTTCTCCTGCTCGACTTGCTTTTAGATCAGCGAGCACATCAGGATAGGCATATGTGAGATGTTTTCTCCATGTATTCTGAGTGGCCTGTTTAATTCTTTTTTGCCCAAACTTTGCAAAATAATAATAATAGCCAAACTCCCAAAGCCAAGCCAATGTCCCATGAATAGTTTCTTAGTTCTATGAGCTTTAAACGTGCCTGCTCCTTCTTGGAGACACTTGTGGACTGTGTAGCTTGAAACTGAGGAGGTCAGGGCTGCGTTTGCAAACTGGTAAGGGGATGGCTGCCTTTTCCTCTTTCGACCCTCCTCAGTCCTTTGTGGTGGCAGGAACCGTGGCCTTCTGAGCTTTTCCCGGTAGTCGTTCCATTTGTTTCACAGATACTTGTTGAACACCTGTTTTGTGTAACAGGCTGTGTTCGGAGATGAAGCCTACACATGTGAGCCAGATGTGAGCTGTCCTTCAGTTCCTCTCCTGCCTCTTCACGCCCTCCCCTGTTCCACCTGGCACATGGAGGAGGCGTCCAGCAACACTTCGCTCAGGGGAGATGGAGGAGGGAGGTTGCTTTGCACATCTGGGAGCAAACAATTCACAACATTCTCTTGAAATATTTTCATTCCTCAAAGTTGGTTCTGGAACATGGTTATATGCCAGGGTCCTGGGTTTTCTGCTTTCCCTTTTCCTCAGCCTTGCTGGTCCCAGTTCTTTCCATCCAAATACCCACTCCCCTCCCCCACTCCCATATGCTCAGCCCTCTCTCTTTTGTGAAGTAGAATGATTTATCTCTGCCTCAGTGTTTACTTCTAATCTTATTTGTGGACATGGCATCATAAGGCTCAGAAGACTAAAGGATTCCCCTTATAAAGCAATATTAATCTGTTAGCTATCAGGCCTCATTTAGAACACAAGGGTAGTTCTCAAGTGGGAACTGGGAGACCCTGCCCCAGGATGCTGGTTAAGAATGGAAATTCCTGGACCCTCCCCCAAATGAACAGAATCAGAGTTTCTTTGGAGAAAAGTGGTGGTTCTCAACTCTGTCTGCCTGTAAGCATCATGTAGAGAACATCCTTTTTAACGGCCCCTGAGTGATTTAAATATGCAGACAGGATTTCCAATCATTGGAGTAGCGGTACCTGCATTGATTACATGCAACTCAAGTAACTCATATGCAGCTGAGGCTTGCATTGTGGGAATTCAGAGGAGAAATGATGAATTCCCACTAAGGTTGTGGAAGGTGAAGCAAGAAAGAAACTTCCCAGAGGAGGTGAGCGGTATTTGAAGAGGACCTGGGAGAATAGGTGGGGTTATTATTAATTGTGAACAAAAAAGGGGGAAGCAGAAGGTTTAAACCACCCTTGATATTTAAAACAAGCTAATGGCAGCCCAGCTTTGAGAGTTGGTCCATCTCTGCAACAGCACAGCCATTTGCATGGAAACCTCTACGCGGCTGCCCTGCCCGCCAACACCAGGCCTTCCCCCTCCCAAGGAGATGAGCAGCTACTCACAGCTACAGTCACAAAGGATCATTGATGTTTTACTAAACTTCCTGCCCCACTGATGCTATAAGTCATGAAAACATTCCAGAAATGCCAATATTTAAACATCCAGATTCCTTCTCCAAAGACTACCCCTAACATTGGAAAGTGGCACAAGGTCTGTTGACAACCAATGTTTCAATTGGGGTTTCGACAATAAGGCCTTCGTGTCCTGGGTGGCACATACCACCAGCTCTCAGAATGTCCACCAGGTCATGGAGGCCACACCGATAACAATCTGTCAGTGTGGAGATGGGCCGCAGACTGCCTTCCTCGACTCAGCGCCTGTTTGTTTAACTAACAGCAGTGAGAGTCCTTACTGAGGGCTGTTAACACTCCAAAATGCTGTTTGTTGAGCCTGCCAAGCGATGAGTGTTTACTGAGAGTACACTCTAAAGATCGGTGTTCTCTTTTTCCCAGTTCTGAGTTTACAATTCAAGTGTTTTATTTCCCAACAGTGTGAGTGCCTGTGTTCACCAAGGAAAGGAAATGCAGAGAATGCAGGAGACATGAATGAATGAGGGATTGCTTACTCCAAACACACGTCCTCTTAACATGAACAAACACTGGCCTTCCGAGGAGCTGGCTTTCCTCTGCATGCTTGTCTACTCTGACTCCAAACGTGCATGTCCATAGAACTGGCCAGTGATTAGACTGATGGGGCCTCTCTGCTGGCGAAGTATAAAAGCAATAAACAGACGTTTCCTCTGTGTCCGTGAGCTGCTCACCTACCCCCGCAGTGGCACCAGCTTCATTCTCGTGGCTCAACCTTGTTTGTGACCCCTTGTGGGATCCCTGCATGTTTTCAGAGCCCCAGAATCAAAACTGGGCAAGGGGCTTCAGGAGATGGTAATAGTCATATGATTTATTATCCAAACCAGGACTTTTTAAGAATGAAAGGATGTGCCGTTCGTTACGACAGGACCATAGGTGTTGGGTAGGGCATTTGGTCTTCCCAGTAATAAAACATCTGTTATATTTATTGAGCTCCTACTGTATGCTAAGAATTTAACTCATCCTCTAATTATTCTCCTACTTAATCCTTAGAAGTGTTGTTATTCCCATTTTATAGGTGAAGAAATGAGGGCTCAAGGAGCAGCTCCTGTACAATGACTCGTCTACAGTCACGCCCTGGTAAGAGCAGACATGAGTAAGGGTTTGGACTGAGGGCTGTCTCATTCCAAAGCGCACGCACTTTGCACTGAACAGTATGGTGTCTCATTCTGTAACTCAATGTTTTTTTCTTTTTAAAAACCGATCCTAAGGAGACCTAGGTTGCTAGTTAGTTGTCATGTGCACTCCTGAAGGCAAGGAGGAGACCAAGGAGGGAAGCAATGTAAAGAGCCTCTCCAGCTTCATGTTTTGTATGTTGGCCAACTGAGCAATTCCATTTAATGGGGGGTTGCTTCTATGGCTTGAAAGAGAGAAACCAAAAAAAGAGAGATAAATATGAAGGAGAAAGGAAAGGAGAGGGGAGGAGGAAGGAAGGAAGGAAGGAAGGAAGGAAGGAAGGAAGGAAGGAAGGAAGGAAGGAAGGAAGGAAGGAAGGAAGGAAAGGAAGGAGGGAGGGAGGGAGGAAGCGTCGTTGGAAGTGCCATTGTTCTGAAATTGGAACTTCTTGTTTGGAACATAAAAAGCTGGGTTCTAGAGAGAGAGAACCTGAGCCAGTGTCACATAGCAAATCCTAAATAGAGGAAACAGTGATCAGGAAAGTCCAGGTCTTTTGATTTTCCACCCATGTTCTTTTTGGTACACTTAGCTGTGTAGCAAGCCTAAGTTGAGAAGACGTGTTGCTGCTTAAAGCTATTTCCATATTTCACCTCGTTTTGACACTGGCAGTGACTTGCTGGTCCTTAGGGAAGCTTTCCTTTAAAAAGGGGATTAAGCTGTTTTTAAACATGGAGTAGAAAGAACTGTCAAAGATTTCAGATAGACTAGGGAGAGGTTTTGAATAAAGAGAGTGAGTGTGTGTTAAATTTTGTTATCTTTGTTGTTGCAATGTGGGGCCTGGACTATTCAAAGAAAATGAAACAATACTAGTTTTAGGTTGGAAAGTGGAGAAAGCTACATTCACTTCTCAGTGAAGTGGGATGGGGGAATGGGGTGGGAAAGGAAGCCACAGTTAACGGTAGACTATGGGGTGAGCAAATTTACAAGGGCGAGAACACAGCAGGGACCTAGGAAGTCATCCCTCCCCACCCCCGGCTTCCACAAAGCACTACCCATGGCTGATTCATCCAAGCGAGGGCTCTTCTAAAAGAAGAGTCGCCTCGAGGGTTGGGCCTCTCAGAGAGGGGCAAGGAGGAAAGTCCCAACAGACAAGACTTTGGGCTCCATCCCGACTTCCCCAGAACCGCTCGACTTTAATCTACTGACGCTTATAAAGTACTTACTACGTACTGGGGCCCCTCCTGAAGACTTTACGCATGTAACTCATTTAATCGTCACAGTCCTGGGAGGCTGACTCTTACTCACATCCAGACCAAATAGCTAGTGAGTGGTGGAGCTGGAATTCAGGCTGAGGCAATCCTGTGCTGAGCCTGTGCCCTCCGCCCCGTGCCACACAGGCTCTGAGATTTCCAAGGACTGGCTGGAGGCTGGAGGACTGCTGTGCATGCTCGGGCGGAAGGCTGCCCCCCCCCCCCCCCCCCCCCCCCCCGGTGCCTGCTGCTGTGCGTGTCGGACAGCTAGCTGTTAGGCTCCTGGGTGATGAGACGAGGCAGCAAGGCAGCAGCGAGGGTGGCGTTTTCTTCCTGAAATTATTTTCCTTCTTCCTGAGCCCTGACCAAGCGGGTTTGGGAGGTAGGAAGACAGGGAGTGTTCGCGGGGCGTCGATGAGCCCACCATTCTCCAGCACGTTCCTCCAGCTCTCCCACATACTTGGCCATTTGGGGTAGGCGGCTGGATCACGGGGTGCCTGATCTCCACTGTCCGTCAGCTTCGAGCTCTGTGGGGGGTGCTTGGCTCTGCAAGGAATTTGGGAAGGGCACAAGCATCGACTTCCCGAGTATGTCAACCTGGTTAAACTTTCTAAGCCAGGAATGCGATAACCTAAAAGTCTTCTGTTTTATTCTTCTGTAACTGCATTCTAGCAAAGTCAGGGGCCAGTAAGTCAAGAAAGATATTTCAGAATGGGAACAGAGGGGAAGTAGTGGGAAAGTCATGAACAGGGAAGTATGAAGTGAGAAGGGGAGAAAAAGACGATTCTCTGTTTCCCCCGAAAAGATTCCTCATACACCTGTTTTTTGAGTGACTTGATGTACATGTGATTTCACTCAACTCTTTGGAGCCTACCTATTGCCTAAAATCATGAAGAGAGAGAAAAGGTATGTGGATGCCTTTGTGCCACATGGAAGTTGGCTGGATCTGTGGGCTCTGCTCAGAAAAGCTCATCCTCACAAGTGGTTCTGTGGGTGGTCGGGGGCCCCAGATCATTTCCCTCCCCAGCGATCTCTCTCAGCCTTGAAGTGACTCATTTGCAAATGTAAAAAAATAGAATTAATACCAAAGTTTCACATGGAGACGGAGCACTCTAAAGAAAGTCCAGATCATTAAAACTGCTTTAAATTCCCAGGGTTATGGCAAAGGGCTAGGCAGAGAAAAGGAGTGAGTGCTGTTCCCTGTTGCATTGTGGCTAAGCTGTACCTGGTTTCTCATTATTGCCCATAAAATAAGAGCCATTATATGTATCTTTACTATGTACTCTATTATATATATTTAATTTCCAAGAGGGCTCCATGAAGGTGTCACAGGGCAGGTCTGCACTAGATGAAAAATATTTGACTTGAAATCTGAGGACCTGGATTTGGGCCTTGATTTTATTTCTCATACAATGACTAAGTCTTGGTTTCTTCCTCTCTAAAAAGGATTATCCCTACCTCATAGGATTGCTATAAAATTAAATGAGGTAATGCATGTGGTGATGTGTTGTAAAATAATTTGTTACTAGATATAAAAGAATCTGATGCTTTTCACAGAGAAATTGATCCATGTGGTGAAGGTTATATCCAGACAGTGCGAGCACGAATCCTGAGAGCAGATCTAAGCATCTGAATTTCTGGGCACATAGTGTGACCTAGGAATAGAGACTTGTGACAGCCTGGAAAGTTATCTCCCAAGGCCAGAAAGTCACAGCATAGGACAAGGACCACAGGTGGGCCATTTCTTTCCCAAACACAGTGCAGGCCGCATCTCCTGGAAGGAAGGATGTGCTCCTCCCACCAAACTGTGATTAAGGGCAAGAAATAAAAGTGTCCTGAAAGTTGCCCAGGACTTTTTACAAGGACAGTCAGGGAGTCGAATTCTGTCCATTCTACGCTAAGCTTTAAATTGCCTTATTCCCCAGGAGGATTAATAATGTCTATTTCCAATGAGGCTATTGGTCATGGAAGAAGGGACAACTCCCCTTTTGAAACGAGAACCTCAGTGGTGCAGAGGAAGTTCACTGAGACGGTATGTCCAGGGGGTTCTTCATTCTGCTAATAGCTGGACACTGTGTCCCAGTGGGGGAGAAGTCCGATGAGCCCGGGTTTCTCCCATGCTGCCTGAGACCAGGCCCTGCCTAATCTAATGGCAGCCCGGCTTTTGTACCACAGGCCTTTGAGGCCTGAAATCAGATGTCATCTTTTCAAGGAATCCAGTACGCTCGGAGGGAGGAGAGAGATGGTGTAGTTCATTTGTGTGACCAGGGAGAGGGACTGAAGGTTCTTCCTTCCAGGAATTTAAACTCCTTGAGTGCCAGGACCAGGGAGAGGGAAGGAGAGGAAGGACTAGTGGGCTGCTTGCTCCTAGGAGCCCAAGTCTCACTGTTCCTCTTAGAATGTGGCCCAAGCGCAGGCAGAGGGGTCTTCCACCCGGGGACCCCCAGACTCTGTGCTCGGCAGGGAGAATGTCTCAGTGATCGCATCTGTCTTGTAAACTCTTGTTTCCTCAAAGCCTAGCATGGCACAGAGTAGGTGCTCGTTAAGCAGTGAATGATTGAATGAATGAAAGCATTTCTGAACAGTCCTGAAAGCTGACATCCAGTGAGCAGGGAATACTATAGAATTCACCCTTCTAGAGTGTGCTGCTCAGTGGGTTATAGCATATCACCGTGTTGTGCCACTCTCACCACTCCCTG
The DNA here is from genome assembly GCF_054644295.1 of Miniopterus natalensis. Taxonomy (NCBI): domain Eukaryota; kingdom Metazoa; phylum Chordata; class Mammalia; order Chiroptera; family Miniopteridae; genus Miniopterus; species Miniopterus natalensis. Next base: position 55,829,847 of record NC_142092.1, read on the forward strand.
GGTCCTGGACAGTTTCAAGGAGCATCTATAATTTGTCAGGAGTGACAAGCGCTCTGAAGATAACTAAGTGGGGTAAGTGGGGTTCGGGTGAGGATGCTGCTTGTCTACCTGGGCTGGCCAGGAAAAAGGGATATTTGAGCAGAAACCTGAATGAAGTGAGGAAGCGAGACATGGGTTTCCGAGCAAAGAACAGTCTGGGTGGAGGCGGCAGTGCAAGCCCTTGAGTCAGGAATACACCCAGCATTCAGGGAGAGGAAAGGCGTCAGCGACTAAAGGCGGGAGGACAGGAGAGATGGTCTCACTCGAGCGCTGTAAGGGATCGTGTTGTTAAAGCCCCTAGTGCACGTCTGGTGCCCAGCAGGTGCTCAGTATAGGAAAGCTGTGATCATTACGATTATTACTCCTGTTCTCATCTTAAAGGCACCAGGCACCTGCTCCCAGCACACAGGAGCTATGGTTCACCTTTCCACTCCCCCCGCCCCCCGAGATAGGACACTTCAAACACAGTCATTAACATCCACTTAGTGAAAGAATGGTATTTAGTTTTTAAATTAATCATCTTTGTTTGCTATAAGAACAGGCAGGAATAAATGTCCAGATGGAACGATAAATCACAAAGACAAATTAATATTGAACCATGCTGTTAAGTATTCCTACCAAAGAGGCATTATTTGCATTATTTCCTCAAAAGCCTTCAAAGAGCTCCTATTTCCTTGAGAGGAGGAGTGAAGAGATGTTTTTTTCTTTTTCTTTCTTCCTCTGGCCCCTGGTTGAAGGCAGCGCTGTGATGGGGTTTCTTTATAATTGGGCGAGGGGGTGTCAGGGTCAGAGCGACAGCCAACATGCACTGCTATTACAACACATTACACAAATAACTCTATATAATTGCTACCATCCATCAATTTGGGGAGATCAGTGGTGAGAGATGCTGCCAGTTTCTTGGAATGAAAACTAAAGCTCCAAATAGCCCAGATAGTCACACTCGCTAATCAATGCCAGTTTTTAAAAAATGGTCTAGTCACCAGTTCAACCTTGAGAAGGAGTCCCCTGTGTATCTTTCGTATTGGTTGCATGACTTTGCCCAGCCCTCACTTAAAGTGGTTTTCCTTCTTCTCGCCTCTCAGCAGACTCTTTTTATCACAGTATTATTCCTTGCTCTGCCTTCCCCTGTGTTGCAGCCGGAAGCCCTTGCTGAGCTGGCTAAGGACAGTTAGATTTCTGAGGGGTTTAGGGTAATCTGACCACTACAGGCAGCAGGACAGGACATCCTGGCTCTCCTGCAGATTCGGGGAGTTCTGTCTGCTCTCTCTGTCTACATGGGTCGCGTTAACCTGATTCTTTCTTAATTCCTTAGTTCATTCTGGGTTGGCAGAAGAGTAGCCAGGAGTTTCAGAAACAAACAAACAAAAACAAACAAATGAAAAAATGGAAGCAAATGTATTAGCCCTGCGGCATTCAAACAGTGTGAAGTTTGAAAACAGAAAGAATTCTCAGTGATCACATCTTGCTCTTGACCCCAGTCAACCTGCACACACCATGAGGCAGGGCTGTGTATAGCTCGTCTCTCCAGGGCCTGCGGCAACGTGTCTGACACAAAGGGGCTGAAGGATCTTAGGGAATTGATGTTGAAGTAATGAAGTCACTCTTGTTGATGGAAAATGAAATGGATCGAGAGGCTCCCACAATAAGGATCTTTTGAACAGAAATAAATGGTCAGTAGTTCACTTTGCAATAATTAACCCAAGAAACTCTGCAAACTCCTAAAACGCTGGGACCTTGTTTAGTTCCCACATGAGGGGAGCACGGGGCCTTCTCAGGGATGGTGATGGGGGGAGTGTACATGCTCGACAGTCTGTGGTACAGACACAGCGGAGAACTTTCATCCCCAGCACGAAGTCTAGTTTTCATTCTTGAAAAACAGCCTATTGCATTAGTCAGTAGCACTTTTGTGGATAATTAGCAGGAAATGAATGGATTCAAGGGTGATTTGGTGTTTCCAGAAATCCTTAGAAGTTCCTAGAGGGAAAAATAAGTAAGTCTTGCTAAAACCCTTAAGCCAAGGGACATCCTTCTCTTTTTTTTGCAGAAAATTGCTACTTAGAAAAGCGCTATAAAATGTATCATCCTTTTTGGGTCAACAGACACTATGCATTTAAATCTCCTTGGGCCAAACAAGGTCTTGCCACTGGCGGTTTTACCTTTTCTAGGTGCTGGTGCAAAGGGATGGTCACGTCATTAACTTTCCCTCCCTGGCAGACAGGATACGGTAATAACAGTAATAATAATAACAGTAACAAGAACATCTTATATTTGAATTGTGCTCTATATTTTCAGAAACTTCATTCACTTGCATTGTGATTTGATCTTTAAAAGGAGCCTGTGAGGATGGCAAGGCAGGTGTTACAGTGATGAGGGAGATCCAGGACCACAGGGAAGAGTGGGACATGACTTATTCAAGTTCTCATGGCAGAGCCAGAACTCAGGTCCCCTGTTCCCCAGATGACACCCTTGCTGCTAGAAGAGGGTCTGTGAGGAGGGGAGGACTATGTTCCCCAATTTTAATTTCTGTTGCGGTGGTTGATTAAGCCTTAAGAGAGATTCTCGTTGTTTTAGTCTCACAAGTGAGTCTGCAGTAATGTTCGCCCAACACGGCCTTTAAAAGGCTTGACACCTTGTACCTGAACCTGAATCTGAACTTTTGGTGATTTTATGCTATTGACTGGGGAGTAAAGGGATCAAATCAATGTATTTCTTTGCACCTGTGTTCTAGAGATAAAGAAAAAGAGAGGGGGAGGGAGAGAGATGGATTGTTATGTGTGAGGAGAGAAGGACCCAGAGAGAGAGAGAGGAAAATAAAGGACTTCCAGAAGGACTTCTAGAAGCCTGGTTCAGGCCCTAAGCATTTTATGATTCAAATAACCTATGGCTGCTGATTTCCAAGTTCTTCGTGCAAGAACACAGGGACTTGTTCCTTAAAATGACCCAAAGAATGTTGCAAAATACTCAAATCAGAAACCACTCTATTTTTAGTCACTTTCTCCCCTTCCTCCTGTGAGTGACTCCTTGTCGCAGATGGAGGCAGCGCACCAGCCCGTGGCCAGCTCACCCGGTGCCCCTGAGAGGGCGGCTGCCTCCAGCTCGGACCTGGGTGGGCTCCTCTCTGCGGCTCTCTCTTGCCCCCTCCCCACCCGCCATTCCTGTCTGCTGTTGCTCATTTCTGGGATATTATGAACCTTCAGAAGACAAAGGATGTGTCTGAGTGACCTGTGCGTCCCAGCACATGCTGACACACAGCAGGTATTCAAATCCTGCTAGGAGGGCGGCCAGAGCCTTACATTCTGCCAGAGGTGTGCCACCAGCCTCGGACTGGGCTGCTCTTAGAAATACTTTCTCTTTTAAAAAATTTATTTCTTAGTGACAGTTTACGTTCAATATTATTTTGTGTTAATAATAGTGGTTAGGCAATCATATACTTTACCAAGTGTTCCCCCGATATTTCCCCACGTGGCACCGTACACAGTTATTATAGTATTATTGTCTATATTTCCTATGCTGTACTTCACAGCCCCATCCAGACAGGAGATGGAGTGAAAAAGGTGAAGGGATTAAGAAGTATAAATACTTTCAAGGGTACAGGTGACTCCAAGGCAGACCCATCACGGGAAACAAAAACCCAATGGGCCCTCTGGGATCTGCCCAGTTCATTGAGATCTCTCAACTCCTACTCCGTGCTCACTATATCTAAGACTAAATTCGCCATCTTCAGCCATTTTCCCCAAACTTGTTTTTATTTATTTATTTTTAAATGGCATCGCCTTCCTCTCAAACACAAACATTTGAAAATTAACCGAGCTTCTCATCTTCTCTTTCACGCCTCACATGAATCGGCTGCCAGCTCTGCGAGTTCCGCCACTTGGATATCTCTCGGAGGTACCCACGGCCTCCTCGGCCGGCTCTGAATAGTCCCTGCGCCTCCTGCTCCGTGTCCTGACTCCAGTCTTTGAGAGCAGTCTTGCGTATGTGAGGAATGGACCTTCTCTCTCTGGCTCGGACCCCCCTGGGGTCTCTCTGCGTCAGTATGCCTCTCCCGTGAGCCTGACTTGGTGGCAGTCATCCCTGATCCCAAACACCCAGCCCGGGGCCTGGCACTAAGCAGGTATTCAGGGAAGGGTCACTGAATGAATGAGCAGAGAGTAAAGAGTGTGGGCTCTGGGGTGGGTCTCACTTTTACTAAATGATTATTTTTCAAGCAAAGATAACATCATGACTGTCATACAGATAGAATCTAGGTGCTTGCTAAAGATCTCATCTGATTCATTAATCAACGAGGGAACCAGGCGGCCGTTGTAACCAGGTGTGGAGGGGGAATATTGAAATGAGCCTGCAAATAGAGGCAAAACCAGCTCCTTTCGCAGACGGGAGAGAAGTGAATTGAACCTCTGTGGACAGGACAGAATTTACATGTCTGTTAACAGGAATCATTTTGCATGGCTATCAGTCATCTACAACATCTAGAGTTGTAAAATAGCTCCCAGAGAACCAACCAGGCAGCCTGGAAGGCATCCTCTAGACAATATAGTTTCTTATTAAAGCACAAATTTTTCCTTAGAGTTCAGATTTCACCTGTGCTGACAGGTCGTCAAGGAAGGGCGTTTGGGGAGATAACAGCACCAGCAAAGTCCTGGAGGCCTGAAGCCTTGGGTTTCTGTAATGGGAGGGGGGTCCCTAGAAGGAAGAGTACAGAGTAGGCAGGTCATAGCAGCTTTGGAAGGCCAAGGTGAAGAGTATTGGTTTCATCCAAAGCTTTAAAATTGTACAACCATAGCAAAAATAAAAAAAATATTTTGAGCATTTAATCCCAATTTGTACATTTTTACTTAATTATCAATTGTGCACATGTGTTACGATACCAGGATAATTCAAAGAGTATGAGTTTGGCCACTTATTGGCTGATGACTATAAGTAAATTACTGTTAAAAAACAAAATTCAACCAAGTGCATTTGGAGATTTAATTGGCTTTATGAACTGATTCGTGGAGGAAGCAGCATCCCATCCAGCAACCAGAAGGCGGCTCCCAGGGGTTATACAAATGGAAGGTTTTCATAGGAAGAAGGATGTGACATGGGAGCTATTAAGAAAAGAAAGGATTATTTGGGGACAGGGGCGTGTTTTTTTTTAGGGGAGGAGAACAGAGCATGTGAAAGGTTTTTATCATGCAGATTGACTTCTCTTTATGGGGGATGGAGAGGGCCCATGTGACAGGTTACCTCATTGGTACAGGCCAGAAAATTCTAGTCTGGCTGATACTGTTAAGTATTAAATCTTGATTTGGTATCATGGGCTGTTAGTATGAGTGACACCATTTTGGGCCTGTGGTTTTCTCTTTACTCAACAGAGATGCGCCTCAGGTTCCCCATCTTTAAAATGGAGATGATAACCTAGAGTTGTTGTAATGATTGTATACGTTAATAAAATAAATACGATGGGACTCAGGACATAGTAAGTGCTCAATAAGTGTTAGCTCGGAATATATTACAAAGCACACTCATGAATAGAGGTTAAAATGAATGAGATATGAAATATGTGTAAGTGAAGTTTTAACATTTGTCTTTCTGTACTCAGAGGACCAGCTGACCACTCCGTGGGGTATGTGCATACCATTCCAGAGCCCGTAAGCAGGTGGCTCTATCAGACCTGTGGGCTGTGGAGACTGAGGGTGTGGGGCGGGACAAGGTCAGAAGCAGGGAGACCACAGAAGAGGCAGAATTGCAGCCCAGGGGAGAGGTGAAGCAGTTTGTGCTGGGGCACCCACGGGGGGACATGAGGAGGGTGCACTGAGAGCAGTGGGGGTCCTTGTCTGATAACCCTGGCACAAGGACTCGGCAGGGATGGCAGAATGGGGACAGGAGGAAGAAGATTCTTGGTGTGGGAGGAAGATGGTGCAGAGGGCAAGCTCTGGAGTAGGGAAGACAGGTAGAGGGTGCAGAAAAAGGCCAGAGCGGGAAGCTTCCCGGGCAGTGGGCTTGGCTCCCACTGCCCCACTGCTCTGGAAGATAGTTGTAGCTCCTGCCGCCTCATGCCTGCATTAGTATTCATGGCTGAGCCTGTAACAGGCCGTGGTGTTAAGTATTCTTTACAGGCCCACTATTTTGCACAGATACAGTGCTTGTTACTTTATAGAAAGTAGTTACTTCATTCAGTTTTCCCAATAACCCTGTAAGAGTTATTAGCATCCCCACTTTACAGGTGAAGAAACTGAGGCTATAGAGGTTAAGTGGCTTGAGCCATGAAATGACAAGCTCAGGATAAGCACCTGCCATGTAATCTGAGGGAGCGTGTGCTCTTTTTCTTCTGCACCCACAGTCTCCTGCTAAAGCTTAGAAAGCTGTGCACCCCCTTTACATCCTAGTTACCCCAATTGTCAGTGTCCTTTCGGGGAAGAGCTTTCGCCCAGACTCCGGGGTACGTGTATGAAGAGCAGAATACCCAGCACCTGCTTGCTAGGAAGCACCTCCCAGCGTGTCTCCGTCCTCACCCAGGAAGCGAGCAAACGGGATGCGGAGAAGTCCAGGCGAGGACCCTCATGTGGCCCAAGAGACCCACAAACACCCCCCGAGAAGGCATGGCCTGCACAGCTGTGATGGAACAAGTCAAGGTGGGGCTTCTAAGTAGATTCAACCGAGACCCTCCAGGCACCTCAGGCCTTGGCACCGGTGAATGATTCGCCCTCAGGTACCCTCTCAGGGAAAGGCCCATGTGCATCTTCGATGCCCTGCCCTCTGCTCCATCTCCATTAATCGTCTAATCTCACTGCTTCCAAGGAATTGGAGGGAGTTTACACTGGAATTGATAAGTTACAGATGAATCTAGTACATAACTGTAGAATATGCTTGACAATTTTAAATTCTTCGTGCAGACCTAGGTTAGATGATCAAAGGTGAATGAGAGGAATCTCTGGGATCTGCTGGAAGGCAGAGCTCAAAATGATTTATAAAGTCAGTGTTTCACCTTTCTGTGACCTTAGCAGTTTGCAGAGCAATTTCCCACCCATTCTTGGGATATGATATTTAACATGTGAAAAGCCTTCTTAAACAGTGCTTAAGTTCTTTCTTATCTGGAGGCTTTGCAAAAGGCATTCAAGGTTTGTTGAATGAATAAATGAATGAATGAATGAATGACAAGTGAGTCTTTTTTCTTCTTCAGTATCAAAGGTCAGTTTAAGCCCAGCCCTTGACTGAGTCATCACCAACTTCTGGAATCACTCATAAAAACAAAGTCTTACCATAGGTTTACCAGGCCCAGATTAGAAATGGTTCTGTTGAAACTCTTATTGAATCATAGGAGCTGGGACTGTCAGGGTTGTGCCTGCATGTTAAGTTATATTGTGGATCATGATCATGACTGTGGCTCTAATGACCACCCCCACTCACTAGGTTGTGTAGAATTTAAAACTCTTTCGCATACTAGTCTTGCCTGGGACAGGATCAGTCTCTCAGCAACCTTTTTGGTGAATATGATAAATATGGATTCAGAAATGCTAACACTGGGGCTCAGAGATGTTTCAGTCTCACCAGCCGTTGTCCATAGACCATAAAGCAGAGGGGCAGCCCCTTCACCATAGCAGCAGTATTTTATCTTTAAAAGGGGATATTGTTTTTTCTGTTCTCTAAAGAGGCAGCTCGAGCTTGTTGAGGTTACAGAGAAAGCAGCTTCCCAATTTAGGGGAAATAGGAGCCAAGCAGCCCTCATGTGAGATGTAAGTTTCTAATGCTTGGATTTTTCATAGAGTTTTCCTCCACCGCCAAACTAGGCATGTGGCATTCTAGTGAGTTCAAAAGGTCTTAAATTCAGACTCATCATTCATTTGAAACAGAACAAAAAAATAGTAAAGCAACTAAAAATCCGGGTGTTGCAAACTCCTTTAGCCAATAATTGTGAAATAGCGTTGACTTTGCCAGTTCCTGTTTTCATTTTCCATAAATCTATTCTGGTATCATTTTATTCCCTTGAAGTGGATGTAGCAAGTTCTTAGTGACACCAAATAAAACAAGATCATCAGAAACCTCCCTGTATGTTAAATAACAACAGCAAAACTCTGACTCTGTGTTAAACTTAGAAAAATGATCCTCTCGGGGAAAATTCCGAATGTTTTAGAGAAGCCACTAAACTACCTGAGAATGTCTCCAGACCAATGTTAGCACATCTGTAGTGAGTGATGAAACACAGGAATTACAAATTGGAGTCACTCAGGTGAAACACCAAAATTCTGGTGACTTAGAGTTTCTGTAGCACTTATGGGGTGGAGTGCAGCAGGGAGGGGTGGGGTCTGTGACTTCGCCCCAGGCCCTGATCAGCCTGTCACTACCCAGCTGTGTGAACTTGGGTCAGTGGCTTTGCCTCTCTGAACCTGCACAGCCTCCTCTATGAGGGACAGACTGATAAGACTGAGGCCAAAGGTTGTTCAGAAGCACCAAGGGTGGGGAGGGGCCTCCACCGAGTGGGAGCTCAGAAAATGGGCCTCTGCCATTGCTGCGAAGGTGCGAGAGAGAAGAGATGGAGGAAAAGGGAGCAAAGCTTTGCTCGTGCGAGGCTTGAAGCGGGAAGAGTTGTGCAAACGGGAGGGAAATCCTATCAGAAGCAGATTGCTATGTAAGCGAAACACCCCGTTATGTGAGTGAGGCTCTCGGGATAAAAATCTGACACCCAAATTCTTTCCGTGTGCTGCTAATCGCACGGCTGAGCGAGCAAATGGAAGGCATTTGCCTTTCACCAGCTCTCCCCCGCGCCGGCTTTTGATGGGGAGCCAGTCCCGGCGGCAGGGCCGGTGCGGGCAGCCGGCTCGGGGATCCAATTTGTAGCCTCTGCCTGGCTGCTGCTTCCCTGTGGCCCCTCCCGTCCCTTTTGCAGTGGGGAGGCGATGGCTGTTGGGACGGGACAACGGCTTCTGCGTGGTCCTGATGGCCGCGCTGCTCCTGCTCTACTGAGATACGAAGGGACTCCACACGCCGCTGTGGGGCCATTGGTTCTCATTCGCTTTGCTGGCCGGGCAATACCGTAGGCCAGGCGGGCATTTGGTGTCAAGAAAAGTGGGCTCCCTCGCAGGCAGAGCTCTGAGCAGTCCCAGAAAACAAGGCCCCAGAGCCGGCTTGGGTCACAGAGTGAGGATCGTGCCATTTTTAAATCTTCCTCTAAAGGTCAGATCCCGTGGCTGGGCCCATTCACGGCATCCCAAGCGTTACACTCACTAATTCTGTATTCTGCCTGGGGGGCACCGCTCCTCCTGCGTGTCTCCTGCTCGCTGCGGCACCCCTCGCTGACATGGTATCTGTTAGGTGCTCCGCAAACATTCCTAGGATGGATGACTTGAAGGAAATGTTGTATCCTGGTTTATGGCATTTTGACCCAGGACTTTAGGTCCTCAATAACCTCTGAAAGTCTCTGTTAAGCTCTTTTGAGAGGACCATAAATGCTTGTCTCATAAAAGGCTCGGTCCACCTATGAAGACGGAGCCTGTATAGCAGGCCTGGAAGGCCCTGAGAAGTCTAGTTCCTCCTCTTTGTGTGGCTGACGAAGGCATGGACACACAGAAAGAGACCAGACCTTGCAGATCCTCAAGGAGGTGGAAGACTCACCATCAGACCCCCAGGAGCCTGCATATTTGACCAGCGCTCCCAGCCTGGGAGGCAGTGTGGTGGCTAAGAGTGCAGGCTCTAGGAACCAGGCTGCTGGGTTCAATCGCTGGCTTGCCACCTGTTAGCCGAGTGATCACAGGCAAGTCATTCAAGCTGCCTGTGCCTCAGCTTCCTTGTCTGTAAAATGGGGAAAAGGGTGGTCCCTCCTTTCTAAGGCTCCTTAGAGGATCAAATGAGTTGACATCTCTAAAACACTCAGAGCCATACCTGGCATATAAGAAGCACTATATAAATGCTTCTTAAAATTATTATTGTATTCTATAAGATCTGAATAACCTAATAATTCCAGTTCAGTAATCATTTCTGGGCCCTGCTCTGTGCCAGGAGCAGCATGTGGATGGGAGATGCCAGATGAAAAGGTTATGGCTTTGGCCCCCAAGCTGCTTGCAACATCCTTTTAATGGCAACATCATGCAGGAATGATGGACCAGACCCAGCCTTGGGCTTGGAGAGGAGCAGACCTCTATAAAGGCCAGGGGCATACATCAGAGCTGCAGCTCTCCACATCACACAGGTGGGAAGGTGAAGGCTCCACGTGAGAAATATCTGTTGCTACCTACGACAGATTATATTTCCTAAGGTTGGTGGCAACAACACCTCCCATTCCACATGCTTTGCTAGAAACTTGCCACTTTCATGTCAAGAGATGGAGTCTAATTCCCCTTCCCTTGAACCTGGGCAGTGCTCCTGACTTTCTCAGAGGATTAGAATGCTGCAGAAAGTGACACTGGGTGACCTCTGAGGCCAGATTATAAAAGGTCAGGGCTGGAAGGTGAGGTGGGCTTCCATCTTTGGAGCTGGGACATTTCCCTTTGGAGTCCTGAGCTGACATTGATGGAACCCGAGGCCGCCATGCTGTGGGGAAGCCCAGGTCACAAGGTGAGGACACGTGCAGCCTCTCTGGTTGACAACAGCTGAGGTCCCTGCCAGACATGTGAGTAAAGATGCTTCCAGATGGTCCCAGTTCGTGGCTGCTGAGTCAGCCCAGCCTTTGATTTTCCCAGCTGTCTCTTCAGACATTGGGAAGCAGAGTCAAACCTGTTCCCTTTCCGAATCCCCAACCCACAGAAGGAGCAAGTAGACCAAAGTGGTTATTTTAAGCCACTATGTGTTGGAGTAGTTGGTTGAGCAGCAACAATAGCCAGCACACTCCCCTCAGACCTTCTGTGAGGACTCGTTCTTTTAAGACTCCCAGCAATGGTCTTTCTCCAGAGACCTTAGAGGAAGAAAGCATGCTCATAATAAGATTTGTTTCTTCATGAGTCTAGAGAATTCCCAGAGATCAAAGATGTTACAGCTGGAAAAGTTTCTGGAGCTTGCCATGTGTCATGTGTCATGCTTGCCAACATCTGGCTGTGACAGCTCCCCGGGGAGTCATCACCAGCACCACCAGGAAAGTGGACAAAGGATGGCAATGGAGTCCTCTCACTGCCCACAACTGTCCCACGCTTTTCTGAGCGGGCACGGATCACAATGGCTCATGCAGATGAAAGTGGCAAGTTAATACCGCAGCAATGTTGAATCCACCTGGATGGATTTTCTTCAAGGGATCCCCCTTGAAGAAAGAGAAGAACTCTCCATTTGGTTGGCAAGATGGTTTCTGTATTTTCTAGCCTGTTACTCATCTTACTATCTGCTGTTTGCCCCGGACTCTATATTTAATGCCTATTATTTTGTTCAGTTCTCACAATCAGGGTGGGAGGTTGTTTGTCCATCTTATTTTAGAGATAGAGAAACTGAGACTCAAGATGTATTGATTACTAACATATGTCTAATCGATGGTGAGGCTCGGACTTAAACCTGTGCCTTCCGATTCCAAATTCAGGTCTTTTCATATTGTACTTTGAAAAGAATCTCTGTTCTGGAGCAAAAAAAAAAAAAAAAAAAAAAAGAGAGAGAGAGAGAAAAAGATGTCTGCTTGTTGCAAGGTTGTCAGGAGAATGCTTGTTTAACATGTGCTGTTTCTTGCTTTTCAGGCCATTCCAAAGAACAGGAATTCTGTACTTCATCTGTTAAGGAAGTTAGTTTTCTGCTCTGAGTATTAGCTTAGAGTGATTCTTCCCAGGAGTGAGATGAAACCAGTGGTGATTTGAAGCACCTGCCACTATTCATAGTGCAAATTCCCCCACCCTGGCTGACTGCAAGCCACCAAGTTGATGCCATTGGCTGTGGAGTTGGGAAGAGATATGCATGTTTTGCTCTGGTGAGCCAGTACTAGCAATAAATGAAACTAATGCAAATTCAAGCTTTTTGTAATTCTTTGTTTTCCCCAAAGCAATCAAATGCTGTCCACTCAAATTTTTCAAACTATCAAAGATCAGGAGCAAAACCAGTGATGCTGTTCCTGAAGTCAGAAGGACGGGCCTATTTCTGAAGACCAGTTCTGTATAGGGGCACCATTCTAGAGTGATGGGCAGTCATTAGCTCCAAATAACTCTTTGGATCTTGCACCAGTAACCCAACCCCAATGATACAGGAACCGGATACTGATTCCTCAGCATGGCTTGACCATCCTGCTTGTATTGGGTGGTGAGCAGAATAGCAGGACTGGGTAGGTGTGGGAGACGAGCCCCGGAAAGGAACCCCACAAACTTCAACCTTGCTCCACAAGTCAGCCGTGGCAGGCCTGAAGCTCAGGTGTTCTTGGCTTCAACCCGCCTGGGACTGTGAGTAAAACCTTGAAGGGAGGAAGGGGTCCGCAGTGTCAGCTAGGAACACTCCCCTGAGGTGTGACTCTCCTAAAGGGGTGGGAGTGTGAAGCCCTCCTCTCACTGCCTGTCTCCCCAATGCCTACCCCTTACCCCTAGATGTCTGACATCTGGCAGCATGCCCTTCTGTTCCTATGGAAGAGAAGATGCAAAGAGGTGGGTGGGGACCTCAAGGGGCAGGCCTGATCTACATGGAGCTAGAGAGCTGAGCAGCAGTGGTGTACAGGACAGAATGGCTGAGATCCCCAGTGTGGGGATGGGCAACTGGTAGGGATTGGTCCACGTGGGTTAGGAGCCAGCAGCTGGCACAGAGCAGGTAGAGGCAGTTAGAATGAGTAAGAGGGTCTTTGATGTGGCCCCCTCCCTTCTCTCTCCCAATCTCCACCCACTTCCCCAGACAAATTGAACTTCCTATAGTCCCTCAACACCCAGACTTCTCACACTTTGTAACTATTCTTTCAGAAAATTTTCTACCCCTCACTCTGCCCCATCTTTGTAGCTTCTACTTACCAGGTGAGACCCAGCTAGGTTTCACCTCCTGAAGAATCCTTTTCTGGCCCTAAGCTTCACACACACACACACACACACACACACACACACACACACACACACACATACACACACACCCTACACCACACCACAGTCTGAGTTAGAAATGCAGCCCTTGATTCTGGCCCCAGAGCTGCCATGGCCAGTTAAGGCCTTTCATCCTCTGAGCCCATTTCCTCATCTGTAAAACGATGGGGTGGATAAGCAATCGCTTGTCTAGAGTTCTGGGGAAGTCTCTGCCACGAGTGTGTACCTACGAGGGTGCCAGGCAACCAGCACAGCCTCTTCATTCCATTCCAAGTAGAAGTGCCTCAGGTCAAAGCAATTTATTTGCAGGCACTTCCAGTGCAGCCTGGCCCACAGTGGCCCCAATTCCATGCTGACACCTCCGAGACAGCCAGCCTAATGGAGAAAGATGACTCTATTCCCCAAACAAGACAAGCTTCGGTAGGGGCTAGGGTGGGGAGCGGGGGGCTTTTATTTACATGTCACATCTCTCTAATTCTGAGGGATTTAAGCATCCTTTTGGCTTTGCTTTCCATTTCCTACCCATCCCATTAATGAAGATTAATGAAAGGACTAAATCTATTGAGTAAAACTAATCAAAATGACAATTTTCAGTCCCTTCGCCTAGAAACACAGCATGCTCAACTTGGGCATCTCATAAAATCCCATCCAGTTAAAACCGTGGTTATTAGGCAATTAATACTTAGTTTTGGTTCTGCTTACTCTCTGGAAATGTTGTTTTCCAAAAGCATAAATGTGACAGGAAATTTCTTCACTTATCCCTGAGTAGCTTCATATTATTTCATAATTGCAAATGGGCTTTTCCCTTCTTGTGAAGGCAGGCAGGCTGTGGCTGCTCTTCTTATCTGGGGCATGAGTGTGACAATATCTTTATTTCCAGGGTGACAGAGAGGAACAAATGAGATCATGGATGGGAGAACTCACTCCAAATTCCAGACCTCAAATTCAAGGAGGTGACCTGGCCGACGTCAGTCCTGGATAGGCTCTGAGCTTTAGCAGGATGAGCCTGAGCTCCCTGGAGGGAACGGGGTGCACTCAGACGGACTGTGGGATGGAACTAGGTTCTGGGATACAGATGCATGGGCAGAGTTGAGGAATCTGAAGTGGAAATGCTTATGCAAGACCAAGGTTTCTCCATGCTCTTCATTTCTCCTTTCCTTTTGCAACGTATCCTCACAAGTGCCCCTTTGCCCTCTGGTAAAGGAAAGATATTTCTGTGAGTCCAGTTCCCCAATTTCAAAATTCGAGGAATTTACAAATAGTCATGTCATGTGGCCCTGCCTCAGTGTTTCCCAGTGGACTCTTCCTTCCCTCTTCTGCAACATGTCGAGGAAGCGCAGGTCTTTGGGTTCTCGGTGCACTGGGAAATCTGAATGCCACTGGAATCTTGTTCATATTCACCCTCAAATGTACACGCGCCTCTGAGAAAACACCTGAGGACTCCTCAGGTGTAAGGGAGGGCTCCGTAAGAGATTTGAGACTCCAGGGGTCAGGTCAGGACAGAGGATTTTCAGTAGAGGCTTCTGGATTTTTCATTTTGAGCCTGACAAAGTCCTGGCGCATTGTTCTATTGAGGAGAGACAAATTGATTCACGTTTACATCTGTTCCCAGTCACCCTGGCAACGGGGCTGTCCTGGTCCTATCCCCATCCCTTCAGCTGCCAAATGAAGTGCAGTCCTTCATGCTTTTCCCACTTTTACTAGAAAACCAGCACCAGAGAAGGAATGCTGACCAAGGAAAACCTTTCATTTAGAAGAACGTTCCCACTAGGTTATGGCAGAAAGGGCAGGTCTTGTTATTCAAAGCATCGAAGAGTCAGATTTGCAATGTCAATCTTTTTATGTGTTTCAACAAGTAATTTAACCCAACTAGTATCAAGAATTCACTTTAATGAGATTAAGTATTTGTTGACCAATTACTTTCTACTAGGCATTGGAATGGGAGACTACAGAGTTGATTAGAGCCTCAAACTGCCAGTAGAAATACAAAATCTGACATCTGACAAAGGTTTTACTGGTCATTCTGCATATGCCCGTTATTTTCGGGTTCTCCAAGTCTCCTGGTGAGACAGGCAAGTCTGTGCTCTTTCTCATAAACCAAAGCGCAAGAGGAGGCTTGATGTGCTTGAGAATTCACAGATGGTTTATCACACTAGTCCAAGCCAACTCCCTGGGTTCTTGCTTCTCAGGATTTCCCCAAGGCCAAGGGTTGAGTTCCTAAGAAGCAAGGGCCCAGAATCTATAATGTTTGGGGATGACATATGCTGAATTGAAATGAAGGATAGGGTCCAAGAGATCTCAACATGGGACAGTGCCAAAAGCTCATGACCACACAATGGTCTAGGGAAAGAATGTATTGCAACCCCCACAGCACCAGTGGACATGGCTCTGGGTAAGTCGCCCTTGACAGACGGTCAGAGGACCATCTTCTATGTGAACCCAGTCTCTGGGTTATGTATGTACCACATGTCCCCCCAGAAACCAAGAGCTTTAGACTTCTCCCAAACATACCTGAGATACTGGAGGGTTGAGGGGTTATAGCAGCAGAAGTTTCTGGTTGGGGAATGTGGTCCCGGCTGCCTGAAAAGGCCAAAAATGTGTCCTACCTTTTGCCTCCCTGACCAGCCTCCACAGACACTGGGGTCATAATCTGACCGTTAAGTTCTTTAGAATCCACAAACAATGGCCAGAGACCTGTCAGAATCCATCCCTGAGATCTCAAGAGGAGTTGTAATAAAGATTAAAAAGGAATGGCTTGACAGGTAGAGGGAAGATAGAGCTAACAAACAGCCCCCCCAGTTGTTTACTAATTTTTCTTTCATTTATGTACAAGCAAACACCTGGGAGAACTCCTGCTAGTGCAGTGCCCCATGGCATCCTGTACACTTCCATGCATGTTAGTGCTGGCAATGCCGTCTTCGTAATTGTTCTTAGTAATTGTTCTTTTCTCTATTTAAGTGATGAGGAAGTTGAGACTCAGAGACGTTAGTGTTTGGCCCAAGGATGGTGGTGGCGAAGTTTCTGAATGCAAAAGCCGGGCTTGTTCTTTCACATTGTGGCACTTGGTGGAATTCCAGAGAATCCACAGATGTAACTTTGGGATGCTTTAGTAGAGAAAGAGAGGGCCACGAGGGCTGCCACCCTAACCCTGCTTGAACCAGAGCAGTTTCAGTTTTAATTAATTTTATACACTGGATTTCATTTACAATATCATTTGAGTCAAATGTTCTGGGCATTGAAAAAGTGCTAAAATTCATGATTCTTTAGTAGTTGATCCTGGAGTGGTTGGAACTTAGGTTTGACCTTTGTAGATGACCTGATGGTAACTTGAGCCTCTGTCATTGGTGGCAAACCAACCTGAGGTTTGCGTCCTGGTTGTACCACTGAATTTTCTTGTGACCCTGAGCAAGTCACTTCCTCTCTCTGACCCCAGTTTCCTTATCTGCAAAATGAGGACATTGGACTAGATCATTGTCCAGGTCTGACATTGTGGGGAACGTTGAAGGAGGAGTGGAGATTGCTGCAGTCTTCCAAAATAATGTACTAGTGCAGTTACTGCCTGGAGGCCTGGCAGTAGGCTTGCCAGATTTAGTAAGTCAAAATACAGGCCAGCCAGTTCGGTTTGAGTTTCAGATATACAACCAATACTTTTTAGTATAAGCATATTCCATGCAATATTTGGGACATAATTATACTCAAAAAAGTATTGGTTGTATATCTGAAATTCAAATTTATCTAAGGGTCTTGTATTTTATTTAGCAACCCTACCTCAGCGTTATCCTATTCTCCCTCTATCCTTCAGCAAAAAATTGGAAAAACAAATAAACAAGTGAATGAGCAAACAAAAAAATTGTTAATTTTTGCTTTTTTTATATGGGTAAAATTTTCCTTTTTGATCTTTTAACTTGTGACATAATAGCACCCAAAATATTAAATGCAGAAGGGAAAAACAATACTATTTCCAGTTTTTCTTTTAATTGCACGTTGATTTATTTGTACTTAAGAAACATAACTCTGGGTCTGTATGTCACATTTTGTGTTTCTCTTGGGGATATATATTTTTTTCTTTTCAGATCTGGTGACCTAACACATGGATTTTGATTTGAATGAGCCTCTCTTCGCCC
Source organism: Miniopterus natalensis (assembly GCF_054644295.1). NCBI lineage: Eukaryota > Metazoa > Chordata > Mammalia > Chiroptera > Miniopteridae > Miniopterus > Miniopterus natalensis. The sequence goes on from NC_142092.1 coordinate 55,846,948, forward strand.
TGCCCAAACATGTTCTCTTGGCCAAACCCACTCTGCCATTATAAGGAATTCTGTTTGCTGTCTGCCTTTCCTTCAAACATGATTATTTGTGTTTGAATGCACACACATACACATACACACACACACACAATCCGAACTTGCACTTTTTGCCTTTCAGCCAGTGATTGCATGTGGCTGGTGGTTTGGCGATTGTGAAATAGTCTTGAAATATCAGTGAGGAAAGTGTTCCTCCTGCATTTGTGGCCCAACTCCCTGTAGGAACTTCAGGTTTCTCTCTGTGTCCTTGAGCAGGAGGAAGCACCAGCTCGGGCCCTGGGCCAGGGAAGCAAAGAGGCTGGCGGGAAAGAGCTCACTGCATTCATTCGTCCATGTGCTCCTAACATTTTTTCAGTGTCCTTTGCAAACATTTGATCTTATCAGGAAATCACAGGTGTCCTGGATAGACTTGGCATCGCACCTGGGCATTACCAAGCTCATAGGTGGGGAGGGACTAGCTGAGCGTCCAGGGGGAGGACGACCCCTCCACCCTGACGCTCCATTTGCTGGACCTCTTTGCACAGGCATTTGAATAAAGAGTTGGTCTGTGGAAGGAGGTGCTGTGCCTGAGAATCTGGAGACTCGCATTTTCCTCTTGGGTCTGCCAGGGACTCACTGCCAGACCTTGGGCTTCAGGGGCCATCTGGTCACTGAGGGTTGGTTGAGCTGATTTCTAAGAGATGTTCCAGTCCGGCCTTTCTGTGATTCCTTTGTTCATTCATTCATTCATACATTCATTTATTGCAGACCAGTTTGTTCACCTGAACACGAGTCTGGAAGTAGGAAATTCTGAAGCTTGGGGAGAGCAGTACAGACTACAGGACCCACTTTTTCCATTTGTATACACCCACAGAGACTTTAAATGAGAAATCAAGGCAAGTATCAGAACACAGAGGCATAACGAACTCTCATTTTATTCTATCTGTGCAGTAAAAACTTAAAAGTGCTCTGCACCGGGCTCTGCTTAGAGGGCAACAGATGAAACAGGCAGGGTCCCTGCCCTGGGGAGCTCACGGTCTAGCGGGGAGAGAGACAGGGACAGCGGCGATCACTATGAGCTGTGGCTCTCGCAGTGGTGGAGGGAAGGGCAGAGCTCTGAGGGAGAACCGAGGAAGAAGTGGTTCATTTACCTCTGCTTGTTTCTCTTGTGGAAGTGATGTGAAGGGGGTGGCTTGGGCCACTGGGGCAGCAAATAGAGGAAGTATACGCAATCAAAAATAGAGAAGAGAGGAGGAAATAAGAGTCCTAATCTGACAGAAGCACGGAGGGCCTGACTAGACTGGGGATGAGTAGCTTTCCGTGGTGCTTTTGAAGTTGGGATAATTCTCCCACGTGCAACTGGGCTCAGGAAACAGAACCTGCCTCCTTGGTCAAGAAGTGGCACTGGCACAATACCAAAGGCAGAGCATGGGCTGCTCCTGTATCCCTGGGGAAGGGGCTCGGGGCTTCCCATGGGAGGATGGGGAAGCTGCTCTCAGAGGTTTTGTCTTCCTCTTCAGGCCACCTGGTTTGGCCACTGCTGCAGATGGGGACAGGCTGGGCCCACAGTGCCTTCTGTTCCTGGATTCCCCCCGAGGTGCGAGAACGCCCATCCCAAAGGGTACCTGGCCTGTCCCAGCCGCAGCTGTCTACGAGGAGGTGAGAGCCATACTCTGGCACCATACAGGACTCTCAGACACCGCTGTCATGGAATGTGCCTGGCGCCTGTAACTGTCCCTTATTTCAAATCCACAGAGCTCTCCACTTGGATCTGCAACTCTTTAGCCACAAGCCCAGACCCTTCTCCTGCCTGAGCGTTCACAGACTAATCCCCCCACTCCTCCACCCATCCCTCGCATGTTACACATGGTCCCGGGCACACTGTCAGCAGTCAATAAATATTTAATAACATGTCAATTGTACCTCAATAAAAAGAAGTTAAGATGAAGTCATACTGAATCAGGGTGGCCCCTAACCTGATAACTGATCTCTTTATAAGAGAAAGGGGAGGGAGGTTGAACACAGAGACGGAGAGAGACAGAGCCATACAGAGAGGGGAGAAGAGAAGGCCAGTGGGGGTCAGAGGCAGAGATTGGAGAGACAGCTGCGGGCCAAAGGCTGCCAAGGATGTCGGCACCATCAGAAGCTAGGAAGAGGCAGGAAGGATTCTTCCTAAGAGCCTTCAGAGAGAGAGCCTGGCAAAACAAGCAAACAGATACTCAATGGTTGACTGAATGTGGAGTGAACTTAATAAATGGGTGGAGAAAATATAGGAAATTATCATAGGCATGTGTCGTGGAGGGCTTTTTGGGCTGGCACTGAGCTGCTCCTCTAGGCACAGAAGCCAGAGAGGCATCCCCTAGCGAGACCACATACCAAGCGACGGGTGTGTTAAGTCGGAAGGTCTGTTGAAGAAACGTCAAGCGAGCACCTAGGTTTGAGTAAAATATGAGGCTGGAGAGGTTGGCTGAGCACAAATTGCAAGCACATGCAGTCATATTTGGACCTGATCTTATCAGGAAAGGAAAACTACCCAGATGGTAGTAAAGAGACTTTATTTCCATCAGAGCTCGGGAATCTCCTCCTAGAAACCTTTCAAAATTTCTCTAGAACATGTTGAATTGCCTGGACAAGTGATTGAAGTCACCCCTAAACAATTCTGCTTCTCTGCTGAGCATGGCCAGGCTTCCCGATCGGGGCATGCCCTGCTTTGCTCCTGTCTCTGACCATGCTCGTCCATATTGTGATCACTCCTTGCTCCCTTTTGCCCCACACTGTGGCCTCTAAAGTCCCTAAAACTGGGTGACAGAAATCAGTCACAGTAGCCAGAAATCTTGGGCGAATCCCATGCTGACTTTACTTAAATGCTGCTGAGGGCAGAGCAATGAGAGGCTAACAGAGCACCATTGAATCCAATAACTCTCGACCCCCAAGTCAGAGATCGCCTTTGAAAACACTCCTTGAGGTCATTACTTAAGTAGATCTCCAGATCTCTCCTCCAAAGCAATTCCAGCAGAAGTGTCTCTCACTGGGTGCCAAATGGTGCCAAATGGTGCAAATGGCTACCATGAAGTTTAATTTTTATTGTCCTACTTCCTACCTATATCACACTGATGGGAGAATTGAGAGAAGTGGAGGAGTAAGGCCTATAAGCATCTAGATTATTTTGGAGATGGGGCAGGTCATATCTGAAAGTTCCTGGGCTGGACACTGTTGAATTGTGTCTCCCAAAATGATGTGTTGAAGTTCTTACTCCAAGTACCTTAGAAAACATGACCTTTTGGAAACAGGGTCATTGTGGATGCAATTAGTCAAGTTAAGATAGAATCATACCAGATAAGGGTGGGCCCTTAATCCAACACGGCCTGTGTCCTTATAGGAAGACAGTGTGAAGACACAGAGAGAATGCCATGTGGTATGGCTGTAGGTGAAGGAACACCAAGGGTCGTCAGCCACCATCAGAAGCTTGGAGGAAACAAGGACAGATTCTGCCCAGACTCTAGAGGGTCCTGGACCTTGATTTTAGCTTTCTGGCCTCCAGAACTGTCAAAGAATAAGTTTACATTGATAAAGCCCCCCAGTGTGTGGCACTGTTACAGTAGCCCCAGGTCCAACACAGCCATGTGTTGCTGAAACAGCCTGTGAGTCTTTCTGTCCTTTCTTCTTGTCCCAGGAGCAACACTGTCCCAGGTGGATGGCATCTCCTGGGCAGGATGGTTCTGTGGCTTCCTTACAAGGAGCATTCTGAAGTATCTGCTAGCCCAGTGCTAGGCGTCCCATGGACATCCAAACTCTGCTTCCACTAGTCACGGTTAAAGCTTCACTAGAACAACATTAAGGGGAATTCAAAGCATGGAAAATGTTCATCACATTCCTTTTTCCCTAAAACTTGCCACTTTCTCTGGCCCTTGTCAGCATTCATCCATTTTTACCCATGCGTATGTGCTTGTGATCTCGGTCCACATTTATCCTTGTGATCTGCCCTTTCCCCTCCACACAACATGGTTGTTACATCACCTTACAGTGTCGGCCTGATATTCCATCCGGTCGTTATACCACAATCATTTCCTCATTTCACCCTTGTTGGTCATTATTTTGAATGATTTTAATTTTTATCTTTTGTACTCATTTAGATAACATTACAAAGAATATCTTTGTGTTGACGAATTTTGATTCCTTTGGGTTACCTCTTTAGGATTAATTTCTAGGATAGATTTACTGGCTCAAAGAGTACAAATTGTGTTAAGGATTTTGTTATATATTATTATACTGTTTTCTTAAAGAACAAAACCAAAATATAGTGCCATCAGAAAATATGTATTGAATGGGGCTTCATTGTATTTTTACTTACTGATTTCCTTTGTAGAAGTGTCCTGTGCTCATTGGTATTTACCTGTTGCTCTATTAGGTCCTAATTGTACTGGCTATCTGCACATCACAGGCATTAAAGTTAATCACTTGTGCTGGAATATTTTAGAAATAAATAGCTTCACTTTTACTATAACAGCAGTTAATTTTATTGAAGAGAGTTATATTATTTGGAAGAGTAGTTGTTATAGAGTTGAATTCTTTTGTTCCTTTGGACGTTTTACTATTATTTGCTACTTATCAAATTAAACATTCCTCCAAATTTGTGATTAAATATTCTGTTTTACTTCTGTTATTTCTCTGGCTTATTTTAATAGTTTACTTTTAAAATCAATTTGGGGTTTATTTTTTCACATCACATAAAGTGTAATCTAACTTAATTTATCTCCGAATTGTGATCCAGTCACATAAAATAACTGATTAAATCAGTTAATTATCCCAATTAGTTTTAATGCTTTCTTGATTATATACTAAATAATCCTATATACTTATTTTTTCTGTTATAAAAATGGATGCTCTTTACTCTTTGAATATTGTAAATTTTCATTATTGCTGCTTTGTGGTTTGGTGTAACTCCAGCATTTTGTTTTTTGTGTGCATGTTCTCATGCATTCATATTTCCTGTGAGCTTTATATTATATTTCCTGTGAGCTTTATATATCCCTAAATTCTAAAAGGAAACCATTTGATATTCGGGTTAGTGTCATTAAAGATACAAATCCATTATTCGGTGGGTCAGGGTGGAGTGAACTGGAGACATTTCTTCTAAGTGGTATAGTTGGGTGGGAAGAGTGGGCTTTACAAGTGGACCATCCTGGCCACCAGTCCCGTCCTGCCACCTGCTAGCTTGTCCAGGTTATTTAACCACCCTGAGCCTTACTCTCCCTTTGACCATGGAGAGGTAACAGGGCTTGCTCCAGAAGGCTGCCGTTCTGATTAAACGAGGGACGGGATGTGAAACACGCACACAATGCATGCCACGAATGGGCACTTAATTTTCAGTTCCTTTTAATTTTTTCCCAATCACAATGTGTAGCTTCATTTGACCTTCTTAAGCTTGCCAGAAATTTGTATGTATTATAAATAGATTCTGTTGCCCCTGTATACTTTCACAACTGTTTCTTGCCGACACAAAAAGATGCTGTAAATTACTGCCCTTTTATCTTCTACCTCACCCCTTTGTGAAGCTCTACATCACTGTGGATGGTTCTTTTCAGGTAGACACAGTGCTTCCCTTTGGCTTATGTTTCTGAAAGCCATCCCGTGTTCCTAAAGAGATGCTAGAACATTTAAGTTCCCTGGGCCGTGGGGGGGTTGCCTCTACTAAGAGCCAGGAGCCACTCTTGGTTTCTTTGTTCTTGGGTCCCCACTCTCTGGGCCTCTTCCGTAGAATGACTCTTCCATAGGAAGACCTGAAATATGAGTTCCACCTCCATCTCCTGGTGCCTGTCTTCAGCCAGAACCCACGCAGCCCGTGGTCGTTTCAGATTGGGAGCCTCCTCTTGAGCTGCTGTGGACCCGTCCCCCCTGCAAAAGCACATTTCCAGGGAAACGACCCCCTGTGGAGCAGAAGCACATGGGATGGCAGCGGGCTCAGGCACCTGGAACCTGAGCTCCGGCCTCGGCCGTGCGGCTGCCTGGCTGTTCCTCTTTTACTTATTGACAGCTCTCTCTCCGAGGAAGGATTTACGGCTGCTTTATACTATAGGAAAAATGCAGAAATAGGTTAGATGCAGGGGAGAAAGAAAACAGGAAAGCAGGGGCTGGAGGAAAGACGGAGCTGGGAATGACAAAAGCCCCAGGACAACTCCCTGTGCGCCTGTATTTGACCAGATTTAACCCTGAAATTCCTAGTAGTGAGAAGAAACAGAGAAATACTCCAGGCAAGTTACTTTATTTCCAGATCCTAGCTTCGCCGTTGATAAAATGGTAGTAAAAGCACCTACACTGTAGGACTGTCCTGAGGATGAGATGAAATAAGGGATGTGAAACCCTTAAGTAGAATGTGTGACACGGAGTGGAGACTCTGCAAATGCTAGTTTGTGTCATCACTGGGATTTCTTCTAGGGTTTCTGCCTGAAGTCAGAAATCCACTGACTTGGGCACCGCAGTTGCTCCTTCAGTCGAATTAGCTCCAGGTTTTATTCCTTTTCTAAGGTGGTAGAGCCTGAAAAGTGATGATTTCTAGTTAACTTCCTTACCGATCCCATGGGGGCCCTGGGGGAATTAATCTGCTTGCAGCAGGTATAATGCAGGTAAAAAAATAACGATGTTCCTTTGGGTAAGATTCTTATTCTAACCCATTTCCCAAGACGACCAGGCCTCGGTACAACAGAAAGCTACAGCTTCAAGGAGCCGTGATGGCCTATTCAACACCTTCTCTTTCCAGAGCGAGGGGGAGAGTTGAATTTTCCAGCATTACCCAGCTGGAGTTTGACACTCAAATTCGAGTTCTTTCTCTTAAAGGACCCCATTCACAAGAAGCACTAACGTGGAATTAAAGTAAAGGGGAAAAAATGCTGGTTTATTTATAGTTTAGGGAAGTGAGAGCCAGTTTGAGCTCGGACGGTTCATTGTTTCATCGTTATTACTTCAGCCGCTGGTGCTTGTCCACCCTCCTGGCCTCCGCTGGCCTTGCAGCGTCAGGGCCCCGCTGCGAGGAGGCGGGCGGGACGGCCCCGTTCCCTGGAAACGGTGCCGGCGCAGTTTCCATGGGGCGTGGAGGGCTGCGATGCTCACGGGGCGTGCTCTCCCCGGCGCTTTCAAGCGTTAGAGAGAATCGCTGAGGCGCATCTTTGGGCTATTTCAAGCGCAGGGGCTGCCTTCGGAGTGGCAACCATGCCCGGCCTCTCAGCGGAAAAAAACTGTTTTGAGGGGCAGTACTTGACACTCTGGATCACAGGCCGAGCTCATCATGCAGAAAGCTGAAGCCGCAAGCCCTGCAGAAAGAGGCCGGGCCCCTCTCCTGCCGGTTCCGGGCAAAGGAAAGCCCACAAGCATGGGGGAGAGGAGCCGTCAAAATGGTCATGGTGAAACGGTGCTAAAGAGAACCCGGGTCCTAGAGAAGGGCTCAGTCCCTTTTATCCAGGCTGATTTGTGCCAGCTACGTGGCTGGCACTTCCACAGTTCCCTCGTCTTACCTTCCGGTCAGCCCCGGGAGGCCGGTGGTGGTGTGAGTCTCACCTTACTCATGAGGTTACTCAGAGCAGTGGGCTGACATGCTCAAGGTCACAGTCATAACTCAGCCCAGGTTCCAGGCTGCAAGCCCAGTGCTCTTTCCTGGATTCCACTGCCTCTATGCTTGGGGAAAGTTAAAGGCAGCAAAGAACAAAACAAAAACCAACCCCCAACCTTAATCAATGACTTTTAAGTGAGCTCCGTTTCCTCCCGTTCCTGGTGTGGCCATTCATTGACTACCCTGGTGTCATCTTCTACATGAGTAAACTGTGTGCCGGGAGATGACTGCCGATGACCTCTGGTGTGGTGGCGATGCCACACGATGATTTTAAATAATTTATTTTTGTGGTCCAAAGCAGAGGGCTCTGTTTATCTGGGGAGTCGTGCTTCCTCTCCTCCCTTTCCTATTTCCCTTTCTGCACGGTTACTTGGGATGCCTGTCTCTGTGCATCTGTGTGCACTCGAGATCTGAAACCCAAGCCAGTGCCACCACCAGCTGCAGAAGCATGCCACTCACTGTCATTTTTGGAAACCAAAAATGACTGGTCGCATAACTGTGATTAGATAAAGCTTGTAATTTGTGTTTGCTGTAGTCAGCAACGTGGTATTTTGGGACAAACAGCCGCTCTATGCTACATATAGCTTGGAATTTGCGGCTTTATGTAACCTGCCATTGTGTGATCAAGGAGGTAAAGGAGAAAAAATGGAGAGAGAGTGGACAAAGGGAGAGGTCAGGGGGCCCCACTGAGCAGGCAGGCAGGGACTAGGGGAGCCTCAGACTTCAAAGGGCCCTTAGGAAATATGTAGTTGACTTGCCCTCACGAGGGACCCGGTCAGACATTGTCAGGCTCCTGAGCAGCACAATTCTTCCTTCCTAACAACTGGAGCCACTTGGCTCCCAGTGAGAGGTTCGGCCCTACCCAGGCTGAAGGAGGAATTCTGATTGAGCCAGAGTATGATTTAAGAAGCCCAAGTCTAATTCTCCAGGGGCTCAGCTTTTGAGCCTAGCTGTAGGTATTTTCTGATCGAGTGCTTCAGTTCTGAAAGGCCAGACTCTTCCCTGTCCTCGATTCTGGAAGCAAAGTCCTTGCCTTTCCTGAGTCTCAGCTGGATAAAACCTTCATTCATTCACTAAGCATTGACCTAGGGCCTTCCCATGCCAGGCCAGGAAGGGCACAGGGGATACAGAAATAAGTTGGCCTAAATTCCTGTCCTTCACACAGAGGCTCACTCAGTTCTGTTGTAGCTTCTCTCTCTGTAGAGTTTTTATACTGAAGGTGAATTCCCCTGAACAAAGAAGGTATGTCCCAAAATAATTGCTCATTTCTAACCCTGAATAGGAAATAGAAATGTTGACATAATTGGGCACCTCCATTTAACTCTGCCTTAACAGCTGTCTCATTATGTCAGTTTTGGAGACACTGTTACTTTACAGATGGGAAAACTGAGGCCCAGAGTGGGGAGGCAGCTTGTCGAAAGACACAGAACGAGGTGGTGGCAGATCCAGTGTGGAACTCAGGTCAGCCTGACTCCTAACCCAGAGCCCTTGCCACTGTCCCCTCAATTTTAGGGCATCCAGATGATGGCCATAAGCCATAAATTGAAATTTTTACATTCCATCAGTATTTTTAAGTGACTGTCATTTTCCTTAAGAAACACAAATATAAAGCAGGTATAGACCATGCCCTTCAAGCACTTACTAGCTGTGGGAGGCAGTAATATATGCACAGAAAGCTGTGCTAAAATGTAGAACATGCCAAGTGGATTCCCAGAAAAGAAGCAGAGGGTAGGGTGTTGGGAGAATTTGGTAGCTAGATTGCATGGGATCACCTTCTGTAGGGAGCAAGCGTGTGAGGTGACTCTTGGAAGGATTTGAACAGAGAGGAGGTGGACAGCAAAAGATCACTTTCAGTGGGGGGCAGCTGGGTGCTGGGATTGGGAGGATGGGCTGGGCAGGAATTGGGAAAAGGGGTTTTAGACAAAGGAGTGAGCATAAGCTCAGGCTTATAGGTTTAAAGTATTTGACGTGCTTGGGAAAAGGCGAATGGTCATGTAGCCTGTGTAAGAAGGACTGGAACAGTGAGGCAGCTGCTCCATCACATACCTGGGTGATCAACAGAAGCACACTGACCAGGCAACTCCTGGGTGTTGATGATTTTGCACATCTCAGGTGTATCTTCTGGATTCATCTCTGGGCCACATTTCTCAGGCAACCTCTAGAGTACAGTGAGTCAGTCAAAGTTTCTGCCCTTGGCTCTGGCTCGACTGAATTTTTAACTCAATCCAAGCTCTGTTTTCATGATACCAAATATCTTAATAAAATGTGACAAAGATACAAAGTTGTTTGGGTTATATCAGGGAGAACATCTGGATATTTGGAAACATCTGGAAAGTTTGCCAAAAAAACACACAAAAAACACTTTGTATCAAGTGATATTATGGGACACAGACAAGGTCTGAGTCACCAGTATGTCCTTTGGAGTTTGGAAAATGTGTTCCTTTGAGGAGAGAAGGAAATGGTCACTCCGAAGTCCCACTTCTGTCTCTGGTCCACTTTCATCTTTACTGTTTGTTGCAGATTTGACAAGCATTTCCACCTGAAATGTCATAGAACCTAGATGATTCACCTCTTATTGTTATGTTTCTGGGAGGAAAAAAAAAATAGGCTATCTTCCTTGTTTATTTAAAATCCAGTTCTTTTGTTAAATCTGAAAAATATTTACTAAGACCCTTCTTGGTTTGAGGTCCCTGAGGACAGAGGGCTGGCTAGGGTGCAGGCCCTGCCTTAGAGGAGGTCACTGTCTCATAACCAAGTAATCTCCACACGGAGTGATTGGAGCTAATAAAGGGAAGTGCAGAGGCTTTGAGTGCACAGATGAAAGTGTTATAGACAAGGGAGAAGGGAAAAGGCTGGCAAATGATCTGGTGGTGGAGGAATTTTGGTTTATTGTCTTCAGTGGTAAGTAGGATTTCTCTAATAAAGAAGGGGAAAAAGGCATTGTGGACTTAAGAGACAGCAAGAGCACAGGCCTGGAGACACCAGACGACTAAGATCGAGGGAAATGCGTGACGTTCAAATGGCTACAGGACAGAGTGCGAGAGGGCCATGGTGAGAGGTAAGGTCAGAGAAGCAGGCAAGGGCCATAGACCAGAGCGTACCATGTGTTATAAAGCTCTAGTCTTAACCCCCAGTTCGCGGGAAGCCCCCAGACCTCAAATCACACCTGCTCTTATTTCCTACAGCCAAACATACACCACCCTGGGACCTACCCATTTCACTCCCAGGTATACTGCCAAGAGAAAAAAGTATGCATGCCCAGCAAAGCTGTGTTCTAGAACACTCTCAGCACCTCAATTCATGAGAGCCCTACACCAGAAGTAATCCAGTGTCTATCAGTAGAAGAATGGCGACATAAATTACAATATTTTCATATAATAGACTATTTCAGAGCAATAAAAGTGAACAAAATAATGATTCTTGCCAGTACACGGGTGAATCTCACGGACATTATGTTGATCAAAAGAAGCCATTTATATGTAATTTCATTTATATGAAGTCCAAGAACTGGAGACCTAGTCTGCAATGACTGAAGTCTGAACAGTGGTTTTGGGGGTGGGGTATTGACTGGGAGAGGGCATAAGAGAACCTTCTGGGGTACTTGGGAGTGCTCTATACCTTGATCTGGTGGTAGTTATGTGGGTATATACTTATGTAAAAAGTCAACAGGCTCTAGGCTGAGATTAGTCCTGTGCACCTTCTGGAATTTTTTAACTCTATAAAAAAATAAAACAAAACTAACAAAAAATTTTAAAGCTATCCTCAATAAAATTTTAGAAACCCAGGTGTAATATTTGCCATTGTGACCCAATCCTCTTCCAAGAAGTCTCTCCCCTGTGACAGACCCTCTAGTCACCCCATAATATGTACCTTCTATGTATGAGATTTTGTTAGAGACATGTACTCCTAAGCTGGTGAGAAAGAAAAAAAAAAAAGGCAGCGAGTGCACAGAAAGGTGGCAAAGTGAAGCAAGCTGTTGGTTAATTTCACTCAGAACCTCATCTTCTTTGCCTCCTGAGTGACAAAACGCCATGTGTTACTTTACCCTCTTTATCTCTTAGTGTGTACCAGTCCTCGTGACCTTCATCATGAATTCAAGTATCTCTAATCTGGTGAAAAAAAACAACCTCCCCCCCCTTGCTCTGCCTTCTTTCCAGCCTTCTCTCTCATCTCCCTCTTCCTCTCCTAAACTGAACTTGCAAGAAAGCTTTCCAAACTCTGTCTCTCCTTTCCCAGGTGACATTCATTCTTCAAATCAATGCCTTGGAGGTCTCAGCTTGCTCAGCCTCTCAGTTGCACGGGGCATTGGTGCTCACTTCCTACAGCCTGAACAGCTCTCTTCCCTGGTTTCTGTAAGAGCCAGCTAGCTCTCTGGTGTGCAGAAACGGTTATCGTGTCCACCTCTGAGAGTGCCTGTGATGGAAAGAATAGCGTGAAAGACCCAACGTGTATCCAGGGGAAGGCCAGCTAGACCGCCTCCCAGGGCATCAGTCCTTTGTGGGCTGAATTTTCTGGGAATGGATTGGAAATATGGTGCCTGTTTATTTAGAACCTTTGTGTGTAATGCTTTACATAATTGGCAAAATGTAAATTGGTCCCTCTCTCATCCAAGTACAAATGCCGTTGAGTGGAAGTTAAAAAAAGGCCTCACCAGCGATTGCCTGGTTTGGCTGCGTATTTCTGTGACATGCTCAGGCAGACGCTGTCAGCTGAGCCTCTGAAACCCACGAGCACGTTGATGTGGTGGACTTTACACTAGTGATTCATTTCACTCTCTAAATTTAAACCCTTTATTAGTCTTCCCCAGGAGTTGGTCTGATTCAGAGAACACAAAAGACAACTGAAGGGAGTTCTAGCACCACAGAAAAATGGGATTTTTTTTTTTTTTTTTTAAAGAGAACATTTAATCTCCTTTGGCCATGGGAATAATTTATCAGAACTTGTTTCTGAATATAATTTGTATTAAGAGAACATTTTCCCACCATCCCCATGAAATAAATGTTAAACTAGTATTTGAAGAATATTGTGTGAAGGTATCACAGATTTTGATTCTGTCAGTCCCCACCAACCACCCTGTGAAGATGGATTAAATGTAAGAGAAACTTGTAGTGAAGTGGAAAAAATTGTGCTGAGCCCACAGGGAAAAAAATGAGGATTTGCTCAGTCCCAATTAGAGGACAGCTGTGATTGGCAGAAGGGCCGAGGAAAATCAAGTTCCTGGGAAACAGTGTTTCTTAGCCTTGGATACACTTTGGAATCATCTGAGCAGCCTTTAAAAATGCTCATGGCCTGGGTCCCATTGCCAGATCCGATTGTAATTGGTCCAAGGTGTGGACTGCAGAGTGGGACCTTCACAAGCTCCCCTGCTGATTTGAATGTGCAGTGAGGTGGAGGATTGCTGCTTTAGAGGACGGTCCAGCTGCTGGGAGTGCACCTTTCCCCAGAGACGATCAAGAGTGTGGTTCCCACAGGGTGTTCCCCAGGCCACAGCATCAGCATCACCTGGGAACTTGTAAAAAATGCACCTACTTGGGCTCTACCCCAGACCTCCTGAAGCAGAAACTCTGGGGAAGGGGAGGCCCGGCAACCTGTATTTATCAAGCCCTGCGGGGGACTTTGATGCAGTAAATAAAGTCTGAGAACCACCGATCTAAGGAAAAGTGGCCTTGAAGAGAAGCTGGGGAGGAAAGTGATGTGATAAGGAGCCAAGAAAGTGAGGCAGGTTCCCTTCAGAGCCAAGGTCGGGGCAAAGACAGCAGTCTGGAAGGACTTTCCCTAAGGAGGCCAGCATCTGGGAGAACCAAAGGTGGGATCTAGAAAGGTCAGACTTAGGCACAGGGTGATGCCAAACAGGTCCTCTTCCCAGTCTAGGGACTGGCCATTGCCCTTAGGCTCCATATTCCTCACACTTAACGCGGTTTTCTCAGCTAAATGTCTGATAAGAGGGTGTGCTTTGTGCAGAGGTCTGGGCTGCTGTGGTGCTCTGAGAAGCAAGGCAGGGGGTTCCCCATGCAGTAGAGGAGCAAAACCCGTTCCTGTCCTGCAGGGCATGCCTTTGCCTTTGTTTCATGCTAAGCGCAAACTATGGGCCTCTCGCTTTCTGGTTTGCTTTCGTTTCTGCTTTCCTCTCTGACTCACATCCAGTACAGTGGCTTTGGAGACAGTTGTCCCTTCCTCGTGAGAGTCAGAGACAAGGGATGAATGTCTTTATGGGGAGTACAGTGAAGGCCAACTCAGCAGAGAAGGTACAGTATGTTGTTTGGCTTCCTTGACTTGGTTCCATTTAGCAAATATTTCAAGCATCTCCATTCTGAGCTGGTTCCTGGGCCAGCCACTGGGGAAACAGAGAGAGGGCACAGACCTGGTCTTGGTAGAGCTTTCAGTCAAATGGAAGGGATTTTCTCATGGAGGAAAAAAATCCACAGTTCAATGCCTTCCACCTGAAAGGTGCTATGATCAGGGTGATGCTGTAGGTTTCTATCCAGACCAAGATATATTTGATAGTAAAAGTGTATATTACTAACAGTTATGCCAGGACAACAGGTATAAATCTGGACTCTCCTGGGCATCCAGGAAGCAAGGCCACATCCTACTCAGAGAGTGCAGTGTTGGGTGGTAGCAGTCAGCTCTTTGCAACCTGGGGCTAGACCCCACTGGCGTGCTGTCCCTCTGTGGCTCCCTGTGTGGTCCATGCTCCACCCATACCATCTCCTGGAATCATCACCAACCCCACACAGAGCACCACACTCCTTCTAGGAGGACTAGCCATGGCTCCAATGCTCAGATATAACACCCAGGCTTCTGTCTTGGCTGCTGGCCCCACCTCTGCTTGATATTCTGCCTGCAGATTGTTGGGCAGTGTGCAAGTCTTCTCAGAGCTGCATCTGTTTCCTGTATGAAATGGTTCTCCCATTATAGAGGTTTGTTGGGTTGGGAGGGACCCTGTAGTCTTGGTTTAGATACACACCTTTCTGCTTTAAGGTCACAGTTAAATACCAGCGTTTTAATTATACTGTTCTATCTGTGAAGATGTCTTACTGGGTTCAGACATCAATTTTCCCACTCAATATCCACACACAGTGATGTGTGAACACCATTAAAATGGATCTAAAATGGCTTCCCTAGCTCCAGGAAACATTTCTCAAGTACTATGTTCCAGGCACTGAACTAGGCTCCATAACACATTCAGGCTCTTTTATCTTAAGTCTCACAATATCTTTGTGATGTAGGTGATGCTAGACCCATGTTATAGATGAGGTGAAACAAATTCCCCAAGTCCCATTGCTCAAAAATAGCGAGACTATTTCTGCACTCACATAAAGGGAGCTTAAGACAAAGACCTGACTCAAGGTCACAAAGAGTGAGGTTAGGCTCATGAAGAAATTTAGGGATTCAGGGCCAGGAATAGGGGGAGGCAAGCAAGGTCATCATGCAAGGGCAGGGTCAGGTCTTATTTTTATTTGAAATTTTGGTGCTTTGTTTACCATGGATTTATTTTTTGTATTAATTTTGATTTGAAAAGGGATTGTATGAAAATTATATTTTATCTGGATTATTGGATTTTGGCACTTTCTTAAATTTTGTGCCTGAGGTCAGTGCCTTGCTTCTCTCACCCTAGTCCTGGCTCGGTGGGATCACCCCCTACAAAGCAGGATTTGACTTGATATGCAACATAGTCACTCATTTCCTGTGCACTTTCCCCCTCCCCCCAGTGTGGATTTGTATTAATAAACCACGTGATCTAGTTTCAGGCCCTTCTGTGTTCTAGTAATTTGTGCAGGCTTCCCCTCCTCTTGATAGCATGATAGGTACTCAGCCCTTTCCTCTTGCCTGTGCCTGGTCTTTGCTTCTGGACACTCAGGGTGAATTATGATATATGACATGTATAATGACCCCAAGGCAAGGACTTGGATTTTTTTAGCCTATGCACACATTCCTGTGGACTTTGTAAAAATGCTGATAAAAGCTTCTAGATCATATTTCTCCTTGGTAAACCCCTCCTTGACCTATTGCCTTCAAGTATCTCCTACCTCCATTCCAGCTGGGACCCAGGATATTAATGGATGCCATGATTAACACATGTTGAGCACTTAGTATGTACCAGGCATCATCTAAGATCTGCACATATATTCACCCACTTAACCCTCATAACAAGCTTATCAGGTGGAGATGACCATTAACTCCATTTTACAAATGATAAAATTCAGGCACAGAGAGATAAGCAATTCTCGCAAGGCCATGCAGCTAGTAAGCGGCGGAGCTGTGATTTGAACCTGGGCAGGCTGTTCCTAGATCCCTCCTATTTCGCATTCCTGGCTTGGCCTGATGGTGGGAGAGGAGTCCTTTCTTGGGCCATTGAGGAGAGCCTGGGAAATTGTCTTCTTTTACTCTAGCTTTGCGTGGGATCACATGACACTGGGCATGTGGAGGAAAACCATAAATTCCTTTGTTACGGGCTGAACTGTACCCCCACCACCCCTAATTTGTACCTTGAATGTGACCTTAATAAGAGACAGGCTCTTTAAAGAGGTGATTAAGTTAAAATGAGGCCATTAGGGTGGGTCCCAATCCAATATGACTGGTATTCTTATCAGAAGAAATTTGGTCACAGGCAGAAAGGAAGGGTTATGTGAAGACACAGAGAAGATGGCCATTCACAAGCCAAGGAGAGAGAGGCCTTAGAAAAACACATCCTACTGACACCTTGATCTTGGACTTCTGGCCTCCAGAACTGTGAGAAAATAAATTTCTGTTGTTTCAGCCCCCGAGTCTGTGGTACATTGTTATAGCAGCCTACGCAAACTCATACATCCTCCAAAGTATATTTCCAAGGTGAGATACAGAGACACGCCACCCACCAGTGCTTGGGAAATACCACCTGGGCTGAATCAGCTGCTTCTGATGCCTCTCCAAAGAACAGAGTGAGGAAACAGTCCTATGTGGTCACATTTCTACTTCCGGTCTCTCTGGCATGCATATTCTCTGCCTCTTTCCTCCCCTACTGAAGCCCCCCCTTGCCTTGACCTGGATTATTCCCCCACTGGTCAGCCCACCTCTCCTCCTCCTGCTATCCACTTCATCCAAAGCTTTCAGTTTAATAGTCCTAAAACATATCTATGATCATGTATGCCATGATCCCGCTCTAAAGCATTCCTTGGCTCCCCATTTCTTAAAGGAAAAAGCTTAGCTTGTCAGCTGTAGGAACTGTCATTCCACTCCTTCCCATCCCATCACTAGAATCACTAGAAACCAAAGGAAAATGCCTGCTACTCCCCACATATTCCTCCTGCTTTCCTGCCCTAGCCCTCTGCTCACTCTGTCCCCTCTGCCCAGCCTGCCCTTCCCTCCCTTTGCCTGTGGAAGTCCTACTGATTTTCCAGTCACGGCTCAAATTCCACCTCCTTTGTGAGGCCTTTACATCCGGTCAACTATTGTCGCTCCCTTTTCTCAAATCTCACCACACTGTCCCTCACGCCTCCTAAGTTCTTTGCATCTTACATTATATTTATTTGTGCATGTGCTCCATCTTAACCCCCTCCCACATTTGCAGACATCCTGGGAACTTTCTGGAAGGGAGGCAGCGTGGTGGCTTGGTGACCGTGTGTGTTCACTCCCCTCGCGGTTACTTATTAACTGCAGATGGGGACTTGAAGCCCGGGCGGCCAGCACATAGGAAATGAACATGAGCAAATGGACAAATCATCTCATCTCTCTGAGTCTTAGCTTCCTCATCAATAAAATGGGGATGAAAATAATAATGGTGATAATTCAAGCTTACAGGATAAATTTATAAGAAGTATTATGTAAAAAAGAAATTTCTTTATAAATATTCCTTGAGTACTCCACTAGAAAACAGACCTATCTCTGTCAATTAAACTATTCATTTCTTGCAAAGGCCTAACTCTCCACGAGGTTTTCTAATTGGGCCAATAATAAGTGCACGATGTGTTCATTTTCTCTGCTAGGTGCTGTCACATGTTTCCTCACTGACTCTTCCCAGAGGCCTCAGCAGGGAGGTGCAGAGATCATCCCTATGTTACAGAGAGCCAGGGCCTCTGACTAGCCTGAGCTGGGTCTGAGCCATTGCCACACAGCCTCAGAAAGTCACCTGGGCCCAGGGAACTGAACTGGCCTGTAAGGAGGCAGATCGGGAGGCTGAGACTTGATGGGTTAACTGGACAGTGCCTCCAGCTGGGGAGTCAGAAGGATTTCCAGGATTTACTGGGACCACGATTCCCCAGCTGGGCTGGACACAGTCTTGCACCTTGACCTTTGTGGGCCTGGTCGGTGACTGCGAGGATTTGGAATTTCTGGGCCTGAGCTGGCAATGGTCTCCCTGAGCCAGGAGTGGGGTAGCTCTGATGAGTAGATAATTAGGACGCTTCTTTCAGCTGGAGATAAAGTCCAGAGCCTCACTCCAGTCATTATCCTGCCAACCCTAATAGAGCCAGATTGATGGATACAGCGCGGAGGGAATTGGGAACATTCTTGTGCGCACTATATCACACTCAATAACCGCCAGTGCACAACGTGGGACTTTTATAAGCCATTACAAAACCCATCTTGAAACATCTCTGGGTGCGACAGCCAGCTGCAAAGCATCTGAAGTATCCCTGACATGTGGGCTTTGGTGGAGCTGGTGAGAATGCACGGACCCGAGAGCAATCGCGCGCGCACACACCAGCCAAGAGAACTCGGTCGTAAGGGAAACAGATGCTAGCGTTACAACCCGCCGAACGTCTTATACTGTATTTCGGCAAATGCACTAATCCCTCTTGTTAGACAAGAACAGAAACCCCCCAAATGCTTTCCATATGTCCCATTGTCTTCCTGGCCCTTTAATTCTATCTCCAAAGCCCCCAACTTAGCAACCTTCATATTAATGCTAAACATATTACATCAGTTCTAACACTGATATGTTTAATATGAATACAATTAAAGTTGCTTCAACATAATCCTGGTAAGATAAACAGCCATTGCTATTATTATAAACATCCCTGCAAGGTCTCTTGTAAAATATTATCAATACTAATAGAAGCCCCCTCCCAGCCCCTCACCCAGATACACGGACCAAACAATGCCACTGCCTCCCTACTAATAACAAATCTGTCCAGTGATTTAAACATCGGTGCATCCAATGTAAACACCATTATAGCTAATGTAAAACAGTTACCCGGCCCGGCAAATCTTCAACCAGAATGTTACTGAACAAAAAGAGCAGTTTCCTCGGCAAGAATGCATTACAGCCTGCTGGTGACATTTGCAATAGATTACTTAAGCCCATAAAGAAATGAAAATTGCAGGCCCAC
Source organism: Miniopterus natalensis (assembly GCF_054644295.1). NCBI lineage: Eukaryota > Metazoa > Chordata > Mammalia > Chiroptera > Miniopteridae > Miniopterus > Miniopterus natalensis. Next base: position 55,865,875 of record NC_142092.1, read on the forward strand.
TTGGAGCCAGCAATGATGAAATTGGAGAGCACAGGCTAAGTACAGTACGGCGAAGCCCGGCTTCTGCCCAGGGGCTGCAAGCCCTGCGTGGGTTGAAACGCATCCTTTTTGTGTCTCTGTGCCTATATGGCTGCAGGCGCAGCACATCTTTGGGGTCTTGTTTCCTGTCTGGCTGTGGTCTCCACATGTGCAGGTTTGGTGCTGAAGATGGGCCTTTACAGAGCTAACGTGCTCACAAGGGCTGGGGTTGGCTGAGCGTGAGCACATAGGTGCATTTCTCTCTCTAATGGCCTTGCCGGGCCAGGGTGGCTCAGGGCACAGTGCTGTGGTTTTGGCCCCCAACTGTGGAGCTTTTATTCTTTTCAGATTACAGAGAAGGCCAGGGCTTCAGGGAGGAGACCTGGCTCCATCTCCAGACTGTATGGTGTTCATCTGATTCTTATCTTACCTCTCAAATAAGCAGACAGACCCCCACAGGACAAGCCCTGGTCACGTTCACGACAAACCCTGTTCATTCTTGCCTGCTTCCCTCTTTCTGCCCTCTTCCATGATTTACTGGTTCCTGACTTCTTCTTGGTATCTCAAATTTTTGGAAATTCCTTGGGTGTGATTCCACAGTTGCTCTTTCTTTCTTTAAGCTTTCAAGCCCACTCCTGCTAAATACCCCAACTCATCAAGCTCCAGCTCTGGGGGCTTCTGAAGGGTGACCCGAAAAAGCAGCAGCTCAAAACTCAACCTCCCTCCCAATTGCAGCAGTCTCGCTGCTATGTGGTGAGCCAGTGAGCCTGATGTCCCAGGGCGTCTCAGAAGTCTCCCTGGGAAATCTCCAAAAGGGAGTCATGTCTTTGAGGCTGGGCTCTTTGACTTCTACTCCAGTGTCCTCAGAAGTATAAGGTTCCATTGCAATTAAGAGAAAGGAAAAGGAAACTGCCCAATTATTTCTCCCCCAAATATTTCAATTGAAATGAACCACCTCTCCCTTAAATAGTTTTCATGAAAAAAAAGTAGGTATTCTTTTCTGCTGAGGGCAGAACTTGTCCATTATTGAGGAATTCTCATTTTCTTGGTGTGGCCGTGAGAACAAGCATCTGTGATGTGTCCTTCGAAAACACCACGTGCTCCAGTATTCGCCTGGCCCTTAGAGTTGGTTCAGGGATCCCAACCTTCGTACTGTCGACATTTGGAGTCAGATAATTCTTTGTTGTGGAGGCTGTTCTGTGTATTATAGGATATTGAGCTGCATCTGTAGCCTCTACCCATTAGATGCCATAACAAACCCCTGGATGTGACAACCAAAAATGTCTCCAGACATGGCCAATGTCTCCAGAGGAAGCAAAATCAATCTCTCTCTCTCTCTCCCCCGCCCTCTCTCTCTCTCTCTCTCTCTCTCTCTCACACACACACACACACACACACACACACACACACACTGACGCATTGAGATCCACTGAGTCAGTAGGTTGAATCAAGGCATCTAACAAATGAATGCAGACAAACTCAGACGCAAATTCTTGTTTCCTTACTTACTGCCTGTGTGGTCTCCCTTAGGCAAGGAGCTTAATCCGCCTGAGCCTCAGTTTCCTCAAGTGTACTGCGGGATGGATGACGTCCATGTACCCAGGGTGTGGGAAACCACCTAGGTCTGATATATGTAAATCCATGGTGGCTGTGATTCTCATCTGCGTCTTAAATCCAGCGGCTCCTCCTTGAACGAGCCTGTGGAGGTCCCGAGCGTGGACAGGGTGTTCCCATTTCCCCAGAGCCTGGAAGGTCGACGAACAGGAATTCCATTCCAGCTAAACATCGTATTATTAATGCCGGGCAACTCTTTCCTAATAAAACCCCAAACCATGTAAACACCAGTATAGTTTTCAATTTGTACTCAGATTAGATGCCAGGAGTGTTTGGTTCCATTTTATTTTATTTTATTTTTTTCAGTGAAATCTTTACAGTGGATTTGAAAGCGGGCTATTTTCTGCCTCTCTGGAGAGGTGTAAGTTTTGGAAAGCAAGTTTCCCTGGAATGTTTCAGCCTCAATCAGGGTGGATGGAAAAAAAAGAAAGCTGGTTAAGTCACATGATAGAATTTCTGGACCCAGATTCATCGAGTCATTTAGGAAGTGCTCTATGGAGGGAAATCTGCACAGAAAGAAGGCTTTGTGTCACTCTAAAAGCTATTTTATGTCCTTGGAAAGGCAGGTGGGTGTTTATATTCGTGCTCTTTTGAGTGCTCTGTTTTAAGGCTCACACACTGCAAATACTGTATCTTCAAAGTCACCCCATGGGGGGGAGAATCTTCCTATTGGGGAGGGGGCCATAATTCTCAATTCCCCACATCCTCATGCCTGGGGAGTACGCAATTCACATCATTAGTGTTGCTCTTAGAGCCGAGAGCCAAGATCCCACCTCCATTGAGCGTCCAAGGGTGAGTGGGTAAGTTTTCTACCCTGAGGGCCCAGAGTCTGGCCAGAACCATGAGAGGATGGACCTCGAGGGAGACAGACCCCAAGGGAGCCCCAGACTCCTTTTTTTCTTTCCCACGACCAGGAATTAGGTCTCAGGGGCTGCCTGGAAGGGAGAAGTAGTTCTCATTCCTGAAGCTCTGGGAACAGCTGAGCTCAGCTCCACTGAGGGCCCAGGGACCAAGGCACCCAGCAGAGATGGGGGCTCACCCACTTGCCATCACACTGGGCACCCCCCTTCTAGCATCCACCAGCTTGTCCCACGGCCCGTCTATTTGCATATATCTCCACGTGACTGTGAGCGCCCAGGCGGCAGGTGCCACATCTGATTTATTCCTGCCTCTTCAAGGCTTGGCCAAATAGGTACTCGGTGAATTCTGCCGAGGCAAGTAATCTTCATGGATTGGCTCTGAAAAGAACACACGGGGAGGGATCTTTGCCCATGAGTACGTGCCAGTGAGGGAAGTTCGTGAAATGAAAGTTGTCGTATATGAACACTGACAACTTCCAGCTGCTTTTCTGTGACAGGGAGGTTCACAAAATGTGGCCTACATCTCCTCCCTGCGTCCTGCTCCTTTCCAAATGCCACACGGGCATACAGGCCCGGGGCAGATGCCTTGCCAAGGGCCCAGGGCAGGACGGGGCCTCTCTGATTTCATGTTCATTACCGCTTAACCACCTCTGCCTTTTCCTCGGGATCTGGCAAAGAAGGGGACAGAGGGGGTCGCTGGCATGGGTGCTGCTTGGGAAGACCATCTCCCAGCCTGAGACGGTGACTGAGAAAGGGTGTTAAAGCAACAGGAAGGAGTCATAAGGTGAAGGCACACAGCCTGCAGCTGAGAGGAACAGCGGACCTTGCCCAGCGGCAGGAAAAGGAAAGTTGACTGATTCGCTAGGATTCCCAGGAGAACCGGTTGGGATTTGCCAGTAAGTGGGAGTGAGGAGCCTGCAACTCCTGACAGTTGTGCTGGACCCAGAGTCAGAGCCCACTGTAGGGGTGACAGAGGAGGTCTCTCAAACCAGGCTCTGGCTGAACCCCCAGAGAAATTATTTGCAGACTCAGTGGTTCCCACTTAAGAACTTCAACCTCAAAGGCTGGGAATCAGTCTTTGCAAAGCAGAATTTTGCAGGGAGGTGGCTCTCCTGGGCTTGCTCACCTCAGCGCCACCCAACTGCCAGGAGGGCCTTATCTATTTGTGACAATTCTTAGGTTGGGGGTGCAGAGAGAGTCTCTAACCAGAACTAGAAAGACAGCAGAAAGGTTTTACTAAGACAGTTGAATTCGCACTATGGAATGAAAACTAAATACATTCCTCTATAACAAACACCTAATATAGCATTTGCTATGTGCCAACAGCTCTTCCAAGGGCTTTATAAATATTGACTCATTTACTCTTCGAAGCATCTGTTAGATATGCACTAATTACCCTCGTCCCACAGATGAGGAAGCTGAGGAACAGAGAGTTTGAGCTCACCTGGCTAGAAGTGGCAGAGGCAGGACTTGAACCCAGGGAATCTGCCCCAGCATCGTGGAGCATCACTACACCAGGCTCCCTCATATCCACGATAGACACGTATGCATAATACATTTTAAAAATGAGGCTTAGATACTATCTTCCAAATTCCTCCTTCGTAAGGGATTGATAACAAGCCTTAGCTACCAGGTGGTTAGAATTTATGCAGGATGTGTGTGAGGTTTCCTTCCTTGTCGTATAAAGCTATGGACCCTTCTCTGTGGGCCTCACTATTCTCACTACCTGGAGTCCACCCTCCCTTTGTTTTTGGGTCTGTATTATTAGCTAAAATTGGCATCTGCTCATCTGCTCACACGCTTTTTCCAGTCACCATATCCATGTCTCTGGCCGGCTGCCTCTGTCTTCCACGTGCTGTGGGTGATGAGGCCATTACCTCTTAGAGCCACCACCTCTGTGGTGACCCGGGAAGAGGTGGATGCGGGGCCAAGGAGAATTGAGGACGAGCGGGGACCCCTGGGGCACCTCTGTGCCTGTCTGGCATCATATCTTTTCATGACTAACTTCTGGAAGTGATAGCTGCTGCTTCCCCCGCTCTCACATCCCATGCACGTTCCTCTTTTGGCCACTTTTTTTTCTTGGAACCACACAGTGAGGGAGATTCTGGGAAGTCTAGTTCCAGCCTCCTGTAGTTGGCGCAGCAGAATGAAACACACTGTTGTGCTCTTGAATGATTCTTCTGTCAGCCACATGGTGACTGCTGTGATGGAATGAGGTGGTGCATGCGTAAAGAACCAGACGTCTACTTGTCGAGCATGGCACTGGAGCAAGGGTGGTTGGATGGGTGATTTTAAGACATCTTCTTCAGCTAAGATAGCTGGATGCATCCCCATCCATACCCCTGAGTGTGGGGCCATAAACCTTGAGGCCCATTTGCTAGCATGCCCTTTTCTCTGGAACGTGCTGGCATGAACACTAAAGGTGCCTGCTTCTATGACTCAGAGTTAATGAGAACTTTGTCTCGAGCTCCGGAGTGTTGAATCAATACATTAATCAAGTGACTCCTACACGTATCTTTCTACGAAGGTATATGCCAGCTCTTATTTGGTGAAGGGCTCTGATTTAACTTCAGCAAAACAAGCAAAACCTTGCCCAATGGCTAGTAGTTACAGTGTTAGAGTTATGAACATCATGTCCGCAAAGCTGGACCTCTCCCGGGACTTTTCAGTGCTTCCACAATAGAGGTGAAAGCTGGACTCTCTAGTCTCTGTCTTGGGTACCTGGGTGAGCACCAAGTCCTTTCAGATCTTAAAGTCAGGTGCCATTCATTAAGGACAGGCTAAGAGGGCTCAAGGGACTAGAGGGCTCAATGTGTGTCCCTTAGAATGTGAGACTGATATTTGATGTCCATTGATGTAGAAATAATATGACTGAAACCCCTTGGCAGATGCCAGGATGACAAGGGAAACCAAGCATGTCCCTCCCACCATCACTGTAGGGGTCCACTTTGGAAGCAGGTCTGAAATGCAGGGAGAAGGCCCAGCTGTAGTGTTATTACCCTGTACAGGACTTTCCATTTTTAAAATGAGAGTGTTCTCGTGAATTAAAGTAACTGGAAAAATTATTATCCAGGGATGCCTGAAAAGATAATGGGACTGATTTGTACCCTCCAGGCCCCCCCACCTCCCCGCCACACACACACCGGAGGGTAGAGAAAGCCATTTTCAATGAGGCCTTGTTAATGAGAGTGGTGGGAAAGAATAAAATTGTTTTCTGCTTGTACCCATCAAATCTGCTCATTGAGTAAAACTGTTATGATGTACTGCTTCGTTCAACTCAGTGCCAAGGTGAAGGATCCATTTGGATGCTGCTGTGTCGTCTAGGCAAGTACGTTGAATTCTCTGAGCCTTAATTTCTCAGTGCCAGCATGATGATAGCAGTGGCCACCTTACAAGGAATTTCTGTGTGTTTGAAATGAGACCAAGCCAGGCAGTCAGTAGTGCTCAATAAAATGAGGAGCCTGGGGAACAACTCACCGCTCACTGAACCCTGGGTCAGTGCTCTGATTTTGGGTGGAAAATGACTAAAAGTGAGAGCATGACTCCTAATCACGAAGGACCCATTTACAATAGCCTTGGTGGTGGGTCCAGCTGGTTCAAAGGGGAAGGCCTGGGACTCTGGGCAAGGTGGACCGGCTGAGACATGGACCCCTCCCATGAGCTAAGGTTCATATTGGCTCCACTCGGCAGCATGCTTGGGACGCAGCATAGTGGAGTGGCAAAGGGTATGGGCTTCGAATTCCAACTACCAGGCACTCAACAAAGGCTCTTCTTTTTCTCTGTCTTTTCTTCTTTGTCTGCTTCAAAAGTTTTGACAGCACCTCCCTTTATCTTCCAGAGGCCTAGTTCCCCTCAAAGACTCCCGTATCACTTCCTCCTAATTTGGGCTCCCCCTTAACTGAGGCATGATGTCCATGCCTCACCCCATCTGTTTGGTCTCTGGCCCCCCCTAATGTTGGTCTCCTCGCTTTTCCTCCCTCACTGCTCTCTCCTTCCTCCCCATTGCCGTCTCCTTCAGCTTCTCCCTGCCGCCTTGTCTTCCTCTTTTTCCCCCTCTCTCCTCCTTCCCCGTCTGTCCACATTCTCCATAGTCTCGTGGCTCCGCACATCTGCACAGAGGTGCTTCCCACACGGACACTTTCCCTCCATTCTCCTTGGCCATCTGGCTGCCTCTCCAGGCTGCCACCAGACCAGCTGCCAGGGGAGAGGCAGGCATGGAGACAGGAAGGAGAGCCAGGCTAAGGGTCTGCCAGCCCACCCGAGGGAGAGGAATTTTCCCGGTGAGCCCCTGACTCCGTATCCCTCTGTGTTTATTTTAGCTGGAGCAAGGCCTGCCCATTGGGAAAGAGAACTTCTATCTTGGGCACTCAATCAATTAATCGACACACGCACAAATAAAATACCAATCTTAACAACGAAAACAAAAACAGAGCTTCAATATCTCCGTCCCTCAGGCTAGGAAAAACTAGCCTCATGTTTTGGCTTCTCCCTTCCCTCTCTTTTTCTGCCCTCTGGGTTCAGCTGATGTTCTTCTGGAAGCAAGAATGGTCCTTTGTGGAGCGTGAACCGGGAGACAGGTCCTTTAGGATAGCTGGTGGCCAGGGCTATTGCTTCAATCCCCAATCCTCTTTGTCTGGCACTTGCCATAGAAACGGGCATTGCAAATTTTAACTGCAACGCACTCGAGTCTGTCTGTGTAGATGTAGAGCTGAGCGAGGCCTGCCTCGTTGCCCATCTGGCAAGGTGAGAGTCGGATGTTGTAAGGATTAAATGTGATGATACATGAGGAAGGCCTGGTGTATCAGCTGGCACAGATGAGAGTTTCAGAAATGCTAGTTTCCTTTCCCTTAAATTGTAGACATAATGAGGAATCCGAACGCACATGCTCAAAGCATCTTCCAGGTGGGAAGGGCTTCCCACCTAATGTAGAAATCCGCCTATGGTGTGGCCCTGAGGGCTGCAGGTGCAGGCTCTGCTTGATCCCTCCACTGACAGGGAACTCAGGCCCTGACTCCCATTGATTAGCTGTTATTGCTGGAAGGTACTATTATGTCTCATTACTTCTGCTACCCCGGGCTTACCACCAAACTTATCACCAAAGCTAGAGCCACATAGAAGAGTTCTGCTTGTTTCTCCTTATGGCAGCCCTTCTGAAATAGAGGCTACTTTCTGTGACTTTTTGATGTCCCTTCTTCAGAGTAGACATCCCCGGTGTGCTGAGTCACATCTTAAATGACTCAGTTTCCCCACCCTTCACTTTCCTGGTGTCTGAAAGGTAACTCCACACAGTACAAATGTTAGGCAGAGACAGCTGTGTGGGGAAAGCTGTGTGTTGACTGGAGCAAGTCACTTCTCTGCCTCCATGTCTCAGCTTTTCCATCTGTACAATGGGGACATCAGTGAGATAAGCAATTGCTGAGCACAGTGCTGGGCCCACGAGAAGTTAGTAACCGTTGCTTCCTTGATCATGTTCTCTTGGACATGGAAGATTTGCACACATCACTCTCAAAATGTGACTTAGAAGTGGAAGCGGCCACTTCTGAAGTCTACATCGGACCCTGAAAGTGGACACCACTTGCCTCTGTCATTTTGGATATATTGCTCCAATAAGAAGCAGCTCAAGGCAGCTTTCTTTAAAACTAAATTGATTGGGGTGATGTTGCTTAATAGGGTTATTTCTATGATACATGATATTGCATTGCGTGCCCACCACCCAATGTCAAATCGAGGCAGCTTTGGTTTGCAGCATCATATGCGTCCCTATCTCAGCCTCCAGTTGCGTGGGGAGCACGTGTGATCTTTGAACCATTTTGAATAAATAGAAATTTCCCTTTTGTTGGAGCCAGTCCTGCTGACCTTAGAAATAATATTGCAGGCGCAGCTTATGCCCACTATTCCCTTCTTCCTTTCTGGAGCTGTTGGGGTGGGCGGAGGGAATCGCCAGTGTTTGTTTAGTGACCAGGACTGCAGACAAGCTCTTCTGAAAGGCAAAGAGTTTGCTTCTATCAACTCAAACAAATGACAAATCCCAGACGTGAAAATCTTATCAGCAGGCAATAGAAAAATCACAGCCACAGATGAAAAACAGAACTTGCCACAGGTACCTGATCACCCATTCCCGAGCGCTCCTTTCATGCTCACTTGTATTTGTACACGTACTTGGTATCTGTGAGCATTGGCCAGGTGGTAGCAGGTGCCACAGGTTTAAAAAAAGAAAATATCACAGTAAAAGTTGGCATTGGGGAGACTCTATCCATTGACTCCATTGTTTCTGTAGGTGAAAGAGGTTTCAGAGATTCGGCTGCAGCTCCCGGTACCTCGTCCCTTTGAGGAATGCCACTTCCCTGGAAAAAGTGAGGATCTTCCTGTGGGGAGGTCCATGCACGGTCTTCCAAGCACTGATGCTTAGACAGAGATTATTATTGTCTCTTACCCCAGAGTGCTTTGTGGACTGCTGAGATCCTAGCTGAAGGTGGTGGCACGCTGCATCCAGGGTGTGCCAGTTTGTAACAACTGGTTGTGTGCATCTCTTTCTGATTTTGCATTCAGGGATGTCAGGTTGCTAGCTGAAATCAGCTGTGGTAAGAACATTTACACCATGGAAACTGGCAAACACTACAAAACAATGTTATATTTTTTTCTTGAGAGCTATTGGTTGTTGGGTAATCAAAGTTGGGTTTTGGGATTTGTAGTTGTCCTTGGGGTTCTAGGAATTCACTTTTGGTGTCAAAGAGATTTTGGAGAGAGTACAATTTGTAAAGGACTAAAGTGGGGAAAGCACTTCCAGACAGCAGCCTGGCATAGAGGAACAAGTACAGATTTGGGGATGAGATAGATCTTGTTTCAAATACTGGTTCCACAAAACTAATAGCTGTGGATTTGAGGCAAGTTGCCAAACTTCTCTAAATCTTAGTTTCTTTAACTAAAAATGAGGAAATTCATACCTACTTCATAAGCTATTTGGGGAGACTAAATAATATATTGATATAATACAAAAGCTATACAAACAACAAATATAAGTTATGATAGTAAGTTTAATTCCCCGAAGTGGTTGCCAGCTCTCCTATGTCAACTAAATAAGTGGCTCAATTATATTTTACCACTCCAAAAACACTGTTACTCCTGCCTTACATTTGGGCTGCAATTGCAATATCCAGAGAATGAATAGCTAATATATTCATCAAGAATAAGGCCTCTAGTTCCCATTCTATCGCTCTAAATTCACAGGAAGATTTAGAAATTTAGGACCAGGATGCATGCCTCCTTCATATGAAGACCCTGGGCACTACTTGAATCAGTTTTATTTCATAAGCCATCATTTATTCGACAAGTATTTATTGAGCTGCCACCTTCTGATAGTAAAAATACCCCTTTCGTTCCCATAGTACTTAAGAGTTTACAAAGTAAGTTCACACCCATGATTTTATTGAAACCTCATAGCAATGAAATGAGTTAGATATTGTTACCCTTATTTTAGAGATGAGGAAACTGAGGCTCAGAGAAGAGAAGCCGTTTTCCCAGGATAGCCCAGCTAGTAAAAAGCTGTGACAGCAAACGTTCCTTCACTGGGACTAAGGACAAGTACGCCTTGTTCACCATGTGAAAGCAAAGCCACTTGATTGGTCAGTCCAGTTGTGTCAATTCATTGGCAATGATGACTTACACTTGCAAAGCATAATTGCTGTTTGCAAAATACTTCTTCATGTATTATCTCAATTGAGCCTCACAAAAACCTATGAGGTACAAAAGAGGCAATACGTAGCTAAGAGGGAAGAAAGAGGACATTAACTGAGTACCTACTGTGCACCCAGCATAGATCACGCTAATGTCACGTGGATTTCCTAGAGTGTTGAGTCAGAGGCAAAGCTCACGTGGAGATGTTTCATTGAGAAGTGTAATCCAGGGAAGCAAAAATGGGGGGGGGGGGAGGAAATGGGACAGGAGGAGGAAAAGCAAAGATAAGATGACACTTTACTGAGCTGGCTACAGCTTCTCAAGAGAACATAGTAGGTTGTATACAACTCAACGTATAGTTTGAGAATCACTGCCACAGAACAGAGTTAGACGGACTATAGCCCACAACCAAATTCAGCCCATCTGATTTCTATAGCCTATGAGCTAAAAATGGTACTTTCATTTTTAAGCAGATTTTACAAGTCAAAAGGAGAATATTCCGTGACATGTGAAATCATACAAAGTTCACATTTCAGTGTCTATAAGTAAAACGTTATTGGAACACAGCCACACTCGTTCATTTATATTGTCTATTGCTGCTTTCCATTACAACAGCAGAATTAAGTAGTTGCAGCAAATACCATTGGGCCCACAGAGCCTAAAATATTTTCTCTCAGCCCTTTTACAGAAAAGGTTTGCCTACCCCTCCTCTAGCAATAGTTATAGCTCACAAGCCTGCATTGTGGTCATCCAGCTGTTTGAAAATCATCCAAACGAAAGTCTTTCTTCAAAAATCGCTTTTATAAGCTCCGGGCTAATCTGGATAGGCCTGCCTCAAGTTAAGGCCCCCTAGCTGGGGCCTGCTACTGTCCTGCTCATGGCTCGCCCATCGGTGCCCAGCGACTGGCAGCCTGTGGCTTGGCTCACCTCTGCCTCCCTAGGAGAACCGCCTCCTGCCTTTGCTGTCCTGGGCCTTCCCATTCACGTTTTTACCAGGCCTGACCCTGCCCGGCTTGTAAAATCTGATGGGATCCCTGCCCAAGGAGGGATGGCCGAGGGCGGGTGGAAGTGCCACTCAAAAGAGGTGGGAACCTCTGAGCAGAGGGCGGGCTGCACAGCCACGGGAGGCACCTCGCGCCTGTGCGTGGACTGTGGTCACTTGGCTCCTGGTTTCCTGGACATTAGCCTCACACACAGCCTGACACAACGCAACAGCGTGCCCGGGAAAGGGGAACAGCTCAGGCTGCTCAGGAATCCGGTGTTTCTCAGGAAGGACTTTGCAGGGGAGAGGGTGGCACCGGGGGTAAGAGACTTCTCTCTGGGAGCAGGAACATTGCTCTGCTCTTGGCAGGAGTGGAGCTGGGTAAACAGTTTCGTTGCAAATAAGCCCCATGAGGAGTGCATAGATGTCAGGGCTGGGCTTTGGCTTTCCGGTGCTCACCCAATGCTTGGACCGGCAGGGAGGTGGTTGAGATACAGTGGAAATAATACTGTGCTTGATGCCGGAAGGACATGCCACTTACAAGCGGTGTCATTTGGGGCCGTTTGCGCCGCCTCTCAGAGCTTTGCCTGTGAGGTCCTGTCTAGTTCATGGGGCAGTGGAGAGGATCACAGTAAATAAGGTGAGTGAACAGTTTTATCAAGTGCAAAGCCCAGTGTAAATGTCAGGGGTTATTACAAGGCAACTTGTGAGAGTCATGCCTTTTAGTGCCCTGTAGTGACCAGGGAGCAACTTTAGTGCTAGGATTGGGCCAAAAGTCTTTTGACTTGGATGAAAATCATTTTAGGTCTTTCCTCAGGTGAGATACTCTGATTGTAAGGGGTCTGAAAGTCTTTGCATATCCCATCCCACCCCTACCCCAGCTTCCTCTGGTACTTGGCTTCCTTTCGACAACATCCTTGCTAGATAATTTGCTAGACTGCTTACATCCTTCCAGCAGTGGGGAGCTCACTCCTTGTCAAGCCAGTCCCTTTCATCTTGGCATAGCTCAGGCCATTGGAAAGTTCTTATTATTGGACTGAAATCTACTTGTTGGGCTTTTACTTATGGGGTCCTTTCATTATTTGTACCCCTTGGGTCCACTCAGAACAAATCCAACAAATGCAGTCTTCAGCTCCATAAAAACCAGTTCAATTTCCTTTATAAATTGCATGCACTTTCATAATTCTTCACCTTTCTTGTTTCTCCCAAACTAGCTACTGTCAAGCATATTAGTTTCCAAACCCCTTACACTCTTAAAAAAATATCAAGGACTCCAAATATCTTTGTTTTATGTGGATATCAGCTACTGATATTTACCTTATTAGAGATTAAAACCAAGGAATTTTGAAAGTTATTAATTCACTTAAGAGTAAAAATAACAAGTCCATTGTATATTAACAGAAACAAATTCTTTCAATGAACAATAACTGTGGGGTCCCAAAAATGTTTAGTGGGAAGAAAGCCTTTGTTTACATTTTTTTGCAAGTCTCTTTAATACCTAGCTCAATAAGCCAGTGGGGTCCTCATATCAGCTTCTTTATGCCATCTGTTACCATCTACTGTTTTGGTTGGCATGTATAAAAAAATCTGGCTTCACACAGGTATATAATGGGAAAAGGGGAGAGTATTTTAATAGCATTTTTAGACAACTATGGGTATGTCATGTAACCTCTAGAAATCACTGCACACCTGTGAGGACATTTGGAAAGGTAAATTATACCTAGGAATTATGATGAAAATAATTTTAACCCCATAGACTCCTGCATCTAGTGACTCTGAAAGGATCCTTGATCTGGTCCTCATTGGTTGGTAAGTCTGATCCCCAAATTTATGTCTTGGGTAATGAAAGGTTCTGACTAGATTAGCCTTAGAGCCCAGTCTGCAGTTTGATGATGGTGGATGGTCCTGAAGGGGGAGTGGGTGTTTTATAGCCGTGGCAGCTCTATGGACATTCTCCTGTGGTAGCATTGCTTTCAGAAATTATTTATAAGGCTGAGTTGTCATTTATTTTCATGCAGAGGAGGAATTAGACAAGCTGGGAGTAACTCTGATATATAGGTACCCTATCATGTTGCTCTGATCAGTGATAATAATAAAAAATGTTAAAATTATTTGTCCCACTCTAAGCAATGACTAAGAAAAGGCCCAAGTGGATGTGGCGAGGTGCTGGAGATTATTCTGTGACTTCCCACATTGATCCCCTGGGGACGCCAAAAGGCTTCTCTGAAAATTATATATGGAGGATTTAAGCCAAGGGTCTGTTCTGGGCCATCCACGCTCCAGGTGGGTTGACTCCTTGGTGGTTTGTTGCAAAGGTAAAAGTAGAATGTCCCATCTCCTGTGATTTTCTGTTTCACACAAGGACTTTTATTCTCAGGTGCATGTGTGACCCCACTGTGGCTGGAATTGAGCAAGTTAAAAAACCAGCAACCACATTGCCTCTGGTGCTCCTTTCCAAGGCTGGTCCTATGTGCATCCAGCAATTGCTTCAAGCTTGTGCCCTGGTCTGGTCGACTCTGTTCTCCTGTGTCACGTGTCAGAGCCTTCTGCCACGATGGCCTTGTGCTATATCTGTGCTGTCCAAGATGGTAGCCATGCTCAACATGTAGCTACTGAACTCTCGAGATGTGGTTAGTATGGCCGAGGAACTGAAGTTTTCATTTCAAAAATTCAATTACTTGTAATGAAAAAAGCCACATATGGCTAGTGCTACCATATTGGACAGTGTCCAGCCCTAGCCTGACCTTTTCTGTGGCTGAAAGTTCTCCATCTACTGATATAATTTTGTCTTCCCCTCATCAAAGCCACTGTTTGAAGCTCACCTGAGTCACCCCACTGAGTGGTGGTGAGGATCCCGGACTAGAATTCAGAGGCTTGAGTGTTCCTTGTATGGGTCCCACAGATCTAATTTCTTCTCTCATATCTGCCTTGCTTTTAAAGAGTCAGCTTGTTAGGTAATCCACTGGGCAGGTGGTTGGCCTCCTTAGCTGCTCCCAATACTTATGTTCCTCCTTGAATTAGCTTACTATTTACTATTACCTAAAGTAAGTCTCAGGGAATCTTCCCACCCTTCTGAGCTACCTTCTTTTAAAGTATCTTCTCTCTCACACTTGAACATATGTCTCCTTTTAATCTGAAGCTGGTTTGTCTTCCTGGAGGATCACAAGGGTTAACTGGCAAGGTCCATTTCCCCCCAAGGTAACAACTCCTTTATGTCACTGACCAGCTCCCCTGGCCGTCCTGAAGGGATGCAGTGTCAGTTCCCCTGTGAGCTGCTGCTCTAACCAGGCAAGCATTTAGTTTCTGCTTTTGCCAAAACAAACATCTAGAAAGCCAAAACCTTTCTCAGACCTGAAGTGTTTTTTCCTTCTGATATGCATCCTGCCATCTCGTTAGTTATATTGGTTTAGTAAGTTACATCATTTTTCTTAGGTATTTCAAATCATCCTGTGACACATCTCTTTCACCAAAATGTCTCTGAGAAAATTGACTACTGAGGAAATGAAAATGTAAAGAAAACCAGAATTTAAATGAGTATCTTCTCATTTCAGGGCCTATTCTTAGCATTCAACTTACATTTTCTGATTTGATCTTTGTAACAACTGTGTTTTGCAGATAGGAGAATAGAGACTGTGTGTATATACACACACACACACACATACACACACACACAGTTTATAGGAATACACATAGATACAGCAAAACCATATATTAAGAAGAGCAGGGGAATGAAGAATACAGGATTTAGGGTGATGGTTACCATGTGTGAGGGAAAGCAGGTGAAGGAGTTGATAGAAAAGACTATGTCGTTAGATGAAGGTTGTTGTCAAGGTCTCAGTTTTAGTTCTGAGAGGTGGTTTCATGAATGTATACATTATTTAAATTAACTAAATAGCTAATGAAATAAAAGTGGGCCATGCAAGGACCAATGATCAAAATGTGTCATGAACCATTAGGATTAATTCAAGTCTCTAAACGTAGTTGCCACTGGCTTTACATAATAGGGCTTATTTCTTACAAACATAAAGCCTCATGAAGGCCTCGAGGCTCTCTTCCACCTTGTAGTCACACGAGCTGGATTATGTGGCCTTCCAGGAAAGCAGGGGCAGAGAAGGAAAGAAGGAACACACTGGCCTTTAACTACCTCAGCCTGCAAACACCATATGTCACTTTTGCTCACAGTACATTGGCCAAAACTAGTCATATGGTTGCAGACTAATAGCTAGAGAGGCTGGGATATCTGGAGGAGGAAATAAATATTTAGTACTACCTGTCCCTGTCACATTTCACCCCCCCCCCTTTGTTAGAGTAAAGATGAACAATTTTGGGGAAGATTCTATCTTTACCTATCCTTCCTGTGAGCTTTAGTAGGCAAGATAGCCCATCAAAGGAGCTTGGGTTTAGCATCAAACATATCTGGGGTTGAGTCTTAGCTCTCTTCCTATTGATGTAGGTGAACGTGAGCAAGGCATGTTCCTTCTCTGAGCCTGTTTTCTTATCTGTAAATTGGGGATACTAATCTAAACGTTGCAGCTTTAGTGTAAGAGCGAAACTGGCCAAGGCTGTAAGGTGTCCACTAACACATTGGAATCTCAGTAATTTACTAAATGGTAGCAATTATTACTATGCAAAGCTACTATGAGGTCATTGTTCAAGTTATTTAAATTGCAGTGTAGCTTTAGGAATAGTCAAATATATCTTCCTTCATCACTGCTTCAAAATAAAGCCACAGAGCCCTTGGTAGTGTTGCTGTCTTGAACATATTCTGTCTAGAATGAGGAAGGCATCTAAGTGTGCCAGAAACCAGGTACACATGAAATAGCTATCTCTTTTTTGACTATAAGGATGCTTAGGATTAGTATCCTCAGAGAAGCAAGTAGACATATTAGGTCCAGAGTAGTTTTCAGAGGATAATGGTATTTCTTCAGAAACCCTATTAGTTAGGACAAATGAGGCTATGCTGCCATAACAAACATCCCTAAAATCCCAATGGCCTATGAAAATTTCACTTAGGATCAAGGAGACTTTCTGAGCCTCTTACTCTCCTTGTAACGATTCCGTGATCCAGATGTAAGCAGCCTCCACTGTCCTGTAGCAATACTATTTGGAAAATACAACCTTTTCAGTAGACATGGCAGGGAGAGACGTGCTGGACATTACTGCATTGGCAATTGCTTTGGGCAGAAAGTGACACCTACCACTTCTACATACAATGCACTGCCCAGAATTAGTCAAGATGCCTTGCCTAACTACAAGGGTGGTAGAGAAGTGGATCCTCCCTTGTGTCCAGAAGAAAAAGAAAGCTACATAGGGGTGACCACCAGAAGTTTCTGCCATACTTTGGTTCTCCACCCAACCTCCACTATAAAAAGACTGTCTTCCGTGAACAAGGGCACAGCAATTAAGTTGTGTGTATAGAGTGTGTATTACATAGTCCAAATGCATCAAACTCCTTACTCTTTAAAATCTTATGAATGTACTGCTTCCACATCTTTGTTTATGTTGTTCCATGAGCCCTAGAATGCACATCTTTTCTGTTTCTACACTTCCAAATTCTACCCATTTTTCAAGGTTCCATCTTAAATTCTGACATTCTTGCTCCATCTCCTCCCTTGTTTAGTTTTTTCATCTATTCTCCTACAGCACATAATCCTTCTCTTGAGATCCCCTGACCTGTTTGCTTTTACTCTCTCTCTCTCTTTCTTTTTTTTTTTTTGTTCAAACATTTAAATGAGCCAAAGACAGAGCACTGAAAGGAACATGTGGGTCTTGGAATCCCATTCAAAACCTTAAGCCTGAGGATCAGGAAGTATAATTGGATTCTTTACAAGGGCAAAATCTTGCCTGCCTTTTAAAGTCACATTTTGCCTAAAAATCAAGAAAAGAGTGAGTAGAGAAGCAAGAACAACTTTCCAGAGAATCTCTTCCCTGGACTTGGTGATTACACCACTTTCTTAGGTCACTCACTTCGCCTGGCTGGATGTCTGCGCTACACCTAGGACCGATGACAGTTGACAACCCACTAGTACTGGCCAGGTGGGCTAAACAGGGAGACCCAGCTCTACATCAAGCAATTTCCTTTAGAGAGGGCCATTGCTAACCATGCAAATGAAACATGGCTATTCATCATAGAAAGACCTGGTGTCCAAGTGGTTTGCTAAAGATGGTGGTGTTCTTGGGTTTCTTATACATTTGGGGTCAGATGCAGAATACCTACTGGTGCCTGGTCTCTCAATACCTCTCTCGGGGACAGACATTCTTTCCAGTGGCATTTCTGATGACAGTTTCCCCACAGACTTGCACATGGGAAGTGAAATCCTTCTTGTTCTGTGCCCCTGTGGGGTCCTCCCTTGTGAACAGCAGTGGCACCATGCATGAAAACCTACAAGTTTTCAAGACTAACACATGAAGGAATAGGTACCCACTGAACTTCCCTGACACTCTGGGCACCATGCCAATGTGTTCACATACTTCTCTTAATTTTTATAGCAGTCCTGTGAGATAGGGTAGCAACTAGCAGCTCTATTTTAAAGAAGAGTCTAAGGTTCAAAGAGCTAGTGCTCCAAACCACACAGCTGGAAGGCACAGCAGCTAGGGAGATACATGGACTCTATATCATAGTTCATGTGGTCATGGTGGACCATCAACATTCTGACCTCACTCTGTCCTGTGTTAGGCAAGTGGGCATGGTGAGGCTGGGCTCCAGTAACTAGGTCACACACTGGACACCCTCATCAGTTCATCACTGGGTATCAGTGTGATGCCTGCCTCATTCAAAAGATAGATCAGTCTGAATGAAAAGCTTAGGGTGTTTTCTGTGACTTCAGTGACAACCTTCCCAGGAATTAAGCTCCTCACACTGTACAGACAATACCTATGCATCATCTCAGTGAAACCCCATACCCACATCACACACAGGCAGACGCTAACCAGGAGGAAGCTGAGGCTCAGAGCAGGTCGAGGCGAGGGTCCAAGGGCACACTGTGGTTTGGGGTGGTGCTGGGACTAGAACCATCCTCCTACTATCTAGAGGGCCCTGTTTGAGCAGCCAGTCATAATGGGAAAAGCCAGAACCGATGCTGTAGTCCAACAACAAGATACCTGGGAGGGTCTCTGCAGGGAGGTTGGTTTCTCCTCCATCCCCTGGCTGTGAAATGGGAATAATTATTCTAACATTTTAGAATTATTGTGAAGATGAAATGGGGATAATGTTGTGTAAAAGCCCCTGGCCTACCTTCTGGCACATAGCAGACATCTGAACAAACCTGGGAAGCAGGGCTGCTGGGCTCTGTGGGTAATGGCTGTGTCTAAGCACTATCTGGCTTTTCACAGCCCGCTGACCGATAGAAAGGATCTTGACAGGGAACCCACCCCAGCAGTGGGTGGCAGTTAATGGCACTTTAGGATGAGCTCATTTCTGGCACAAGAAGCAGCGGATCATAAGCCCGAGCTCTAAGCTCAGGATGGATTCGGTTTTCCAGATAGGGATGGTGTTTCTAAGCCGCGAGCCATAATGAAGCCCCCTGTTCCCAAGTCCTGTCCTGGGCAGTGCTTTCCTGTTCGCAGAGCAGGCTCCCCCTCATCGGCGCGTCGGTCCTCCTGGCAGCTGTCGGGTACATCAGCTGCGCAGAGATGCTCGCCCTCTTTCCTCCAGGAGGAAACTGGGGCTCAGAGAGGGTAAGGCTGTGCCCAAGCTGGCACAGCTGGCCCTGGTCCTCTGCTTTAAGACCCCTTGACTAGAATCTCCTTCCCGTGTGATTGTGTTTGTGAAGGAGGATTTCAAGAGGCTTTCTCACCTTTAATCAGTACTCCTGGGACCAGTAATCTAAAATGAGGAAATTGAGGCTTTAGAGAGATTACAGTCCCTGCCCCAAATCACACAGCTAGTCAAGGGCAAAGCCAGGAATAAAATCTGGCTTCCTAACCACCCTGCCCGTGTTTCTCAAACAAGGATTAATCCGTGGCCCATCGTCTGAGAGCCAGGGATTACACCATCTTGAACATTTTGCATTTTTATTTTGATGATGATATTTAAAATAATCTCATTTACCTCTTATAAATTAAAAACTACTTTAAACAATGTTAGTGATCATTTCAAATGCAAAGATTTCTTTTTCATGTAGAAAAGTATAAGACACTCATTGCTTCAATTTGTGGATCTCAAGGTGGAGACAAGTCCCATGTCTGAGGTCATTTTCTTGGGGCTCTACGAGGAGGTTTACTTTTTCCATATGAAAGAATTTACAGTTCACCTTGAACAACACAGGGCTTTGGGACACCGACCCCCTGTGCAGTTGAAAATCTGGTATAACTTTTGATTCCCCACAAGCTTAACTATTAATAGTGCACTATTGACTAGAAGCCTTACTGATAACATAAACAATCAACACATATTTTGATTATTATATGTATTATATACTGTATTCTTACCATAAAGTAAGCTGGAGAAAAAATGTTATTAAGAAAACTATAAGGAAGAGAGTATACATTTAAGTACTGTACACATTTATTGAGAAAAATGTGCATATGAGTGGACCAGCATAGTTCAAACCCCTGTTGTTCAAGGATCAACTGTGTATATAACACAAGTTTCGATAACTCTGAACTGTGAAGTTGTAGAAACATTTCCGCTTTCTCTCCTTGAAGCAGGTGAGTGAGTGATTAGCACAATATTTTGAAGATGAGGAATCCGAAGAGTGTTTGAGATTTGTGCCCATGATCACACACTTAGGAACTAACAGATTCTAGCTCCAATCTCTGGCACCAAACCCATCGCGGCGAGTGCCTAAAAAATGAAAAACAAAAAAACCCCAAAAACAATCCTCAAGTTTTCTAGCCAGAGAGTGACTAAAAGGCTCCGATTTCTCCGGAAAACATCTAGAGGGCACAAATTCAAAGTGGGTGGGATTGGAAACCAGGAATGTTACAAGTTTCCTGTTGGTCAGTAGGGGTCCTCGTTGCAGGAGACGGAAAAGGTGTCTCTCCCACCAGCCTCAGCCAGCACCTGTCCCAGAGCGGAACCAGCTCCTCCTGTCCCCCAGGATGCTACGAGGTGCTGATTCCCAAATTCCACTGCAGTGTTTACAGTTCTACAGCCAAACCCTCCCTCGCTCCAGCTCCAAGGAAAGGACTGCAAAGGTTCCCGTCCACGTTCTTATCTGGGCCGCCTCTCCCACATCTCCTACATGTGGTTTTCATATGGCTTTTATGAATGCCCGAAGTCTGTTCCAGCTTGTTCTAATGTTGCAGTGTTTTAACTGCCACAACACAGTGGTATCAACAGATAAATCAACTAGATATGCTGAAAAAATTATGGGCAAGAATCCTGTTCTCTTCACCCGGCCTAATTCATCCACGGGAAGAATCTGCCTTGGGAGTTTCAGGCAGAAGAGTTATGTGGAATATGGACCAGAAAAATCAGCCAGCCCAAGGATCCTATTATTTCTAAACTTCTGGACTGTTTTCACTTAAATCGATGGCAATTTTCTCTCTAGAGTTGCCCGTTCTCTGAACCTTGTGATTCCTCCTTTTAGAGTGTTTGCTGAGCTGCTTCTCATGTTCAGCTGTCTCCTTTTTCTCGGTCGTGACTTCATTTGCTTAATGGGACTTTCTGCTGTGAATCACGGTCGTTCAGGTTGCCGACTCACAATATTTTTGTATCACTAAGGATGTCCATGTCCAGACCTCGGAGAGAGTTTCTGAAGGGTTGTTAGCGCGAACAGCACAAAAGGCCTCTCCCTGCCCTCTGCATTCCAGCATCTGGGGCTCTCCTCTGTGCTTCATTCTCAGCATCTCACTTTGAGTCCGATGGAGGGAGTTGGGGAACGTGTGCTTTGGGGAAATAGGCTCTGTAATCCTTGGTCCCTGAAGTGATTTTCAATAGGAAATCTGAATTCCTGCTCCATGTTAAAATGGGTCTCAGATGCTGAGAAATAAGTACTGAGAATAATTTATGATTTGCTTTCCATAAATCAGTGCTGTTTTGCCTACAAATCATTTTGAGAACTGTATATGGCTTTGTAAAGAAATGCATCCGGGCAGAGAATATACCGATTGGGAATTGAGGGCTATATGTTGATCCCTGGTCCTGTCACCAATTAGTTATACGGCTTTGGCAAGTTGCTCCAGGATTTTGAGTTTCATAAGGGGGTTGTAAAATTATTAAGTTACATTCTTCAACAATTAATTCATTAGTTCAACAAACATTTATTGCCTGCCAACTCTCTGCCAGTCAACGCCCTGGTCCTTTCCAACTCCGATGTAGAGAGAACCTGATTCTGTGATTGGTTACATTCCTGCAGAATGGAGTCGACAGAAAGGAACTTTCACTATTTAGCATTTACTAGGCATCAGTGAGGCGATTTTATTTGATCTTTATTTTGATCTCTGCAAAGTGGTAGCTCTACTTTACGGATGAGAAACTGAGGCTCAGAGATGCTGAATGACAGACACGAGGTTTCACTTCTTCTACGTGGGAGGGCCTGGGCTGGAACTCAGGTCTGGCTGGCCACCGACTCCCTTAGACGGCTAAAGTTTTATGTCCATTCTTAGTATTTGCAAGTGTTCCGAGAAGCTTGGGGTGCAACTTTGTTTTCAGGTCAAAATGGAGACTGAGTCGCCCTCTGATTGATTTCACTGCTGTCTCTTACCAGGACAGACCCCTTCCTCCGCCTGAATGTGGGGACACACGGGGCCTTGTGTGTGGCACGGGGGTAGCTGGTGGGCCTGCTGGGGTGTCGGCTGAGCCTCTCCAGGCTGCTTTTACACCGGGGGAAGCATGTTTTGGGGGAGGCGCCTGAAGTTTGGAGTCCATCACAATCTCTGCTCTGCCTTTAAGGTATAGACAACATAGTAGAAGTGTGGGAGTTCACAGTTAGAAAATACCAGAAAGAGAATTGTTTCACAAGTCAAAGGAGGCAGGTCCCAGGGAAGTAGGTTAGCTCTGGGGCTGGGCTCTCCGGTGAAGCTCCGCACTCCTAGAATCCTTCCTACTCGTGTTTGTGTGGGAGACGCCAGCAAGTTAATGGCTTCGAGGTCCAAAGGGATGGCTTTCAAACGGTGGACCTCACATGGCAAAATATGTATCCATCAGTTTAATTACAGGACACAGAGATCACGCTAGGTATTTTAGGCAGGATAGGGTTTAACAGAAACAATTGCATGCTTACAAAATAGTCGTAAGGCTGAAGGAGCAGGTTCTGGGCTAAGTTTCTTGGATAATTTCCAAACAATACAGGACTGACCCACCAGGGGAGCTACTATTCTTGAGGTGCCCGCCTCCCCCAAAGCATTCCTGCTCCTGAAGAGCAGGAACATCATCGTTAGTTCGTCATTTCCTTTTGCTTCTGAAAGCATCGACTCTGGGAAGCACGACTTCTGTCATCCGCCGGTGGAAGGAGACCGCGCGCTGGGCAGTGAGTAGTCCGAGGGGAGGGAGGCGGTGATGGGCCCAGTGGAAGATGCTGCAACGAGGCCCTCCTGTCGCTGTCACTCGGAGCTGTGCTTTAGCACAAAACGCTTTCCAACGGTCTTTCATAAGCGGGAATCTTTTTATCTCCTTTTCCGGAGAGTGAGACAAGCGTCGTGTACCTGGGAAAGGCCTGATCTATGCCCCGTGGTCACTGCGTGTCCTTCCTCCACGTCCGAGGTCTGCTCCTCGCCTTCAGTACCTTCCCTGCCAAGGCCTGGACCCAAGCAGCGCACCTTGGAGAATGTTCCGCTCAGTGGCACGCTCGGTACTGACACAGGACCTTGGTGCTGAGCCCATCTGCGTCCCCAGCCTGGGAAGGCGGAGGAGACACTGGAAGGTTCTCGTCACCTTTGTTTGGTTCACTGATTATTTTTTTTAAATAAACATGAAGTCTAACATAACGCAATCTCCATGTTTGATGGCGGAGTTCCAGAGATGGCTCAGGCACATCTAAACTCAGAAAGGTCACAGTGAGGGTATGAATGAAGGGGGAGAGACCCCAGCAGTGACAGTACAGGGGACGGAGTAGGGAGTTCGGGGATGGCCTCCCGGAGCAGGTGACATATGAGTGGGGACACCTGGCTGGGTCCCCCTGTTTTTCCTGAGCACTTGAAAGACAGTTCTAGAACAATTGCATCTTACAACTTCTATTAAAAGTATTTATACTCACACATACTCACATGTACTCTTTTTCAAAAGACTCTATTTTTCTAGAGCAGGTTTAGGTTTACAGCAGAATTGAGAAGAAAGTACAGAGATTCTCAAATACGCTCTTAAACCAAACTGTCTCATCCTGGGAATTTACAGCACAGAAAAACACTAAGACATAATGACAATAATATACACATGTTTTTTGGAGCCCTGTTTAGACTGAAAAAACAGCAACAGAAAAATAAGAGGATTACTGAGTAACAAATCATACGTTCACCTTATGGGATATTTTCAGCTCTTTAGGAAGAAAAAAAGAACCTGGCTCTACAACGTGACGCGGAGGATTCGTCTGTGAGGTTTTGTTGAATGAGAAAAGCAAGACAAGCGAAAGTGTGCAATATGATGCTATTTTTGTAAAACAATGAGAAAAATCTCATGCATGATGTATATGAATATATAGGTCTCTAGAGAACGATGTTTGCAGAGAAACCTATGAAAGGATGCACATTGGATGGTGCTGGGTGTTTTCTGTTGGTCTCCAAATCTATCCCTACCCTTCCAACCAGGCTCTGTGCCCTGGAGCCTGACCTTCCTGGGCTGTGTCTATAGTCCAGGGTGCCCTTAGGCTTCTGGTTGGTTTGGCAGGTGGGGGTGCCAGCAAAAACTGAGAAGGAAGGAGAGATGTGAGGTCAGGGCGTATTCCCTCGGCTCCTTTCCTCTCGGTGGTGGTGGCTGCCATCACCGCGCCTGGTGGGGACCGCCATACGACCACTCTCTGCTGTTTAAAATTGTTATTTTTGGCCCTTCAAGCAGAAGTCTATCTGCTCTTGTGTCACCATCTTTTGTTCATTTTTCTTAACCCTGCTCACATCGTAAAAATTGTCCCTTTAGCCCTGGCAGGAGCATCACCCTGTGCACCAAAAGACTGTGGGCTAGGTTCCTGGCCGGGGCGCATAAGGCAGGCAGCCGGTGGATGTTTCTCTCTCACATTGATGTTTCTCTCTCTCTCCCTTGCTTTCTAAAATCAATAAAAAACATATCCTCAGGTGAGGATTAAAAAAACAATTGTCCCCTTATTAAAGTCTCCTTGAACACTCTGCTGAATGTGCCATCTGTGTCCTGCAAGGCCCCTGATGCATGTGGTTGGGAACCTGGGGTAACTGGGGGAGAGGCTGCAGAGGTGAGAGAGCGACGGAGCGGAGAGGAGAGGGAGACGGAGGAGCCAAGCGCAAAAGGAAAACGGAAAACCAAACAAAACACCGGCTGCTGGAGTCCAGTGCATTTCTGCCTCTGCATGGCTATGTACGGACCGCAGGTACACAGGTAATAAAGAGGGAGAGGGCTAAGAGAGCGCCTTCCCCTCTCCCGTCCCCTCCTGGAGCAGTGGCCTGTAAGGGCCTTGGTCTCCGCGCACGGCTGTGGCCCACGCGTCTTTCCCCAAGCCCGGGATAGGAAGCTCCTGCAGCTCCTCTTCTTTATCTCACCCCAGATGAGTGCAGGAAAGGGGCGAGGTCCTAGGGTGCACGCAGGACAGGGGAGGGACACACAGCCCTGGAGATGGGTGCGCTCCCGTAATCCTGCGCCTTCAGCATGTTCCTCCCTGCCCATTTTTTTCAAACTGGTTGTGCTGCTGGGACCTTCAAAGTCCAGTTCTTATCCCCCCTCCCCCAGAAAGTCTTCCCAGACCTCCTCCTCTGTCCCTTTTAGGCGGCATATATCAATCCCCCACCCCTCCCCATATCCCATGTCTTCCCTTTTCCATGTATCTATTGTCACTTTTTTTGACTGTAGGCCATCGTTTGGTCTGTTTCAGGCGCTAACATGGGAGCTCTTTGAGGGCAGGCACTGGGTGTAATGCCCATGCATGATACTAGCACCTGGCCCGGGGCCAAGCTCTCAGGAGGGGTTCACTGACTGTGCATTGGACTGAACTGATTGATGGATTACAGGGATTTCCCAACGGAATGGATCTCTAAGCTGAACCAGTCTGCTTTGGTGTCATGTGTATAAAGATTTCTGAGCACAGAAAGGAGAAGGACCTTGCTGGAGCCTCAGAGGGAGCATTGGCAGAGCTGGTCTGCAGCCCCTAGTCTGGGGCCTGTTTTGAGAACATACGTGGCCTCCCCTGCTCTGCCCCCTCTCACCCTCTTCCCATTCATCCCCTCGGCTCAGGGTGTCCGGGCTGCAGAGGCTTGTCCTAGGAGCGGTTCTTCTCCTGCCACCCCGAGTATAGCACAGCTTCTCGCTGGGCTCAGACCTGCTCCTCTGTGCCTGACAGTCTCCACCCCAGGATGGCTGCTCGTCACCAGTTCCACAGAGAGAGGCGGTGGGGGGTGTATCTCCCAGGCTCTGACATGTGACACTTTCCAGAAACCTTCAGCAAAGCATGGCAAGTCGACAGTCCTGTTTCATCTCAGGAGGTGAGCGGCTACATGCTCTGCATGAATCATCAGGAAAGAAATGCTTACTCATCTCTTTCAGACTTCCAGAAAATTTACGTTCCTTCTATTTGCTCGTTGCAGATATCTCCCTACAGAAATGATGGCCCTGGTGATTTACGGCTCAAAGCTGACTGCTATCCAAAAGGATTATTAGACTCTGTGCATACAAAGTAAGTTCATGTCACACACAGGCACACGCTCTCTTCCCCCGCCCCCAATCTCTGTCTGTCTCTTTCTCTCTGTGTCTCTCTCAATGAAACCTAGACACAAGCTCCTCTGATAGGCCGCCGACTTTCCAGGGCCCGTGATGCCAGTGTGGCATTAGAATTCACCTCCCTGTCCCTTAGACCATCACCATGGGTGTTCTGGCCCCCGAACAAGAGTCATTCGGGGCTGTACTTTGAAAACTGTAAAGAAATGTACAAACATGAGATATTAAGGGTAAGATGATTGTCTAGGCAATTCAGAAGGGAAATTCTTTTATCTCAGCTGAATAATTTAGGGGAAAACATTTTTACTTGAGTCACCCAGATGATCACTTCAGTTCTCCAATGTTTCTTGTTGTGCTGACACAGCTTTTGACATTTAGGGGAAATTCTGCCATGAACGTGAAGCTGCAAACTTTTTTTTCCCTAGATGCGACTTTTCTTGCAGGATCTTTTAATAAATCCTCCAGACTCTTTGGACTGGCCTTCTTATGACCAGAGTTCTCAGGTTGACCAGAGGCAAAAGCCACCTCCAATTTCCTGGCAGTATCTCCTGTTAACCCAACCCTGCTTCTCTTTACTTGAAGGAGAGAGTGAGGGTAGGCATGCAGTACCTTTAAACACATAGGGTGGTGCCCACCTTTATTTACTAGCTAGCAAAGAGAGTTATCTTCTGGGCAGTGTGACAAAATTGCATTTTGATTTCTAGTTCTCCAAAGCGGAAGAGGAAACACAATTCCTCCCCAAGAACTCTTTGGTTTGGCAGTTGGGGTTGTTTGAGTTGTGATAAAGGCTAATATTTATCCAGCCAACTTCCCAAATCTGACCTGCTACTTGGAATCTGCTCAAGTGGTGACCAAGTCAGAGTCCTGTTTGTTATCATAGCCAAGAACCCAAGCTGGTGTCAAATACCAGTATATCATCTCTCCAGGACTGGCTCATTGAGTCATGTGGCAGGGCCTGGAGGGGGTTTCCAGTTTAATTCATTCTAGTATGAAGAAAGATAACACACAAAAATAATGAAATCTAAGAGTCAATTGGGGGTTTCAAGACTAGCTAATGGTCTTGAAATATTATAGATGTAGATAGAATCAGAGGCCTAGAGAAGATTAATGACTTACCTGGGTTATTTGGCTGGTTAGTTGAGGAGTAATAGCTAGGGCTGTCTTGGCCAGAGTTACCATTTATTGGGTAACAGCTATGTGCTGGGCTTTGGGCACTTTGCATTGAAAGTAATAGAAGATTCACCTTCGAATGGTTTAGTTTATAGAGGAAACACATTGTTTACATAATTACATGCAGTCCCAGGAGGGCTGACTACAAGATTTGATTCAGTGGCTCAGGTGAGTTATTAGACCAGAACCTGGCTTCCCTCTCTTCTTTCTCAGCCCTTCTCCCTTTGCATTGGCTCTCTCCCAGGAAGACTGTCTTATGGTTGCAAGGTCACTGCCAACAATGTGTGGGGTTACAGGCTCCAGGGTTCATATTCAGTAGATACTAGAAAGTCTGCTTTGCATATAGCTCTATGATAAATCTCCATTGGTGCCCATTGGCCTGACTTGGTTTTTGCTTCCACTGCTGAGCCAATCACATTGGCCAGGGGGATGGACTGTGCTGAATCACTGAAGTCATTCAGGGCACACTCCTGGGGATGGAGTCAGACCCGAACGCTTCTACATCCACACAGCTTACTGTCCACATTAACCTGCCTTTATCATCTGACATCTTCACTGACGTAACTTTACTAATCCACTGTCTTCATCAATGCAGCCTTGCTCTTCCAGGGAACTCTAGCCCAGAAAGATAAAAGTTGCAGTTTACTTTATTTCAGGAATTTACTATCTAGGCCTCACCAAAACCAAACAAACAAGTAAACAAATGAACATCAAACTTGGAATTTTCAATAAACAGCATCAGATGACTGTTTACTCTCCAAGACTCTTTGAAACCTTGCCTCTCAAAAACTCTGCCTCTGTTCATGATTGTCTACCAATCCCAAACTATTATATCATGAGCCTTAGCCAACCCTAATTAAACCTCCCCCCACTGAAAGCCTATCTTAAACCAGACTCTAAAATCTTAGAAACATCCCAACTCTGCCCTGTGATGTTACTAAGACTCTATTGTGGCAGTATTCTCCCTTATTTCCCTTATAAGCTTATTGACTTACTAACTGGTAATTTGGATGATATTTTCAGGGTGTCAGGATTCAGGATTAATTCCACTCAGAATACTTTACTAGGAAAGTTAGGGCAGAGTTAGGGAGGGGGAAGGTGGAATGGGTGATGGGGCCAGCCAGCAAATGTCCACACGTGCTCCTTGGGTGGGGCTCTAAGCCTTTGCATCTTACCGAGGTCAGTGTCTGAGGCCGGGACATCAGGTATTTGGCATTGCTCAATTGGCGTCTGCTTAAGGGAAGGGAATAAATGAGGAAATGGATGAGCACCAGGTTGGCGGAGGACAACATGGACTCGACTGGGAATATATGGTCTTCCCCTCAAGATGCCCCACTGCCCCTTGCGAAGCTACGGGCTTTAAGACGATGTTTCAAGCATAGGGAGAGTCTGGCTTTATTCTGGGGCAGCAGGAAGAACACTGCGCCTAGAACCAGAGACTCTGGGTTTCAGCTCTAGTCTCCTTCACTTACCAGCTGTGTGATCCTGGGCACCCACAGCACACACTCTCTCTAAGCCTCAGTTTCCTTATTTGTAGAGCGAGGATAATAAAAACCCAACCTATCCTGTTTTGAAGATGCAAAGTAGATAATAAATATGAATGGAAAATTTTAAATGCAGAAATACCATATACATGTTCTCACTCATTAATTTTGTCAGCCATCCACAAATTCTTACTTTGTTACTATTGTCACCAATTTGGCTAAACAATGGAAAGATTTAGAGATTAGGCCGCTAGGACAGAGAAAAGCTAATTGCCCCAAACCCGATCTACAACCTTGACCAGGTCTACATCTTTCCCACAATGGTGAGGTTCTCCTGACATGGCCCAATTTCCACATTTGGAAGGGATCTTGTTTCTCTCGCTTTAATTCCCAGGTTGATCAGTAGAAAGAGCATAGTACTTTGAGTCAGAGAAACAGGTCTAAGATCTCAAGTATGGCATTTACTGGATATCTACTTTTGGACACAGTACTTAACCCATTGGAACCTTAATTTCCCTCTATATAAAATGGATAAAAATGCAACCTATTCACATGGCTGTTGCAAGGATTGTATGTGAGTAGAATTTCAATACATGTGGCTGAATTGGAATCTGGTATTTAGGATACATTCTGTGCGATGGTTTTGTGGTTGGTCATCTTAGGGTACCAGTGACCCCAGAGAAAGGAAACACACGAGGCAGCGCATCCATGCCATTGTGAAGCTAATTGATTACAACAAGAAGTTTTGTAACTCTGAGGGTGACTGCTGCTGGGATAATTACTATCCCTTATAATTGCAAGTATTTCTGGACATGACATTTCCTGGTACTCTGGAGTTCTCACGAAGTGGCATGGGTGGTTGGGACATCTTTTGTACATTTGCATTTCACGGGATACTTTTAGATAGCAAAGCATTTCACAATGATATGTGTTCCTTCCTCCCACACATGAACCCTGGTAAAACGTCCCTTCCCTTTATGACTGTAGACCTTGTGTTCCCACAGCAGACTGCTCAGGGATGCACATGAATGGCCTTCAATGTCGGAGCCAGTGTGGTTCTGTCTAGACGGTGAGCAGACAGTGGGGTTCTGTCTGTGTGACTACTGGTTTGCGTGGGTTATTTAATTAACGTGGTAGCTTAGATTTTTGCGGTAGAACAAAGTAAAAATTGAATTCAGCATAAAACTTTAAGAATAATAAAGAAGCAGCTCATTTTACTAGGGGCTCTGTCTTCTTCCCCTTATATGGAAGGAGGGAGGACCAGGGACAGGGAGCCTAGATTCTCTAGCTGTCCTGGATCAGCTCAGAGTAGCCTGCGTATGGGGAAGGAACTCTGGCGGTCACCGCTGGCCAAGGGGCAGGACGGGGTAGCTGAAGGGGACGGGAGTGATGAGGGGTGAAAATAGCATGGCGCTGAGATACCCAGGTGAGCAATGAAGGGAAGGGAATGAGGGAGATGGAGAAAAGGAAATAATGTTTCAAGGGGGTTTTGCTAGATTTTTGTTGGATTCTTCCAAATCATTGCATTGATTCCTTTGAGGAAACCTAGAGTACAGATCTGCATTCACTTTTAAGGCTTTTAGAATTCAAAGCCCTTAGTGAATACAATTCCATGTAAAACTTGGTCCATGTAAGGGTGCAACCCATGGGAGGGTGGCTTGTGGTTATTAATTCTTTTTTTTTTTTAAATATATCTTTATTGATTTCAGAGAGAGGAAAGGAGAGGGAGAGAGAGAGAGAAACATCAATGATGAGAGAGTCATTGATCAAGCCCGCAACCAGGGCATGTGCCCTGACCAGGAATTGAACCCTGATCACCTGGATCCTAGGTCTATGCTCAACTGCTAAGCCACGCCCGGCTGGGCGGTTATTAATTCTTAAGGGAGATCTTTGCCCCCACCTCCACCTGGTACCAGTGTGGGAGACGTAAAGCTTCCTTTGCAGTCTTCTTTGAGGCCGTGGAGACCAAGCTGATTTCTACCCTTACACAAGGAGGGTGTAGACATTTGAGGGCTCAGCTTTATGGGTTTAGATGAAACTCCTCAGAGTCCCAGGCTTATCTTCTGTCACTTATTCTCCACAAGGCAGCAAAATGGTGCTCTCACATTTGTCAGGCTTGGCAAATGCCATTGAAGTGAAAACTGGCTCTTGGGCTCTACCAGCCTCTCTGAGTTTCCACCTTTACTCAATCCCTTGTGTGAATACTTTTCTGTTCCTAACAGCTCATGTATTGGAAGTCCTAGTCAGAAGAATTAGGCAAGAAAAAGAAATAAAGGTCATCCACATTGAAAAGAAAGAAGCAAAATCATCTTTGTGCTAAACGACAGAAAGAAAACAGACTGAAAAGAAAAAATAATAGAAGCTCAGGGACTTGTGGGGCAATAACCAAAAAATCTAAATTCATGTCACTGGAGTCCTTGGAAGGAGAAGAGAACTGTCAACACAGAGGCCAACACCCTGTGAAAATGTCCATCAGTCAACATGACGCAATTGACACAGAGCACTCGCCCAGAAACAGCAGGACACACGATAGCAAAATACATATTCAACATACACAAAATATCTCCTGGGCCATAAGATAAACCTCAGAAAATTTAAAGTATTAGCAATCATACAGAACGTGTGTTTTTACCATGATAGAATCAAAGCAGAAGTCAATGAAAGACAGATAAGAGAAAAACCTCCAAACACTTGGAAACTAATCAGCACATTTCTACATAATCCGTGGGCCAAAAAAAGACCTCTCAAGGGAAATTTTTAAAAGTACATTGAACTGAAAGCAAATAAAATGCAACATATTAAAATGTGTGGGACACAGCTAAAACAAGGCTGAAATGGAAATCTAGAGCACTGAGGCATAAATTAGAGAGCAGTAAGAGGCTCAGTCTAGCTTTCCACCTCAAGAACATGGAAAAAGTAAAGGAAATACATCCAAAGCAGGCAGAGGAAGTAAACAACAAAGACAAATTTCAGAAACTGATGCAATTGAAAACAGAGAAATGATAAAATCAATGAAAGAAAGATCTGGCTCTTTGAATAGATTAATAAAATTGACAGACTTCTAGCAAGACTGGCACAGAAACAAATAGGAGAGATAAAGGAGAAGATCCGAATTACTAATATCAGGAGTGAAATAGGCAGTAACATTACAGATCTTGAAGATAATAGCAACTATGCATATACATCTGACAACTTGGATGAAATGGACCAATTCCTTGAAAAATATGAAGTATCAGAACTCACTCAATATGAAAGAGATGATTGTAGTAGCCTTATAACTATTAAATAAATTAAATTTTTAATTTAAAATCTTAAACAAAAATCTTCAGGCCCAAATTGTTTCGCTGAAAATTGTACCACGTATTTAAAGAATTAACACCAATTGTACACAACGTCTTCCAGAAAATAGGAGAGGAGGAAACACTTTCCAATTTATTTTATGAAATACACATACTGTTGGAGGTTCTAGCCAGTGCAATAAAGCCCCAAACCAACCAACCAACCAAACAAACAAAATTAAAGGCATACGTGGACTATGTGGGGAAACTCATATGATCACCAACTAATAAATTTACTGGTGGAGATGTAAAATGGTACAGTACTCTGAAAAACAGTTTGGTAGTTTCTTAAAAACCTCATTTGCAAAAACCATATAATCTAGTAACTGCACCCCTGGGCATTTTCCCCAGAGAAATGAAGACTACGTTCACACAAAATCCTGTAGACGAATGATTGTAGCAGCTTTATTCATAATAGCCCCAAACTGAAACCAACCCAGATGTCCTTCAACAGGTGAGTAGTTAAACTGTGGTACATCCAACCCATGGAACTCTACTCCGAAGTCAAAAGGAAGATACACGCAGCAGTGTGGATGCATCGCCTGCGTATCACACCGAGAGAAAAAGCCTGTCCCCGAGGGTCACATGCTGTTGGATTCCATTTATCTAACATTCTGAAAATGGCAGAATCATAGATGGAGAACAGATTCGTGGGTGGTAGAGGGTAAGGGGGGGGGGGCAAGAAGGATGTGAGCCTGGCTCTGAAAGGGCAGCGTGAGGGATCCTTGTGGAGGTGGAAATGTTTTTGGTATCTCCACTCTGTCCGTGTCAATATCCAAGTTGTCATACTGTACTTTAATTTTTCAAGATGTTACCATTGGGGGCAACTGGGTCACAGGTCCACTGTAGGTCTCTCTGTAATATCTCTTACAGCTCTGTATTATTTCTTACAAATGAATCTATCGTCATGTAAAAATGATCTCACTCGTATGTCCTTTTGTTCTAAAGAACAAAATAAACTGATTAACAAAATAGATCCAGAGACACAGAAGCATGGAACAGACTGACACACCCCAGAGAGAAGGGGAGGGAAGAGATTAACCAAAGAATTTATATGCATGTATGCATAAGCCATGGACACAGACAGAGTGTGGTGAAGGCCTGGGGCAGGGGCAAGGTAGACGGAGTCAGTGGGGAAAAAAGGGGATATCTGCAATACTTTCAATAAAGATAAATTTTAAAAATTTTCCTTAAAAAAACCAGGTCACTGAGGATACCCAAGTTCATGCAATAAAAGGGCTTGACAGCTGCTGCTTTACAACAAGTGCACAGACTGATGTGACGGTGCGAGCAGATGTCATTTGTGCAGCCTCTTTGGTAATTATACCTCCTGGGTTCCATAGTAATTACAGTGGGACTCACACCATACTTCCCATGACGGAAATCATCACATTCCCTTAGTAATTACTCGGGGCCAAACACCTTTGGCAGTGAAGGGCTTGCAACTGATGGCTGACCAACAGCCAGGAAATGAAGAACTCGGCTTAGCTCGGAGGCAGGATTGGGCAGTGGTCCACACTCCCTTTAGGCCTGCCATGGCCATGAGCAAGATATTTGGGAAAAGTGTGAGGAATGTCCAAACAATAAATAAGTAAATTCATTTTCAAGAACGATAGATCCAAGATAGATAGCGCTTAATTTCCCTATTCGTGGCAAAAAAAATTAACTGAAGAAGGACATGATGACAACCTCTTGGCATGTGGTCACTGCCTATCTTCACTTGTCTCCCAAAGCGGCACCTTGTCAGGAGCACTTAGCACAGAGTCCGGCAGAAGAAAGGCCTGCTATGTTCAGGCTGCATCATGGGCTTCATTCCATTGACGCCTCACAACACAGCCATCTCCATTTTCCAGAAGGAAAATCTAAGGCAGCAGGAAAGTACAGCGGCTTCCCTGAGGTCGAAAGTGGAGCTGATGAGAACTGAAACTTAAACCTGAGTCACGCCAACCACAAAATTCTATCGGTCACCTTTTTTGGCCATAGTAGCAGGTGTTGCTCCAACTTCTCCAAGACATTGATTTGAGAGCTAAGAATAGCCGCAGGCCGGTGAGCAATGTCAGCATTAAGTGGAAGGAGGAAGGGCACTGGATTGTGGAAAGAGCACTGGATTTTGAGATCTAAGTCCTGGGTTCTCAACCTGCCTTCAGCTCTGAAGCTTTTGCATAAAGACTTTCACTTCTGTAAACCTCCATTTCTTCATTTGTAACATAGTTACTGCAACAGTTAAATTAGATTAGATGAATGAAAAGTACGTAGCACATGGCTTGGCCCGTAGATGAATGAATGATGAACATCCCTGTTATTGTTGTTGGGAATTCCTTGAGCTTGGGGACAGGGCAGAGCAGACACTGTGGCTCTAGTTAACCATGAACCCCTCGTTTACAACAGGGACCTCTGGGTTACTTGCTTCTCAGGGATCTGTTCCAGGTACAGTAGAGTAGGGGCCTCCCCATTTCCTCTTTGGAGGTTGCAGGCTCAGGGCCTAATTTAGCGCTCTTAGGTCCTGCCAGTGCATGTGCTCCAGAGGGAACCTCACTGTCTTAAATGTCATCTTCTCCAGAAGCCTTGCAGAGCTGGGATCCGTCAGCTCTTTGGTCCTCTCTCTCAAGCCAAGGTCACATGGCTTTCATCATGATTGCCTGTCTCCCTACTAGAATGCCAACGTCCTGCAGGCAGTAGTCTACTTCCATCCTGTGCCCTTGGGGCCTTTACAGGGCCTAGAAAAGGGATGGAACATAATCCATGTTTTAAATAAAAGTTAAGAAATGGACAAGCGCATGTATGGCCTTCCGGAGGCTGCTCTGACATTTTGCCTTGGGATGCCCGCTCGGTACTTACTGCCCAGGCAGGGTTTGATCTGAGGGACATGGGGCTCGGTGATGGCCCCAGCAGCAGGCACCTTGTGTTGGGCAAACAGGAACCTTTCCAGCAGAGCCGATGCTATCTTATCACACCTGCTAATTTTCATATTTGGCCTTAAGCGTGTATAAAGAGTCTTTCACGTGAGGGACTCAAAGCACTCTGGCTCCGGGCTTACCCCTGTAACATTCTCATGTCTTGTTAGCATTGCTTTTTTATTTCCTTCCCAGAAGCAGAATGGCAGCCTCTCAGCTTGGGCTCCGAGAGACTTTGGGCAGGGAGCAGCGGTAATGGCAGAAGATGTCGCCACTCACTCACTCCCGCACTTCTCCGATGTCACGATAGAAAACAGAGGCCACGGTGGTCGGGGCTGCCGGTGGGGAGTGTGGGCCTGGTATCTGTGGAACTGCAGGGAGGCTTACGGTTGCATATGAAGGTATAATTAACAGAAGCAAATGAGAATAATTTCTTTCAAAGATTAATTACTTTAAAAAGATCAATTAGGATACCCAACTTCATGCACTAAAAGGGCCAGAGACAAGGCATAAGGGGAGGGAAGTTAGACATGAGGTCAAGGAGGTAGGGATGGCATATGTAAGACCCTGAGGCATTTGAGCATTTTAAGCAGAAAAGAGAACTGGCCTGACTCGAGTTTTAAGAAGACTCCTCTGATGGACGCATTGAAGGAAAGTGTAAGGCTGACAAATCAAGAAGCAAGGCCGGTTAGCCGGTTGGGGTTGGGGACAGCCTGCGTAAAGCGCCAGAACAGCATTGCCTGGCAGGTGGTGGGCTATCAGGAAGGGTCAGGGTTACTATTCTAGTGTTAAAAAGGATACTATTCTTAGGGCACACGGCCCAGGTGATGGGTGCACTCGACCAGCTGGTGGTTTCACCTCGGCCATGGAAACCTGATGTGCTCTTGAGGGCAGCAGCTTCCTTTGCAAGCAGGGCAAAGTAGTAAAAGAAATCTACAATTTCTGTAGTTAGACAAGTTTATACTTGAATCCTGTCTCCAAAACTTTCCCTGTGACCTTGGGAAAATTCTTTCCCATCTCCCTGAACTACAGTCTCCTCACTGGTGAACTGAGTAATAGCAGTCCCTTCCACCTAGGGCTATTGTGAGCACTTGTTCTAATGACATGTAGAAAGTGTCTGGGCAATAGCGGGCACTCAAAATGCTAGTGCCCTTCGCCACCTCTCATGCTCATTCGTGCTAGACTTACTTATAGTCTATATTTCTTTCTCTAAATGATGCTCATTTCTTGTATTTTCTGACTCAGAGCCCTTCTAAAATAAAAAAGTCTTTAATGTTTACTAAACTTTCATGCATAATAAAATAGTGTCTTTACTTTTAAAAGGGCAAATGTTGGAGGCATGTACTCATAGCTCTTGGCCAAAAGCCTGTGAAAATGTTTGCTTAGATTATAAGGCTGACCCAGCAACTAACTGAGTGCTGGGCACATATTAGGTGCTCAATGAATGTTTGTTGAATGAATGTGTGAGGCCATAATCGAGGCCCTACTACTCATGTAACTGATGGCATCTTCCCCTAGTGATAGGCAAAAGGGAAGCTGAGGGATAATTATAATAATGATACATCACACCTCCAGAAGTTTTCCTTGCATTAACTACATTGATTCTTACGCACTTTTAAAAGTTGGTATTTTAAAATGTGTTTCTACATTACATCATCTTAGACTCTCAACGTGAAAGCACTGAATTTGGAGACCAAAACTGTGGGCTGCCATTTAGGCTTCTCTTGATGCTTGCTGTGTGGCCTTAGCCCTGTGATCTACAGTGTCTGGAAAAAATCATAATTAAAATATAATTGACTCTACATGACAGTGGAGCTCAAGATGGTCCATGAAAACCCTATATGGATCCAAACCCTCACATGCAGTGCATGAGGCGGACTGTTAGAGCACATACCATGCTTTCCTTTTTCACTGTTTAGCACTGAGATAGAGAGTATGTAACTGTGGGCAAAATATTTATTTATTATAAACCATTGCCTTAATTTGATGATTTCAGATTCTGAAGGCAATACATGTTGCCATAACAACCCAGTGATGCAAAGATATATAACCCAAAAGCTCTCTTTCCCTTCCTACTCCTCTGTCCCTTCCCACATAGCCAAAGTCAACAGAATTCTCTCATCATTTTCTATTTTCTCATTCACACATAATCAAATATAAATGCACATACATAGGGCTCTATATTTTTCCTGAACTAAAATCACACTATGCATGTTACTCTGTAAGTATATACGTAAATATATACACACATACAGATAAGAGGCTTATGTCATTGGTAAACAAATGTGGAGCCGTAGTAGACACTCTTATCTACATCTGGCTATTTTTCTCAACTCCTCTAGAAAAATCCCTTCCTAAGTCAAATGGGATAGTTTGAATTTATTCTTTGTAATGAATATTAGTTCATGGCTAAGAAAAACCATAATCTATTCAACTATTTTCCTAATGATGGGCATCTCTTAGTTTCTACTTGCAAGACAAGTTACTTCATTTCTCTAAGCCATTTCTCCTTCTAAAAGGTGGGCTTATTAACAGAACGTGCTTCATAAGACTGTTGTAAAGATTAAATAAGAAAATGCATGAAAAGCACTTAGAATTTCCAGCCCATTCTAAGTACTGAATAAATATTAGCTAATATTATTATTTTCTGTAAAATGCAGGCAATCCTTTTTTGAGATTCAAACATCCAAAGACCATGATGTTTTGGTTCTCTTAGACTTTTCATTTCCAATTGCAGGTTTCTCTCTCCTTATATTCCCCATATCCTTTTAATGAAACTCTATCGAGGTCTTTGAGAATGGCTATTTTAGTCACTCTTTTTCCTTATTATCTTGGCTTCTCCCTGGGGCATGCAAACCTTCAGCTCAAAACCTTCTGTTGGTTCTTATTGAGATCACTTTCTTGGGGTAGGGAGAAGTGTCTTGGTTAAGGCACAGGCCAGGGTCAGCCTACCTTCCTAGTTGGAGGAAATATTAAAGGGGGCAGTCCACAGTTCAAAGGGGCATGCTACTCCAGCAGGGAAGTTCAATTCAGTGCATGGGAAAGAAGGGCTGAGCACACTCAGGTATGCCTCACTGAGTGTCCAGCTGCAAAGGTCCTTGGAGCCGGCAATTACAGTACCAACTGGGAGGTTCCTGGTCCCTAATGTGGCAGGCAGAACCCAAGCCACCACCGGTCTCCCTGGAACAATTCTAGCCTCTGGAGTAAGAGACTTGCATGAGGCAGGTAGATTGGATAGACCCACACAGCAGGTTAGGCTCCACGGCAATAGTGAAATAGCATGCTTGGCAGGGACACTGAGCAAGAGACCAGTCACAGGGACTGGACTAATGCACAAGAGATAAAGCACAGACGACTGACAGTGGGCATCGAAGTACATGACGTTCCCGGGGTTCTCTGAGGCCGGATCCAAGGCTCTCCATGGTCTGGGTGGGGCTCAGAGGCAGAGGGCACAGGTCACTCTAGCTCGGGAGGTGTGGAAAAAGAGGAAATGGTGCCATTGTCATGACCAAACACTCCACATGGCTGTCTATTGCCAGGCTACACCTTCCAGATAGGTAAACAGAGTGACATTTGCTGTAAGAAGGTGTAAGTGCAAGGGATTATGGGAGTGCAGTGTAGTTTATACTAGGTCCTCAGCAAATGTTTGTGGACTGACTATTAAATAAAGCCTCTGTGCTCTGGGAACAAACAGGAGAGAGCCTCTGCTTTTCCCTGGAGGATTCAGGAAGTCTTCTACGTGGTTGGATCAGAGAGCAAATGAGTCTCAGAGGACGCAGGAGGCAGAGCTAGAGACGCAGGGAAGATTCTCACATAAAAGGCCTTAGTTGCTAAGGAGTGTGACTCTTAGGGCAAAGGACGTAGGGAGCTAAGAGAAGACAATAAGAAAGTCAGTGACATGGTCAAATACATCCAACATGTATTTCTGAGAAGCTATGTATAAGTCAGGTGGAGACATAGCAAATTATTTTCCCATCCCATTGTAGTACATGGTTTTATCTTCATGGCTACTTGAATAACTCCGGGCCCTTTAACACATTAGCCTTTCATGCCTTGGTCCTTGCTACCCTCAAATATTACCCAAATATCAGGTCTTCATGATTTCATATAAAGCCATCAGAAGCCATCAGAAACTAAGAAAGAAGCCATCAGAAACGAAGAAAGCACCAAGCATCCGAAAGATACAGAACACATAATCAGAGAGTGGTATCACCATTGCTGGGGACCCCTGAAGGATCTGGCATGTTTATTTGTTATTTACTCCCTATGTTAAATGAGTTCCGTGAGCGTCAGATTTGACAAGGGGCAGGAGATCAATGAGGAGTGTAGTGGGGGACTCAGGCGACTAGAGTTATCACCCTGCCTTAAATTACTCGAGTAACATGGGACGTGGGCCCCATGCAATAAGCTTCCTGGGGTTTTGGTATTCTGATCAGGGGTGGTATCTGGAATCCCATGGCAGAAAGAGTAGATAAGGTGTTTGGTGCCACACCTGGAGCTGGTGGCCCATGAGATGATGTGCGGGCTCCTAATGAGGCCTCACTTCCACACACCAGGTGATGTGGCTACTTAATGGAGAGGGAGCTGCTGGTACTTATTTTATATGCCAGGCCCCGAGAGCTTTTGCCTTCGCTTTCTGTGTTGTTGGATTGTTTATTTATATTTGCTTTTAAAAAATAGTACACTCTCACTATTTAAAAATAAGAAAACAAATGGAAAGTCATAAAAGTAGAGAGAAAAAGGAAACGTCATTGTCAACATTTTGCATTTTCTTTTTGTGCTTTTCCTATACGGTTCTCATTGAATTGAGTTTCTAAAACTCCCACAAGCAGGAAGAGGAAATTTAAAAAGAACAGGCTCATTATAAGAATAAGATATAGTAATAGCATATCTTTTAAAAATAATGAAAACGTTGGAGTCAGGATAATAGGTGAGTCTGATCTAATAAAATTAATGGAAACAATAACCTTTGTTTTCCTTTATGTGTTGGCAGAAACTAAGACTTATTTAGCATTCATTTTCCCAGTGTTAGAAAGGAAGCCTTGTGAAGTGGTCATTGCTGTTGTCATTTTCCAGGTGAGGCTCAGTGACATTAAGTGACTTCTGGAGATCAAGCTGATAGGGGGCAGGCCTGGGTTTCCATCCCAGAGCTGGTGGGCTGCAAGGCCTGTGGTCAGTCCACCTCACCACCCTGCCCACTCTATACGCCATGTGGCTGCTTTTTACTTCTAAAGTCCTCTTAGAGGGACTCTTAAAACTACCAAGTTTGATTCATTTTTATTTTGAAATTCTACAATATAGTTTAATAGCGGATGTTTGTTATATTTGTGGCTACCAACCATCCTTTTTTTTAAAAAAAAAAATAGACTTCAGTTTTTACAGAAGTTTTAAGTTCATGGCAAAATTGAACAGAAGGTGTAGAGATTTCCCATACACCCCCTGCCCTCACACTGCATGGCCTCCCCATTACCAACATCCCCTCCAGAGTGGTACATCTGTTACAATCGATGAACCTACACTGGGCATGTCATTGTCATCCGAGGTCCCTAGTTTACACCGGGATTCACTCTTGGTGTGCACATTCTATGGGTTTAGACAAATGTACAATGACACATATTCCTCCTTAGGGTATCATACAGAGTAGTTTCACTGCCCTACAAATCTCCTGTGCTCTGTCTGTTTGTCCCTCCCTCCCCATCACTGTTTGAGTAGTCTTTTTCTACGGACATCTCCTGATTACCAATGCAGTGATCAGAGAGGATTTTAGAGTCCCTTGCAGCTAGGTAACACACACACACAGCATGTTCTTGGTTTCATCTGTTGGGAATATCCATGCAGAACCTCAAATTGTGAGTCTTTTGAAGACATGAAATCTTTCCAGATCTTCTGCGTGTTCACATAGGTTTGGGCAGAGATGTCATTTTTGGGAGAGTCAGTGGTTGAGTCCACTGAGGCAGAGGGGGCACTAGGGATGCTGAGAGTAGAGGTTGTAATAAAGCCAAGTTCTTGGCATTTCCTGTTTGGCATTGGCAGTAGAGACAGTAATGACCCTCTTCCCACCTGTCTTTCTAAGGGGTGTGTGTGTGTCTGTGTGTGTGTGTGTTTAATAGCTTTAATGAGATATATTCACAAACCACACAATTCACTCAATGAATACAATTCCATGTTTGTTTTTTGGACAGTCATAGAGGTGTGTATCTATTACTACAATGACTTTTAGAACATTTTTATTACTTCTCCACAAAACCTCATCTCTTAAATGCCACCTCCCAACTTCCCATCCCCCCAGTGCTAAGCAAGTACTATTTGCCTATTCTGGACATTTCATACCAATGGAATCATACAATATGTGGTCCCTTGTGACTGGTTTCTTTCACTTGGCATAATGCTCATCGATGGTGTAGCCTCCATAAGTACTTCACTTCTTTATGGTGTCAAACAATAATCCGGTGTGTTGTGGTTTTAAATATGATATCTAGAAGGACAGCCTCAAGTCTATTTCTTCAGCCTTCCTAAGGATTCTTCGATATCCTTTTAAATATCTTTTGATAACTCCATTTTCTGCCTCAGTTAGCTAGTGTGGATTCTGTTGTTTTCAACTAAGAGTTCTCACTGACATATTTGGGGTATATTAAGATTGTGACTTTAAAGAGTTACTTAAACCAAGACAACCAGAAACTAGACAGTATCTAAGGGCCGTTCAAACTCTGATATTCTGTGAATCTATGAACTTGAGGCCACATGAGATGACAGCTGATCTCTGACAGTGGGCTCTCTTAACACTGACTTTAGGAATAAGAACTTCCCTTCTCACTGTGCTGACTCCTTGCCCACTCATCCTTGGGAGATGCCATTCCTCTACTCATCTCTACAGGAGGCACCTAGCTCCTCTACCTTTAGCCAGGACTCTCTTCCAAGCCCCAGCCTTATATCTCCAACATCTCCCTCTCTCTTGCCCTTACTTTACATCCCACTTGCCCTGGGCAGAATGTGCCCCCTTTCCTCAAGCCTATTTACTCTCTGACATTCCTCATTTCCCTTGGTGGTGCCACCATTCTCTCTGTCAAGGATTGAAACCTCCCAGTCAGCTTTGCCTCTTCCCTCTTGTCTAATCAATTGCTCTTTGTGACCAAGAATTACTAAGTCCTGCCTCTTCTTCCTGTGTGATAGGGTTTTAATATTCTTTCCTTTGTGTTCCCATTTAAACCATTGTTCTACCCAGGCTTCCATTAGCTCACTCTCAGATGCCCTAAGGAACTTTCAGATGGGATTCCGCATCAGTTTCTCCCCTTCTCATGAGAAGATCACGTGCCCCATCAGTAAGAAATTTTACATAGCTCGCTCTCTCTCTCTCTCTCTCTCTCTCTCCTCTCTCCCTGTCTCCTTCCTCTCTCTCTTTCACACATACAAATATGCTCTTTTAGAAATATATTACTTGCCTTAAAAACTACACACAAAAATGAATTAAAACAATAAGTTTTAGAAAATAGCTAAGGAGGTGTCATAAATTTTTTTATCTTATACCACATCCCATCTCACCCACTGCCCGCCAGGGCCTTGGTTCTCTGTGCTGAAGCCAGAGCAATCTTCACATTGCAGATCTGACCAGGTTGGTCCCCAACACAAGCCTTCCAAGGCTCCAGGGAGAAATGCTGAGAACATCTACCCAACTCCTTTCCCAGGGAGTGGGCTATGGGCCCCCTTCTTCAGCTTTATTTCAAGACAACTCAGCTCAACCTGGTTGATTGGCTTCTCTGAACAAGACCAAGCGTGCAGTCTCCAGAGCCTCGTTCCTGCCCCCGCGGCCCCACCTGGAGCGCCATCCCCCTTTGCTCCCTATCTGAGCTCAGTGCATTGAACTTCACTCACCAGAACACAAAACCCATATAACTTTGTGCCAAGTGTCTGGTGAGTTTTAATAAAAAATCTCTCTAATCAAAATCTCTTAACTATACTTATTGAAACTTCCAATAATCAATGACTCTGAGATGAACTTTGCATTTACATTTCTCAGACTGTAAATCGGTGAGGTGTTAGGTATCATCACCCCCTTTACAGAAAAGAAACTGAATTTCACAAAAGTTGAGGGACTTGCCCAAATTCACAAAACTGTAGAAGCCTAGCTAGATCTGGTATGTAGATTTGGCTGGTTCCAGGGCTCATGCGTGCTTTTCTCACCATCCACTACTCCTCTGGTAGATTAAGAATTTTTTGAAAAAACCTAAAAATTCCTATTCAATTTAGTTCAGCCCCTGGGGCCTTGCCTTCCCTCCCCGACCTGCACTCCCCTCACTAGTCAAAGGCTAGAGCCCCTTTCCCCTTCAAACTCAAGGTTCTCAATGAGGATAAGACATTCACACCTACCCACTTCACAAGGCTTCTGGCAGGATTAATGAGCTAATGTTTGCAAAATACTTTGAGCTTCAAGAAAAGCCAGGCGCCAAGGAACTACAAAGGGTTATTAAGACAGTAGGCTTTAAATTCCCTTAACAAGCGCCCTCCCCTCCAAGGTAATCGGGTGTGGGTTCTCCTTTCTCCCCTAAAGCCCTGGATTTTTGCTCACCTCTGTACCTTGAGGGTGACAGTGATGTCCCTTCTCCTGCTTCCTGCATTTCCAGGACTGTCACCGCTTATAAATCTTTTGAGCCACAGGTATTTTAATCTGGCATATGGAACCCTTATAATGTTTAGAATCCTGTCATTAATAAGGGCCCTTCGAGAGCATCTAACCCAACTCTTCACTGTACAGATGAGGGCAAAGGCTCAAG
Source organism: Miniopterus natalensis (assembly GCF_054644295.1). Lineage (NCBI taxonomy): Eukaryota > Metazoa > Chordata > Mammalia > Chiroptera > Miniopteridae > Miniopterus > Miniopterus natalensis. Next base: position 55,909,450 of record NC_142092.1, read on the forward strand.
GAGGAACAGGCACGTGCCAGGGGCCTGTGGCAGGGTATGCGGAGAGGCCGTGAGCCGTGGTTACGCACCACCTGTGCATTCAGCAGCAAAACTGGAGCTGCTTATACAACCTGTCCCTCACTCCTCCCCAAGGTCAACTCCATCAGTGTGAACTGGGACTCGGTTCAGGCTGGCAGAGCCCCCCGAAGCATAGAGTGAGTCCCAGCCCAGGTCTAGGTCCCCAAGATGGGGGAAGCAGCTCTGTAGAGGGAAAGAACACAGGTACTGGGGCTCACACCCCCCCGAGTTCCATCCCCAGCTCCCTCCCTCTGTAACTGTGTGATCTTGGACTAGAGTTGGTCCAGGGCTCTAGTTTTCTGACCCTTGTTCTAAAGCAGAAATCTGAACACGTCATCTCCATGCTCGATGACCTTCAACTGCGCTCCCGTGGCCCGCAGGAATCAGACCTTTGTCAATACAGATGTTGTCTGCCTTATCTCTTGCTATTGGCCTTTCTGCCTAAAACTGGTGACTCCTTGAACATGCCATGTTTTCCTCATCACTGCCTCTTATCTTGTCATATGCAGTTCACTTTTCCTCCCAGAATGACCTTCCCCATCTTATTGGCTTGGAGAACTATTTTACTCAACCCAAAGTTCCCAAGTTCCCTTCTCCCTTGACCCTTCTCAAGATCCCCACACCTACATGTTAATTCCTCAACACGCATTGTGCATCTGTTAGTGCCAAGGACCAGGACAGAATCCAGGGAAGCAGAAATGAGTGGGACACCCCCCCCTGGAGCAGACATTTGACTGTTTGGCTCCAAGAATGCTAAGATGGAGAAGACAGGACAGAACGCTGGGGAAACGGAGGAGGGGCTGGGCATAGGGTGGTACCAAAGAAAGCTTCCTAAAAGTGGCTGGCGCTCAGGAGGAGCGTCAAAGGCGCACAGGATTTAGCCAGAAGGTGGGCAGGGGATGAGAGGTGGACCAATCAGGCAAAGCACGCAGCACAGGCATAGATGAAAGGATTCTTGAAAGGACTTTAAGTTGCCATGTCTCCCCAGCAGGATAACAATTCTTCCTTACTTACTAATGGACAGATAGCATAGCTCAGGCCAGGGATTAACCAACTCTGGCCAAATGCTCGTTTTTGTGTGGCTTGCGATGTAGAAATGGTTTTATGTTTTTAAACGGTTGAGAAAAAAAATCAACAAAATATTTTGTGACATAAAACTTCTATAAAATTCAGACTTCGGTGTCCATAAACAGTTTTATTGGAGCACAGCCAGGCTCATTTGTTTTTGTATTGTCTGTGCTGCTTTTATCCTACAACGGCGGGGGTGAGTAATTGCGACTGAGACCAGATGGCCCGTGAAGCCTAAAATATGTATTATCTGGCCCTTTACAGAAAAAATTGGTCGATTTCTGGCTTAGGTTGTGGAATCAGACTGCCTGGGATTAAATCTTGACCCTTCTTTCTAATACCTGTGTGACATCGAGAAAAATTGTTAACCTCTCTTTCCTCATCTGAGGATTAAAAATAGGGCTGTTATGAAAAGTGAGTTAACAAGTTATTAAATTTAAAATATCTAGAATACTGCTTTTCATATAGTAAATACTCAATAAATGTTCATTGTTAATACTATTAGTTTCCAGAATCCAGGGGTGGGCTTGGCACACTCTGTTACTCAAAATGTATTTGTTAAAAGAATCAAGTGAGTAAGTGAATGGAAGTGGGTTCTGCCTCACCTGAGTCTGCGTAGACTTTTAAAAAGGCAGGGAAGGGAACCCTGGCCTCAAACTGCCTTTACCCTTGCAGCACCCCCAGAGCATCTGCTAGCAATCTGGGTCTTGTGGCATTTTCCTTCTTGTGCTGTTAATTGTTAAATGAATTTTCAGGCTGTGGATGGCGGAGGGGAAAGCAGAAGGTGGGGGGAGGGAATCCATAAAGCATGGACAGTGGGGAGCAGTAATTGTGGGGTTTATGCACAAGAGATTGGGTTTCCAGAAAGTAGGGGGCCCCCAACATAAACAATTCTACCAGACAAAGAAAAGAAATAGCCATTCCTTGGAGCCCCCTTGCGAGTCCCACTGGGAAACAGACCTCTTTAGCATTTGGAACTTGCTCCAGCCTCCCAGGGAAGCCAGCACGAGGGCCATGGAACAGAAGGGCAGCCTTGCTCATTTGTAAGCCGACCGCTTTTGTGGCTGCGAGCGAGGCTCCCGGTGGTTTGGAATAAGGCTCTTGTTCCTGGCAGGGCATCTGTCCTTTAAAAACAAGCCCAGAACCCTCTGAGCACCTCCAGTGGTGATCTGAACTCACCCTTCAGGGAATGTTCTATCTGCAGATTGCCTGGAACATCAAGCCTGTCCAGTCATTGCAGACCCTGCTTCTAACGAGTTTCAGTGTCTGCATTCACCCTCACATTAGTCTGGGAGCCCCTCAAAGGATAGAGTCTGTGGATTCATGTCTGCTTTCAATACCTATTCATAAAAGTTAGCCCAGAGCAGAGGAGTATGGGACACACACACACACACACACACAGAGCAGCTGAAGGACTCTTTTCAGTGCCCTGAATCTCCAGAGGCTGAGCCTGTCCAAGGAGAAACACCGCAGCCTGTGGGCTGACTGTGATCACACTGTTTACTTCCACCTTCTTTCCTTGTTTTCAGCCCGGCAGCCTATCCTGAGATGGGAAAGCACGCAGCGTGTGACTCTTACTCACTTACCTCCTGGTACATCGAGAACTGGAATCTCGCCTCGATAGTAATTACTATGATTATAGCTCCCTGTGGAACTCGTAGGGTGAACTCCAAACACAATTCCTCAAGCTTGTCAAATCACTGCGTCGATTTGCTTATGAAAGGCAGTTCTAATCAAAAGGGGTAATTACAATATTAAGTGCCAAGCCTTGGTGTGCAAACTCTTGAGTCATAAGATATTAAGCTTAATTTAACTGCGCTGAAGGAGACGTGCAGCATCATGCACTCGGCTTTCTGAGCCGAAGCGAGCGCAAGCTGAAAACGTCACTCCAGGAAAGTGGACAAATTGCTCCATCTATTAGCCGCGGAACTACCAGGTATTATACAAGCCGGTGCACCTGCCTAAGGGAGCTCTTTCCTCCTCCAAGGCTACTGCTTCAGGGGTTGCCGAGCAGGACCCCACCCCGCCTTACAAAGCTCTTAGTCTTTTGGGGCTGTGATCGCACTTAGACCTGGTCCTGGGCCTGAAACCATCTATCCACTGATGCACTGATTCATTCAATATGAGATTCGCAGTATGTCAGGTTCTGTGCCGGGCCTTGTGGATGCTGAGATAAATAAATAAAACATGCTCTAGGTCTTCAAGAAATTCACTGTCGTATAGGTGATTAACCTATAATGTGAAAGTGCTGTAATTTACCAAATGTTCAGGAGGAACAGAAAAAGGAATGTCCCAGCCTACCCCGAAGAAGCCAGAGAAGTCTATGAGGGGAGGTATCACCGAGCTAATTACAGGGGGATGAGTGGGTGTGAGAGACCATACCGTGTCCCAGGCAGAGGCACCAGACATACAAGGTGTGACAGAGTAAAGGGACTGTACATATTTCAGGAAGCTAGAAAGAATTCACATACATGTACATACCATTAAAAAATTACAGAGATCGAGAGAGACTGAGTTTCCAGAAAGTAGGGGGCCTCACACATAAACAATTTCTACCAGACAAAGAAAAGAAATAACCATTCCTGATCCCTCTAATACCTGTGTGACATCGGGAAAACTTCTTACCCTCTCTGTGCTTTTTCCCCCTTCATCTGAAAATTCAAAATAAGGCTAAATAGAGCTAAATTTTCAAAATAACACTTGCAGTGGAGAAATTGCTATTCCCGTTTTAAAAGGCCCAGGAGAAGGAAGCAGGTAATAGGATATCTTGTTGGTCTTATTAGGACCATCCCAAGCCCCTCTCTCCAGAAAGAGGGTCAGGCTCCAAGTGCTGTATTTTGAGGAATCTACACAAAAATATGGTGGCAATCAAGCAGACTCCACAAACTCAGGCGCCGACACACACCACACATGTAGACACAACCACCTCGCCCCACAAGGCGCGCAGGTGCTCCTGCTGGGCGTGGCCGCAGCCAAGTGGAGGGTACCCTTTTGCACACGCAGAAAGTGGCCCGGCGCTCTCAGGGACACACCCTCATCTCACAGCTAAGTCAGATCTGGGGTTCATTAGCAGCAAGGGGAGTTTTCTCATAAAGTGAGCGGAGTGATCCATCATCCTAGCTGATGGATGGCCTGGCCCACAAACGGGCAACGCTGCTTACCTGTTCTCATTAACCACTGAATCACCCTTCAGTTTGGCTGAGCCACTAAAAAGAATGACAGCGCACATTTGAATCCATTTAGTTCAGGACTTTTTTTTTTTTTTTTTTTTTTTTTATGAATGTGAAACTAAAGATTTCAGGAGGAAAAGAAGAAATATTTATTACATACTCTTGATGTTCCATGCTCTTAATATTTTTTAAAGCTAATATTCAGAGTAACCCTTGCCGTGGAGAAATTGCTATTTCCACTTTAAAAATGAAGATGTGGAGCCTCAGGGAAATTAAATAATTAGCCAAGATCACTCAGCTAGTGGATCAAGGACTGGAACCTAAGACAGTCTCATCCCTACCCCTGGCCTCTCGAAATAACATGCCGCTTCCTTTTCTGATAAGAATGAAGATAATTATATTTTTTAAAAATCAATCATTTAAGTAAATCATTCAGTATCTCACCGAATTATTTCTTTTCATCAACTGTGGGCCTGGTTGAGACGTGGCCCATAGGAACTGCTGAGCAACAGGTATGTGTCATTGCCTTCCTCCCATAAAAGCTCACAGGAGGCACATTTGAACCAGCCAACATATCTAGCCCTGGTCCTGAGCCACACTGCTCATGACACTATGTGATACATGGCAGCATTTAGAGAAGAGACCTGCTGTGGGGCCTCGGCCAAGGAGGTTCTGGGGCGAATGAGGCCAAATCCATGAGCCTAATCTCTTCTTGATGCAATTTGCTTCATTATGTCCTTCCCTTGCCAGATTGTAAGAGGGAGGCTGGAGAGAAAGGGAATGCTGTGCACAGATCCGTCCGTCTACAGAAATAATGATGCTGAGCTCAGGGTCAGCAACAGGAAAATCAGCCCCTAACGCAGTCCTAAAGATCTGAGACAGAGATGGACCGTGGACCATGCGGCCAGTCCTCAAGGCCTGAGCCTTCTTCCCAAAGGAAAGCTCGGTTATCTTTTCCCTTTTGGTGTTAGGGAATAATTGGACATCTTTTTTGGTTTAACCAGGTTGAAAGGATAAGTTTGTTTAAGCTCTTTGAATGAATGAATAAATGCCTAGAAATCTTTTTTTTTTTTTTTCTTCCCACTTGAGACTCTCTTTGCTACCGAATGAACAATGGCTGTAATTACTGGTGCTTTTCTCGTTACTCCCTTAATGTCGTGAGCAGCGCTAATCTCTGTCCTTGTTTAGAGTCCCTTCCATTCCCAGGCAATGATTAAAAAAAAACTATGAGCTTTCATTTGGTTTCTCTCCATTTCAATTCCAAGTGAGTCGGAATACGAGAAGCACATGGCCTTGCTCCTACTGGCTCAAGTTTAAACGCCTGACTAACATAACCCGTCCCAGGAATGAGCCAGTGCTGTTGAGTTCCTCCTCGGGAAGATAGCAGAGAGGCTTGGAGATTTGGCAACGAGGTTACACTGGGTCATATGTTCATACTTTTCTGATAGCAGGTTTCCTGGGAGGCTGGTCTCTTTGATTGACCTGTCCTTTGTGTAGAAAGAGCAGTGGCAGATTAGTCAAGTGACGATGTTTCTAGACTCAGGTCTGCTTCAGTCACTAGCTCGGTGACCCTGGATAATTCGTGGCCATTCTCTGGACCTCAGTTTTCTTCTCTGTAAAATAAAGGTGCCGTGCCAGAAAGCTCCTCACCGTGATGACGGCATACGTTTAACAACACTGCAAACATTTACCGAGCATCTTCTATGTATGGACACTGGGCTAAGGGCTGCAAATAAAAAGGTGACTCACATGTGGTCTTATCTCCTGCCTTTTCCACAGGCAGAGGGAGGGGCAGGTACAAATAGTGTTGACACAATGTGTGCGCTGTGTCAGAAATCTATACAATCCAGTATTCTATGAAATATTCTCCTTATGTCCATTGCGTGGCTTTTGAATCAGTGGAGCGAAAGAAAGCTACATGACAGAGGATGAGCGTCGGGGCCAAAGCTGTGGAGCGATGAATGTGCTTGGGGAAACTCATTCAGTTCTCAGCGTTGTTGTTGTTTTTATCTTCGCACAACAGAGTCTCCTGCACGGAGGCCATGAGGAACTGGAGGCAGAAGCTCCGTAAACAAGCCTGTTATTAATCATGATCATAATGATCTGGACCAACCTGCTGAGCTTTTTGATGTTTGCTCAACTCCAAGGATTAAGATGAAAATCTAGGTGTGATCTCTATCGTGGTTGCATTAGGATCTGTTGTCCATTAATCTCAGGCTACAAGCGGCCAGAAGTAACCTCAAATGGACACTTGGTATTTCATCTCCCATCCCAGGGGATCGCTATGCCTCCCCCCTCCCCCTCCCCTGGCTCCCACAACACGCGTGAAGGGTTTTCTGGGTGGAATCCATCCAGAATGGTGTACTTTTCTTCCATTCCGGAGTCATCAAAAATATTTTTCCTAGTGCTTCCCTTCAGGCTGAATCCCCAGTGGCCATGGGAACTTGCCAAACAAGGTACTTTCCAAGAGTAATATCTTCACAACAAAATCTTTAAAAGATGAAAGAAAGAGGGGTGCTCAAACATCAAAACTCCAGGCATGAACCCAAGAGCTAAACACATGGCAGAAGATGGCAGGGGACTGCTTTAGTCCTTCAGGAAAAGAGACTTGGGTTCAAATCTCAGTCCTGCTCCTGCTTTGTGTGTCACCTCAATGGTGGGGCAGTTAGGAACACAGGATTTACAAACAGGTAGATATCCAGGTTCTGTTAAGCACTCTCTGACCTGGCTCACAGAACTTGATGTCTCCATGTCACGTCTGTAAAATGAAAATGTAAATATGTAGATCCCCATAGGGTGGTGGTGAGATAATAATATTTCTGAAACTGTAAAGTGTAAATGGGAAAGTGCGTATCTCACAGATGAGAGCTGTCTGTGCTCAAAGCAAAGGCCAAGTGACTAAACACATCACTCTTATCAGCCCTGTCACCTCTGCTCACTCTTCTGGCCCCCCAGCTGGGTACAGTAGGATTTCCCTCTTCCCCAGACTCGATCACCCAGCTTCACTTGCTCTGGGGAGGGAGGTGACCATGCTGATGTGCTAGCCTGGGGATATGATCTAACCTGAGGTTTGGGCTCGTCTGGGTGGGTGAAGATGCAAGGAGGTTAGATAGCTAATACCCCAAGGATCTTTCCCAATAGAGATACTTGACTTGTGCTATCTAGATCAAATGATTTGTATGCCTCTACCGCACCCCCTATTAACAGCTTCCCTGACGGCTCTGGCCATCCTGTACACCAGACGTCAGCCAGTGGCCAATACACATCAGCGATTTTGCAGAGCCTGGAATTGCCACCCTCACACCTGCCCCACGGCGATGCTTCCTTATGTCAGGCCTTTGCTTCTGAGGCAGGCTGTACACATCTGAGAAACAAAGAGCAATGCAACAACCCTGAAAAGGCTAAGAGAGTAGAGGTGAGCACAGTTTAACAAAAAAAGAGATAGGAAAACATAAAGGCTATACAAAACAGGAGTGAAAGGAACCATCCCACCTCTTAATGTATAAGAAAAAGTTCTGTAAACTGTCACGTGTGTGCAGATAAATGTCAGCGGGGGTCATCATACCACTGTGATAGACACGCTCTTTCGTAGTGGGCAAGAACGCCCTCCATGGGAAAACCCTGAAGTGCTGATCAGCAGCCTGACTGTAAGCTGCCTCGGAACTAACTGAAGGGAGAGGACTCAGTTCAGATAAGTCAAAGGGATGTCCTGAGGAATTTGTCTTTTTGCATCTGCCTCACTTTTGCCCAAGCCAGGCAGAGTACCTGGCACAAAGCGGGCACCCCGTGAGTTACGGCTTTTACCTCATTCTGTCAGTTTGTCAGGCACTTCCTACAGATCCATCACATTACCTCTGGGCGCTCTTCTCCCACTGGCCATACTTAAACATTCCTTTTGTGATTATTTCCCACGGAGCAACAGAGCTTATAGCTCACTTCTGAGAGAGCGGGGACGATGCAAACGATGTCATGCTTGGCGGCTCCTCTAAGACAACCAGGAATTTATTCTGGCGGCCTGTTCCCTTAAAGGACATCTCCCTTTAAATCTTCCAGTACACACAGGTTGCGTGTGTGAACATATGCTTAGGTCCCCGAATTTTGTGGAAACAACACTGAATCATTTTGTAACAAAGGAAGGGCTTTGGATGTTTTTTGGGGGTGTGGCAGTGGCAGGAGCTGGGCAAACCAGTTGAATGGGTGCGCCAGTGGCCTACTCTGGCAGGAAATGGGTACTGAAACCAGAATGAACTGTGATTAGAGGAGCTCCCAAGCATTCCTACCTATAATCCTGGGATGCTGTGTTCTTCACGACACACTTAAGGATGTTCCTAGCCAGTGATCGGCCGACTACTCATCAGACTGAAAGCTGCCCACACCTTCCCACTTAGATTCTCTTGGCCAAAGAGCCCTTTCAGCCCAGTAATGCTGGGTCTTCTCTGCAAGGAGCCCTAGCCCTTTCCAAAGCTGCCTTTGAGCCAACTGCAAGGGTAAGGAGATGGGACTCGATAAGTTCTTGAAGTCCCTGTTCTAACTACAGCAGTTCTGATTTTGTTCATTTTTATATCTTGAGATTCTTTTAATGATTTATTTTAAGAAAAGACTACTTTCGTTTAAAAAAATGCTTGAAAACAACTTCCTTGGGAAAAAAAAAAAAAAAAGATAGACAAACTAGACTCAAGAGATGAAAAGTGAAATTGAACCCTTCCAAGTCACCAAAGACTTCCATGTTGCCAAACTCAACCCTCTTCCTAGTTGACCTCCTGGCAGCATTTGACCCAGATTACCACTCCCTTTGTTTTGAAACACTTTCTTCTCTTGGCTTCCATGACAACATGCTCTTCTAGAGTTCATCTGTCGATACTGGCTGCTTCTGCTTGGTCTCTTTGGCTTGTCCCCGCTCCTCTTCTTCCAAATGTTGGTCTTCCCAGGGCTCTGCTCTGAGACTCTAAATCTTCAACGCTGTGCTCTCTGTAGGTGATCGCACCTGCTCCCATAGCTATAAATGCGATGCCAATGATTCCTACTTGCCTATCTACAGGCCTGACCTCTCCCACTGCATTCGAGACTTGTATATGTGACTTTCTGTCTTCTCCACTGGATAGCTATCTACTAGGCATCTCGAACTTAACATTTTGAAGACAGAAGTCTTGACTCTCCTATCTCCAGTCTATGCCTTGCCTGGCTGTGCTCATCTAATAACTGTGCCCATCCATGTCACCTGGTATATGGACTGAAGTAGTATTCCTAGGTGTGGACCGTGTTGCCAATAGGATTGTGTCAGACACCATGGCCATAAATTTAGGGACCATCCTTGCTGCTTCTCTTTATCTCACCCCTACATTTAACTGATCAGGATCTGGACTCTGGTTCATTATGTCTTTCTCCTCAGACACCATCCGAACTTAGTTTTTCATTTCTCACCTACATTAATGGAATAGCTTCTTAACTGGTTTCATGGCTTATGCTCCTGCCTCTATTTCCCTCATAAGCTACTCTCTCTACAGGAATTCTATTCCTATCCCTGTTCAAAACATTGCAATCACCACTTGGTGCACTTAGTATAAAATTCATACTCCTCCTCTTGGCCTGCAGGGCCCCTGTCTTTCTCAGTGACCTCCAGTGGTACGACTCTTACCCTCAAATCCCAAGTTCCAGGCATGGGCTTTCTTCTGATCCTTGGAGCTCTACAAACTCGGTTTCACATTGAACCCTTATAGTAGCTGCTCCCTCTGTCTGGAACGTCTTTCCTAGGTCTCAAATCCAAGCCTAAATGTTATTGTTAGCCTTCACAGAAGACTTCCTTGACCTACTTTTCAAATGTAGCCTTCCTAGGCACTTTCTTAACATGTTTTCTTGTTTCATTTCAATCATAGCACTTACAATGATCTGACTTTACTTTTTCCCCCCTCTTAATATACTATTTCCTTTCAATCAAGGTCCATGAGAATAGCAACCTGGCCTGTCATATGCAATACTTTTGCCCCAGCCTCTAGAACAGTGCCTGGCACATGAATGAAAGTGACTTTTCCAGGGACACACAGCCCTGCTGGAACCACAACTCTGATCGGGATGCCAGACTCCCACTTCAAGGAGGGACTCATGCAATTGACTTCAACCATCTCTGTTCCAGAAAAAGTGTTATGGATTTACGTAATGTCTTTCTTTCCATGGAGCAAAAGGAAGAAATAAAGTTCCTTGAGAAATAATCTCTGGAGTCATGGGGCTATTTTACTGCTTAGAAAATAATCAACTTATTCAATAAACATTTATTGAGGGCTTATTATGTGGAACTGTTAGGCACCAGGAATATAAGCGTGAGTGAGACACAGTCCCCACCCTCTTCTCTAGACAAGGAGCGAGACACCTAAACAGATGATGACGGCATTAAAATTTTAGTGGACATAATAATAGCAGCTAACCCTTACTGAGCACTTATTATGAATGGGACATGCTTCAGGTGCTTGACACTGCATAGTAAATCCTACGTGGTATCTACTACTATTCCTCTTGTTTTGCATTTGAGGTTGAAAGACATAGATTAGCTAATTTGTTCCAGGTCAGAAAACTAGAGTGTTCAGAGCTGGGATCTGAACCCTGTGACTATGTGAAGTTCATCTCCTTGGCTACTTGCTATAGTGCCTCTCTCATAGAGGTGTGTGGAGAGTGACGTAGGGACACAAGGAATTATCCCCTCTGTCCTTGGTGGCAAGTGGGACTCAGTGAAGTCTTTACTGAGGAAATGACATTTGAGTTTGGATCTTGAAAGACGAGAGGGGGTTTCCCCAAGGGAGATGCCATGCGTGCTTGGAGGTGAAGAGAACAGCTTGTACAAAGCCACTGAGTTGTGAAAGGGCCTAATTGTCTCAGAAATCCTGGGGAATTCTGTGTGGCTGGCACATGTGAGTAGTGGAGAAGGGATGGAAGTAAAACTGGAAATACAGGGGCCAGGAATGAGAGGTTTCTGCTATTGCAGGTTGAGAAGAATGATTTTGACCCCCCTGGCAACAGGCGACAAGTGGATATTTTCAAGCCAGTGAATTACACATTCTTAACTTGCTTTAGAAATGCCTCGGGGTCCATGCAAAGGGTGAACAGGAGACAGAGACAAAGCAGTAGAGAGACAATTTAGGAAGTTCTTGTGGTGGTCCAGGGAGGAGATGCAGAGGGCCTGCAGGGCACGGTGGCCCCTGTCTGCTGCAGGTGAGCAGGGTGAGCCTGATGTTATTGGGGGAAGGTGAGGAAGAGCAGGTGCCTGGGGGGAGTCAAGCGTGCTTGCCTAAGGCATGTATAGGTCATTCCTCCAGTGACCAGGGAGGTCTGCAAAGTGGCCCTGGGCCCTACCCTCTGATTCCAGCCAGCTGCTGCGAGGGCTCTGAGGACAGAGCCTCCTCTGCATTGTTGTGGGGCTCTGGGCCCTGCTGGGAAAGGCTGTTGTCTTGTTGGTAAATGCTGCGCCTTAGCCCAGCACAGAAGTGATGTCAATGCATTTTTGTCCTGCTCGTCTGTGACGGCTCTTTCACAACAGGGTTTAAAAACATGCTGAGGTCATGTGAGAATGTGTTAACGTGTTTGGTGGATTACTGTCGTTCTGTCATCCCTGTGATTGGTTGGAGGAAAGAGTTCTTTGGGTATTTAGTCCAGTAAGCATGGGAATTACCATTCTCTCTCTCTCCCTCTAGCTGATGCATGGCAATGGTCAGAGGAGAAAATAACATTATCGATGGGCTTTTCCAGACCAGCCTGCTCTCACAAAGAACAGAAACTCTAGTTTTCTCCCATTGTACTAAAACCCAGCAGAAAACAGGATTTTGGTTTTCAAACTTTTAGGGTTTTTTTTTGTTGTTTTGTTTTTTTGAGCTATTTCTGCCTCTCAAGTTTACTCCGTTAAACTGGTCGCAATGAATTTTACAGAAGACAGAAATCCTCTCCAGCTCCCTCCATTCCCCCTCCTCCACCCCCCCCCCTCCTTTCCTCTTTCTCTGGCTTCCCTTTCTTCTAGAGCATTTTCTCAAAGGGAGGAGCCTTGAGGTTACTAACAAAGAGTTAAAACCTGCGTTTTGGATGTGCAATGCCCCCCATAGATATTACAATGGTTTGTGGCCCTCCAGAGTTCAACCCTACCCAAAGGCATCTTAGTAATTTCTCTCATTAGGGATAATTTACATTTCGTGTATGTTTTCTTTTTCTTTTCGTGTGTATGTGTGGTGGCAATAACTTTTTTAAAAGGCTGAGAAATGCTGTTTTAGAATGAGGTAAAGGGTATATGGACACACACACACACATATTTTTGAAATCCACAGAAAGTTTTGAAATTGGTCTAGTCTTTCATTTGTAAATAATTAGAGAAGGCACGAAGCGCTCCCAATGTGGCTGCGATTTGCCCACCTATTACTTTCTCCATTTGCCAGTAAGGAAAACCAGGCTCAGAGACGTGAGGCACAGTCGTTCATCAGCGGAGCGCCCCCTAATTCATCAGGTTCTCAAGGTGTCAGAGGCCGAACGCGAGGGGAGCACTTCGGAGCAAGGCTGGCACGTGCTGGGCACGCAGCAGCAGCGGCGGCGCCAGGGGTACTGTTTTCACCACATGCCAGGTTCTGTGGTCAGGTGCCAGGAATAAGCCGGCGGTGGAGAGAACAGACGTCGCCCCCGCCTTGATGTAGGTCACACTCTAGTGGGTGAGACAGGAAATCACCACGGGCTGTATAATTGCAAACTGCGGTAGGCGCAGGGAGCTGCGGGAGCCTGTAACAGGAGGACCTGGGCTAGCGGCGGGGGGAGGAGGCAGGCAGGCTCCTGGGGCAACGATGATGAGCTGAGATCTGAAAAATGAGTTCCGCGGGTGAATCGGGACGTGAAAAGTGCTCCCCTGGGAAGGACCGATCCATAGGAAGGCTTCTGAGCAGAAGGGAGCACAGAGTACTTGAAAGACAGAAACACCAGCATGCCTGGAGCCTGGGAAGCAAGGCAGACAGAGGCTCAGGATGTGTCTGCGGAGGTAGACTGGGTATTCTAGAGCTTGGTAAGAAATTTAGTTTTATCCCAAGATAAACTGGAAGCTGCTGAAGGTTTATAAGCGAAGGAGTGACATGCTAGGAATCAGGCTGTTGTGGGGAAGGTGGATTGGGGGATGAACGGCAAAAATGGAAGGGGAGTGACCAGCTCAGTTCTTGTAGTAGTTCAGGTCTAAGGTAATGGTGATGGAGACAGGAAGAGTGTATAAATTTGAAGACATTTAGAAGGCAAAGCCAGCAGGGATGCACTGTATGGCAGGCGACTGAGAGGGAGGCGGCAAGGAAAACCCCTGGGCATGTGGCTTGGGGAGTTGCATGGACGAGGGTAACGTGACCTAGTTAGTAAACAGCAGAGCCAGGCCTATGGTCCACGGCTCAGGTCAATAACCTATAACACATCGCCGCTGCTTCCCAGTGGCCGGGGTCGGTTTACTTCTGCCCCAGTTCCTGCGGAAACATTATACTTTTGGGATGGGCCGCATGATACAGTTCTTCCAAAGTTGTGAGCTCTTAACAACCTTGGACTTGTAGTTGGGAGAGCAGGACTGAAACTCCAGTATCATAGGCAGGCCGCTCAATATTGCAGAGCTGGCATCCTCATACTGTTGAACACAGAGAGTCAAAAGATCTGCTTCAAAAGGCAGTGCTGGGCTGGGGTGGTAGAAGAGATGGAGTACACTTAAACTTGAATCCTGGGCACCACACTCCAGTCTACTCTAGAAGTCACAGTTGTGTCTTATATTTTATAAAGAAAAAAGGTTCCTGTGACTCATGGGCCAAGAGGAGCTTCTAGTTAGGTGTTTTGTTTTTTTCTCTGGAGTTCCAGGTGAACTCAGTTGCAGTTTCCTGCATGTTAGAGGCTCAGGAAATGTGTTGTGACAAAATGTGTCCCCCAATCTGTCCCTCACCTCACCACGTAGGCCGCTAGAGTGTTCTCTGTGTTTGAGGTCTGGAGATAAAACCAGTAGCTAAGAGCCTAAGGAACCTGATTTTGCCTGTGGCCTTTCATTGATCATGAGGTCAATGTGAGCTTGTTAGAAGGCCATCAGGTAGACAAGAAGAGCTTGGGAGTGGACAGAACCAGGTTTGAATCCCGGATCCCTTACATAAGTGACCATGAATGAAATCTTCCACCCTCATAAATTCCTATGCCATGCTCCATGCCTTCCAGATGTGGAGAAGGGTTTGGAACTAAGTCTGTGACAAAGAGGACATTGGAGTCTTGTTTTATATTAGAGCAGACCCTATGAGCAGGACATAGGCTTGCTGGCATAAAGGAATTGTTTGTCAAGATTTATTTTAGCACCGGAATTCCTGCTGCCCCTTTAAAAATTTGAGTTTTAAATAAAAAGGTGATTATTTGTTTTAGTCAGATCCTATAACTTTATATTATATTCCAGTGTATGCCTGAAAGAGCTTTATGAAGACATTTGTTGGGTGGGCAACTCATGTATATACACGCATATGTATGTAAAGTCGCTGCATGCAGCTTACAGAGCAAGTTAGTGAGCTCTGGCCTGAACTAAAGGTACCCCGGTGCTAACTACCTCAGCCTTTCTTAATACGATGTCCCCCTTGCATGCTAAGGGGACTTAGTTCCCCAAACTGAAAGTCACTCAGCAGAAATCTCCTGTTTTCTAAAAGTGTTCAGTCTTTGGATGGATATAAAGCAGTTCTGCGATGCCATAGGAAAAAGAACGAGTTCATTGGCATCTTTTCTTGGAAGTGCAGCCCACCTCCACCCACCCCTCCAAACTCCCTGTCTGAATCCAGCCCCTGCTCAGAGCATGGCCTCTCCTGTGACAGACTTTAGCACATCAGCACTTTAGGAAAGAGTGACCGATCTCCCAAAGGTCAGGCTGTGCGCAGAGGTTCTGTGTGCCAGAGAGGCTGGATTGAAGAACATTCAGGGTTCCACCCAACCCCGTGAGCAAGAAATGCTTTCTCATACAGGACAAAGGAAGGCATCTTATCAAGCAGGATTTTACTGCCAGGACCGGCCAGTGATTTAACCCAGGCCAATGATTTAACCCAAGGAAAGAAACTACTGTGTCAACCTATAAACCCCATTTCTAACATTCCAGCCCCAGCTGTATTATCCAACCACCCAGATTTCTAACAGTGCTCAAGTTTGGCTTAGAACAGTGATTTTCAACCTTTTTCATCTCATGGCAAACATAAACTAATTACTAAAATTCTGTGGCACACCAAAAAATATATTTTTTGCCAATCTGACACACAAAAAAATAGGTATAATTTTGATTCATTCATGCCAGACAGCTATTGTGTTGGCTGTTGTCATTTTTTAATTTAATTTGACAACCTAAGGGAAAAGAGGTCAGTGCCCCTGACTAAATAGTCAGGTATTACATGTTTTAAAAACACTTGCAGAGCACTGGTTGAAAATCACTGGCCTAGCACGAGCCATTTATGGAGAATTACTCTGCATCTTATGCTATATTAGGCACAAAGAAAAATGAGAAAGCATATTAACTGCCTTAGAATGATGTCAAGGTCAGGGGCATAATCACTGATTTAAAAGTTCTATTGTTGTGGTTGTTGCCAGGTGTCATTGTTTCTAGGCAGGTTTTCCATCTCGTACCAGTCGTGTTTGATGTCCTTGATTGTCCTCTTAGACTTTCCTCCTATTGGGCTCTCCTCCTACTTCTTGAACGATGACTTCTTTCATTTATTTTTCTAATAGATAGATAACTAATATATCTATCTATTATCCTTCTGTCTGCCTATTTATCTATCTATCTCCCACAAATTATTTCATTCTTTTCTCTCTGGCTTCACTATGATCTAGTCGGGATTATAGAAGAAAATTCTTTAATCTTTCCCCCTCTAGTCCTCGAGCCCCCTGAGGGTAGGGACCAAGGCTTATATGTCTCCATATGCCCAGAGTCTTTTAAGAGCTCCATAAATATTTGCCGAGTGTATATATGACCAATGGAAAGATAAATAAATGAATACACTAGCATGCTAATCTTCCCACCACTAGCCTTTCCCTCTCCAGTTAGTCATGCCCACCGCAAGCATAGCTACCTTCTAAAAATTCTATATTTATCCATTACTCCCTTACTCAAAAATATGAGTGGCTCTCCATTACTCTTCAGGCCAGCTTTCAAGCCACCCCCATCCTGTGATCTTGCTCTGTCTGATGTCCTGTCCAATGCCACTTGCTACTCTTATCTGCATAAATCCAGGTTGGACTCCTCTCAGGCACTGACTTTTGTATACTCATTCTTTCCAGATCCTTGCTTATGACTTTCCAAACTTTGTCTCTGACCATCCAAATCTGACCCCTCATTCAATGCTTACATCTCAAGCCCTAGCAACAAGGCAACCCACACAGGCACAGCCCCTTCTTAGAACTTCCCACACCCACATTGCCTCTGCTTGGCTCCGCATCAAATGCTGCCCTGTATTATTATCTGACAGTCAATTTATAAGCTCTTGAGAGTAGGAGCCATGCCTTGTGTTTCTCTTGGATCTGGACCGTTGCTAAGGAATCTTGTCAAAGTGAACTAAATGCAACCTGAATTTACAGGAAAGAATGCTGTAAAGTATAAAGCTGAGCTCTGCCCTTCTTGTGTCCATGTAATCTCTAAATTTAGATATGGAGTGAATCAAAGAGAATTGGGTCTCCAGTATATATTGCATAATAGTTAGAACCCAGTTATGGTGACAAAAATGGTAGCAGCTAACATGTTTGAGTACTTACTATTCTGAGTGCACGGCCCTGTGCCAAGTATTTTAATATTTTAATGCAATCATCAATTCTTAGAAATAGGTCCTAGTATCCCACGTTACAGATGAGGAAATGAACCAAAGCTTCAAATATGCATCAAGCCCTGACTTGGTTTCACGACCAGTGCTAGATTCTGGAGATACGGGGATGAATCAGTCTCTACCCTCAAACAGGTCACAGTCTCGGAGGGAAGGGGAAAGGGAAAAATTATGATTCACTTTACTAAGTGCAATATCAGAGTTAGTGTTAGGCTTTCCTCTGTCAAATGAGCACAGTGACCAACCCTCTCTAATGCTCAAACAATGCCTTAAAAATAATGTCAGCCCTCAACTTCTAGAGTCTTCTTCCTCACAACCTATAACTAGTTTAGTCGCAAGAAAACCTCAGTAAATTTCAATAGAAGGATATCCTAAATATACCTGGCCAGTGCTCCTTTAAACTATTGAGGCCATCAAAAATAAGGGAAGCCTGAGAGATTGTCACAGCCAGGAGGAGCCTAAGGAGACACAATGACTGAATGTAATGTGGTTTCCTCTGTGGGATCTTAGGAGAGACAACGGGTATCAGGTAAAACCTAAGGACATCTCAATAAAGTATGGACTTCAGTTAATAATAATGTACCATTGTTGGCTTATTAATTGTAACAAATGCACCATAATAATATAAGATGCTAACAATAGGGAAGCTGACTATGGGGTGTATGGGAACTCTCTGTACTATTTTCTCAATTGCTCTGTAAATCAAAAACTATTCTAAAATATAAAGGCAACTAAAAATAATAATGTTACCCCTTGAGATAAGGGTTGTGAGCGACTGTCAGGATAGTGGGGCTGGTAAGGCAGGGAATCTGAGCAAAGGAGCTCATTTATAGTGGGAGGTAAGGAGGGGGAATGGTAAGTGCGGTTTTGGAGATATTGCCTTGGAGGGTCTGGAGGGAAGTCCAAAAGCCCCATAGGCAGCTGGATGTGGAGTCTCGGGGAGAGGAAGAGGAAGGCCCGAGTTGAAGACATACTTGGGAGTCGTCACGCACATAGGTGGTAGTTGAAGCATTTGATGTCCTAAACACCATCTTGGAGATGAGCAGCCAGCAAGTCTGTTATTACCGTGTGGTGGATGAGCCCGAGGAGGCTGGGGGAGAGCCAGTTTGATTATAACTGCAGAGCAGCTGGAGCCTTTCATCCTCGGGGGGAGCCAAGTCATCCTTGTGGGCACAGACACTGTGTTTTCCCTATTCTGGAAGGCATTCCCCGAGACAAACCCTGGGTATGGTAATTATGCTGGTGAGTACGTTGATCTGGCCTCAACGGCACGGACAGGGCTCCCACAACAAAATGCTTCCGTTTTATGCAATAGGTTGGCTTTTTTTAAAAAAAGGAAACAGATTCATTCTTTTTTCCAGAGCAGGTTTAGGGTAATTATGTTAGATGAAACTAGTTTGATAACCATATTTCTTGAAGACACAGCACCTCGGTAGTTTTAAAACCTAAGTTAATTAGATATCTGATGTTAACAAAAGCTTCCATTAAAAAAAGATCCTCAAAAGCTGCACCCCCAGACTCCTGCTATGGCAGAGGAGTCAATGCTAAGTACAGCTTTTATCATCAAACTGGCACTTTTGGATAGTTAATCATAGATGTCTGCTGCCTCTGAGATGGAGAAGGCACCCCCAACATATAACTCTCACCCCCGAGGATGAAAGACCATCACTATGGCAAAATCCGTATTTTCACTTGATAATCCCAGCAAACTGGGTCTTAAATACACCAAGATGTTAACTTTGCTTGGCATTTAAGGACCATCCAGTTTGTAGGAAAAGGCCATATCTTGGCATGTAAGGGAGGTGGTCTTAGTTAACTCCAAGGTAAATATCCCAGTGAGCATGAAAGGTTGTGCACAATCTAGAAGTGGGCAAAATGACCAGGCTCCTCCAGATGTCCCCAGCAGTGGAGTCTCAGAAATGTAGTCTCCTGACTATAAAGCAAATGAAGTTTTGACAGGACTCCTATAACCTTTATAAAGCCTCTCCAACCCACCCCAAACACATAAGCAAGCACAACTGCACACACACACACACACACACACACACACACACACGCACACGCACACACCCATTTGACTTCCAAGCTGGGCAATTTCATCTACTTTCTTTAGTTCAGAGAAAGAAAAAGTTGGTAGCTAGAAAGGCTGCCAGGCAGCTCTGGCTCCTGGGAAAGGGCAGAGCAGATCTGTGGCCACAGGCAGCCTGTGTCTGAGCTCCTGCTCCATCTCTCACCAGCTCTGTCATCTCAAGTGTGTGGCCTTGCTCCCCTGAGTCTCAGGTTCCTTCTTTAAGAAACGGGGGTAAAGGTGCTCATCCCAACTCAATGAACACACATGGAATGTCTCCCAAGTGTCGGGCACTGTGGTGGGGGAGGGTGGGGAACAAATAAAACACAACCGCCCCGCTCAGAGACAGGCGCATTTCAGGGACAGTGGGGCAGTGCTGAGAGTATTCGGAGTATATCCGGCACACATGTGGCTTGGCCCCTGCTCACTGAGCACACAGTGTTACTGTGCTTTTCCCCCCACCAAGATGAACAGCTGAACTTGAATAAGAGGACAGTCTGATTACAGACATTTAGCAGCACTAGGCCTAGGACTGAAGGGTTTAGTTTATGGACTTTAATAGTAAAAACAAGTTGCAAAGCCAATGCTCTTTGGACCCAGAAAGAGCTGGCCCTGACATCTTTGCCTTGTCCCTTACTATCTATATGACATTGGAACAATTTCCATAATCTTGTTGAGGCTAAATGTTCCCATTTGTAAGATGGAGCTATTTTCAGTAATTCCTACCCAAAGTTGATGCCATACATGATAAAGAAAATTTATATGTGAAAAGGGCTTGTTGCAGGGCAAAGCGATATCCACACTTTAGTTTTTATTATTTATTTCCATTATTATTAATCCATAAACACCAGCTATGACAACAGTCCCCACGTGGTGCCTTTGGGGCTGGTGTTCCGGGCTGAGGTATTGCAGCAGAGATGTTAACACATTTCGTAGGCTTCAGATGAGTCCCAATCCATGGGAGGGTTTGTAAATAAGTTTCCTACCTAATTAGGAGAAGACCCAAGGATTGTGACTTTCTGCTGAGTAACAGCAACAAAGACAATGGCTCGGAGAGAAGGCCTGAGAATGGTCTTTTCCAAATTCTCAAGAGCACTGCCAACAGTGCTTCTGATCCTTCCCGGCTCCCACTTGGCATCTGTTCTCAGTTGACTTGATCTTTCCCTTTCAGAGACTGAGGGGAGAGCACTTAAACAACACAATTGTATAGCAGTTTCAGAACTACTCCTCACCAGTCACCAGCCTTCATTCTAATCTGAGGCTGATTTCATTTGGCTCTTCCAATCCAAGATGAGCTCTAGGCTGACCCGAGGAACTACTGCAGAGGTTGGGGAACCTTCACGATCTCCATAGACTAGCATTTTAATCCTGAGAGTCCTGGAGGCCTGAGTCAATCTAAAGGGTTGGCTTTACCATGTCTTCTAAGAGGCCATGGAAGCTCATGCAAATAGACCCTTGGAGAGCATCTCAGAAGTTCCAGAGTTTTAAAGGTGGGCTTGTGGGAATTTCCTGGTGCTAGAACACTATAATAGAACTTGCTAGGGCTTAGTTATGCCAAACTACTATAGTTTCATGAATTCATCATCTAGTTTCATACCCCTGTGCCTTTGCACATGCTTTCACTCTGCTTAGGGGAACTATTCCTTCTCTGCCTGCCTGTACATTCCCTATTCTTCCTTTAAAACCTTGCTTGAGAATCCCTCTGCGAAGATGTTCTTGACTTCCATCCTTCTCCACTCCACCAACAGCCTTGGCATCAAATAGTGAGTTCTTAAGAAGTGATTATTGTTTTGTCAAATTCTTGGAGTTGACCTGGTTTCTTCTCCAGCCTCTGACAATTAGACCCTAGTGCAATGCAGGAGGCTGGAAATCAACTATGCAGTTGTGAAACCTTTGATTTGAAACAAGATTCCAGGTTGCTCAAATGTGAGTTATGTAACCTTTGCATTGTGCAATAGGCAGGAGGACCTCGCTGTGAGCAGAGATTTGGAGGCTGTATGTGGTATAACAGCACCTCTGCCTTGTTCCCACTGAGGCCAACACACATCCAGGCACTGGCACAGTTCCTGGTCCAAAGCAGGCATTCAACACAGATATGCTGTTTCTGGGGGACTAGAAAACAAGCTCAGTGGGAGAGGATCCTGGGAGTCCTTCCCCCATCTTCTCTTCAAGACTTAGTGACCCATTTGCAAAAACCTACTTTGGCTTCCCTGGAAGGCATTTCCCCATTAAGATAGTAATCAGGACAGAAGAGGCAGTCTCATTATTGACGAGGTGACTCTTCAGCGGTAGGCGGTTGGGTGAAAGATGCCATCACAGCTCAAACTGTAATTACTATTACTAATTTTTTTTTTTTTTTTTGCTTTTTTATGGTATGGAAACCATTGTTCTTAGAAAACTATTCCCATTCCATATTCACTCCTTCTACTTTTTCTATTTGCATATCCTTACACCAAAGATTTCTACTGGGAGAAAGGGCTGAACCAAGGAAAATTAGAATTAGGACCCCTACTTAGCAAGTCAGGCTAATGGGGATTAAGGCAGTCTCATCCCCCTGAGACATGGTGGAGCAATTGGTGGGCCATGGTTTTCAGTCTAACTCAAATACATCAATGCGACCTTCCCCAGGGGGCCTTTCTTTGCCCCTCAACCAGAGATGGCCTTTCTTCCTCCATGCCTTTTCTTTCTAAAGACACTTATGATAGCCATTTGTGTGCCTTACACTCTTAGTAAGTTAAGAACGCCCCATCTTTTGTGGAAAGGATACATTCAGGAGATAGATGAGCTTGGGTTCATTTTTTTTTTCCTCTTGTTGATAAGCTGTGCAACATTAGATAAGTTACTCAAAATTTCTGAATTGGTTTCATCATCTATGAAACAGGAATAAAACAACCTACTTCTCAAGCCAGTTGTGATGAGAAAGTGAGATAACACGAATGAAGGGTTTGGCAGTATGAGCAGTGCTCTGGGGTTAGACAGCCTCCCCCACAAACTAGCTGGTCAGTCCCATCAATGATTGAAACTTCTAAGTCTCAGTGTCCTCTTCTGTAATATCAGGCCAGCAGGGCCCTCGTCATAAGGTATTGAGAAGATTAAATAGGCTGCTACATATAAAAAGCTTTCCATATAACTTGACACTAAGAGAATGCTCAATAAATGTTGGCTACTCTCAGTGCTTCATCCATTTTTGTTTCCCTCCCTTCCACCTTGATCTTTTGAAGCACCCTGCACAGTGCCTCGCAGAGAGGAAGTAGATACTGTTGAACCAAAATGATGCTAGGTTGCAAATCTCATCACACGATGGCTTGGGTGTTCATTCCCCCTGTTCCAATGTTTTACAATCTCAGGGATCTTTTAGTTTTTCCTTGAAATTAAAAGGAAGTCCTCAGCTAAGATATCAAGATTTAGCTAGTTTAGAGGAGGGGAAGTAAGGGTTAGAACTGAACACATGAGAGAGAGAGAGAGAGAGAGAGAGAGAGAGAGAGAGAGAGAGAGAGAGAGAGAGAGAGGAGAGGAGTGACCAGAAGGGGAAGGGACAGAGAACATTCTGGAAGGGAAGGATTTCTAGGTTGCATAGGTTGCTATGTTCCTCTTACACTCACATGTCTTGAATTTTGGAGATATGGTCATTGTCCTAGGTTGCTGGGGTGGCTGGAGGGTGATTGGAGGTTGGCACATTCTTTGCCTCACCAGGAAGGTTTCACATAGAAGAGTGTGTGACCAGGATAAACTCAGCCCCACAAGTATTGCTCATAAGGAGTCCAATGAAGTTCCTGTAAACCTCACAAGCTTGGGGCCCCAATGGCCCAGGGCACACTTCTCCAGAAACCGTGTGTCAATCTTTGTCCGAATCATTCCCTTTCAGAGTCCTCAGGGGCCACGGCCACACCACTCCACACTTATTCTGGCTGCAGAACCGAATCAAAGGCAGTTGCTGGGCCATGCTGGCCGTGGCCAGCTCCCTCTGCTTGCAATGAGTCAAACCCAGCACACAGCGTGCACAGGGACTTAGAGCCCCTGGTCTCTGCTACAATTAGAGCATAGAATTGGGAAATCCAAGATGATTCTATTTGGAAGAAACCTCTTTTTACCAAAACCAAAGCAATTCTTAGAAACCATCTAGAAATCCATGCCTGTAGCAACATTTCATTATTCCTAGAATCATCTCTGGGGGGCAGAGGCCGGGAAGAGAATACTGTTTGGCTCGTTTATTTCTGGATGTAAAAAGAAATCCATGTCTACTCTGGAAATGACTCTGAGGTAAAGGACATGAACTGCTCACAAAGGAGGTTTCACTATATGAGAAATTTTTACCAAGAAGTTAGGTAACTGCTTTGGCCCACCTACCATTCAGATACCACTTCCTTAAGGATCCCACAGGAAACCTACTCTACTCATCCACACAGGATGGCTCTAGATTTTTAGAAATCATCCTTTAAAGTAATATGCAGTTTATCTTCTCCAAAACTTGGTAGTACAATGGGTCATGTTCCACTTCATTTTTCTATTTAGAAATCTTCTAAGAAAAGATAAGGGCTTTGTATTCTCCTCATTCCCGGGATATTCAGGAAATAGTGTGTTTGTGGTTTTCTTATATTAAGCAAAATTTCCTCACTTCCTTTCCTCCCTCCCTCGCATCCATTGATTTTTAGAGAGAGTGGAAGGGGGGGAGGAGGCAGAGAGAGAGAGAAAAAAACGTCAATGTGAGAGAGATATCGATTAGTTGCTTCCCGAACTCGCCCCAAGCAGGGCCAGGGATCGAACGTCCAACCCAGGTCCATGCCCTTGACCCAGAATTGTACCTGAGACCCTCTGGTTGTCGGGCTGATGCTCTAACCACTGATCCAAGCCGGCCAGGGCCCACGTTTCTTGACTATTTTCTCCTTTGCAACAAAAGTCCACCAGGCACATTCTTATTTTGCTCATGGGTCCACTTTCCAGCCCCATCCTACAAACAAGCACTTCCCAATGTTCCTCCCCTTCTTCCCCTTTTCTTCCAGTATAACATTTATTTTTTAAAATTGAGAAGTAACATACATGCAATAAAGCTCATAAGTCTCAGGTGTCCAGCTCAGGGACTTTTTGCTTAAGCATACACCTGCCTCACAGGCACTCTGATCAAGATCTAGACCATTTCCAGCACCCAGAAGCCTCCTGTGTGCCTATTTCTTTCAATACCTCCCACCAAAGGTAGTCACTGTTCTGACTTTAGTTTCACCTGCTCTTGAACTTTATATAAATTAAATCCTACAGCAGGTACACTTTTGTGTCAGGCTTCTAACACTCTTCCACTGGGAATTCACCTTCTTCCTTGACATATGAGAGGCACCGAACAAATATTCACTGAAGGGATTGCATTAAAGCTCCATGTAGGAAGCTGATTTTTAAAAGGGTGTCTGTGTTAAAGAAAAAACTTTCAGGGCCAGACCAGATCTTCTCTAATAAGGAAAGTATGGGCTTTAGCAAAACCATTGCTCATAGTAATATTTAAAAACATATACTCACAATAAGGGCACTGAATTCCTAGGTTCACACTAGTATCTGGGCTTTTTGTATTATTATTTTTGAAGAGGAGCCCAGCCCCAGGGAAGCAGCACAGCACTGGAGTCAGAGGCTGGGTTTGAGTTTGTGTTGGCATCACCATGAGGGTGGCACAATGGAAGGAGTCGGGGGACTATGGTCAAGATGCTTACTATTGTGTGTGCTTGGAGAGTCACTCAGCATTTCAGCCTCAATTTGCTCATCCATAAAAAGTGCATTGAGTGGATTAAAGGAAATAGTGGCTGTCAATGTGCAATGAGAACTATAAAGCTCTACAGAAAAATTAGTTCCATAAACTAGTTGTGATGGTTCATTTTATATGTCACCTTGGGCCATGTGTCCCAATATTTGGTCAAACATTATTCTGGTTGTTTCTGTGAAGGTGTTTTTTGGATGATGTTAACACTTAAATGGGTGGATTTTAAGAAAAGCAGATTACCCTCCATAATATGGTGGGCCTTGTCCAATCAATTGAAGGCCTTAATAAAGCAAAGACTGACCTCCTCTGAGCAAGATTGAATTCTCCCAGCAAATGGCATTTGAATTTGAACTACAGCTCTTCCCTGGGTCTCCAGCCTGCTGGCCTACCCTGTGAATCTTGGACTTACTGAGCCTCCACTATCACATGAGCCAATTCCTTAAATCTCTCTATATATCTATATCTAAAAGTATATCTAAAACTATGTATCTATATATCTATATCTGTATACACACATCCTATTGGTTCTGTTTCTCTGGGCAACCCTGACTAATGCACCAGTTTTTCATTTAGTTTATTGATACTAATGTTTTCTTATTTATTTGTTTTCCCTTTTATTCCAGATGCTATCTAGTTTATTGTTTCTTTTATAAATCACTAAGAAATATATTTAAATCACATTTTTCTTTGCTTTTCATTGTTATTAAAGCAATTTCGAGTAATAATTTTCTTTCTGTTATTGACTTGACCACAAGGAAGGGGAAACAACTTTTTTGCAGACACACTATGTGTTAGTGACATTTAAATAAGTTACTTCTTACCACCCATGGATTTCGGCATGCTATGCTTCTTGGTCTTGTTTCTAGACCTGTTGGCTCACTGTTGGACACACTCCACCCTCCATGACACCAGGGTCATGCTTAAATTTCCCTAGAAGATTCAATGTAAATCTAGGACATTGCTTGAGTACACCCAGCTTTATCTGATACCTAGAATCCCTATTCCTTCCCACACTAGTGAACTAATTGAGTCACATGTAAAATGCCCTGACATCTCTTAGGTCTTCCCCTAACACAGAGTTCTAATCAGGCTTATTTCTTGTAGAACCCTCCTTACCTTTCCTTGGTCATGCCAATCTGAGAGCTTCCCAGGCAAATGGTTTACTTTTACTGCTTTACTGCTCTATAGGACCTCTGGAAAGAGAACTAGTGGGATTTGGGGGGAAATTTTATCTTTGTCTTCCCTCCTAGTGAGGGCTCTTCTACCCAAAGTGATGGCCAGTTGTGTGTCTTTGATGACCACAAAGCAGGTCAGGGTGCTGTCAGACAGGAAAAAGTGGGGACACTGTGGTCTGTGTCTCCTGCCATAAAAAATCTTGTTCATATTTTTGGATTACTTCTGACATATGCTTAATTTTAGATTTTACAAAATTCCCACATGATCAGATTTCTTTAGCTTTATTATTTTCATCTCACTGTGTTGAATCGCGACTTGAGAAGCTGATGGGTAGAATTTCAGTTTGTCTTACTGAGTCATCTCAGGCCGCTATGAGCTCTCTTCTTCCTCCCTCCTATACCTTTCCTTTTTCAAAGGAGTTATCATAGGGTGGGGACTATTTTCCAGATTTTAAGTATAGTTTTCCCTGGTGTCTATCAGATCTACATAAATGTTTTCTCTTTTACTTGTAGGAAGGATTCTTTAGATCTTCGATCCCCCAAATTGGTCCGATTTCTATAGGTTTTGAGGGCCCCCAGTTGAGAACCATTTACTCTCTATATTAAATGAGACATTGGAAGGCACATGCCTGGCACATAGCAGTGTGGTTCTGACCTGGGTTCAGGCCCATCTTTTCCACTTCTGAAAAGCCACTCCAAGGTCTCTGAACATCATTTCTTCATTTTTAAAAGGGGGACCATCATCCCTACTGGGTCTACCTCACTGGATAATTATGAAAATCCAATGAGATCTCTGACATAAAAATGCCATGTTAGCCATCAAAGCTGTGGACAGCTGCCCAGATGTGCCGGTACCATGTGATGTATAGTTTGGTAATGAGGCTGCGTGGCTCAGTTTAAAGCCCTACTAATGTTCAAAGTGATTTGATACCAAAGCACTCAATACATTTTAGCTTATACCATTATCACCTCCATTTTACAGGTGAAAATGCTGAGGATCAGAGAGGTAAAGGAACTTGCCCAACATTACACAGCATGGCGCATGGAGTCGGGAGTGAATTCAATGTTAATTCCAAAGTTGGTTCTGTGTCTATGACATGTGTGTGCTTCCCAGTGAACATAAGTGCCATGATTTAAATGCTAGCAGCCCCTTCTGCTAGTAAAGGGAGTTGCCATTTATAAACTACATCTCCATTTTTGGGTCAGGTTTGAAGGACATACCACCTAGAAAACAGGAGAAGATAACTTAAATACCTTTCTCCTGCTTTCACTTCAGAAAAGAGTTATCTCCTTAGGAACTGATTGAAGGAAGTTGAAAATAAAAGGGCAGAGCCAACCCCACCTCCATGCTATGAATCACTCACATGGAGGGTTATGCTGTGCCTTCCGCATCTTATTTTTAACTTTGCAAGCTTTGGTTATTCTGGCTTCCTAGGGGAAACCCCTTTGGTGCCTGCAGCCTTGCTCCCATCAGGCTGTCGGTCTCTGTGAGCATCCAGCAGGTGGAGGGGAGGCGACATGAGCACACTTGTCTTTTCAGCTGATTTCCCTCAGAGAAAGCTCCTGATCTCTGGGGTTCTAAGGCCTGAGCTCAACAGCCACTGTCTCCCCCAAACACACTCAGTTCAGTTGCCTTCTAGAGGGAATTTCCCACTCAGAGTCTTGCCTGGCCTTAGAAATTGCTCTGAACCAGGGGTCTCAAGGTCCTGATTTGTAGCCACATAATCATAAGACGGGCATCCTATGCAGGGTACAGGCTATATCCAACCACACACCTCTTCTCTCTTAATTTGCACTCTGGACACAGGATTCCGGATTCCAGACAGCCAAGCAAGCTCAACCCAGGAAGATCAGCTGCAGCCCTTTCTGAGTCCCAGCCACCCAGATAAAGAGGAAGTTTCCATCAGTTTGCGTGCAGTGCTCTCCAAGAAGATGCCTGGCAAAGTCCCCAGTGTGTGTCGGGAAGCGGGGTGTGGGGAGGGGAGACCATGTGTTTGGGAGTCAGAGAATCCTGGCTTTGGAATCCCAGATCGGCCACCAGTAAGCATCTGACCTTCTCCTAATCCTTAGGAAGAATTAGCTTTTTTTTTTTCCTTCTTCAGATGCTGAAACATATTCCAAAAGACTAATTATTGAACTTCTCCAACTCTCTGTACAAACCCAGCTGAGGTGAGAGGTGCTGTGCCCAGCATGCATGGACGCTTAATAAGTGTTGACTCATGCCCTTCCTTCAACAGCTCTTGTGGAGCACCTGCTGTATGCCATCATCCTGGGCCCAGGCCCCAGCTGGCCAATTACTCTGCACATTATAATGCTGCAAGTATGGAGTGTGCCGTCAGGGCGCAGCTCAAACGTGACTTCCTCTTCTTTCCAGCAAAGCGAGGCAGGGCATTTCCCTTCTCTGAGCCCACATCTCTCACTTGCAACATGGGAACATTTACAGGACTATCGTGGCGACTCCCTGAGATCACACACCTAATGTGGTACCTGGCGCAGTAAATGAATGAATACATCCATTTTTTGCTGCTTCCTTTCTACCTGTCTGCTAAGTACTCAACACTGTTCAGAGATGAGGAAGTCCTGAGACTTTTCTCATTGTTGCCCAGACCAGTGCTTAGACTGCCCCTCACACCAGCGGATACATTTCTCTTCTCTGTCTTAGTGGCACTAAACTCTGGCCATTAGATCACCTGAGGAACTTTATGAAATATCAGTGCCCAGGTCTTTCTACAGAAGATTCTAATGGACAGCCAGAAATGAAAGCCACTGGTTCTTTTTCAATGGCTCATTTTTCATGTGAAGAGGTCAAAGTTCAGAGAGGTTAAGTGATTTCCTTGAGGGCAATCAACTAACGTGGAGCCTAGGAGTCCAAGCCAGTTGTCCCTAGCATAACCATCTTTCCATTTTCCTATGTTCTCTTTCATTATCTTGGCAACTTTTGTCCCACCCATCTCCCTATCCCCTCCCCTTTGGCAACCATTGGCTTGTTCTTTGTATCTATGCGTCTGTTTCTGTTTTGCTTTTTCGTTTTATTTAACGATTCTACATATAAGAGAAATCATACAGTATTTGTCTTTCTGAGTCTGACTTATTTTACTTATCATAATATCCTCTAGGTCCATCCATGTTGTTGCAAATGGCAAGATTTAAAAAAAAAATTTTTTATTTCTGAGTAAGATTCCATTATACACACACACATACACACACACACACACACCCCATATCTTTATCCACTCATCTATTGATGGAAACCTAAGTGGCTTCCATATCTTAGCTATTGTAATAATGCTGCAATGAACAGAGGGGTGCATATATCTTTTCCAATTAGTGTTTTTGCTTTCTTTGGATAAATACTCAGAAGTGGAATTGCTCAGTTGTATGGCAACTCTGTTTTCATTTTTTGAGGAAACGCTATACTGTTTCCCATAGTAGCTGCATCAATTTACAGTCCCATCAACAGTGCATGAGGTTTCCCTTTTCTCGATATCCTTGTCAGCACTTCTTATTTGTTGACTTTTTGATGATAGCAATTCTGACATGTGTGAGGTGGTACCTCATTGTGGTTTTGACTTGCATTTCCCTGATGATTAATGATGTTGAGCATCTTTTGTCTTCTTTGGAGAAATGTCTATTCAGGTCCTCTGTCCATTTTTTAATTAGATTTTTTTTTTTTGGTATTGTTTGAGTTCCTTATATATTGCTGATATTAGTCCCTTATCAGATATATCATTTGCAAATATCTTCTTCATTCAGTCGGTGGTCTTTTTATTTTGTTAATGGTTTCCTGAGCTGTGCAAAAAAACTTTCAGTTTGCTGAATCCCATTAGTTTACTTTTGCTTTTGTTGTCTTTGCCCAAGAAGACACATCTAAAATGATATTGCTAAGACTGATGTCAAAAAGTTTACTGCTTATGTTTTCTTCTAGAGTTTTATACTTGTAGGTCTTACATTTAGGTCTTTCATTCATTGTGAGTTTATTTTTGTATACGGTGTAAGAAAGTGGTTCAGTTTCATATTTTTTGCATGTGTCTGCCCAGTGTCCCAATATCACTTATTAAAGAGATTGTCTTTATTCAATTGTATATTTTTGCCTCCTTTGTCAAATATTACTTGACCATATAAGCAATTTATTTCTGGGTTCTCTATTCTACTCTATTGATCCATATATCTGTTTTATGTCAGTACCATACTGTTTTAATTATTGTAGCTTTGTAGGATAGTTTGAAATCAGGGAGTATAATACCTCTCACTTTGTTCTTTTTAAGATTTTTTTTGGCTACTCGTGGTCTTTTGTATTTCCATATAAATTTTAGGATTAGTTGCTCTAGTTCTGAGAAGAATGTATCTTGGCAACTTTTAAGCATTTGATTGGCTTCTCTGACTCAAATAATAAATGAGACTTGAGGAGGGGGTCTCCAGAGTTGGCTTCCATAGAGCAGAAAGAGAGGGTTTCTCTGCCTCAGAATTCATGGAGTATCTTCATTCCATGGATAATTCTTGAGACATCTGCCATTACCTAGACTGGAGATGAGCTAGGCCTTATGATGCAGTATGAATGAGACACAGTGCCTGTCCTCAAAGGGCTTATGGCTGGTTGTTAAGGGGTCGAATTGTATCCCTCCCAGAATTCATATGTTGAGGTCTTAAACCTTATTATCTCAGTGTGATTATATTTGGAAATAGGATCTTTAAAAAAATAATTAAGCTAAAATGACAACATTAGAGTGGGCCCCAATCCAATATGACTGGTGTCCTTAGAAGAAGAAGAGATTAGTTCATAGATACACACAGAGGGAAGACCAGGTGAACGCCCAAGGGGAGAAGATAGCCCTCTACAAGCCAAGTAGGAGACCTCAGAAGAAACCAACCCTGCCAAAACCTTGATCTTGGACTTCCAGTCTCATAACCGTGAGAAAATAAATTTCTGTTGTTTAAGCCACCCAGCCTATGGTACTTTGTTATGGAAGCCCTAGAAAACTCATACATTGTTCCTAAAGGGGAGAAAGGCAAGTAAGGAATTGGTCAACTAAAAATAGCCTGTAATAAGCATCATGATGGTTATGAGCTGGGGTTGCTATGAGAGCCTGGAGGATGCCCCCAATCCTGGAGGGAGGGGTTGGGAGGCTGGAAGAGAAGGCTCCATTGGGGAAGAAACACTTAAGCTGAGTTTTTGAGAACAAGGAAGAGTGTGCTATGGGGAGTGGAAGAGTAAAACCAGACTAAGGAATGTGAAGGTGCAGAAGTGTGAGACAGCATGGCCTGCTGAAGCTATGGGGTAAGGCACAGGATGGGGAGGCATGCGTGATGAGATGAGAGATGAGACTGTGGTATAGACAGGGGCAGGTTATCCAATGCCTTGTGCATGTTCAGCTAAAGGGCCAAGGCCGGGTGAACAGAAGCTGATGAAAGAGCATTATGCAGGGGAGCACCAAGTCAAGTTTTGTAAAGTGGCTCTGATGTTCACATGAAGGCTGGATTTGCATGGAAAGACCAAAGGCAGGGAGACCACTGAAGGGCTACTGCCTCAGTGATAGAGAGAAGTGCTGGGGGTTGGAACTAGTGCACAGCTCCAGGGCATGGAGAGGACCTGGTGAGTCTTAGTACAGAATAGGTTGGATAATTTTTACTAAGACATTGTGACTGATTAAGAAGAGAGAAGAAGACCCAAGTTTCTGGCTGGGACAAGAGGGTAGATAATGGTGTCAACTGCTAGAAAAGAATTCTCTTTCCCTCCTGTCTTAGTCAGCCGGAGCTGCCAAAATACCATAGATGGGGTGGTTTAAGCAACTGAGATGGATTTTCTCACAGCTCTGGAGGCTGGAAGCCCAAGGTCAAGGTAGCAGTGTGGTTGGTTTCTGGTGAGAGCTCGCTTCCTGGTTTATATACGGTCACTTTCTTATTAAGTGTTTATATGGCCTTTCCTCAGTACATGCTCACAGGGAGAGAGACAGAACAAGTTTTCTGATGTGTTTTCTAATAGGGACACTAATCCCATCAAACAAGGACTCCACCCTCATGATCTCATCTAACCCTAATCACCTCCCAAATGGCCACATCTCCAAATGCTATCACATTGGGGTTCCGGCTTCAATTTACGAATTCTTGGGAATACAGTCAATCTGTAACCCCTCCCCACTGAAAAGACAGAAATAATAATGTTTTATATCCCAGGCATCTCCTTGTTCTGATTGATCTGAGCTTCTTTGATGATTTCAGAAGAAATTTGCAAGCACATTTGTTTACATTCATTCGTCTGTTCTTTCAACCATAGGAAGAGGTGCTGGAAAAGGAGCTTTAATAGGCAACTTAGGGTGAAGTTAACTCTTGGCTTGAGTTAATAGTGAAGATTTTTCTGGCACAAGCATGGAAAGCTGTTCCTGAGATCCAAGCTATATGAGGTCCTGAACTAGGAACGGGGTTTCAGCTGAATCAGATACACCCATCCTGTCCTTGAGGATCTAATTTGTAGATCCAGGGGCAGCTTTCTCAGGATGTCGACCTCAGGTCACAAACATGTTGCTTCTGGACATGAGGGCCCTTAGAGATGACTCCATCTTTCTCCTTTCTCTTTGGGACAGGCCTGTATCTAATTCTTCCGACAGGGACGGTCTGCTCGCCTGACTCCTAAGTGGCTTGTTAGGATGAATCATGTTCCAGTTCTCTAAGAGGGCTTACTTGTTGGAAAGAGTATTCTCTTTGATCTCACGGCTTAGAGTGTTTAGGTTTTGTCCAGTTAATCGTGTAGTCGGCGTCAAGCTTTGCCAGTCTTTATTTCTCTGAGGCTGTATGGCATTCAAAGGGTTTGGGCACAGGCCCTATAGCCGACGTGGTTTGACTTCAACAGCAACCAGAGCCTGAACCTTTTCTCTAGTTCTTTGATGCTAATTGATCGATCAGTCTAGTCTATTCTAGAGTGGCCCTTAGATCTGTCCTCCCCTGAGCATTCATTCCCATGTGGTTGAAGGAGCCATCCTGATAGGCTTTCTGTTGCCTTAGTACTTTCAAAGCACATTCATTTTGCCACCACTTTAACCCCTCAAATCCTCTCTGAGAGGTAGGAAGGGTAGGAAGGGTAGTTTTGCAAAGGAGAAATTCTAGCTCGGTAAAGGATTTACCCAATGTCTCATGGGGTAGGAGTTCTGAGACAAACTAACATTTGTTAATGTGCCAGATTCTTTGCATATACTAACTTATTTAATCTACAAACCAACCCAGTGGAGTAGATATTATTGGGCCCATTTCAAAAAGGAAGACACTGGAATCATGAGAGATTCAAATGGTTGTTTCAAAGCCCCCCTAGCCCAGACGTAGCTAAGGCAACATTGACCCCTAGTCTTTTAACTGGTCCAGTGTTTTTACCTGTTACACTGCATTTAAACTCCCCAAGCCTGACTGTAATGAGGAAAATGGTGTTTCTGCTTAGTTGTATTTTGGGTAAAAAGAACCACAAGTGGAAAAGTGGGCATCTCCCCTATTTGTAGAGAGATTTGGAAATTTTCTTTTCTTTGTATACAAAATGAAACAAGGCCCAGAGACATAAACCTGTGGCCCATGTGCTTCTGTCAGAAGCCTGAGCATTCCAGCAATCAGACGCCGCAAACCAAGCCGAGATTCCCCAGGCCTGATTGCATCGCTCAAGACCGCAGGCCAGGGTAGCGGCCCGACGTGGGGAAGGCCACGTCTTCTCCGGCTCGCTGTTTGTGTTCCTCTCCTCGTGTGCTCTGTGGTCTGGCAAGGAACTGGGCACCTCCACAGCCAGGCCACCACCCCAGCAACCCTCCCTTGTTCCTGGTCTGTGTGAGCCCGGCTCAGTTTCTTAAGCTGACAGAAATGGTAATCCAAATGAGCTGAAAGCATTTAACCTGTCAGACGGAGCCCTGCTAAGTCCAAAGATATGTAGGCACGAGGTCACCGAACAGGAAGACATTCTTCTGAAAATGCAAAGAATGGGGCAAAGGCTATCACCTTAGCAGCCTCTGGTCTTCCTTCCTGACACTCCCTCTTGGGATCCCTGCGTGTCTGGCCTGGGTTATTTGTGAGGTCATTGGGTCTTAGCTCTAACAGTGAAAGGGAGAGTAGACAGGGCTACTGTAACTCAGGAGCCACGTGCTCCTTTCAGTTAATCCCCATCTAGCCCCGTCTATGAGAAGTAGCTATTGGAGCCCATCTTATAGTTGAGGAAACTGAACGAAGCTCTCAGAGGTGCAACGCTTTGCTGAAAGCAACTGGCTCAATTCGCATTGGAGCCTGAATCTGCTAACATGTGCTCCCTCCATAGTTCCCCATTCCCCATTGGCACACATACAGCCCTTTCTATGGCTTATAACACTTACCCTGTTCTGTAAGCCATGGCTATTCAGAGCCAAACCTTTCTCTTCAGTAGAAATGAGCAGTTTAAGGGCAGCCCTTCATTCCTCACCAGATCCAGCAAAGGGCCTGTAAATAGGCACCCAATCACTTCTTGTTTGTATTTTTTCAAACACTTAGATACACATATACTCCATGGTTGGTTCTACTCAAAGGTCAAAACCTGCTGGCCATGAATGACATTAGCTTGTACTCTGAGCTGATTGACTCTCTCTGCCCATCACCTTGGGTAACTTGAATACCATTTGAGCACTGAATTATTCTACCCAATAAAGCTCACATCAGAGGTGTGAAGGGAACCTCTGATTCCCTGAGAACCTCTAGGTTATCTGGGGCAGGTTCTATAGGATAGTGGTGATTTGGACTCTACAAATTCCCAAATCCATGCTGCAAGGTCTGTTTTCAATCTTCAAGCATTGTAGGCATCTCCTGGGGCTATAAGAAGAATGCTCTCATTTTAGGACAGACTATAGCCAAGAGCCAACTTGGCAAGGGCCAGAGGGATATAAATTCAGAGTGACAACCTAAGGAACATGGTTTTAATAGAAACATACTTCTATTTCTGCTCCAATCACATGTCGACTGTCTGTTTGCATGGGGGGACCTGAGCTAAAATGAGGATTGTCAGAGTTGGTAATTGAGGGGCTCTGCTTTCCCCCTAAAGCTCCCCTGTCCTCCAGATGACAACTATGAGAGATCACTTGGGTGGCTGGGGATGTAGTGAAGTCAGCATTACAGAGCAGCCAGGGCAAACAGAGATATGACTTGCTTTATGCCGTGGGGTACAATTCTGACAAAATTCATTCAAGAAAATGTCAATAGATCCCTGGACTGTGCTGGGCACATGCTAGGTGGCAATGTTTCAAAGGCGAATAAAATACCTCCTTGAGGGCCTTGTGGTCCAATCGCGTGGACAAGTATGTAAAGAATTAGAAGAACTGCAGGTGTCACAGTAGACATCTCTGGGCATGGGATGGAGATTGGAGGGAAGGCAACTTCACAGAGGATGCCTGGAGAGGCTCATTGGGAGTTTGCAGGATGAAGAGGAGGGAAAAGAACATTCTGGGGAGACAGAGACATTAAAAAAGAATGGAGTGTCAGGGAACTAACATAATACAGCTTTGCTGCAGCCAGGGTTGTGTTTTGGGACATGGTGGAGAAGTAGGAGACATCCTTGGGGAACTAGAAGGAGGTTATATCCCAGATGGCCGCATACCCCGTGCCAAGAAGCTTGGGCTGTCCCCTGTGGCAACAGCATGGGCTTGACATGGTCAGAGGTGTACAGTGGAGCTGTCACTTTGGCTGCGGCACGGTGGGTGAAGGAGACTAAGGTCCAGGAGCCTAACAGAACAGAAATAGGGCTGGTATGGTGGTAGAGGCAGGAGGTAATGAGGGTCTGACCCAGGACAGGACAGTGGGGCTGAAGAGACAGGAAGGATTGGGGGACACCTTAGGGGCATCCTTCAGAGATTGCTGTAGTTTTACCATGCAGAGAAATCACCAGTTGCCTACCAAAGACCTTTCTGGGGTACCAGCACCTCAAATTCGCAAGCCTAATTTTTCATTGTTGCATAGTATTCTAACATACAGGTGTGCCATGATTTATTGAAACAGTTATTGGCCTATAAGTGTTGATGTACATTAAGGTTACTTCCATACATAAGAATTTTTGCTCTCGTCAGTATGTCAACATGCTTTGCTAAATACCCTTGAACGTACCTCCCCCCGCCCTTCACTTCTAATTATTTCCTTAGAATAAATTCCTAGAAGTGGGTCAAAGGATATGCACTCATTTCAAAGACTTGATGTTTGTTGCCAAATTGCTCCCTGGAATTGTTTATTCCATTTCACCACACCTACCCACAGTGAAATCCCCAGCCTCTACTATCCACCTTCATCAGCACTGATCACTGTCTTTCAATAAATCTTTGTCAATCTGATATGCACAAACGAGACCTTATTATTGGGTTATCTGTGGGTCTTTATCACTAGTGTGGTTGAATGATTTTTCTCATTTTATAGATAAGGAAACTGAGGGTTAGTGGCTTGGCTGCACCACGGGTCCAGCCAGTGGCCGAGAGTGGACTGTAAGCCAGCCCCGCAGAGCCCTAGGGCCATTCTCTTCCCACTGTCTGACACTGTCCCTCTGGTGTGGGGAGAGTCACCCTGACTTCTCTGTGTTGACTGGATTTCCTCTCATTCAGGTCACACCCTCAGTCTGCATGTCAAGACAAGAGCATGCCCCTCCTCCAGAGGGACAGGGGCTCCCTCCGCCCATCAGAGAACCCGGCCATGGGGACAGTTCATGCTGTGCTCTGGGTGGAGGCCAGGTATGGTATGTGCTTGGATGGCTGGTTCTCATGGAACCCCTGGGTGGAAAATTACACGAGGAACCGAACCCATGTGCTTTTGAGAAAGAAAGCCCGGACTGCCAGCGCCCTGCTGAAAGCCCTTCCTTGCTCCTTCATTGCTTTCAGGATCAGGTCCAGGTGCTATAGGCCGGCATGCAAGGCCCTGAGGGCCTGCCCCAGTCTATCTCCACCACAGGATCCCCTCATGGGCTCTCCAGCCAGCATCGCCTGCTCACATTTTAAGTTTTCCTAGAATCTCCCTGTTTCTTGACCTTCTGGCCTCAGTTTCAATGTCACCCTCTTCAAGAAGCTGTCTGCCTTTTCTGCACTACCACAGGCCTCTGAGCTTACTCTACTGAGAGTCCTCCCTGGGGGTAGGACTGCTGTTTACAGGTCTGCCTGCTCATCCCTGAGCCAAACACCTGCACAGCCTTGGCCAAGAGGTTGCATGTTCTAAAGGTACACAGGCTGAATGTGTGTTGGAAGACCCACAGAGAGCCTATGGGATTCCATCTGAGATTGGCCCAGATTCCTCCATTCACGCAACAAGTGTTCATGAAAGGGCTACAATGAGCCAGACAGACGCTCCTGGGCACAGGGATGCGGACAGACACTATCTGTTCCAGCACCGAGGCTCCCGGGTTTCCAGCAGGTGCAAGTCTTGGCGGCTCTCAGCTGCATCCCTCTTTGGGAATGTCCTCAGCTGAAGAGAACTGCAGAGCCCAAGGTTTCACCCCGCTCCTGGAGTCAGACTTCATCCAAGACAGGTCCATAGGAGGGTATCCATAGAGGCTCAACCCCTGGGTCTCAATTCGGAGCAGCTCCTTTGTGGCCACTGCATTGCAGCTTGACTTCTCCATCTGCTCAGTCCTGTTTCCCCTCTCCCACAGGGCTGGATCCCAAAGACTCCCCAGGAAACTTCTTGCATGCAAATCTCCATCTCAGAGTCTGCTTACTGGGGAACCCACCCTGCGACCATGGTGAGCAAAACAGACGTGATACCTGTTCTCACAGAGCTTGGGGCCTGGCTTTGTCACCAGACCCACCTTTGTTTCCCCCCAAGGATAAACCTAGAACATCTAGCCCTTCACATGGCACTCACGGTGACACTCTCCAGTGCCACCACATGCCCTGTAGCTATCATTAAGGCGAGGATGGAGCTGACTGTAGCTTGTTGATCACTTGCATTTGTCCCATAAGCCTGTTCTGGAGCGCCTGTGCGTCCCTGTCCCTGTGCTGGTGCCTGACACAGATATCTACGGTGTAGCTCTTGACTTCAAAGACTGTTGTATGGAGAGGAAGACGGATAAGTAACCGGCCAATTGGGAACACAGGAGATAAGTGGCCCCGTGAGGACCTGCAGGGCCTGTGGGAGGTGACAATGGCCTACTTAGGGGGCCAGGGAAGGAGTCCCAGAGAAGCAGAAGGAGGGGGAGCAGGGTGAGGGAGGTGTTGATGGGAAAGGGAGGGAAAATGAATTTCAGATTTAAGAAATGTGTACTTAAAATCACGAGGAGTGAGTGAACATGCACGTGTGTATCCATCACCTCATCGAGCAATTGAGCGAGGCTGCCTGCGAGGACCCGTGCCCCTATTTTACAGATAAACTGAGGCTCTGGGAAGATAAACAGCTTCTATGCAGCCCTAGGAGGGACATGGTCTTGTACTTGAACCTGAGTCTTCTGATACCAAATCAAAGCCTCTATTGCACTAGGCAGCAGACACTGAGTTTTCCTTCCGTGGCCGGCAATGTGTCCAGTGAGGACTAAAAGAGTGATACCGAGGCTTGACTCTTGAAGTATTTGCATACAGGGGGAAAAATGGGTAATGTCATGGGACAGACGCTGGGATAAAGGCCCGTGCAGATGCCCTGGGGTCACGCAGAGGTATGCCCCGGAGAACTGTCCTGAGCCCTGTTTAATATTTGGTACCAGTGATTTGGACAGAGACATATAAAGTCCGCTTATCACATCTGTGGCTGACACGCAGCTGGGAGGGATAGAAAAAATGATTGATGACAAAATCAAACTTCTAAATGATCTCAGTTGGCTGGAACAGTGAGCCAAATCCAGTTAGATGAAGTGCAGCAGGGGTCCATGCGAGGGCCGGCATTTCCCTTCCAATTGTGTGAGAATAGGAGAGGGGAGCCCGGCCTGGCCCCGGGCCAGAGGGAGAGATCTGGGGACTTCACCGGCCCCGAGTCTAACTTACTCCAAGTATTTAAAGAGTAACAAACCAGCACACCCTTCATCTGTGCGGAGATTGTAACCAGAGTCATGGCTCACATGTAAGGGGACATTTTTAAGAATCACTTTGGAGGTGGCCTCCTGTGGGGAGCAGCCTCTTCAAGTAAGGAAGGAAGTTACTTATTCACTTCTCCATCTGGGCAAGGCTCCCCATGAGCTCACCATACCCCAGATCCTGGCCAACATGGGACACTGGCGGGGGCCAAGCTGGGACCTCGCAGAGGGCATGCAGTCACGTTCAGCCAGTGTCAGCTGTGCGACTCTGGGGAAGTCACAGAGGCTTACCAGGTTTCCCTGTCCTTATAAAATGGGCACCCTCATGTCAATCTCACAGTGTCCTGGGAGTAACAAGTGAGACCATGTATATAGAATGTTGGACCCAAAATTTGGCCTGCAGTTAGTTTTCAAAAGGGATGCTTACTGGTAGTATCCAGGAGAATCCAGAGACCTCCTGTCTATAAAAAGGCAGCAGGATCCAGGTCCCTTAGACTTGGGTTAAGGGTCAGGGCTTCAGTCTTCTGGTGGGTTTCAGGAAAGGATGGTGCTTTTTTTTCTGTAATTATGCTATTTATGTGCACGTGTATCTCTGTGTATGTGTGTGCGCCTGTGTGTACCTGTGAGGATGCGATACATTTCAAGATAGAGGAAGAACCCAGCTCCCAAATCACTGGGGCATTAAACAAATAAGAGAGACAGTCATCTGAATTAGGGTCAAAAGGCGGGGGGGAGCAGGAGGAGGCACGAGGCTGATTTCCATAATTCTGGGCTAAGGTGTCCTTAATATGCTTTGTTTCAGGCAGGGTTGATTTCTGGGCCTCTGAGTCTCAGTTTCCTCATAATCAAAGTGGAAGGGTTGGGCCACACTGGTGGTTCTCAAGTATGCATACAGGAAGGCACTGGCCTGTGTTGAAGTCAAGTCCACGACCTCCCACTCAGACAGATGGCTTCAGGCTGGGCTACCAGGAAGGTAAACTGCTGCTTGCTGTGGGTGCCATGAGGAAAAATAGCTGGCAGGTCCTTCCCTGCCACCCTCACCATCCGACTCCTGGCTGCTGTAATGAGTTCTCTTCGCAGCCCTGGGAAAAGACAGGGGAGGAGCACTGGGGACAGGGGAGGAGCACTGGGGACAGGGGAGGAGCACTGGGGACAGGGGAGGAGCACTGGGGACAGGGGTGGAGCACTGAGGACAGGGGAGGAGCACTGGGGACAGGGGAGGAGCGCTGGGGACAGGGGAGGAGCGCTGGGGACAGGGGAGGAACGCTGGGTACCATGAAGCTGAGTTGCTTGCCCACTTCTCTGAGTGTGCTCAGGATGTCATGTGTTGAGGGAAGTAGTGAGAGTGTGTGCTTTCCATTTTCACCAGTAAGTCCCTTTGAACTTTTATGTTTGATGACAGTAGCACTAATGAAGTAACAAAACTACTTGGAGACTCAAGGTCACTTTATATTGTAATAAGGCACATATGAACTATCTCAGCTGACAGCCCTGTCACAAAAATATTATGTGCAACACAAATAAGATATAATTTTACATTGCATCTTATTTTAAAATTATAAGTATATCCTTGAAAATGACAGTGTTAGATTGCCAACTGCCTTCCCTTGGAAAAGACTGTTTTCCTTCTGAGATTGATGCCCTTGCCTTTGAGGGTGAAGGTGTTAAAATTCTCTTCCTTTCATGAAACAATATGGTAACTGATGGAAGATGTGTTTATTTTTGTTTTTAAATTATTTTTAATCATGTTACTTGAAAGAATTAGAGGTCATCCATCTTATGATTATTTCCCTCTTTAGAAAAAATTTTCCTGGTCCACGAAATACAAAAAAAAAAACCCCTGAAAACAAATTTAGGAAGAATTTATGCATTATATCCCTAAAGAAAGGAGGTGAGTGAAAATGTAAAGCTGTTAAATAAGATACATAGTTGTGTTGGTTAATTTTATGTGTCAACTTGCTTGGGCCACGGGGTGCCCCAGATGTTTGGCCAAACAGTATTCTGGATGTTTTGGGATGAGATTAGCATTTAAATCAGTTGACTGAGTAAGGAAAGTTGCCATCCTTAATATGGGTGGGCCTTATCCAATCAGTCAAAGGCCTGCCTGACTAGAACACAAAGGCCGACCATTCCCCACATAAGAGAGAATTCT
This sequence comes from Miniopterus natalensis, assembly GCF_054644295.1. Lineage (NCBI taxonomy): Eukaryota > Metazoa > Chordata > Mammalia > Chiroptera > Miniopteridae > Miniopterus > Miniopterus natalensis. The sequence goes on from NC_142092.1 coordinate 55,950,641, forward strand.
TCCTGCCTGACTGTCTTCAAACTTAGATGTCTGTCTTTTTCCCTGACTGTGAACTTGAACTGGAACATCAGCTCTTCCTGGGTGTTAAGCCTGCTGGCCTTCAGACTGAAAGTACACCGTTAGCTCTCTGGGGTCTCAGGTCTTTGGACTCAGGTGGGAACTACACCATAAGCTCTCCCTGAGTCTCTAGTTTGCCAATTCACCCTGCAGATCCTGGGATTTGTCGGCCTCCATAACGATTCCGTGAGCCAATTCCTTATAATCAATCAGTCAATCAGTCTATCAATCAGTCAATCCCTGACTCATAAACCCAGTGTATTTAGAATCACCCAGGCTTCATTTCCCTCCATATGGGGCTCAGAAAATGTCATCAGCAGCAGTCCCTGCGTAACTCATGTCAAATACAAATAAATAGCTGCCGCTCCCTGAGTCTGCTTCCTTGGGCCCTTCCACCTCCTTCACTTACCCACTCTATTCCTTCCAACAAAAAAGATCTCCCTTCCCATTCTACCTTGATCTGTCAAAATCTTACGTGTTCTTGAAGGCCAGTCTCACACTCACTGCCTTCTCTGCGCCGCCTCCCCCAACTGCTTGTGATCTGTAGCCACATGGCGCTTCTTAGCACGTATCTGTGTCTTTCCCTTTCTTCCCTTCCCATTAGACAGACAGAGGCTGCATGAGAGCAGGAGCCAATAGCTTTCTCTCTTCCTCCTGGTCCCAGCGCAGCTAATCAATGTGAAATGAGATGAATGGAACTGGACACTTCTCCCTAGGTCATCTGACTCAAACAACCCACATAGAATTGCTGGGTCTTAAACTTGAGCAGGAGACCTCAAAACATCAAGTGTCATCTCCTGCTGTGTCCCTGCTCTGGACTCAGGACAAGCCTGAAATGGCCCTGTCTGAACTGGTTTTCTTTGGCTGGAGCTATGACAAGACCTGAGGTTTGAGTGGGAAGGAGAAAAAAAAAGTCAAGTTTTCAAAAATAGTCAGAAATGTTGGCATGGGTTTTTCTGAAGTTTGTGAGGAAGATATGTTCACCCCCATTTTATTTACTCAGCAAGCTCCTTCTTTCTGTAACAAAACCCAGCATGGAGATGCAAAACCTGGGGGCTAAATCAAGCAGTGGCGCTGATGACCTGCTAAGTATAGGTGGATGTGCACACAACTTAGCTTGGCATTCAAGGCTCTCTGTGGTCTGACTCCAACCTGCAGTTACAACCTAATTCCTCCTCCTCTTCAGTTCACCAAATTTCATGCTGGCATTTGCCATGCCCTGTACTATGACGGGAAACCAGAAAGGCATTGGAGATACAGGATGGAGGAGACCCAGGCCACTCTTTTGAGAGGAACAACATTAGGTGGTTCACAAGAAGGAGCGACAGTAACAGAACAGGAAAGGGAGAGGGAACATGCAGGTGAGACTCTGGACCACGCTGCAGAAAACAGCGATGTCACATGGAGCTGGGCTTAAATGTGAGTCCTGTAGATGCCAAATGAAGTGCATTAAAAAATAAATTTATACTTATTTTCTAGCAATCTAATCACATTTTTTTAAAATGGCATCTTTATGTTTTATAGTAACCTTCGTCAAATCATTTAATCTCTCCTAGCCATGTTTATCTATCTTTAAAATGGACATTAACATAGGTAGGAACTATCTCAAAAAGTGTTTTACATCGATAGAAGATAAAAAATGCTTCCCAGCCTGGCTGGGCGTGGCTCAGCAGTTGAGAATGGACCCAGGATCCAGGAGATTGAGGTTTGATTCCCGGTCAGGGCACATGCCCGGGCTGCGAGTTCGATCCCCAGCGGGGGCGTGCAGGAGGCAGCCGATCATTGATGTTTCTATTTCTTTCTCTCCCTCTCCCTTCCTCTCTCTGAAATCAATACAGACATATTTTTAAAAAAATGCTTCACAAATGATCAAATATTCTATTTTCACCAGTTTCTGTACACTTGGTATAAAGCAGCATTAGTGGGCTGTAGGGAAACGGAGTGGTGGAGAATAGCTAGGACCCCTTCCAAGTCACATTCACGAATCGCTTGGTGACGCGCCTCCCATAGATCACTATTTTTCTATCCCTCCCATGTGCCTGATTTAAAAGACAGGGAAGATTGTGTCTGCCTTCTATCTACTTCCTCCAAAGACAGGAGAGATGATTTAGGGCCCAGGAGACACTGAGGACCCGTGGGGAAAAGGGAAGGCAGGATTTTTTGTCATCCTCTCTTTCCCTCTCACTCCTTTTTTTTCTTTTGGTTTTGGTTTTGGCCAAAGACCACTTTTCATAATGCATTTTTACTTTCTAAAGGCTGGCGAACAAGAGCACTTAACTACTAGAATGACCTGGTTTTGATTTCAAACTCAGAGAAGCATGACAAATATGTTGAGGACGAAAGATGCGTGTCTACCTTAGAAGTCACTGGGCAGATGGCTGTAGAGGAATGAGCATTAGAATTGGGGTCAGGAATTCCTGTTCTGTTTTTTGTTAGCTATTTGACATTGAGCAAATTAATTCGCTTCTCTTGTATATAAAATAATAATAGCACCATTTATCTTCGAAGGTTTCATGTCTGCACAGATACTCAGATATTTGCTCTCGCTGCAGCTCATGTGTTTGGAAGTAGGTGCTGTGCAGAAGGCTACTTAAGCTCTGTTAATCTTGATGCCCACGGGGAAACCTCTCTACCTTTCCTTCTCTATGTTCCCTCACTCCCATGGTGATCTAATGATTTATGACCTTAAATACCACCTACATGTTTAGGTTTCTCATCTACCTGGATACTCTACACCTCCACTTGAATGGCTAACAAGCATTTCAAACTTAACATGTGCAACACTGAACTCCCAATCCCCTCTCCCCAACCTGTTTCACCTGTAATTATCCGCATCCATGTGAACAGCATCTTCCTCCAATTGCTTAAGCTTAAATCCTTGGTGTCTTTCTTGATCTCTCTCTCTCAAACCCACATTCAAACTATCAGCAAATCCGGGAGGCTCGCCCTACTTCCATAATAGAGTCCAGAAGCCCACCACTTCTCACCTCTGATGCTATCATCTCAATCCAAGGCACCATTTGCTCTCACCTGGGTTCTTGCAGTGGCCTCCTGACTGGTCTCTCTGCTCCTGTACTTGCTCATGTAGAAACTCTTCCCAGCACAGTAGCCAGTGCCATCCTATTAAAAATAAATAAATCCAATCCTTTCACTACTCTGTTTGAAACCTTCTCAAGATGCTCCACTCCTACAGAGTCAAGCTGAAATTCTGATGCTAGCCCCACAGGCCGCATGGCCGGGCCCCATCCCTCTCTGACTGCTGGCTGCCTTCACTCCAGCCACACTGGTCTGTTTGCTGCGCCGGAGCACCCCAGGGCTCTGCCGCTCAGGACTTCGGTTCCAGTGGTTTCCTCTGCTTTCAATACTAGCCTTAAAATAGCTTCATGTCTCACTTTCTTACCCCTTTCAATCTTTGTCCAAAATTGAACATCCAGTTTCAATCCCTGTCTTCCTGATCCCCTTCCCTATTTTATTTGCCACCTTCCTACATTCTGCATTTTACTTACAACTAGAATGTAAATTCTCTGAAAGCAGGTGTGCTGGGTGTTTTTTAAATTTAATTCACTGATTTATCCCTCTGTAAAAATGCCTTAATAAATATTTGTTAATGAATGAATGAATGAATGAATGAATGAGTGAGTGAATGAACAGGGCATTCTACTAAAAGGAACATCAGTGCATGATAGAAACCACTGGTTTATATTATCTCCACTTACAGATTAATAAGTGAATCTCTGAAAGATTAAATAATTTGCTTATGTTTATACAATGGGCGTGTTTACAGTCAGATTAAATCAGGTCTTGCGATTTTCAAGTCCATACTCTTTCTATTATGCTACAAAACAGGATATATTTGCAAAGGATCCTAACGTTTATGTTTAAAATTTTTCTTTTTAAATGTCTGGCCTTACCTCCTTGCATAGTTGCTTCAGGCTCCGGCATCTATGGGGACGTTTGGGTAGGAGAGGATTCTGTGCCCAGTACACATGCTACAGAGATCTGTGCATGTGCTGAGCCTTAGCTCTGTCCCCACACAGCCTTCCCTGTCCCCTCTCAACAGGGCCAGGAGAGTGTGGAGAGCCAGGCTGGGGAGGCTGGTGTTCCCTGCAAACGTCTCTGCTGGGATGAGTCCCTGGGCTTCATGTCTCTGCTCCTGACGCCTCCTCCTGTCAGGCGGGCTCCTATCTCTGTCTCAGAAACATCTTCCTTCCTTCCTCCTGCTCTTAGCTTGACGCTGCGTCTGGCCACACAGGCCATGTCGGCTATTTTTACTGACAGCAGCCACCAGCGCATATGGTTCTCATTACCACAAACTGTTACCTTCATTGAAACCAGTTTGCAAATGAGTGGACTGCAGACAGCGGGGAGGCCCAGTCCACGCGGCCACTCGCGGGGCTCCTGGAATTGGTCCGGACAGGTATGTTGGTCTTGATGAATGTTCTTTAAAACCAAATTAGGTTGGACAAAATGCTGATTAATTACTCACATGTTTTTGGGGGGTTTTTCTTCTCCTTTCTTCCATGTCAGTTCAGTAGGTTTTCCAAGGGGTCAAGTTTCAAAGGCAGGCTGCTTTTTATAGGAAGACAAATTGGAGTTTTGTTTCTTTCCATTTCAGGAGCTTGCCCCATGATGATGCCTCAGATGGGACGTGATGTGTGTTAACCCCTTGGGGAGTGACAGACACGCAGACTTCGGCGCAGAGCAGGCGCGTGGTTTGGGATGGGATGTGGCGGAATCCTGAGCACCCCCTGCCTCCGGGGAGATCTTCAGATTCCCGCAGGGCTTCAGTGAAATTGGTGATATCTCCTTGAGTAACTCATAAAACAGATTCAAACACAATCTCTTATTTGAGTCTCACAATCTTGCTGGGAGGCTGGGTTTGTCATTTTTGTTTTCATTTCTCAGGTGAGGAAACTGAAGCCTTGAGGGGCTAATTGACTTTTCCCAGGCTGCGTGGCTAAGTAAGAGCCTGAGGTGGGATTCAAACTCAGCTCCCGGACTTGAGGCCAGAGCTCATGCCCCAGCACCATAATTGTGTGAGTGGCCTGAAACCAGCCGGGTGGGGCTGTGCATAGACACAGCCAGCAGCTCCCAGTGGGGCCTGATGGGACATGTCGCATCGAAACTGGAAGTTGGCACTGAGACCCAGGCTCTATGGCACGATGAAACTGCAGCCGATGATACATTTCAGTGGCATAAACAAAGGGCTTCTTCCTGCAGTGTTGACTGTCACCTTAGCACGGCCCAGGAGCTACTGCACTACACTGAGAGTAAGTCTTCCAGAGCCATGGGCAGGTGAAAGGGGGGGCTCTGGACGGAGAATGAGACTGGAGGCAGGGGCCAGTCATTCTGAGACCCCTTCCGGTCTGAGCACCTGTGACTCAGGACCCTCCCACCAGCCCTCCCAGGTCCTCTCAGACTCCTTTCCCCCTTGTCGACTGGACCTCAGCTCTACTCATGTCTGCTGCGCTCCTCAGACACACACAGCTCTTTCCTACTTCAGGATCTCGGGGCGTGTTGTTCCCTTTACCTGTCCTTCCCAAGTCAGACTTTTCTACATCAATGTCCCCATCTCAGAAAGTCCTTCCTTGACCACTGAAATGGACTGAATAGTGACCCCCCCCCCACCATGTTCATGTCCCAACATCTGGAAACTGTGAAGGTGACCGTGTTTGGGAAAAGGGCCTTTGCAGATGTCATTAAGTTCAGGATCTTGAGATGGGACCGTCCTGGATTTAGAGTGGGCCCTAACTCCAGTGACAGGTGTCTTCAGAAGAAGAGGAGATGCACAGGGAGAGGAAGGCGATGTGATGATGGAGGAAGAGATGGGAGTTATACAGGCCCAAGCCAAGGGACGCTGACGGCCACCAGGAGCTGGGCAAGGCAGGGAGGATTCTGCCCTGGAGCCTTCAGAGGGAGCACAGCCCTGCTGACACCTGGATGTCAGACGTCTAGCCTCTAGAACTGTGAGAGAATAAATTTCTGTTGTTTTTAAGCCACCAAGTGTGTGGTAATTTGTTAAGCAGCCCTAGGAAATACTACGGCCGTCTAATCTAATTAGTACTGCCCCTCACCCCCCGCACATGGACACTTACTATTAATTCCTCGTTAGATCCTTTCATGTCAACGATCATTTCCTAATAGTCCATCATTTGGGATGGCTCGTGTTCTGTCTTTGTTCCCACTTCCTGAGGGCAGGAACTACGCCTGCCTTTCTCACCCTTACGCTGTTCTTTCACATTGCTGGCACGTAGTAGGTGTTCAAACAGACTTATGGAATAAGACTTTTCTGGCTTCATGTCACTCCCGATGCTCCTCCACACTGTGGAAAAGGCACCATGGGACATTCAACAAGGAACCTTAGGGGTTGGAGATACAGACTCAAACTTGAGCTCCACCTCTGACAAGCTGCATCGCCATTGGGTCTCCATGCTTTGGTGTCCTTTCCTATAAACCAAGAACCACAATGACTGTCTCGCTGAACCGTGGCCTGGAGTAAGCGAGGGAGTCTGCACAAAGTGCTGTTGATTAACAGAAGCGTAGTGGTAAACGGCATAGTCATATCTGATTTATATGCATGACCATGCAGGAAAGAATGCAGGGGTATTAATGACAGGAATGAAAGGGCTTTAAATGACACGGTTGTTAGTTCCCCATCCATGTGGGCCATCTGCCAGGGGGTTCTGATACGCACTTGATGTCTCTTGGAGACTGTCCTTTTGGAAAGGCCCAGGGGAAATTCAGAGAGGTCATCGATAAACCCTGTGTAAAGGGATGCCCCTCACAAAGCTGCGCTGACTCATCCTGGGTCCAGACTTTGGACCTGAAACCCTGGGCCCTGCAGTATGAACTCATTAGACACACAGGTCAGGGGCCCGCATACTTCCGAAACGGATCAGGGTACTTTCTTTTCACATTTCTCTGCATGCAACCTTCTTCCCCCAGTCACGTGGAAGCATCCATTACCCTGGGAAAGAATTACATTTTTTTCAGCAATAATGCAAAGAGAAGAACAGCATTGTTTCCATCTTCTGACATCTGCTCCTTGGTTGCAGTGAGTCAAGAGTCTTAGAAGCTAGATTTTGTTGAGAAGAGAGCAAAAAAGACTTCAGAATCCCCAACCAAGAGAGCTACGTCTAGCGCGTGGCTCTGAGCAACTTGGAACATGCGGTGGGATAGGCTCCTGGAAATACATAGAGGAAAAAGAAGTGCTTGGATTGAGGGGTTCATGGAGATGATCTCCAATGCAAGTGCCTACTACCTCCACCTTTTGAGGGGGTCAGCATTGGAGGGGTGCGATAGAATGTTCAAGTGTGAGAGAATCCAAGCATTGCCTTGTTTCCCTGAACATAGTAACAACAGTGCTAATGTGACAATGACAGTAACTGGAGGAGCTCACGCTTATGGGCACTGCACATGTGCAGGTGGTATTCTAAGTCTGTTACATACATGATGTCATTGAACGCTCACAATAGCCTCATGAGGCAGGTACCAGTACCAGCCGTGCTTCTAAGATCAGGGGATGAAAGCACAGAGAATTGGAAAAGCATTTTCCAAAGCTAGAAAGAGGGTGAGCTGCGTTTTAAGTACCCAAGGAACCATCCGGAGCCCAAGCTCTAAACCCCAAGACCAGACTGCTTTTTGGTCGTGACACCAGCTGGTACCTATTTTGAGGCTTGCTATGATAGCCAGATTATGTTTTAAGTATATTGCAAATATTATCTCCTTTGACCCCCAATAAGTCTACAATGTAAGTGGCATTATCACCCCTTCTTTACGCATGGAGAAACAAAGGCAGAGAGAAGTCTTACAACTTTCACAAAATCATAGAGCTAGCAAGTGCCGCAGGGAGGTGTGAACGCGGAGAGTCTGGATCTGAGTCCCTGCAGAGGTGGCTGAGCCTCAGGATTCTGTAGTGCCAGGGAGAGGAGACCCAGAGAAGACACTGAGTGCTTCAGTGTGTCAGCTCTAGAAGGCAGTGGCCCTGGGTGGGCCTGGGTTCCTTGTTCAAAGACGGCACCTCTCTGCATTTCCCTTCTCTTCTCCGTGTACATCAAGTCTCACCTGGACTAACAGAAGGGTCACACTCATCACCCATCCCCGTCTCTTCGACACCCTCATCGAGGCTCCCCTGGACAAGTAGAAATGTCCCACCAAGCTCCTGCCACTTGCCCTCTCCCTTCTCCATCCTCAGGTTTCGGCTGCACTAACAGTAAGACTCCTGAATGACTCGTCCGCCTTCTCTTCCCCCTACAGCCAGACCCTTACATGGCACAGGCCTGACCCTCTTACTTCCCCGCTTATAAACCTTCGATGGCTCCCACTGTCTTAAGCGGTACTGTCCAGTGGAACTTTCTGGGATGGAAATGGTCTTATATGCACTGCCCAATACAGTAGCCACCAGGCACATGTGGCTATTGAGTGCCTAAAATATTACGTGTGCCACTGAGGGACTGAATTTCTAACTTTATTCAATTTAAATAGCCTCATGCGGCTAGTCACTCCCTCACTGAACAAGGCAGGTCTAGAGTGTGAAACCCCAAGTCCTCAGCCTGCCAGTGAGAATCTTCCTGACCCCCACTGCCTTCTCATTCAGTCTAGAATATTCTAATCACGAATCCTCCACCTGCAGCTGCTTGAAGCACCCGGATCCAGGTGGGCTACGCCCTTGTGCAGCCCTGGGACTGGGGCTCGCTCTCAGTGCCATGCAATGCAGTCTTTCCCTTCGGTGCTTCTCCTTCTCTATCAGCCCCACTCAGCCTTCAGGCCCCATCTCAAACGCCTCCTCCACCAGAAAGCCTTTCTCAATACCCCTAGCCAGAGCCGGGTGTCTTTCCCCCCGTGTCACCTAGAGCTTACACGGCACACTGTCATCCCCCTTCTCACACTGAGCCTCCTGTCTGTGTCCCCATCTGCCTGCCCTCTGGCTGGTTAGCTGTTTAAGGCTCATTCAGTGAATGCAAGTTAATTACTGAATTTTTGTAGCAATGGAGATCTTCCACTTATCTGGCCTAATGCACAATGACAATCCTCCCCCCCCCAAAAAAAACCTCAGACATGGTACAATTTGGGATTAATCCAGAACATATGATGTCAGCAAACAGAAGGGAGAGGAGGAGAAGTTATCACTGGTGACTTTTAAGTCTAAATTATCTTCTAAGTCCAGCTAGACTTCCCTCCTGCAAGGTGCCCCCTTTCCCAAATCCCTGGCCCCTCCAATGCATATCCCAGCACCTCCTCACCCCTCCCTGCCCCAGCATGGCCTGCCTGGCTCTGTTGGCCTCTGGCAGACTTTGGACTCTGTCCCACCCCTTCTACCTCCGGGAGAATTGGATGCTGTTGGTCTTGGCAACTACCTTGAGGCTACACTTGTTCCTCCAACCGCACTAATTAGTTACTGAATAAACAGCAAGAGAGCCTCAGGCTAGACCACATGCAGGACTTTCAGACAGGGTGGAAAATGTCAAGATGTATTGGAACTTGGGCTCTGAATCGTGTCTAGAGAATGAAATGTTGGAGGGAGCCAAATCCTGAAACACATGAGAAAGAGAGAAGAATGGAGCACAGTTCTCGGGTTCTGAGTCTTTGCAGCATGGCTGGGAGGAGAGGAAAACCCACGTGGATGGGCAAAGCCAGGAGGCTGCTGGGCTAAGCCTCCCTGTGCGCTGTGCTGTGCTCCGAGGGGGCTGCGTGAAACCTCGGAGTGGACTGACCTTTCGTGTCCGTGGATGGTTCTGAAGAGGTGAAAATGTCGAAGATTCCTCTAAAATGTGGAACACCTAATATGGACAGGAAGCTACAGCCCTATGGGTTGCCTGGGGTCAGGGCGCGTCTCAAAAAACACTCATAATCGAAGGAACTGCAGCCCGAAGTTCACTGAGAACAGCAGCAGCAGGGGAGTCCGGGCCTCACAGCTGACCTGGATCCCTGACTCCCAGGCAAGTGCTCGTTCTGCTGTAACTCACAACAGAGGGAGTGTGGGTTCTGGAAACATGAGTTGACTTTCTTTCTTAACTGTCTCCCCTACCATCCTTAAATATCCTAGGCAGAGTGGATTGGAACCGAGAGGTCCGCTATCAGCTCTGGAGTGCTCACATCTTCTCGGCGAGGTGACTGGAACACACTCAGAAGCTAGGCGCAAACATTGTTGGGCAGAGTCCAGATTCACTTGTTTGCTCCTGACTGTGGGCACATCATTTACTTGCTGGGCTCAGCCTCTCATCTGTCTAGTGGGGCTGGTAAACCTGACCTTGCTGGCAATTTGTGGGCATTAAATGAGATAATGGAGGTAAATGCCTAATTCAACAGCTCTGATTATGATATTGAGCAGCTGTCTTGGGCCTCCTCTGGGGATTCAGAAGTGCCAGCTGGATGCTCAGTGGTAGGCATCTATTGCGGCTAGCTGATAGAGGCAGGTTGGGGGTGGGGGTGCCAGTGAAGGCGGCCCCATTGACTGCAAACACTCAAACCCAAGGAATTGTCTTTACTCCATGTGCACTTCAGGCAGGGCTGAGCTCCTGCTGGCTCCGTAATACCCCCTCCCCATCCCCACCAAGACATCTGGAGCAGCTGACTCAAGCACCAATGAGATAATGTTTTTATTTGCTCTGTTTGTTTTTTGTTTATAAACCTGGGCTCCTGGGAGAAGCAGATCCAAAGGCAGGTCTGAGACGTGTAGGTCAGCCCTGAGGCTGGCCACAGTACCACAGGGCCCGGGCCCAGCTGGGGAAAACACCAGGCCACCACACCTAACAGGCCTGTTCCAATGGCCTTGCCCAGCACTGTTACAGACTCCTCTGTGCCCGCCCCTGGGCAGGAGGCTGTGGCAACAGAGGTGAAGCTAGCAAGGACCCTCCTCTCGAGACCCTCAGGGGCTCTCTCAATAGGTGGGGACTATTATATAATGCAATATGATCAAGCCATGATGCCAGCAAAAGCTCATGGGCTTATTTGAGGATTAAATTAGTTGTAGCAAGTCCTCAAGGAAAGTTAACAATTATTCTTACATAAAGGGAAACACAGGAACTCTGGGAGCAGCAAGGAGGCTGCGAGTCCAGTCCTGGGGATGGGATGTGCTGACACCCATGCTGGACTCTGCTCTGAGGAGGTCACAGAGATGTATGAAACTCAGTCCCTGCCCCTGACAGCTCTTAGGTCTGGGAGAAAGGATACGTGAATAATCACATGACTGTGTTAATCCTGCAGGAACATGCTCTAGCATCACGAGCTCCTGAACTTCCACGATCCTCAGTTTCCCCATCGGGATCTATAGCCTCAGTATCATAATTATCTTTTTCATAAAAGGCTTTTGAGAAATGAAATGAACCAGTCTTATTAAAGCATATTAACAGAGCTCACGGCTCATCCTAAGAGCTCAGGAAATGTGATATAGTAAGAAGATAATGGTGATGGCTGGAAGGGTATTGACATGAGCCACTCAAGTGGGTGGATGTGTGTTGGGGATGGGGGAGCACTTGGAAAGCACCACAGTGAAGGTGACATTGGGGTGGGACATGGAAGATGAGTACCAGTCCAGCAGCACGCTGACACCTATGGGGAAAGGCAAGGAGGTGTGAGGTGGCATGGCATTTTTGAAAAAACAGTGGCAGCTAGATATGAAGGCCAAGTTCACATTTAGGTATGGCTGGAAAGGTAAGGAGTCAATTCATGGACTATGAGGAACTTGGATGCCAATGTAAGGAGCATAGATTCTGTCTTGTAGGCCAGGTTTTCAATTCTCTGGCTCCCCTCCCTCTCCCCTCCCTCCCTCCCTTCCTGATGATCACTATGGGCAATGGGGGCAGAATTCTGTTGGGACCCCCTGAGGAGCATGTAGAAAGTACTTCAAAATTGTCTGTCTGAAGATGGGAAATGGGGGCGCTAACCCACCTGCTTCCCACCCCCATTGGTTAAGGGCTGCTCCATGGGATGCAAACTCCCCTGAGTTTTCAGATTTGCCCAAGCATCAGTGCTGAGCAGGTTCCCATGGGTGCCCTACCACATGATGTGAGAGAAATCCCAGGGCAGCCCCTGAGCCAGGTATTGGTGCAGCTGAGGCACAGTGCCTCAGCCCCCCCCTCAGCCCCCACCCAACAGTGGCTGGAGTGAAGGATGGATTGAAAGCATATGAGGTGGGCAAACAGTGCGAACGAATACAAGGTCTCTCGACTGTGGGTGTGTGGAGAGCTGAGTAGGGAGAGGAAGTCCATTCGGGCAACTGTGTGAGAGACCAGGTGAAGAGCAGTTGGGGAGGAAAGCAAAGCACTTTGGAGAGTGGTTAGGGAGGGAGAACCCACAGGGTTCAGGGACTGGATGTGTGAGATGAGAGAGGCAGGGCAACTGGAATGACTGCTGGGTGTCCAGCTGGGGCAGCCAGACGGAGGGTGATGCTGATCACCCAAACAGGGAATTTAAAAGGTGGAGGAGGGTTACTTTTTTCTAAGTGGAACAGGGGCCTCTCCTTTCCCAGGTGGAGAGAAAATGAGTCCTAGCTTTCCTGTACGCCTCTGCTAAGCAACTCACTGTCTGCATGAAACAGGAATTCCAAGACCATGCAAATGGGGCCAGGGCAGATGCACAGGACTTGCTATTTTCCCCTCCACTTCTCTCATATCTTCAGAGCTACCACTGTCTTTCCTGCCTTGTAGACTCTTAGACACCTGACGCTGGAAAGATACTCTCTTCTTTCAGATGGAAAGTGGCCACAGTGAAGAGACACAGCCCCATTCACATGAGGAACAGGATCAGAACCCCAGCTGAACTCAGGCCCATTTCTCCTTCCTCTACCCTCCCCTCTGTCTCCCCAAACAGCATCTCTGTGAGCCACCAGCTTTCTCCTCTTGGAATGGGCCCAGGGGTGCTCTGTCAGCATCCTTCATCCAAGCAAACAGAAAGCCTTGCCTGTGCACTGCCTCTAGAATATCTGATGCCATTTTCCAGTTATTGCCTCTCTTAAGCCCCCGATTCCCATCCTTCATTTAGAATGAGCCTGGTCCAAAGACCAGTAAAGCGACCTGCTTGAGGTCTCGTGACCGGAGGCGAGATCTGGGTCTTTCCTCATTGCTAACATGAGATGAATATCAGGTCCCTATGGGAAACGCACTAGCATGCAGCAGGTATTTTCTCACCTGGTTTCTCCCCCCGGACCTGCTGGGGCTCCCATAGTTCCTCCAACCAGTGTGTTCTGGAGAAGTTCCTGGGTGGCTTTGTCCCTTTATGAAGGGACAACACTGGCACAGAGCCTCCCTGCAGCTCAGGCAACTTCTCTACTTGCCCTGAGCCTGTGTCTCGTGGCCTGGAGGATAGAGTCCACACCCCCACCCCTGACATAGCGGAGTCCCATGTGTACCCCTCCCCTCAGATTCTGCCTTCTCACTGAAACCATCCTGCCCACCCTGTCACAGCTCTTTGTGCTCTCGGTCACAACAGCCCTACGGCGAGCGCCCTCCGTGTACCCTGGGAGTCGCTGCCTGTGTGGGGAATTGGACCCACCGCTGGACTGTGCTTCCTGAGAGTTACACAGCCCGGTTCACACCAGGTTCCTGTTCATGAGCACAGGGACAGGCGCGAGGTAGGTGCTCGGTACATATTCATTGAATTAATGCAGCTGTAAACGAGTACACACGGCAGGGAAGCCCCTGAGATACTGACACACGCCCTGAACGAACTTGCAGAGCTCTTGTGGTAAACACACAAAATGTATGAGTGCAGGACAAACTATGAGATGCCACGAAAATAAGAACCGCTATTCCCAGGGGTTCATAAAGCAAACCGTGAAGAGCTAGAGTGTGTGGTCGTCTGGCCTGTGTGGGTCCCGCACGTGCTGCTGTTTTGGGGACAGGGTAGAGGAGAGCCTCACCAACTAACCTCATTTATCATTACGAAAGGAACCACGTTGTCGTTTCTCATAGAGGTTGGCGTAGAAAAAGCATTCAGATTATATTCAGATCAATGGGGCAGATTGGAGGCGCAGGGCAGTCTGCCCTTCCCCGAGTGGGTCACCTGTAAATGCCAAAGTCCTCAAGTTGATCTTAACTTCCTAAGTCCACTCACCTTCTCTGAGATCCCATTTCCATTAGACAGGGCTGGGCTGGAAGGCGCCCGTCCTAGCGTCCGCCCCTGGGACTTGCTAACTCGCAGTGACGCTGGCAGGTACGATATCGACGGGGCTGGCGACCGATCGCCCCCAAATCCCAGCGCAGCACCTGGCTCGTAGGTCAGGCTAAGTAATGTTTATTAAAGAACAAATAAAGTCAGGTCCTCCAGGAGAACTTAATCAGGCAGGAGGAATAAACATGTGGAGCGAGTTACTTGGGAAAGCAATTGAAGCCAAGACTCTAAATGAGTTCATGAGAAATCAGGTTTGTTTCTTTCTAAGAGATGGATGAAAAATACGGTGAAAAAGCAGGAAACTGGGATCCTGATGAACCCGAAAGAAGGGCAGTAATTGAAAAGAGCCAGATGGTTCCTTCTTTTCCTTAGCCTTAGGTCCATCCCACAACAGATCGGGAACTACTCTATATGACCTATGCTGTGGCCATTTAACTGGGATGGACTGCAATGGTGGGACCTCATTGATTTGTTGGGATCCTTTTGGATCCCTTGGCCGGGTAACCGACAAGGAGCGGAGAGGAGGCCAGTCCTTGGTGAAGTACAGAGAACATGGGTGCTGGGGATTCCTAGCGCCTGCCAGGCTGTAGTGCCTTAGGTATAACTCGTCATGCTCTGTGCACCGGGACTCCCTTACCCCAGTGACAGCTGATTAGACCAAAGAGTCACTCTCTGGCTAGAATCCAGACATCGGGTCATGAGCAACAGCCTTTAGCATCTGGCTTGAGCATCTGCCCTACGGCAATACTGCATGTTCTATGCTGATAAGGGGACATTGTCAGGATCTCTCCAGGAAAGTTATGAATATTATACTTAGAGAAAATTTAGAGAAAAAGAGTAGAAATAGGAGAAACCTGTGAGTAGACGGAGACGCAATTAGAGACAGAGAAACGGAAGGGAAGCTCAGAAATAAGGAGCGTCAGAACAGCAGCGCCGGGGTGGCGTCTAAGGGGGGGAAACAGTCCAGGCGGCTGCTGTTTCTCATGTCACGAGGCACCACTGTGCTGCTGTCCCTGAGGCTTGGCAGGGCAGCTGACAGTTTCTGAAACTCCTCTACTTCCCTGAGTACCCTTCCACAAAATCTCTGCATCGGAGGCAACCCAATTTCTGGTTATTTGCAACCTAAAGGAGACACCTGTCTACATGCCCTGTTTCAGGTTTGGGCGGCGCCCACCCTGAGAGGTACAGGGAAGGTCTGTGGAGGAGAGCCCTGGGCCAGGTGTCTGTCCTTCCGATCTGTACGGCCGACTCCAAGCCCGCCTGGCACATCTTCATCCATTGTGAGAAGGCAATCTGAAAGAGGGAGGTCCTCGGGACGCCAGCCAGGAGACCTGGGCAGGCGCCTGCTCTCTGAGTGGGGTGGCAGGACCCCTCTGAAAGCTAACTTGCTATTGTCCCATGCTCCTCACTTATGCACAACACTGCTCAGCGGACTCAGGGTAGGGCCGGGCTTGTGAGCTGAAGGCTTCATGGGTTGTTGGAGAGTTGGCCTGGGAAGGCAGGGCTGACACTAGTGTTTTTCCATTTTATACAGACACTGGTTGCATATATTCTCTGCTCTTCTCTAAAGCTCTGGCGTTCGTAAAGACCATGTCCTGGTCTTCCCTGTATTCCCAGCACCGGGCACGGTGCCAGGCACATGGGAAGCGTTCCGTGAATCACTGCAGGATTTATGGATAAATATTTAGAGCTGGGGAGATATCATCCTAGAAAAAGCACAAACCTAAGATCCCAAGTCTTATACTCTTTGTCCTGAGACCTTCTCAGGTAATCGTAGGCAGGACTCATTAATATATTTCATGCTTGAAGCAGAGGTAGCTGTGACATGGAAGAAACACTAATTTGGAGACAGTTCAAATCCCGCCTTCAGCAGTTACTAGCTGGGGGCCCAAGAGGGTTACCTAACATCTCTGTGTCTGCTTTCCATCTGTAAAATGAGGAGGTGATGCCTGTTCACAGGGCAACTGAGCATTTGGTGCAATGACACGTGAGGAAACAGCAGCCCACAGAGCAGCTCGAGAAATGTTTGTTGAATGGCAAATGCCATTCTGGTGACTAAAGTTCACCGTGGCTCAGTTCTGCTTTTCGCCTTGACTCATCCCCCTGTTGTCTGCCAGAAACCGTGCTGTGCTCTGCCTGGTTCTTTCTCGAACTAAGAGGAACATTCACAGGGCTAGCTGGCATCTGGTAGGAGGCCACTCATGGCCATCGACTCCCATCCTTCAGAGACAGGCAGTGATAGACAGACTGTAAAAGGGGGGGGGGGTCATAGGCACTGAGCATGGGAACCCATCACTGAAGCCACTTCTTGGGGAGAGCATGGGCACCTTCAGAGGGTGGGATCCAGCAGTGCCAGCTGACTGGCACAAACTGGAAGCAAAGGATTCTTATTTTTATCAATGCCTCTGAGCTTCTCCAAGTATCATTTGGGTTAGAGAAGCCACAGGTTTAGATTTGCTAAATACAGGATTAAATAAGGGAGGATGTCAGGAGAGAGGCAGGGACAAAAGCTATGGATTTATAAGCCAGACATATTGAGAAAAGGTCATGATAGCTTCTTTAAATCTTCTCTGAGAAAAAAGTGCACAGAGCAACAGATTTCAGCTGCAGACAGCACGTGGACTCACATGGAGGCCTGTCGGGATCTGTAGGCTGGGATGCATCACCAAGGCTTGGGGTGCGGAGCTACATCCATTGACTGGGCCGTCTGAGCCAAGCTCTTTCCTTATATTATCTCTTACCCACACTGCAGTCCTACAGAACACAGATTACTATCCCCATTTTTATTTTTCAACTATGTTATGCATGAATATGGTGTTTTTTTTAAAAATCAAATACTACTAAAGTTCTTATAATAAAGCATAGTGACCCTTTCCCTCTTTGTCTCTATTTACCAATTCTGACCCCATATTCAGACATTTCAACTACTTTAACTGTTGTTTATATTTCTAAGTTAAATTTGTATGCTGCTTCATGATATATCAAATTGAAGCATCTACTAAGCTAAACATCATCTGTTGACATGATCCTGAGATAGTAACTGAGTAATCAGTTCTCATATACCATCATTCCTGTGGAGGTGAAGTGGTATTTCATTGTGACTTGGAATTGCTTGTAATGATGTTGAGGATCTTTTCAGGTGCCTGTTGGCTATTTACACAGTTTCTTTAGAGAAATGTCTCTTCAGATCATTTGTCCATTTTCTAACTGGGTTGTCATTTTATTATTGAGATGCAGAAGTTCTTTATATATTCTGGATACAAGTCCCTTCTCAACATTTACAAATGAGTTGTAAATATTTTCTCTTTATCTGTGGGTTATCTTTTACTTCTTAAAAGTGTTCTTTGAAGCACATAAGTTTTAAATTCTATCAAGTCCAATTTATCTTATTCTGTTGTTTGTGCTTTTGGTGTCAGATATAAGAAGACTTTGCCTAACCCACAGTAATGAAACTTTATTCCTATATTTCCTTCTAAAAGTTATATAGTTCTCGCTCTTACATTACAACTATACAAATTTTGAGGGTTTTTTGTATATGGTGTTATTAAATTTATTGTTAGGTGGTTGACATTATTTGATTGTTAAAATGAATTTACCCCTTTTCCTACTAATATTTCAATTATCTACTGTAGTAATAAAATAATAAAGTTATTGATTCTTATATATTTATTTATAGCCAGTAACCTTTCTAAACTAGTAAGTTTTTAGTTTTTCGAGGGGGATTATAAAACAGAAAATAATAATTGATTTTAAAATCTCTTATTTAATAGATTTATCTCTTCATATTTTATTTCATTAACTTAAATTTCCAGAACAATGTTAAATAATAACAAATGATAGTGAATATCTGTGTTTTATTCTTGAATTTAATATTAATGCACCTAGTGTTTAATTTTTAAGTTTGAAATTGACTTCTCATATTCTTTACTATGTAAGAACAATCTTCCCATTCCTTCTGTACTATTTCTAGTTTAGTCAGGACAGTATGGCAAGATGATCATGTTTTCCTCTCTTTTACTATCTGATGTATTGATGTAATGCAGTTATTAACATTTTCAGTATTGAACCATCCTTGCATTTCTGGAATTAACCCTGCCCGGTCAGAGTTTGCTATTCTTTTAAGATACTACGGGTTTGGATCTCCTCACATTTTATTTATGTACTTTCACAAATGATATTGCCCCACATTAATATTTGCAAAATTCCCTCTCTTGAGTCAAGCCAAACTACACTAAGGAAGTACGGAGGTTAGCAAATAAAAGCCCAGATGGAATTTCAAGATCTCATTTCTATTCATTTTGGAGAACTTGGTCATTGACCATCTGACAAAGTGCTTGTTCTTCATCACAGTTTCTTGCTCCAAGACCCTGTCCCTCTTTTAGCAAAGCATAGAAAGTAAGTACCGAAGACCACAGAGCAGTATCAGTAACATAAAACTGCAATAGCACAGTAATTATACTGCCACTTATTAAGTGCTTACAATATACCATACTATGCTTGATACTACATGTTATTTCTTCTTTTTAAATATTTTTTTTTAAGAGAGGGAGAGAGAGAAACATCAATTTGTTGTTCCACTTATGCATTCATTGGCTGATTCTTATTATGTGCCCTGACTGGGGATCAAACCCGCAACCTTGGTGTATGGGGACGATACTCTAACCAACTAAGCTATACCTGTCTAGGGCTCTTCTTTTTATTATTATGATTATATTTTTATTATTATCAATATTATTATTGTTGGCAAAAAAATTTTGGATATTAACTTGTGTTTTCCATATGATAGGAGGTTCAAAAAAAATGTGTCTAGAGCGCATGTCCTCTCCCCTTGACAGAGTTATTAAAGGCTTTTGTGTTGCAGCCTGCAAAAAGAAGGCATCTAAAAGATACCCTCATACCTGCTCCCATCTCCAGGCCTCTGTTTGAGGGACTTATTGAGGGAAGTTGGTATCTGGTGTAGCGATGGAGGCAGAACTGGCCCTGCGAGGTAAGCACAGGTTATCATCCCAAAGCCTCGGGTTGTGGAACGTGCTGTGGCAGGTCCCACAGGTGACAGAAACTTAGGCAGCATTCTGAGAAGCTGCCAGGATTTCTGATGGAGTGATACATGGACGCCACAGAATTGGTCGCTGAAAGTCAGTTTGGGGACCTTTGCAAAAGCAGTCCAGTGCTCATGCTTAGCATGAAAGCAAAGAGTTCTCTGTTAGTGAATGGAAACATTTTCATTTCATCATCTAAGTGAATAGCGATGGGCTTAAGGAGGGAGTTCTTTCTTCATTCAGGCATAATGGAAGACTCCTGGATCTTTGTATTAGCTTAGAAAGGAGACAAGAGATCCCCCCGTTCCACCTTATCAAAGTCATGATTTGCTTCTTGCATTTCAGTGTTGGGGAGCAAATTTCTATCTTCTATCTATACAACTCTCATTCAAACCTTCGTGTGGTTTTTTAAATCATCATTTCCATTTTCAGATAAACTAATACCCGAGTGGTTAAGTAACTTGTCCAAGGTCATGATACCGCCCTAAGTTATCTGAGTTCAGAAACCATGTCTCAACAATTATATTATGCTACCTTACTTAAAACAAACAACAAAACAGACGATTTCTTACTGAGGGACTACTTTATGCCAGGCAAGAGGCTAAATGCCATATGTATGTATGTATGTATGTTTATACATGCACAGATGGATATAGATATGCACTTATTAAAGTGTTTACAAGAAACTTTCAAGGGAGGTATTCTTATGATAGTACTTATCGCATCTTATAATAAAGCAGAAGATGGAAAATCATTCCAGTAGTTGGTAAACCTAGTGTTAGCCCCATTTCTGCTACTAACTCTCAGTTTCTTCATCGGTGCCATGAGAACAGCAAAACTTGTTCCCCATTATTGTGGGTATTGAGGGAGGTGTTGGAAATAACAGGATCTTGTTAACTGTAAAAAGATGTGCACACGTGGCCCTTGGCGTCTGTTAAGGTTGCAATCTGCACAGGTCCTCTCGACCGAGGGCCTCTCTCAGCAGTTACCAGGATACTGAGACATACATTACAATGCAGAGGGGACCAAGACACCAGGAGTTGGACACCGGCCTTGGAAACTGATTGTTTACATTTGTTTGTAGTCTCCTTGAAGCAGAGGTTAGGTCATAGTTCTCTGGGCCTGGCAAAGTCAGCTGGAAACTGCTAACAGCCAGTCATCCCATCTGATTGCTTCTTTCCAGTCCTTCCCTGCATTCAGGCAAGACAAACAAGATACACTCTCATCACCACTCCAAGGAATCTCCTTTTGGCAGTTGTTCCCGGCTGCAGAAATGCTGGAGGTTCGTGCAGCAGTTCATCCACCGGGCCCAGAAAGTGCTCTCCGGATAGAAATGAAGCCATTCCAAGGAAGGTCCGAAGAGACTCGCTGTGCAGGTGTCTGCACTCAGAACGACATGAAGGCACGTGTCTGTGCTCTGAGCTTGCTGCTTGGTGCTGGCTGCAGCCAGAGTTGCTTAGGACACACTGTGAATCCAGGCTGGTGATGGAGAGGTCTAAAGAATTTGTCAGAAGTACACTGTAATCAGGCTCATTGGGGTCACAGCAATGTGGAACCCCCACAAAACAGCCAGACTGTCTCCAAGGCAATGCGGGTTTCAGGGGAAATTCAGTAGGAGAGTTAGAGCTGGATTCCCCCCCGCCCCCCCCCCCCCATCAATATCGAGTAAATGTGTCTGAGAAAGGAGGCATTTGGGACCCAGAAAGCACTGTGAGGGTAGAGACCCATCTTTTAGTCTGTGCTCCGAGGCACGTGGCGACGCCCGCTGCATACCTGATACTCTATAAATACTGGTTGACAACTGAGTGAGTGAGTATTTTGACAGCTAGTAGGGTGGTCCGCTTGCTGTAAGTCTTTGTACAATTTAACAAGTTCATCTTTGGAGAAATAAATCCTGCACTAACCAAGTTTCTTCTCACGAAGAATTACGATGCCAGACATGAAGGGAGAAACAGCCCCAGGCACGGAGTCCAAAGTTCTGGGTCTGCATTTTTACTTCCTCAGACTAGTTGTGTGGCCGTGGAGAAGTCATATAAGGATTTGAACTTCAATGTCCTTATCTGAAAATTTAGAGTAATAATTCCTAACTCATGAGGCCTTTTTTTTCTTTCCATAATTCAGTGAAAAAATGCATGTGATCTGCCAATTTCTGGGAGGTGGCAGTAAAGAGCAAGAGCACGTGTCTGGCACCAGGCTATGTTCAGATCCTGGTTCTGCCACATACCAGCTGAGTGTCCTTGGGTTAGTTACTTAACTTCTCTAAACCCTTTCTTCATCCCTAAAAAACAGTACAGTCAGATTTATTCCATTGGGTTGAGGGGAAAATGAATGTAAAGTACTTAACATGCTGCCTAGAATATGATAAGCACTTATTAATGTTATTATTATTATTATTAGAAAGAGGAAGCAATTTCCCATTTGCATATCAGCCTTTGATAAGATGAAGACGCTTATTGCTTTCTACAGATTTTTCTCGTTTTCTTTTTAGTACACTTTTCAGAACACAGCTACCCGCGTCACTGAGTCCCACTAGAGCTCCTAGGCGGCGTATCATTTTGGTTTTGGTTTTGCATTTTCCTCCTTGGGCTTCTTCCGGAAGGGAGCCACTAAAACATGAGAGGACTTTGTAAACTGGAACATCCTCTGCCCTTCCCCAGATCCTCCGGATATAATCCAAGTTCGTGACGCAATTAAGAAAAAAGCGTGAAGCAAGGAACACCTGTCACACCAAGGCAGCGGGTGGCTTTCTCCAGTGTGATCTCAGGGAATTCTCACGTCCTACAGGGTCTCTGTGCCTCAACCTTCTCATCTCAGAGGGG
This sequence comes from Miniopterus natalensis, assembly GCF_054644295.1. Taxonomy (NCBI): domain Eukaryota; kingdom Metazoa; phylum Chordata; class Mammalia; order Chiroptera; family Miniopteridae; genus Miniopterus; species Miniopterus natalensis. The sequence continues at coordinate 55,972,665 of NC_142092.1, forward strand.
AGTTCCTGACTCATAGTGTTGGAGTGAAGCTCAAAATACATGGTACAGAAGGAAAATCTTTTGACTGGAAGAAGACTGAGGATACGGTACCATGCTGTGGCCCTCAGAGCAGGTCCTTCATGCTCCCTTCTGGATGGTGGAGGCACCCTACAGGGACCCTCTGCTCTCCTGCTCAATGCGTGATCCTCTCAGCACTGGCCCGCGTGAAAGTGCAGCATTTCCATGATCTTCCTCACATAGCTGCCATCTCTCTTCTTTTTCTAATGCAAAGAACTGCTCACAGAAATTCTGAAGGTCAGAAGTCTCAGTCGCATGCTCCTGCTGCTTTGCAGTCTCAATGACCAATAAATGGCATTCCCATAGGAAAGACTATTCTTGCAAGAGCTGGCTCAACACAGCCACCTCCCTTCTCTACCATCTTTCCACTTTCCTCTTGCTCCCTGTGAAGCCCTGGGGAGAATCTGAATGAATCCACTGGTTAGGGAGCTGGGAGAGGAGCAGTGGCTGGAGGACCCAGACTAGAGCAGGTTCCTGAGGATTATTTTTACCAGATGCCTTTCTATGTCTAACTTCATTCTCACAATGCTGTGAGATGCAAATAATTTCCCAGTTTTCCAGATCAGGACTCTAGGCTTGGAGAGGTTAAGTAACCTACCTGAAATCACACAGCTGGTAAGCGGCCGAGCCGGAATTCAAATATGAATCTGCCTGACTCTCTACCTCAGGTTCTTTTTTCCCCAAAACAATCTACCTCCACATGGTGAGTCAAGATAAGTTTGTGGGCTGGATCCCAGAAATATTTCACCTTGGTTGTAAAAACATTTTTCCAATGAAAACAGAGTAGTGATAAATAATTTCCCAAGAAGATTCGGATGCTGGGAATGCTGGAATGCCAGCGATAGCACTAACGAAAATCAGCAATTGCATCAGCTGGGCAGAATTCTTCCCGAACCTTCTAGTCTCAAAGACCCAGAGGTTATTTCTGATTACATCAGCAGCTGTAGGATCCAGTGTAGGAATCTCGAAACCACAGATGTGACTCACATGCCGTTGTTATAACAGTAGGAAACACATTAACTCGGCTTTAAAGAGCGTTCAGTGAGAAGTCAGGCTTCCAAAAACCAGTTCCTCGGTTTGTGAACCACACGATCTAAGCCCTTTTGCGATGACAGTGTCGTAGCGTGAGGCTGTACATTATGTGACCCGACAGCTTAACAAGACTGTTTGCTTTTACAGGCTCCATGTCCCAGCACATTCCACGGACTGCTAGCAGGTGACTAATGAATATTTCACCACCATGACAACTTGAGTCGCAAGCCATAGGGACTGTCATTTGACTGAACAATAAATTAGAGAATTTTAAAATTTGTGTTACAGGATCATTCTGTGGAAATCATAAAAAGAATTCTTTCAGTCTCACTCAGAATGGACATTAATGCTGGTGTATTACAGGCGTCTGTTAAGTAAGATGCTACTTCTGTTTTCCCAGCTCTATGCTGTTGACTCTTTTTATAGATTTTATGTGTTTAAAGTCAGAGTTTTTCCATAGTTGGATGTCCAGTTGGGGCTGGGGGGGGTGTCTCAGAAATATTTAACACTCTGTAGTTTTCATGTTGAAGACCCAAAGCATAGTCTAGGGAATAGAAACTGGGGTAGAATAGAAATGATAGACTTAGACACAGCTGAACATGAGCGCAGTGTCAAATTCTGCCCCTTTCCTGGCTGCATGTTCTGGGAAGACTCACTGAGCTGCTCTCTACCTCCGTTTTCTTGTATCTAAAACGGGGAAATAATTTTCATTTCACAGGGTGGGGGGGCGGGTGGAGTTTGTGAGGATTAAAATAAAATGATGGATGGAAGATACCAGATACATAGTAAGTGCTCAGAAATGTGGTCTCATTCATTTCTCTGTCTCTATGGGAACAGCGGACAACTGAATAATGAAACAAGTTTCTCAAGATGAGACGCAGAGGCTGGTCGGCAGCACAGGGGAAGGGATTCAGCAGGGCCAGAGTTAGAGGGGAAGGAGGGAGCACCAGGGAGCCTGCCACCACGTGGGTGCCAAGGAGACAGGGTGCATTCTGTTAAAAAGCATGACAGTCTAACTCATGAGGACTGGTTTTGACTTAAGAGCTTTGCTCCTTGGGGTTTTCTCTCTTCTGCTTTGTTAGGTGATATAGGGAGAAGGGGAAAGAAACTCGTGCTTTTATTTATTGGAGGGAGGGAAGAGGGGGGTGGGGAGAAGAGAGAAGGGGGAGGAAGAGGGAGTAGAACCTAATGTTGGGCTATTAAAACTCGGATAAGAACTGAAATGGCAACACCTTGAAATTTCCTCATCACATGATAGGTACACCAGGGGTCTAGTTGTTACTATTGGAAAATTAAATAAAAATATAGCCACAAAGATAAAGTCCCGGTTTGAGAGGTCTCTAGATTTTGGTTGTTTCCTATAAGGAAAGTAAAAGCAGTTTTATTTGAGTTTGTATTTGTGTAGAGGAGTTTTACATGGGTGATTTTGCCTCTACATGTGCACTGCCGTCCAGGAGATGCCAGCATCTGCAAAGCTGGGAGACATGCTCCAGGTTTGCTCATCAGAGTCTTTATCGTCTTTGGGGAGGTGATTTGACTGGTCTTGATGGGCATCTGGATAAAACACTCTAGTGAAGGAGGCGACATGACTAATATGTACACAGAGGTTCAGCAAACAAGACTTCTCAGCAGCCTCTATAAGGTGTCTTCAAAAGATGTGAACAGTATCCATCAAACTGTGAGCATGCACCAAAGAGCCAGTGTGGGCCGAGGCTGCATTATATGTACTCAGTGGGGTGTACGAACAGGCAGAAACTTCCCAGGCCCGTCACGCCCTGAGTACTCCGTTAAAAGTGCGTTGACCATCTCTTACTGCAGAGATACCACATTATGTTAGAGATACATAAAGTCTAGAGCCAAACAGACCCGCTGCGGGTGACATGGGTGAATGAGTTGACATATCGATGTTCTGTGCCCCTCAGGTCCCCTATACGTTTCTTTGCACCCCTTCCCTGGCTTCTGGTGCTTTTGTTTCTAAAGATGGCATCCTTGGAGCCACTTTGCCCAGCGGCCCAGACAGCTGGAAATGCCCGGGAGTTTACAACTTGCAGGTGGCCCTTTGCCAATGAACACTCAGTTCCCTTGCCTCAAGTCTGGACGGACTCAGGTGTACTTTCTACTCCAGAGCCTCCTGTGGGATCAGGTTAAGGCTGGACTTTGCCTGAAATTGTGCACTTGCTTGTCTTGCTCCCCATTTCTTGCTTCCCTCCTTTTCTAGGATCTCCTGGTAAGTCACTTGCATTTGAATTGTCACCTCAGGGTCTCCTTCTAGAGAAAAGGACCTAAGGCAACGGATTAGTCCAAATGCTCCGTATTGAAATGGTGTGTGTGTGTGCGCGCGCGTGTGTGTGTGCGCACGCGTGCGGGCGCAAATTTAACTATTATAAGCATCTTCCCATGATGTAAAGGGAGCCTGTTTGATTGGAATAAAATTGATTCTTTCCATTCCATGTCAGGAGTAAGGCAGGGGTCCCTAGGATGGGACTGAGGACTACAGATGTTGAGAGCAATCTCTGCTAGAAGCTATGGAGCAGGTGCTGCTTTGACTGACAGTGAGTGGGGGTAGGGGCAGGAAGGGGAACGGGGGAGCAGTCCGGAGTGGCTGAGGCTCTGGATGATGCGAAGTGTCCTGAGACTTCCACAGCAGTTACTCTTCTGGGCTGTGGCAGCCAGAAGTCACAAGTGACCACCTTCAGATACGGAGCATGCAAATTTTCCTTGGCAATTCGGATGAAATAATGGGGACCATGATATACTAATATTTTTTCAAGAGTCAGCTATCAAATCAGTAGGCATTCAGACTATATCATCACACTCATCAATAATCCAAACAGTCCAGAGAAATGCTATGCATGCTTATAGGCTTGGCTATCTCTGGGGGTTGGAGGCTCACCATCGATGGAGACATCCAAAAAGAGGTGCAAGGGGCTCCTATCAGGGACACTGTTACTAAGATTCCAGTGTCAGCTGGGTGAGAGAGGGAATCAACTGGGTGAGCCTTTCAACTCCTGGGAATCAGTGATTCCATTGCTAACTGGAGTATGAGTTTGGTAGGGGCATTGTGGCATTTGCTGCTTTTCCCAACAAGAGAGCATTCATTGTCATTGACACATTGCTCATAGCTCTCCATCCTGAGTCCCTGCTACAGAGTCACAGGGATTGAAGCTGGACAAACCAGAGGCTGAGAATTCTGCCTCTCTCAGGTAGGCAGGAAATGGCTCCCTCTTTCAGGAGTAGCTGGAGTTTCATCAGTTGTGTGGTCTATCCAGATTTCATTGCACAGGATTAGATACCATTGGAGGTTTGGGAAACATCCCCAGCAGACTTGGCCCTGCCATCCCTTCACTTTCACTAAAGTATGCGACACTCAGAGCCCTACCGCCATTTGCCTCACCTGGCTCTGTCTGAAGGGTGTCCCTACTGTCATTCTTACTAGCTACACACATTTCATGTTGGTGCTGCTGGTCCCACGTGAGGCTATGTTTGAGCTCCAGGGATGATATAAAAAGGATAACAAATATATACCATGAAGGTAAAAGAAAAAAAATGTTAAAAAGATTGACATTGTAGCTGGGTGAAACCAGTCCCCTCAACTTCTTTAGCTTCCTAACTTTTGACTGAGTCTTTGAAAGAATAAAGCCTATATGGGCCCAGATCTTATTTGTGAGAATTAACCTTCAAATATATGATAAGTTTTCAATCAGTACAAATGCTCACTCTGGGCTTTGAGCAGGGGTATCCAGGGTCTGCTCATGGCGTAGTGGCTTCAGCCCATCCTTTTTCTTACAAATTGTTGAAAGAGTGAAAAAACCCTGGGAAGGGTGGAAGGTAGGGAAGAAATCTCTCAGTATGTTGGGGAAGAACAAGGACAATAGATTCAGGACCTGCTTCCCCGTGAGAAAGCCTTGGGACCTAGGATGACCTAGAACAAAAATAGGATAACTATTGATGGAAGCGTCCAAATGGTATGGAAGAGAACAAGCCAACAGTTTCATGGACAATGCCCTCCTGTAACTTTTCACAAATCAGGATGGTTATGAGAAGGAGAGGGAGTGGGTCCGTTGACTTGATCTTCCCTTGTAGACAATGCAGTCTGGAGAAGGGCAGGTTACACTGTGTGTGGAGGACTCGCTACTCTCCCTCTCCATTCATGCAAATCCCACTGGGCTATTCTAATCTCCTTGGAACACGCGGCATCATCTGTACTTTTAGCACAGCTCTCATTTCCAATGGCAGGCTGAGGAACAATCTGATTGTTTTATAGGCACAGCTGAGAGGGGAGCTCTGATTCCTTTCTCTTGGCGAGGTGCCCTCTTTGAGGGAGAAGACCCCGTGGTGTATAGGGACCAGCCAAGTGCTTAAAGATTTCAGACCCTTCAAAGGCATAGGAGGAGCCAGAAGCAGTAAAAAGGAAAATGACAAACATTCAGCTTAAAGTCGGGCAAGTCAAAACCCCCGAGAACTCATTCTGAGCAGAGTCAGGGGCCAATTCTCAGAGACCCCTGGCAACATTCCATGGTTACACAATGTTCCAAGAAGCAATTATTAGCTTTGTTTTAGTTGTGATTAGCACAGTTATTGACTCATAGAGGTGGAAAGACAATGAATGGGGGAAAGATGAGCCCACTGACAGGGGTTTCTGCTCCAGCCCCGGATTCTCTGCATAAGGGGAGCTTGTCCCACCTTCCAGGGGACCTAGAATGCCTCCATCCATTCTGAAATTTCAGTTTTGGAACTATTGTATAAGGAGAAACATGTTCTTTTTTAAAGGGGCAAAAGTATTTCTGTATAATAACTAGAGGTTTGTATTATTAAAGGACTCATCACTTCCTGTGAGCAAAGCTATGCCATGGGATCCTACATGATTAGGGTCACACCTACATAAAGATCATGGGAGAATCAATGTGGTCAGCTGAAAGGTTTAGGTCCAAAATATTGGAAGAGCTCAGTCTGGCTGACCTGGGGGACTTACATGGCTTAAACCAGAAAAATAAGTAGATAAATAGATTTAAATCAATTCAGCAACTGTAAGTCAGCATTTACTATGTGCCTGGTACTTTTTTAGAGAGGTGGGCTATACCAACGAACAGAATAAAGAGCCCTTCTCTCATGGAGCTTACATTCTAGAGGAGGAGACACACAGTAAATAAAAGTCACAGTAACAAATAGTATGTTCAAAGTTGACAGGTGTCATGGAAGAAAAGAAATGTTGAGCATGGGAAGGGCATTAGGAGTACTGGGAAGTAGGCTGCAGAATTAAATAGGAGGTTTAAGTTTTGGCGTCATTGAGATGGTGAGATTGGAGCAAAGACATAAAAGAGGTGATATAGTTAGCCTACAGGTTTTTGGGGGAGGAGCATTCTTTCCGGAAAGAAAGAATTGTTCCCTAAAGGGCCAAGTCAGGCGTATGCCTCCTGCTCTGTCAGCAGAAAAGCCAGGGAGCCAGGATGGTTACAGTGAACTGAGTAATGTGGTGAGGAAGGATGGGAACTCAGGATGGTAAAGGGTCAGGGAGGTCCTGTAAGGTCTTTGAGGCTATTGTGAAAATATCGCAAACACCAAGTGGGAATACCTAGGGGACTTGGATATCTCAGACAGAAAAAAAATTATATATATATATATAATCACACAGTCCCTGCCTTCAAGAAGCTCACAGTCTAGTGGGAGAGATAGGTAAGTAAACATACAATAATAATAATACATGTGAAAAGTAGGTAATACATTAAACAAAGGCTAAGATGCAGAATAGAGCAGAAGATCTGCGGTTGTTTTTGGATGAACTGGGAAAAACTTATCTGAGCAGATTGGTTTAGGTCAAGAAGTTCGTTGGGCATTTTGCTTTACAGATGTGCCCATGGGGACCCTGAGACTCCAAGGAGTGGGTAGCTTGCCCCAGTTGCCCAGCACTTAGCTTCCAATACAGGCTACTTCTTACTCGAGTAGCTGCCGCTCCTGCCCACGGGTCCAGTGGGAGTTCTCTTTTGGGTAATTCTCCTCCAGCTTCCCCCTGAGGCCATGGAACACAAAGCTTTCCTGAGCTTGCTCTCTGGCCTCTGGATGTTAATGGCTGCATTCTGTAGGAGCGTCTCTCTATTGGATACTCTCCTTAATACAATCTAGACTGTGGACATTGCAAAGATGACCCTGTGCAAATGAATTTCCCATGCTGGCAAATCCTGGAGTAGAACACAGAAGGCCTACAATGAAATGAATGTATGTGGGTAATTTAATTAAGAATTCACTGGAAACAAGATCTTCAAGGTGAACAACCAGAGCATTGAAATATGTTCTTCTTGGTAGAGTAGAAAGTTTTTAGAAGCTGGGTCCTGGGCAAACCTAGGTTCATATCTTGGTCCATTCCCTTGCTAGCTGTGTGACCATGGGTCTGTTTAACTTCTCTGTTGCTGGATTATAATAATCCTCCCTTTCCAGCTCCCAGGACTGTTCCGGGGATCATGGATATAAAGGTACAGTAAGCTGTAAAGTGCTGCACCTATGTTGCGTGGGTTTTTTTAGAGGTGATATATTTTTAAATCTTTATTGCCTTATTTGGTCAATATGACATACTTTTGCAATCTTTTGATCTACAGCATCTCTGTATTAGAAATTAAAACATTCGTGAGATACTGGTTTAAAGCCTTCAGGCTACAAATGAGCAAACATTTAAGATTGCACAGCAAATTAGAGGCCAATGCCGGGCCTGGGTCCCCTGACTCATCTTTCAGTGCTCTTTCAAACAGACTACAGAATGTAATCAGCAGAGCGTGTGAATGAAGATTCTTCCTGCTTTTGGCTGAGTCAGAGAGACAGGAAGTACTGTTTCCTCCTGGGGCCCTTCCACTGGAAGCACCTTGCATTTCCTTTCATAATAAGCACTTTCACTGGTTTTAAAACCACTCCTTTTTTTTTCTCCCCCTCACAAAAGACTATTTATCAAGCACCAATTGGGCTACTAGACTGATGCAGGTGATTATATGAAAACTACTCTTTAATCCTCCCTGTAACCCAATGAATTAGTAGTAATCCCATTTGGCAGGTGAAGAAACTGAGGCTCTGAGAACCGAAGGGACTTTCCTAAGGTCATGGGAGGTGACAAAGATGGAGATGGAGCCCCCCTTTGAAGGCATGGTGCCTCAGTGTCTCTCTACTTCACCAAAGGGTCGACTTTCTTTTAGCCTCTGGCAGAAGGTAGAAGTCTGGACTAGAAAGGACTTGATTAAAGAAAGCAGCTGGAGAAGTGGAATCTGCCTTCCTGAATAGACCTGAGAAGTAGAATTAATATCACAAATGAGACTTTGGGGACAACCTGATTTTGTTTTTTTACAAGACTAAAAAACAGAGCTAGCAGTATTTTCCACACGCACAGTGACTTTTCACCCAAAGCAATTTCCCAAATATGCGGATGAATCATAGGCAGAATTTATGAGTGAGTCTAACGTGCAGCAATGTGGGAGAGCCTGTTAGAGACGGTGTCTATGTAATAACAGAAGCGCTGAATTCACATCTGCTCAAATCAGAGATACCTGGCACCCAGGAGAGGTTCATTACTACTGTAAATGCATCGGAGCATAAAGAAAAGAGCGAAAATCATTCAAGCCTAGCTATCTAGAAGCGGCCACTCTTGACAAATATAGTGTGTTGCTTCCTTTTTGTCCCTGACCATTGCTTTTTGAAAACATTGGCTGGAATCAGACTGTATGTAAATGTGTGTTTTGCTTTTATCACTTGGTATTATTTGTATCATTGACTATGATATAAAACATACTTCAAAAAATAATATTTAGTGGATAAATCATATTCCATTACTGGAATGAAAGAAAAAAAGCATTAAAGAAAAACACAGGTGGAAAATGAAGACAAAAACCTAATGTGGAAAAAGGGAAGGAGACAGGAGTTCCAGGTTTCTGATGTGAGAGAGAAGGTCTTTGTGAGGGAAGAGAGAAGGGACCATCTCATTTCAGTGATGCTATGAATCGGCTCCCCTCCTTCTGGCTGACTGTTCAACTGGCCAGTGCCAGGGCGAAGGGTTGGCAAACCTTTCTATAAAGGGCGAGGTAGTGAATAGTTGACGTTTTGAGGGTCCTCTGCTCTCTGTTGCATCTACTCAATCCTGCCATGGTAGCAGGAAAGCAGCTAGAGATAGGACCGCACCCATCAGCATGGTTTTGTGAGTCAACAGGTGGTCAAAGGGGTTTCGTCCTCCAGATGAGATTTTTTTTTTAATCAGTCTTCGTCCCAGCTGGGCTCTGTGCTAGATTCTGTACAGATACAGAGAAGAACAAAATTTTTGTCTTTGCCCTCAAGAAACAGGAAGAGATAAGAAAAGGGATCATTACAAGGCAGCACATTTAGAGCAATAAACAAGGGGCAGCCGAAAATGCTGCGAGATTAAAGAGGAGGAAGCTACTGGGCTTCCTCTGGGCATAAGGAGGGTCTCACAAATGGGGGGGCCTCTGGCCAGGGTTCCAGAAAGAGAGATCCCCTGTGTGCCCATGCTGCTGGTTGTGTATTGGTCCGTTTCCTGTAAGGCTTGGGAGTGTCTCCACAGAAAAGCCCAAGTCCTGGGCCTGGCCCAGAACAGTAAAATTTCCTAAGAAATTGGTGGGCACTGTCCAGAGCAAACTTTACTCTCCTGTTGCCTGGCTTATTTCTCACCCTTGTTTGATGAACCTATGAAAACAGCAAAGGCCGGTGCCTCTTTGAAATCCTTCTGTGTTGTGTTTATTTGGTATGTATACATGTTATACAAGGTACTAAAGATTAAATCACGGGGAGTTGTTTCAAGATACAAATTCCACCCACAGCTGTGGAGCAACTGCGTGGCCTCCATTCAGTCCCATAACAAGTGCCTACTATGGGCAAAAGGTGATTTTCCTGGGCTCCCATCCAAGGTAATTATCAGCCCTCGGTTTCCAGCACCGTGTCCACCATCCACCATCCACTGGCAGCTGCAGGAAAACTGTCAAAACGACCAAGGGTTCTGGGAAGTTTGGTTCAGAGGAAGCAAAGGGGATGAGGGAGTAGAAGGAAAGGGTACTTGTGTTGGAGGGAGGGGGTGTTAATTGTTTCTCTTTTAGCAGAAATCCAGCTGAGGTGCGTGTTAATGATTCCATTTTTATTCTGGTTAAGGGTAACCAAGCTCTCCAGAGACTCTTGAACCAACAGTGCTGTATACATACCCGGTGTTTCTCACATACGCACTTGTGTTCCAATCCCCACCCACACCCCTGCCTAAGGCAGCAGCTAAGAAAAATGTCACAGCAGTCCTGGCGAGCTTCTGTGAGAGCAGTGATGGAGCTGAACTGTGTGAGAGCACCGCAAATCTCTCTCCTCAGGGGTCCAGAAGATTTAAAAACGTACCTGTCATTGAAGTGCGATTAAAGTGTAAAAAGAAATGTAACGTTCAAGTCTTCTGCTTTTAAGATTCTGAAAAGGGAGAGTAATTTTTAAAAACACTACATATGCAACGTGAAGTTAAGAGAAAGATGTTGAGCGGTGCAGAAGGAGCCGATGGTACAGAGAAAAGACAAAGGAGGGAGAAGGGAGAACAGGGAGCGGAATCCGTGGTAAAAAGGCAAAATCTCCTGTAGACAGATGGCGAGGGGAAGGGGGCAGGTGTTGAGGAGGAAGAGTCAACTCTTAGTAAAGAGAGAAGGCAACTTGGGAGACAAGAAAAGGGGAAGAAGAGTCACACCCACATGAACCTTCAGGAGGAAAGGCCACCTGGACTCTTCATGGGCAGAACGAAGGCCGCTGCTCTCAGCTCTTCACTTTCTCCCTGCGACCCCGGAGGCTCTGCTCTTAAGGGAACTGTCCCCACAGCCCCACCAGGGGTGGGCTTGTTGCGGTGGCGATGGCGTCACTCCAGGTACTGACATGGAAGCAACTCTCCCACGGGGACTGGTGACGGATCTGTCCCTGGGTTCTTCACTATCAGCTCAGCATTCCTTCATGTCCCTCATACAAAGAAGGAGCAAGGCCCTGAAGCCTGGCATTCAGCTTGTACCAGAGGGTGGGCACATTTTTTTTCAGCAAAGACAAGAGTCTCCATTTGTGTTAAGAAAGACTTCACTGAGGCAATGAGGGTGATTGCGTAGGATCAGCACATATTTATCGAGCGACGGCGAGCCAAGCCCTGCATTTGTCCCTGCACTACACATCGTCTCGTCTAATCTTCAACGTAATCCTGTGAAGTAGCTATTATTATCTTCGTTTTCTTGGTGAGAGGGGTGAAGCTTGGTGAGCTTATGTATGATTGGACCCAGGACCTATGTACAGGTACCAAGTCTTGGGTTGGATTGGGGTCAACACCAAAGTCCAAGTGCTGTCCCCCATCCCAGCTTTTCTAAGGTCTTAGACCTGAAACAAATTCACCAGGAAAGAGAACTTGGCTCGAGGGCTTACTAGGTAAGGGGACATTTGGAAAAGTCTGGAGCGATGCTACTGGCTGGGTGATGCTACTGGCATCTAGTGGATGGAGGCCAGGGATGCTGCTGAACATCCATGCTCTCAGTTCAGCCCCCACGACAAAGAACTCTCTGGCCCAAAATGTCAACAGTGCCGAGGCTGAGAAACCCCAAATGAGATAAAGGCCCTTGCCAGAGCTGCTCTTCTAAAAAAGCTGTTACAAGGACACCCAGAGATAGACTGCACACATTTTAATACTTTAAGTACCTTGGAGGCCTCTCAAGAAACAATAAAAAGTGGGAACGTTGCCTTTGCTACTTTGCTGCATAAATATAAGACTTGGGGTCCTGCAATTTCCAATCGGGTCATTTTAATGCTGAGTATTAGGAAGAAAATGGAAAATGCTGACCAAAATAATGCTGAAACTTTTCTTTGCCACTTTGTCAGGCCTGTTCATCTTCCGCCCAAACCCCTGCCAACAGTGATTAGATTGTTTTCGCTGTCTCTGTTCCGGCTTCCCTCGGGTCTACTCCCCACCCATCATCTTTTTAAAACATAGATAAGTAAGGTCTTGCCACTGATTGTTGTCTCAGTCCTACTCTAAACTGAAAAGGCAAGATACGCTTATTGACAAGGAGTCAGGCATGGGCTGTATGCTTTCTGGAAGAGTGTAGGCTGGCGCCGAATTTTGGGAAGGGATGTGAGGCTAGGAAGAAAGATTCTTTACTTTTGGGTTTGACCCTTTACCTTCATTCTTATTGTTTTATGGCTTGATTAAAAAAAACAAACTAGGTACAAGCATAACTTTTGTAATTTTGTAAATGATAAAATCAATATTTGAAAGGATAACCGTAACAGCTACTGTCTGTTAAGCACCCGGCTTCAAGGCATCATGAAAATTATCTTAAGCCCTTCATCCCATACAAGCCATGAGCAGCCTGCTAAAGGTATGCATTATGTCACACTACAGATCAAGAAACTGAGTTTCAGAGAGTTTAAGCATTTGCTCTCTGGAAAGGGGAAGAGCACGCTGTAGAGCCAAATTCGAATAAGAGCTGACTAATGGGCAAGCCAACACCCTTGACTGCAAGAGAGGATGAGAGGATTCGGTAAGGAGGGCGTCCTGGCAGCGGGGGCTGGGAGAGGTGGGCGGGAGTCATGAATCAGCCCAGGGTGGGCAAAGCCAAGGATAGATATATATAGGCCCACACCTTAGAAAGCACCAAAAGGGCAAAAGCGGAGGTGTGCGAGTGAGCAGTGATGTGAGTCCTGCCTGGTGAGAGGCACTGCGCTCGTAGTGACCATGTGGTGGGGAGGCATGGATCAGGTCGTTTTAAAGGCACAGGATCAAGGCTCAGGAAATGGCCCCATGGAGAAAGGAGTTAATTTGTTCTGGGGAGTCCTGCAGGATGTGGAGAGGTATAGAAATGGGCTGAACCTTCTGGGAGGCAGACTTCAGCTTGGTAAAAGGAATATATATTTAAGCTCTAGAGACTATGGAAGAAAAGTGAAAAGGCAGGACTGACTGCATAAGGAAGGGAATCCCTGCTCCCTGTTACTGGGAAGTGCCGTCTTGGTCAGGGATGCTGTCTGAAAATCTGAAGTTTGACTTTGCTGGTGACCCCCAGTGTTCAAAGTCTATATTGCTCCTGCCCAGCATGCCCCCAGCTCCCCTTTTTATTTTATTTGAGGGCCTACTTTTTCTCCATTGGATGAAGTCCTGGTAAATCCATCAGGGTGTCCCCACCTCTCCCAAACCTCATGAGGCCAATGCTTCATTCTCCCTGGAATTTGAATCTGAAGCAGAGTCAAGCAAGGACGAATAAAATGGCTTGGAGGTTTTCTGTTGTTGCTGTTGTTGTTTTGTTTGTTTTTTTTACCCAAAAGACAGTGGCTTGAAGAGGTTTTTAGTCCCCTGGCCTGTTCCCTGGAGTCTTTTGAGAGCCTCTCCCAATTGCAGGTCTATGAGCAGTTAGCTACAGTCTCTCATTCCAGTCAATTCTGCCTGACCTAGTTTGTTTCTATAGCATCTTACCCAAGAACTTTAAGTGACGTAAGAGGATTTATAAGTTACTAGTACCCAGAGTTGGTCATTCATTTTTTCTGTCATTCATTCATTCATTCATTCATTCATTCATTCATAGCCTTAGATATGTTGGGCTCTGCTCTTGGCACTGGAGATACAAACCCAAGAGTCCTAGGCTTATGAGAAAAATAAGCCCGAGAAGCTGAAGGAGTCAACCCATGAGGCCCATAGCCCACCCTGGGGGCTGGGGGGTGAGGGAATACTTCTGCACCTGCTACTGTGCCCACATTAGCAAGCACATTTCCACTGGCTACTCAGTACCATTGAACTTGTGTCCCTGAAAGCACTGGTAGGAATAAAGGAGTTAAATAGATGTTCATAGGGAAGTTTGGGAAGGCTACACATTTGGAAAGTTCCTTTGGGAGAATCGTATGACTTTCTAAAAAGTCACCAAAAAATGAACCCCTGGAGTCCAGCCCAGTCCTTATTTAGCAAGTCACGAGTCACTGTGTAATTGCATACTTTTTTATGACAAAGATAATTGAATCATAAAAATATTAAGCACACTGGTAAAAATTACAGATATGACCCAAGTGTGGTCACACGGAGCAGGTTTGTCTCAATGAAATGGAAAGGGGAGTGCTCTCTCCTTGACTTCCAGATTGCTCATCTTGCATACTTAACACTTTGTGTATCTATGTCTCATTCGTTATGACTTTTCAGCTTCTGAAATTCCTTGACACCGTGGGGGATGGATGTGCACACGTGTGTTCATAAACATAGTCATTAGAGAAAAGAGGGTTCTGGGCAGACCTTTGGGATGATGATGTTAAACTGTAATAAAATTAATTTGAGCAAACATTGATGAAGCGCCCTGTGGCTGGACTCCAGGGATACAGAGATGAAAAGGCCATTCCACCTTTGAGAAACTGTGTAGTGGGGAAGACAGGTTCAAAAGAGCTAACAAGATGGTTGAAATGAGCGCAGGACTGAGAGAACACAGAAATTCATTTCATAGAGGCTACCAGGAAGGCTTCACAGAAGAAGTGACATTTGAGAAGGGTCTTGAAGGGTATGGAGAAGGACCACCAAGATCCTTGAAAGTGGATGAGCTCAGGGCACCGGGCCAGTACTCTGTAATGCAGAGGGCTTAGTCCCAGCCCCACTCTTTCTTGTGAATGGCCATCTTTATGGTCAGCACCACCTGAGAAACTGGGTTGCTCTAATGCTTCACTCCTTTTCCTACGTAAGACCACATCCTCACTTGCCAGTCTCTGTCAATTTGGTGAGTGACCTAAGTTTTCAGAGTATTGTTTTCAGAATATTATTTTCAGCCTCAGTGACGTGGTTCTATATGAAGCACACTCAGGTGATCCCCGAACTTCTACCTGTTCGGGAAAGACCACGGGGTGGACAATGCTTGTGAAATATCATTCATTTGGGGGACGCTAATTTGGAATTTCATATTACGAACAGTGACTGAAGATTTTACTTTGCTTTTACTGTGAGAAAAAATGATTAACAAGCAAATGAATAATAACTTTGCCTGCTTGAGGGAGAAACTTTTTGAAGGCCACAGAAAGGAACTATTTCTAAACAAAGATATGTAAATTCACTCATTTTTAATCATTTCTTATCCCTCCCTTAGGGCTGATCTGTGAAGGACTTTTTAAATATATCTTTATTGATTTCAGAGAGAGGAAAAGAGAGGGAGAGAGAGATAGAAACATCAATGATGAGAGTCATTGATCAAGCCCACTACCTGGGCATGTGCCCTGACCAGGAATCGAACCCTGATCGCCTGGATCCTAGATCGACGCTCAACCGCTGAGCCACGCCCGGCCGGGCTGTGAAGGACTTTTTAAAAAATATATTTTTATTGATTTCAGAGAGAGGAAGGGAGAGGGAGAGAGAGAGATAGAAACGTGAATGATGAGAGTCATTGCTCGGCTGCCTCCTGCACACCCCCTACTGGGGATCGAGCCTGCAACCCGGGCATGTGCGCTGACTGGGAATCGAACCTCAATCTCCTGGATCCTAGGTTGATGCTCAACCACTGAGCCACACTGGCCAGGCTGTGAAGGACTTTTTACGACATGTGGTCTAGTATTTGCTGCTAGGTTTTCATCCTCACTGAGGCCCCCCAGCTCCACATCATCCCTCCTCAAGTGCACTTGAATTTTCTGCTTTCCTACGATTTCCATTAGAATAGAGCTGATGTCTGCCATAATTGAACTATGTAATACTGTGAAATAAATATTTTTATACACTGGGAGTATGAAAGAGATCCATTATTTTGGTCATTATTGGAAGTACGCACTCTTCCAATTACTTATTTTTACTACCCCGCAATTCAATCACTTTAAATTAATGACTTTTAGCCACAAGAGGCTCCGATTTGAAAGTGTCTCCAAGGTTAAAGATCTCATCATCATAATACTGCTCTTCTGGCCAAACAGAATTGATGTGTCTCATAACTGAGACCCGAAGACTGGGCCTAGATTCTCCACTTTGCCAACAAATAGCTGTGTGAATGACTGGATGGGGTACTGCTCTGAGTCTAGTTTTCTCAAATGCTAAACAGCGACTTGCCTGCCTTCACCATGAGGTCATGATTGAGATGAAGACAACAGATATGAGTATGTCTTGTATGATAGAGAAAAATGGTTAGTTATTGCCATGAAATATTAAACCGGACTTTATGCCTCACATTTTGGGTAGTATTTCCATGGGCAGAGAAACACTAAATCGTATGATTGAAGCTTCACTTACTTAACAAGCACTACTGAGGCTCACATCAGGCATGGGGAATAAAAACATGAATGAAACCCGGTCTCAGCTCTGGAAGCTCTGTGGGGTCAGCAATTGATAAGCCAATTACTGCAAAGTACTGCGATAAAGCGGCACATTTTCAAAGTACAAGGGACACAAACAAACACCTAGGTCTGCCTGAGGAATCAAAAAATGCCCAGGAGGAGTCATGTTCAAGATGAGTCTTGAAAGACAGCAAGAATATAACAGATGTAGTAGGCAGAGTAATACTCCCCCATTTCCCCCCGATATCCATGCCCTCATCCCAGGAATTGGGACTATCTCACATTACATGGAAAAAGGGGATTTCATAATGTGATTTAGATTAAGGACCTCAAGTAGAACAGCTGGCCTGGGTTATCCAGGTGGACCCGAAAAAGTCCCACGAGTCCTTATCAATGGAGAACCTTTCTTGTCTAGTCGCAGTGAAAGGGAGACGTGAAGATGGGAGGATGGTCAGAGGTAGGTGACAGGAGGATTCAAACCCGCTGGTGCTGCCCCTGAAGATGGACAAGGGGGCCACGGGATGCAGCCCAGCTGACACCTCAACTTGAGCCAGTGAAACCCCATGTTGGACTTGTGACCTCCAGAGCTGTAAGATAACAAATATGCGTTTTTTCCAGGCACTAAGCTTGTGATAATCTGTTACAATAACAATGGGAAACTAACAAAATGAAAACTAAGAAAATGAAAATTACTGAAGTGGAAGCATAAACCAATGCCCAGAGGCATGAGAGAAAAGGGGCATTCCTAGTAACTGCAAGTAGTCCCATGTGGCTGGAATGTACACTGTATGGAGGGGAAAAGACAAGAGAAGGGCTGGGGAGAACCAGGCGCTTGGTGATATCAGCAGCAGTAATAACAGCATAATTATGTCAACATTTATTGGGCGCTTAATGTGCACCAGATACACGTCTAAGTATTTCACGTGTATTAGCTCTAAAACTCAAAACGAGTCCCTCATCCATAGATAGTAGCTGTTATTATCTCTCTGAAACCAAGCCATGAGAAGGCTAAGTAACTCGCTTGAGCTTAACCCAGCACAGCACAGCCAAGCGGGGATTCAACCCTCCCCCCCCAGGTCTCTCAGGTCTCCTCCTAATCACAACACTCTAATGCGCAATAGGGAATAGGGGGCCCTGGGGAAGTTTCAACAGGAGGGGAACCATCAGCTCAGCTCGGGGACGGAGTAAAGAGGAAAAGTTCTTCATTCCTCCTTGTTGTGCACTGTGTGTGTGTGTGTCCTGGTCTTGTTTATCATCAAGACATAGTGAGCAACACATGAGGAGATAAGAAACTAGAAATGGCGAAGGGAGCGGAGGAAAATAAAACAGAGAGGGCCCGAGAGAGATTTCTCAAGGATGGATAACTCTGCTGCAAGTATTCCCAGCGAAGTTTGCTGTTATTATTTCACAACTCCCAGCGCCTCTGTCCTTCCTGCCTTTTGGCAAGAATCAGGAACCACTTTCTTGGTCCACGCTTCCTGTCACTAGTGGTGATTCAGGGTGTATGTGTGTGTGAGTGAGCGCGCTTAATTATTAAAGACCACAGTGTTTCCAGATACATATTGCAACACTTCTAGATCTTTTAAAAGAAGTGGTATTAGTTTGTCTTCCAGTGGACCCCACTGGAGATCCTGTCACACCCCAAGTGCAGACAAATTCCAGCAGGTCAAGTGTCTTGAATAAGTGAGCGAATGAAGCTTTTCTGACCCTGATGCAATGCCTCGGTGATTGTGTTGCGCTTTCTTTCCATTTACAGTATCCCAAAGGCTTAGTAAAAAAAACACACAAAAAAAACGTTGTGCATAGAAACACAGACACCACTGCCAATTATAAGCATCAAGTTTGAAACTTGGCTGATCTTCATTCTGAACACCTGGGCCATTCCGGCTGCTGCCAGTGGCTCAAGGAATGCACATCTATTTCAGTGCAGCCCACACAATAATTAAAAGGACAATTTGCTTCTACAATAAGAATCACAGAATGCAGCCCCAAACCACATAAAAGCCGTTTCTGCTCCCGCTGCAGTTTGGTTCTCCCAGGCTGGCCACAGTCTGTCCTGGGAATAGTGGCTGCTTTGTTTAGTGACTTTCGAAGGTAGCAAAGTGGTGGGGAAAATCCCCAGGTGCCGTTCCTCCCCTTGCCCCATTAGGCCCACGAGCCTCCCCGAACTGAAGTTTCCCATCTGCAAACTGGAAACAGGAATACGAACTCTGCCTTTCTCAGGGCTGTGGTACAGATCAGAGTGAAGAAATGTGTGTGAAATCCCTTCCAACAAAAGAAAGTCCCAGTACAGATAAACAATCCATTGCTTTGATTTCTGCGAGCAAACACTAGGATTTTCCAGAAGTGCACACAAAGAGCAGAGAGGGGTAGAACCCAAAGCGCGTTGGGAGGAGGGGGAAAGAATATTATTCAGAAAGCGGCAGCACAATGGCAGGTTTCCCCACCTGAATGCAACCTTAAGTCAGGGGCGTGTTGGTAAATATTGAACAACCAGCTCCTCCTTGGAGGGGGGGAAAAACCCTCAGTTATTGCACTGACCAATTTCCATGGTGTGAATACTGCTAACCAGAGCCAATGTCAGTATATCAGCATGACATCAACAGGCTAGCCGAACTCCTGGGAATTTAACAATTCTCATAGTCATTCTCATTCTCATTTCCTCTCTCTCTCTGTCTCTCTCCCTGCCCCCCCACCCCAAAAGGAGCTGTCTCCAGCATACCACTATCCCAAGTCAATGCCAAGGTTGTCCTCCATCACAGCAGCCTTACCCAGCCCTGCTGCTCGCCTGCTAAATTTCAGAGTCCACTGACTGACAAAAGCAGAAATGAGTAACTGTAAAAGGAAACCCCCTCCTTGCCGTGCATGTGAGGGAACCGCCGGAAGGAGTCCCTCTTCCCCTGACGTTGATGTGGGAGGGCCTTCCCCCGTGAAGGCCTGGCCTATGAGAACCTCCCGGGCTGGAGGTCAGGCTGCCATGTGACCCCCTGGGCCCAGAAAGAGGAAGGTCTCTTCGCATTTGCATGTTTCACTAAGCACTTCTTCTTGCCCTATGCTACGGGCACTGTATGTGGTTTAAAGGATCAGTAAGTCATATCATTTTAACCCCAAGTGGGGGAACAATGACAATGCAATGAGAACAGTGCTCTGGTGGAGAGATACGCAGAGTGTTCTAGAACAGTCCATCCAGGCTGGGGAGATTGGGAAAGACGCCGCAGGTTTTGCATGAAAGGCATGCCTATTGCTAATGAACAGCGTCTGTAGAGTGCTGTGGCGCTTGGGGACACATTATCATCTGTGGCCTTGTTGGATCCAGACAGCAGCTGGGGGAGTGGCAAGGACTCACACCTCCCTCCTGTCTCCTCTTTCCAGTGGGCAGGGAGGCCAGGAAACAACCTCAAGTCTGGGCGGAGATAACAAGAGTGAGTTGTTTTATGGATACTTTATCAACTGACAGCAAAAAATTGAAATTTTGATTTGAAAGTTTGCATTGGTTATTGCATCTTCCTAAAATTCAGAAAAGTGCTCCAGGTTGGTTTCTAATTGGCACTTGGCAGCTGGAAGGTCTCTGGAGGTCTAACCATGGACTAGGAGCACGTTGGAGTGGAAGCACGTTTAGAAAGGGCCATAACTGGGGCATTTCTTTCACAGTTTCTAGAGTGTCTGTAAGCTGTACAGTGTTGTGCACAGAATGGGCAGATTAGCCCGGGAGTCCTCCAGCACCGAGTGGCATCCCTGACCAGTGGGAGGGAAAGGGCTTTTGCTTTTCCTGCTCCGATGGGATAGGAGTACTGTTCAGATGACAGCCACACTGTGAAGGACAGACTCCTAAGTGCATCTGTAATACTGTGATTTATAGTAAGAAATACATATTTGGTCTCAATCCCAGTTTCTGGCACAGAGCTCCTAAAACCCTTGGAATTTCCTAAGTGATTAGAGCAGTAATAGGGGTCTTCTATTATGTTAATGAGTAACTTTTGAAATACCCCTAGCTCACCTAAGGATAGGAGTTGATCAGCAGGTGAACCAACCACGTGATTACAGGTTTTAACTTTCAGTCCCATCCTCCTGACATCCAGGGGGGGCAGAGGGGCTGGAGATTAAGTTCATTCACCAATGGCCAATAAATTCATCCATCGTGCCCTTGTAATGAAGCCTTTATAAAAACCCAAGACCTCCAGCTGACACTGAGCGATCACGAACTGGTAACTTGTGTATCTTCCCCAGTTTGTTTCTGAGTTCACTCATCTGTAATACGATGGAGCTGGGCCTGACGACTGGATGCTGGAGTTTTCATTCATTCAGCAACCACAGGCCGACCACCTTCCCTGGGCTCAGCACTGGCCCAAAGAGATGGGCAGGGTACAGCCTCTGCCCTTGAGTGGCATAGTTAGATTTGTGTCAGAGGAAATGGGCCTGGCTGGAGGCACAGGGACAACTGGGTGGTGAGGTTCTGGAGTGGAATAATAGGGGTACAGACATGGCCGTGGGGGTAGGAGGAGACCTACTGACTAACATGGAGGGAGGGGCCCACGGGACCCAGTTTCCTGACTTAGATGGTGGCATATCCCTGAGATATTTCAGGGCCACTGTTTTTTCTGTGGTGTAGTGGGTAGTTGGGAGGGAATTGGGCTACTAAGACTCAGAAGTCAGTCCCTTTTAATTTTGTTTCTCAGGATAGTGGCACTTCTGGCCCCCCAAAGAGAACAGCCCCTCCGTTCCAGGGAACTCAGGAGACCACACAGCAGACCTCCCCGCCACCGGCTTTCCTCACAGTCCCGGTGCTTCTCGAGACCACGAGGAACACACACAGCAGGAGACCGCTTAGCAACTGCACGTAGGAAATTAGGATTCCAAAATACGACTGTGGGTTTTTCCCTCCTGGCTTTGCCCTCCTGTTTTGTTTTCAGAAGTTCATGACGCAGCCATTGTTCCATCACAGGGACACTAACCGGTTCCACAGCCCTGGGATCTGAGTGGCACCGAGGCCTCAGGTCTGCTCCTGGGGGGCTGCAGGCAAAGGTCCAAAGCATGGGCCCCACAGAGCTGGCTCCAAGGGGCACCGTAGGGGGCTCTGGGATGGGCAGCCCCAGGGCGAGGCTGCTCCTAGGCCAGCCTGGGCTTCTCTGGGGCTGACACTGCTGGCGTTTTCTTTACTTCAGCATCTCTTCCTCAGCTTGTCGGCCCCTTGCTGTAATTCTCTCTCCCCTAACCCCTGCCTTCTGGCTGACTCCCAGTGGGTCCATGTTTACTCCCTTGGCAGGATGAGTCTTCTCCTTCCACCTCTGTCTCTCTAAGCGGGCATCTTGTCCCTCTATTGTTCCTTCTCTCTCTGTCTAAGTTGCTATCTTTCTGTGTTCTCCATGTCTCTGTCTCAGTTTCACTTTTCTCTGTCTCTTTTTGGTCTCTGTCTATTTCTGTGTTCTTGCTGTGTCTCTTCTTTCTGATTCTCTGTGTGTGTGTGTGTGTCTCTGAAAGTTTCTATCTCTGTCTCTCGCTGTCTCTCCGCATCTCTCAGCTTTTCATTTCTCTTTCTCTCTGCTCTGTTTTCTCTGTTCTTTCTCTGACTTTCTCTCTCTGTGCCTCTGTTGTCTCTCTCCCTCCCCCTCTGTAACCGCCCCCACCCACTGTCTCTTGAATTTTTTGGAGGCTCAGCAACTTGGCCCCGTTCCTGATGAAATGGGCTCAGTTTCCAGGCACAGAGAATGCTGCACGTGGAGGGTTAATTTTCCTCCCTCATCATCATCAACTTTCCTTCCATTTCAGAATCCCCGAGTCTGGCCAAAATCGCTTCCTAGAAAGGGCCCACGTGCCACGGCAGAAGCCACCGAGCCACGCTGCGCCCGGAGAGCACCGGCGAAGGCGGGATCGACAACCACAGCTCACAACGTGCTGGGATTTCTCTGGCGGGCGGCCAGCTAGTCAGAGCCAATTAACGTGAAATCAATAGGCCAAATCGACGTTTTCAGAAGTTAGCTCAAAAAAATCCCTGAAGATTAAGCAGCCTGTGGCCTTTGCTATGAAATTGTTACCACACCACTTTCTTTTCTTTTGAAAGTCCAGATGGGCAGATAAATCCAAAGTGGATCAACCACATCTGTCATTCCTCCGCACAAATCGCGCCCCTCCCGCCGCTTCCCTCTTTCCTGCCCAACTCGCAGCAGCGCTCGCAGCGGGCTGAGTGGATATTCTCTGCCACTCTGAGTGTTTCGAGTTCCCCACAGTATTAAGAGGAACCGCATCGTGACCCCTCCGAGGCAGAGAGCTGGCAGCCTCTGAGATCTGCCTTTTCCAAAGGCGAGAACTGGGGGGCGGAGGGGCTGCTTTCCTCCAGCCTCAAAATGGGACAACGGGAGAACCCAGCCCGCTGGTTGCCTTCCCCGCTGTTCTGAACCGACGTTCAAACCAAACACTTTATGTGGCTCTTTTCTATTTTCAAAGCCCCCGTTCCTACATTTGCTACGTAATGTAGTATCATGCCCAGTTCATTCCTAAAGTCCTTTCCTGAGACAGGGGAGAAAAGGAGAGAGGCTGGGGGGTTCCCGGGGTGACCATCTCTCAGGCACAGCGGCCACTGCTGTTGGAGTCAGAGCAGCCTGCGGCCTTTTGAGCCACGGCTGAAGGTTAAGACAGGTGCCCTGGGATGTCTAAGTGGGTCCTGGAAACAAGGAGGACTTGAAGCAGATGTCAGAAATCAAAAGCTTGGGAAGACCCAAATTAAGAGCATCAGGAGCACAGGGAGATGTTTAAGAGATCGATGTCCCGCCTGGCTTTGTCCTGCATGGGTGAGTACACAGGACAGTTAGAAGGCTAAGGACGGACAGACAGAGTCTCGAGCAAATTCAGGAGACTTTTCCAGCCCAAGAGCTCCTCTAATTCCAAAATGTGTCTTCCTTAGGTCTAACTGTTTTCCAAAGTTTCTTTATAAACAAAGCAGTCAAGTGAGTGGACATTCTTCCAGGTCAGGGATACCTTTTAAAAGTTGACTTGCCCATTAGGATTATTAAGAAATATATAGGGGCCCTCGCTGGTTTGGCTCGGTGGTTAGAGTGTCGACCTGTGGACTGAAGGGTCCCAGGTTCGATTCCGGCCAAGGGCATGTACTTCTGTTGTAGGCTCGATCCCCAGCCCCAGTTGGGGTGCGTGTGGGAGGCAACCAATTGATGCGTCTCTCACATCAGTGTTTCTCTCTCTCTTTCTGTTTCCCCCTTCAGTCTCTCTGAAAAGCAATGGAAAAAATATCCTTAGGTGAGGAAGGGAGGGAGGGAGGGAGGGAGGGAGGGAGGAAGGAAGGAAGGAAGGAAGGAAGGAAGGAAGGAAGGAAGGAAGGAAGGAAGGAAGGAAGGAAGGAAGGAAGGAAGGAAGGAAGAAGGAACACTCGACTGTGTGTGAGCTAGGACTCTTGATGCAAACTGAGGTTTCACACGAGAAACAAAACTTGTAGAATTCAAGAGCTGGAAGCTGTTTAGAGATTGACCAATCTATACTCTTCATTTGACAGAAGAAGAAAGAGAAGCTGGGAGGCCAAATGTCGTAAACAAGGTCACACAGCGAGTGTGGTAGAGGGTTACCCACACTCCTCAGCTCCAACACCACAAGGTCCTCTTGGGGTTGTGACGCTCATGCCGTGTTTAGAGGACCAGGGAAGGAAACCCATGCTGTCTGATTAGAACAGAACTCCTGGGTTTTGAGGCTATAAAATATGGTTGTTTGGAAGGTTGAGAAAGGCTAGACTTATGGAAAAGTGACTTGGGTTGGCACGACTGTGTCAGTGTGACAAGCAGCAGCCTCGGCCTGTCCTGAAGTGTTGACACCAGTGACCTTTGTGGTTTGACCTGCAGTGCTGCTTTGCTCCTGAGCAGGTGTGGCTTGAGTAGTGTCTCCCCTCCCCATTCCCTGGCTGGTCACCAGCGTGCCTGACCCTGCAGACCTGAGCTGACCTGTCCCTTCCTTGCCTGGCCTGACTCCAAGCCTGCTGCCTGGTCGTTGTCCTGATGTTAGCTTGAACTGGACAGTGGTTGTCCTGCCACCTGTTTCGGGCTACGCAGTGGAGATGGCCTGCTGGCACTGAGAATCAGCAGCTCCTGCTACCTGGGAGACCTCTGAGTGCTGAGAGTTAGACCACTGACTGTTCCAACCACCATGTCTTGCCACGCCTCCTGACCCCTGCCAACATCTGTGCACACACGTGCACCCGCGTGCACATTTTACAGATCAGTACATTGAATCTCACTAAAGAGAGTGACTCGCTGAGAGTCACACTGCCCTTCGTGGCAGTTTCAGGGCAGAGCCATCGCTACACCAAGCCATCTCTCCATGTCAGTCCTAATGAGGAGAGTCCCTTTGGGTTACTGTTTCCAGCCTACACTTTCCAGGAGCACATGCTTAGTTCTGGTTTAAATGTTAGGTGATGTCAGCAGAAGAACATTGAGGCCAGGTCTGGATCATTTCCTATCACTACAAAGCAACTGAAATATAAACATGTTTTCTTGAAAAATATGAAATGTTAAGAAGTCAATACTCATTAAATGCCTCCGTAGTATCAGATCTTATTTTAAGTACTTTATGTATACTAACTTATTTAATCCTTACAATGGTCCTACGAGGGAGGTGTTAGCATTTCCCAGCTTTGCAGATGAGAAAAGTAAGGGACACGGAGATTAGGTTACCTGCCTGAGACCACACTGCTAGTTAAACAACGGAGCTGGGAATCAACCCAGGTGGTCTGGCTCCAGAGCCACACTTTTAAGTGCTTATGCTGGGCTGTCAAAAATACTGTGGCAGCCCTAGCCGGGTGGCTCAGTTGGTTGGAGCGCTGTCCCATATACCAAAAGGTTGCAGGTTCAATTCCCGGTCAGGGTACATACCTAGGTTGCTGGTTTGATCCCTGGTCAGGGTGCATACAGGAGGCAACCGATTGATGTTTCTCTCTCACACTGATGTTTCTCTCTCTGTCTCTCTCTCCTTCCCTTCCTCTCTAAAATCAATAGAAACATATCCTCAGTGAATTAAAAAAATATCACGGCACCCAGATGGCCCAAATCGAATAGTTAGGTTTGTTGACGTATAACCCCTAACCTCTGTACAGCTCTCTCTGCATGTGGCCTTGCATCTGCTCTTCCAGCCTTGAGTCTCTGGCTGACACCACAGTCTCTCTCTGGCTGCTCAGACCCTGTGCAGGACCTGGGAGACTTGGAGGGGAAAGTGACTTCAGTGGTAAGTGGCAGCAGAATCAGGATGTGAGGCGGTCCAAATTAAGGACCATTATTTCACCCCCATTTTACATAATGGTAAACTGAAGTCTGCTTGCATGGGGCCAGTGGTGTACACATATGAAGTCCTTAGTCAGACCCTCTCTCTAGACTGAATGATTTGAGGCTACTGGGCTCCTTAGACCCTTTGGGGGAGCCTGGGGTCTCCCCTGCACTCATGCTGCAGAGAGATTTGCCTGTGACTCAGACAGACACTATCAGAGAACGAGAAGAGAATTAGAGAGAGGAGTGAGGGACAGGGTGAGCGGGGGGGGGGGGGGCCCTCTGAGAATTCAGGGACCAGGCTCCTGGGCATAGAGCAAGTATGGACAGCCTTGGGGAAGAGTCCTAAGGGCATCAAGTCAGTCCTGCAGGATGTGGGCTTTGCCTTCAGTCAACACAGTTCTGGCCCTAGGCGGGCTACGTTGTAGTCTTGCTTGCTAAATTGACAAAATAGGGTTGAAATGCTACTGATCGTGCTGAGTTGTTCAGTGATTAAGTAAGACGATACAGTGTTTTCTTATTGGTGACACATAATGGAAGAGCTAGGCTTTTTTCCCTTCCCCATCTTCCCTGTCAAGTTCCATGCTCCTTGGTAGTGATCTAGAGAGGGCATTGGGGGATTTTATTTCCTTGCAAGAATGGAATGAAAAGTAATTTTTAATGGTTTGCTGGTGTTAGGGGTTTTCGATGGCCTATACGACTGACAGCACAGGGCAGCTCAGATGGTGGGTACGTTTCCCAGGAATGCTGCAACAAATTACTGCAACCTGGGTCTCTTAAATCGCTAGAAACATGTTCCCTCGCAGTTCCTGAGGCCAGAAGTCTAAGATCAAGGTGCTGTCAAGGCTTGGTTCTTTTTCCAGGCTCTGGGGGAGAATCCTTTCTAGGCTTCTTCTGATTCTGGCTGCTCCTTGGCTTGTAGACAAATCACTCCAGTCTCGGCCATCTTCACAAGACCATCTCTCTGCATGTCTTCTCCTTTCCTATCTCTTCTAAGGACACTTGTGATTGGATTTAAGGCCCACCCCAATCCAGAATAATCTCATTTTGAGATCCTTACCTTACCTGCATCTGCAAAGATCCCTGTGCCAAAAAAAAAAGTACACTAAAATTCTGGGTAGATGTGAGCTTTTGGGGGTGGTCACAGACAGATTGGAGAGGAGAAACGGGTCTGGAAAAGCAGGCAGGACTGGCTGCAGATCCCATCTTTGCCACTCACCACTTGCTTGCTGGGTAACTCTGACCACATTGCTTCCCCTCTCTGCTCCTGGAATCGCTCCCTTTAATGGGACTGTGCATGAGACAGAGCTCTATGAAATGCTGCGGGACACTGAGTGGGTTTCATGACAGGAGAGCGGAGGTACAGGGACTCTGAGAAAAGAAACTGACAAGGTGGGGACTTGCTGGCATCCCGTGAGCAGCAGGTGAAATTATAACCCCAAAATATCCCTCCATGGTTGGACAGCCCTTGACTAAGTTGGCCATCTTGACCTGCTCTCGAGTCAGCTGCTGTAACTTTCTGGACCTGGCAGCTCTGGGGTTTCAGTGAGGAGAGGGTGGCACACGAGCTCCCTGCCCACTTGTCCACACACCCTCAGACAAGCATGCTGAAATTATATAACCATGCTCACAGTCATGTGACCTGAAACCCGTTCTCCATGGCGTGTCGCCGGGCCCTCTGAACAGACTGTGATGCTGAGATGCATGCGCTCCAGGTGTTTATCTCCTAATTAGGAGTCTCTGATGTGTCACTTACAGTAATGTGCTTATCCATGCTAATATTGCCTTGTCCCCGGAGGATCTGCCAAGACGGATTTGATGCGAGAAGAGACAGAGTGTCTCTAGCATGTTTTAATTAGGTGACTGCGCCCCAGTGACGGCTGGCACCAGGTCCCTGACCTACTGCAATGCAGTTCAGATCCATAGCCATTCACTGATGTCTGTTCTGAGATGAATGAGCAGTTCTGGCTTTTTAGGGGCTCTCAGACTCCAGGGAGGGGACATAACAGGTAGGGGCCGCTAATTAGCATGTAAGGTGATCAGTGCTCCAAACCAGCTCCCGGGGGCAGGCTTTGAACTAAGGAACTCGGCCAGAGGCCTGAGTGAGGATGGGGACACTGTAGCTGGGCTTTTCCCATTGCACACGAAGGAAATGAGCAGGCAGACGTGGAGCAGGACTGCACTCCTGGCAGAGGGCACGGCCTGAGCAGGGGCACGGAGGTGTGAAAGGCCAGGGATGCTTGGCATGTGACTGATGGAGGGGCTATGTGGACAGAGTGGGAAGGAGAACGGCAGAGAAATGGGCTGGGAACCGATCACCTAGTGCCTTAAAAGTCAGGCCAGGGCCTCGTTTCTGTAAACACCAAAGGAGGTATGGCTGTGTTTGATTGGGACGAAGGGTGATCAGGGCGCTGGTATTGCAGAGAAGCTGTTTGTTGCAGCCCAGAAGGCTGATGCCAGGAGGCCAAGCAAAGAACTAAGGAAGAGAGGTTGTAATACTCCAAGTTCAAGATGATGGTGGCCAGAATGGGGCAGTGCCTGGGGAATGGGGAATTAGAACCGAGAACAGACGCTTGTCCATGGGAGGGCGAGGCAGGTAGGAGGGAAGAAAACTCCTGATGTTTCTGCTGGGGTGACTGAGACAGGGTCCACTAACTGAGATGGGGACTCCAGGAGGAGGCGCAAGTCTGGGGAAGTCATGACAGGGATGCAGTGGAGATGAGGAGAGGAGATTTTGGAGCCACCAGGTCATAGATGTGTAAGTCCCTCCACGGTGCTTGGGACATTTTAGGTGCCCAAGAATCTCAGTGTGCATGGTCTGAAAAGCCTGGCGTGACCATCCACTGCCAGGGGGCCTAACCCACAGCTCCAGCCTTGTCCTCAGCAGCCCCCTCCACATCTTCCTAAGAGTCAAGGGGGAGTTGTTATCTACCTCGGGGTCCCCAGCCTCAGGTCTCCGTCTCCACACCTCCCCATCAAGGACAGGTCAGCAACTGCCCAAGCCCCTGAGGCCTCACCGCCACCTTTGTCTCTTCAGCCCTCTCTCCGGGCTCTGCCTCTCCTCCTCTCCTAGTCCCCTGCCTGGGCTTGCTCAGGACAGGGATCCCCTGAGCCTCCTACTCTGCCTGGGCCCATGGTGGTGGTTTGGGGGTGCTGGGGCAGGGAGAGGATAGCATCTCCTGGTTCCCCCCTCATTTCCTCTCCCAATCTTTCTCACCCTCCCCACATATTCCTTCTTTTGTATCCCTCTGAGGAAGGCCTTGTGGTCAGTTGGAGCTACAGGTTGAGTGTTGGGGAGACATAGTGAGGATGCCTGGTGGGCCTGAGTGATTCACAGGTGTTAAAAAACTGGTCCTGGTATAAGAGGCAACTCCACAGTGAACCAA
The DNA here is from genome assembly GCF_054644295.1 of Miniopterus natalensis. Taxonomy (NCBI): domain Eukaryota; kingdom Metazoa; phylum Chordata; class Mammalia; order Chiroptera; family Miniopteridae; genus Miniopterus; species Miniopterus natalensis. The sequence continues at coordinate 56,001,643 of NC_142092.1, forward strand.
GTGTCCAGTAGGCTTGGCATCTAGCAGGTCTTCCCTCTCTGCAATCACTCAATTTCTCTCTTCTCTGTCTCCCACCTTCTTCCTTCCTTCTTTCACTGTGAGCAGAGCATTTCCTCTGGAGGTGGGCAGGGCACGGAGTGTGTCCACCCGGAGCACGGGGTCCAGGGGCAGGAAAGAAAGCAGATCCCACAGTTCCCACACGAGGTCCATGACCGAGGAGCGCCCAGAGGAAGGAAATCAGCAGTTACAGAAGGACAGTCAGGCAGAAGCACAGAGTATCACAGGCTGTGTCCCATTCCTTTCCCCATCCCGCTCTGCCTCCCCTCTTCTGTATTTTCATCCCAACAAAATACTAATGAAATGCTTTGACCACACCATGCCAGCCCCTGTACTTTACATGTCTTATTTTTATTAATTTTTTTAATTGATTTTTTTTTTTAGAGAGAGAAGGGAGAGGGAGAGAGAGATAAAAACATTGATGAGAAACATCATTGATCGGCTGCCTCCTGCGTGCCCCCTCCTGGGGATGGAGCCGCAGCCCGGGCATGTGCCCTGATGGGGAATGGAGCCGTACCTCTTGGCCTGTGGGTAGACAATCAGCCACTGAGCCATGCCGGTTGGGCTACATGTCTTATTTTTATCTAATGTATCCTATGATATAAAGGGACTTTAGATGACATCCTAGTCGATGGCTAGTGGGTGGTGGGCCTTGGACTTGGATGTCAGACGCTGTGGTTCCCTGCTGTGCACACCACCTCCTTCTAGGCACTGTGACAAGTGACAAGTGCATTTCTTCTCGTCTGCGTAGGTAAGTGCCTCCTTGCCTTTAGATGAGAAATTAATGCCAGTGCAATAAGAAAAGCGCAACAGAGGAAGCCAGAAGACCGGTCCCATTTCTACCCACAGCGGGCCCGAGGAAGAGTTTGAGAAGAGGCCCTTCTCCCCTGCACCCTGCCAGCCTGGGGGTCCCCAAGCAGAACGAATGGGACCGACCGCCCAGGCCCGAGGCTCCGTGGGGCTCTCACACTGCTGCCCGGGGCCCGTGTTTGGTTTAATGCTCTGCTGTCACCATCTTAAAACTCTTAATAACTGTCACGGGAGGCTCCCCATTTTCCTTTCGCACCGGGCCCCGCAGATTATGTAGCCAGCCCTCCTGGGAAGGCGGCTTCGCTGCCCACTCCCTGTCACTCCCCGCGGCAGCCCTTCAAGCGGCTCCCCACCGGCTCCCCTGCGGCCGGCTGCTGCTTTGATCTGAGACGCAGGCTGGTTCCTGGGTCCGCGCAGAACAGCGGGATGATGGTGTCCAGCTCCGGGCCGATTATCCAAATCACTTCCTCCTGTGACCAGGACCTGGCTTAATACTTCCCAGGTACCAGGTGTTCCCCAAATAGCTGCATGTGGAAGGGTTTGGGTGGCTCCATTCTTTTCTCTTTCGATAAAACAATTAGGTCATTTAGAATATGAAAAGCTTTGAAATCATGAAAGTACTTTATTTGAAGTTTGGGGAAGAAAGGACTTTGATGGTGAAAGGAAAGACAGCTATTTCCATTTTATACAAGGAAACAGCAGGAGAGATGTCTGTGAGGAGGTAGGAGCCCAGAGTCCATTGTCCAGGGTACTGGTTAGGGACCCTACAGAGTCACTCTAGGGACCCAGGCCCAGTAGGTAGAAGTTACTGAAAGGAATCTCTGGGCTCAGAGTAATGAGGAGCTTCTAGAGTTTAGAAATTTCTGGATGGGGATCTGATGCTCATAAGGGAGTGAAGTGCTTGTTTCTGGAGGCGTTGAGCACGCTGCATGGTCATATCTATTCCATGGAGGGGTGGAGAAGCTCCAAGCATCAAATGGCACTTGGACCAGATGGGGTTTGCGGTTCTTAACAACCTTGGCCATGGTTGACTATAATGACTGGGGTACTGAGTTTTTCTACCCCAGTGATTCTATCATTCCTCCTGTTTACACCTAAAAGCTGAGGTAACTATTTATTTCTACAGGAGACAAAAGCAGAGCCTTAGCACACACCTGGCGGGGGCCTGGGGACAGGATGTTCCCGAAACTCTAACAGCAACTTCTGTGAGATTTTAATGTCACAGTGTCCCCAGCATTTCCACAGGCATAAGCCACACCCTGGAAGCAAGCCATGCACAGGTACACGGAAATCAGCTGGGAGATGCCTGTGTCCATCCAACTGAAAGCGTGGGCAGAGTTCCAGGGGTCAGAGGGCCTGGGTGCTCTCCTGGCTCTACCTTTGAAACACTCAGGGGCTTTGGCCAAGTCCCTTCTCCTCTTTGGGTCTCAGGTTTATCATTTTAAAAATGATATAATATATAGTATTCCTACCCCACACAGCAGTTGAGGGTTTAATTAGTTAACATTTAGAAAACGCTTAGAAAAATGCCTGTGGCATTATAAACGCTATATAAATAATGAAAAAAACCACACCCATTGGTCTTTACAGCAACCTTTTAAGATGGGCATTCTCATTACCATTTTACCTGAGGAATATGAGGTTCAGGGAGCAAGTGATGCCCCCAAGGCCACACTCCTGGACCAACTGCCACCAGGGCGAGAGCAGCTATGAGATGCCTTCCGATTCTGATATCCAGTGATTCCATCTCTATAAACTGATCATTCTGCCCGGATTTCACTGGTCCCTTGGTTCTGGTAGACACCAGCTTGATGCAGGAGAAGTTCACATTCAAGCTCACCTCCAGGCTGTTGAAGTGAAAAGCCACATGGTGCTCAGTGTTCAAGGTGGTGGCAGAGGCTCTGACAAGCCCTCTGGCTGTGAAACCCAAAACTGCTGCCTCCACTTCACATCAGTGAAATGAAACCCAGTTTTCCCAGCTCAGCAGCAATTCTGAATATGTCCCAGGGTTTCCAAAATGAATGTCTGATCCTGTGTCTGCCCTTGTGGTCCCTACGTGGGTCAGTAGCATCGACATCCAACGGCCTCCGAGATACTAGAACGTCAGTGTCTTCCCCTCCCTCACCCTCAGAGGTAATCCATCACCAGTGTCCCCAAGGAAAGTCTCATCAGGCTGCTTAAAATCCCTAAATGAGTCTCCATTATACGCAGTCTAAATGTATCCTTCCAGGCCCTTCCAGTGCGAGCCCCTTCTCCTCCCACCGCTTCCCCCCTTGACCTCCAGGGCAGCCAACCCTTCAGCCACAGAGAAGCTCTTGTGTAACCCGAACATAGCAAGTGCCCCAGCCTTCCTGTCCTACCCCAGACATCTCCAGGGGAAACGGCCCATCCTTTCCTCGTCTCCTGTTAAGATGCTTAAATGCCTCTCCTCTCTAACTCTAGGTCCCGTCCCTTGGGCCTTCTCGGGAACTTCATCTTGCCTCTGGTTTCTTTCTGTTGTTGTTGTTTACTCGTTTCTTTCTATAAGCCTAAAAATGCTCCCTCTCCTCCATTTTACCAAAAACTCCCAATACCCATGTTTCCTTCCAATTTCTACCCTTCAAAGCCAGTATTAGTGCCTCTAATTTTCTACCTCCTATTGACTCCTCAAACCATTGTAATCTGACTTCTGATCTTTTCATTTCACTGAAATGATTCCTTCCCATGGTTTCCCCAAACCATGCTTTTCCTGGACCTAAAAACCTAATCACTCCCAAGGCATTTATAATTTGACCTCACAAAGGTATTGGTTGATTACTGTCGGCGAATCCTCACTTCTTGAAAGACTCTCTTCTTTAACCCTGAAGTTTTTCTTCTATTACTCTGGCCACTTCTCAGTTTCCCTGTCAATCTTCTTTACCTTCACTTTAAATGCCTTTCCCCCGTGATAACTTTGCCAGTCAGGATGGGCTAGGTTGTGCTGCACTAGAAAAACACCTTTAAAATCTCTGTGACACATATTTATTTTTTGTTTGGGCTACATGTCCAATGCAAGGCAACATAGGGCAACTCCAAGAACCATTCCAGCATTAACAAGACTGGGCACTAATCAAGGAAATTCCAACATTTTCCTGGCTAGATTTCAGAATTTCTCAGGTGACCTTTGTCTACAGCGGTTATCTTATGCCTATACTAACATAGTGTGCGGGGCAGATAATTTTTCTCTTTAGTTCACAGGAGTTCAGATCAAGAGGACCTATACTCAAGGAGCTATCCTTAAGGAAATGTAAGCAAGAAGACCTCTCTGCACCTAAACCTGACTTAGATAATGAGATTCTGGACTTTGCTCTGGTATTATACTATAATAGAATGAGACTTTGAGGAGCCATGGGGAAGGGTAAGTATATTTTGCATGTGGGAAGGATGTGCACCACTGGGGGCTGAAGTGAGACTGTCACAGCCAGCCTCTAAGGACAGGGCTGCTCTGAGTGACCAATAGGATATTTCCGAAATGACGGACTGTGGCTTTTGAGGTTAGGTCATAAAAGGTATAGCATTCTCTCTCTCTCTCTCTGATCACTTGCTCTCACTCTGGACGAAGTCAGATGCTATGTCATGAAGGCATCAAGCTGGCCTGTGGAGGAGTCCGCGTGGCAAGAAACCGAAACCTCTTGCCAACATCCATGTGAGTTATGGAAGTGTATCCTCCAGCCCCTGTGAAGCCTTCAGAGGAGTGCAGTCCCTGTCAGCTTTCTGACTGTAACCTCATAATAAACCCTGAACCAGAACCTCCAGATAAGCTGAATTCCTGGCCCACAAAAGCTACATGGGATATGGATGTTCAGTATGTTCACTATTAAGACTTCATTATCTCTATTTTTGCTCAGTCCATGACACCTTTCATCTAAGCTACTGCAAATCCTTCTCTAATCTGCCCTTTGGCTTCCAAATCTCTTCCTTTTCACAAATTCACTTTCCTTATAGGGACTTGAATAAAATGTCAAAACATGAATCTGTTGAATATCCTTTAAGGATTTCCCATTGCTCTCAGGATAAAGCCCAGGTCCCTCGATATGGCTTACGAGGCCTGCATGATCTCGCTTACATAGTCTGACCTTTCCAGACTTAGCTCTCAAGGCTCTTTGCTTTCAACTCAAAATTCAGGCAACCGAGTTTCTTTCATTTTCTAGAATAAGTTTTCCTTTTTCTTGACCCTTGATTAGACTTCTCACGCAATCTTCTCTCTGCCGGAGACTCTTCTCTATTCTCTTTTCTCCCCCAAACCTTTATTCATGTCCCGTTGACCCCGTATCTGAGAAGCTTGTCCAAACTTTCTTATGGAAGGTGACCCTTACTGCGTTCCAAGACAAGATATCCCATAATCCTATCACAATATTAATCCTTCTGTAATATTATGAGCTTACAATTAACAGTAATAATAATAGCTACTTGTAACAGGTGCTGTCTGGGCCGACCTCTGACTCATCTGTAGACAGTTTTCTTATTCAGGAGTTTCCCGCCTCTGCTTGAAGATGTTCTTTGACCACAGAGCATGTCTGGCCCACCCCCAGGGCAGGATGGAAGCTCTGCAAGGTTAACCTCAATTAATGAGGCATAAGAGTTGGGAGGTAAATAAGCCATCTTCGTAGCTGTATTGGGACAATCTCAAGGATTCCCCAGGGGGATGGAGCCCCAGTTGCCCACAGAAGTAACCTACTGATTAACACACTCTTTATTACCTTCTTGCCTTCCCTATGTCACTTCACTAAGTTACACTCTCACAGCTGCCTCTTGCATCCTTTCTCAGATAAACTACTTGCACACATAATCTTGTCCCAGGGTCTCCTTTTGGAGTAACCCACACTAAGTCCCAACCATTCAGTCAGCACTTACCATGAGCTGGATGCTGGGTCAAGCTCATGATGTGGATTATATATTTTAATTCTCTGAGCAACCCAATGAGATAGGTGTAATCCATTAAATCGGGGTAATAAAACTTATTCATAGGATTGTTGTGAGGATTAAACGGGGTAATTCATGTAAAGGGTTTAGAACTTGGTATGTATGATAATGCCTGTGATGAGCCTAGCGCTGGAAGAGAAGATGAATTTGAAGAATTTAGTACAGTCCTTTGCATAGTAAGCAACTGGTCATTTGCCCAAGATCACACAGATGCTAAGTGGTAGATTTTTACCAGATTCTACCAGATTCCAGTGCTCTCAATTACTATTCTACGCTTTCTTATCAGTTGTAATTATTGAACCATTTCAACAGCAGACAGGGAGCACAATGGGAACAGGAAATATGCTGATTATGCTCAGTTTTTATCCCCACAAGGTGGCATTCCGTGGATAGCAAGACATTTGTGTAAAAAAAAAAAAAAAAAGGAATTAATTCTTCCCTTCCTCCCCACCAAGTCTGTTTTATATTCGATTTGGGGTACTCATCACTCAAAATAATTCTTTGAGGCACCAGTTAGAGTAATCATAAAAATTATATGTGAAAAGAATGTGTCTTTCTTGAAAAGCTAGTCTTCCACTGTTCACTGCCTTGTAGGCCAGAGACCAATGAGGCCCTTATTTTAAAACCATAGTCTCAATTCCAAAATCCTAATGTGTCCACTTCCAGAAGTGACTCTCAGTGCCCAAGCTGATTCAGTGTTGCACCTTCTTCCTATCCCATTTTGAGATGCTTGAGTCTGAAGTCTGCAGTGGAACACAGGGCATGTTGCCTTCTTCGTTTCTCTGCCTTGCGCTTCTCCACCTGTCTCCCCGCCCTTACCCTCACCATCAATCCCCTTGCTGGTTTCTGTTTTGTTTCCACCAAGATCTCTGGTTGGGGAGAAAGGGGGTGGGGCAGATAAAGGGACAGGTAAGTTGTTACTTGAACGAATTCCATTCTAAGCTGTCTCTGTGCTCTCTGGACCAGGAAAATGTCTAAATTTTCATGGAATCTTTTGAGTGTCCTTCCTAAGGTCCCCTGTTTTGCTGTTCCCAGGTAGGGGTGGACATAGCACTCCTCTAGATGGTCCCTTTCAACTCTTTCCTCAGTCCTAGGATTCTAGTGACCCAAGCCTCCTGTCCACCACCACCATCAGTTTCTAAACTTCCCCCTGCACTCTAAATGATACCATTCATACATGGCCCCCAACCCCCAGCCCCACACGCACAGAATACTCTCTCCCATATGGCCCACATCTGGTCCATAAGAAACAAACCACAAATCCCTTGCTCCAATAGTCTGGGAAAGCAGACTGAGGCCAAAGCAAACATGCTCTTCTGGCTCTTAGTCTCTCACTTGCTAGAGTCCCCAGGCAGGAGGGACACCAATTTCTGCATCAACCAAACATAGGGAACACAATTCAAAGTTCTCCAAGTGGTCCTATTGAAGTCCCATCACTTGTCTTGAGCTGAAAAGAACTTAGCACTGGAACAGTTCTTGCCCAATAATTTTCTCAACAAAATCTACCCATACCCAGTCTTATTCAGAAGTGGTTGAGGGGATGGGATTGAGACAACAGCTTGGGCTCAGTGTCAACTTCAAATGCTTGTGTTATATGATCTTGGGTGAGTTTTGTATTTTTCTCTATGCCTCAGTTTCATTATCTATAAAATGTAGATAATAGCAGATTTTCTATGAGGATTAAATAATGTTATGCCTAGAGAACACCAAATACACCGAAAGTGCCAGCTGATGTTCTGTATAAATGATAGATGCTATCTTTATATCAGAATGACCCAATAGGTTCCTCATTATGATTTTGAAATCAGACTTTATAAAACTTCCTGAATCTGTGAGCTTAAGTATGCATGGGTATGAATCAGCTTTAAGAAAAACCCTAGATAATTTTTATCATTATTTCCATGTAATTTTCTGACAAATTGGAAACAATTATCAAAATTGAAAAACACAGTGATAACACATCTACAGGAAATGAGTAGGGCTACTACTCCCTTACCCTCTGGTGTGAATTCATTTATCTCCCTGGCTGCTGGGAACACTGATGACAAGGGCTTGGGCTACCCTTTCTTCTCTTGAGACCGACAAGCACAAATTCATCAAAATTCAGCTCAAATGTCATCTCCTCAGTGAAAGCTGACCTTGACCAACCCCCACAAATAGAATTGTTTCCTCCTAGCCTCCACATTCCCATAGTATTTTGTACAGTTCCCTCTTCTTGTCTAGCTCCAGGGTGTCTGGTTTCTGTCTGTCTATGTGGCTTCCTTAGATTGAACCCTTTGCCCTTACTCTTAAATAGGACTTTGAATCTGGGTAGTGTCCTGCATACCTCCATCTCATCCATTCTCAATGGCTAGTGTGACCATACACTCTGGCTCCCCCTCATACCTCAACCTGATAACTGAATTTTGGCTTTCACACCCCGTACTTGTATCTAACACCTCAGGGTCTTCTTGTCCCTGAAAGTGTTAATGGAAAATTTGAAACTAAATAGAGGCAGAATTAGAAGCTAAGAGATCATAGAAAAAGTAATCCCTACATCTGGAAGTGAAGAGGGTACGGAGGAGAGGAAAGCAAAGGGTCTGAGATCTGTGTTTTGAAGGCAGAAGTGTTTTCCGGGTGGGGATATACAGGGTGGGCAAAGGTAGGTTTACGGTTGTTGGTATAGAAAATAATACAATAATTAATAAAGAATAATATAAAAATAGACTTTGTTTCATGTACTATAAACCTACTTTTGCCCACCCCTGTACAAGTGTAGATTTATTTAAGGCTGATAAAACAGCTCTGGCAAAGCACAGGGAGATGGGGAAAAGGTTGCCATGATGGGGACCATGAAGACAATCGATGTGTGGGAGTGTTGGATGGGAGGGTCAGGAAGAGCGATAGACGGTGACACTGGGAAGAAAGAATAAAGGTCAATGAATGCTAGCTCAGGGAGCTTGGGTTTTGTTTTTTATACATTGTGGAAACATCTAAAGTTGTTAAAAGGGGAGAGTAGGAGGACAAGGTAGGAGCTATTTCAGAGAGATCACTCTGGTTGCCATAGGTTGGTTTGGAGGGAAGACCCAATATCATCAGCCTGGAAGGGTCAGTCCTTCCATCTGTAACAGCGCAGTGGATATCTCCCACCCCTTTAACACCCAGCCGTTATAGCTGAGCAATGCCTCTAGAAATCAGATACAATGAGGAGGACTCTCTGCATAGAGCGTGCATGTGGGGGGCAGGGGAGGTAATGGGGGTGCAGGGAAGAATGCATAGGATGGATGCTCGTGAATACTGTAGAATTAATGCAGCCAAATTTTTGGACTATCATCAGGAAGAAGACAAAATGTCCAGGAGGATACTGTCATGGGGCAAAAGACATGAGGGGACCAGGTGGAGAAGATGGGTAGGAGAGTCAGAAGCCAGGGAGATACAGAAGATGTTATCCTGGACCTTGGGGTATGAACAGGAACTGCATTTTGCCAGTCTGCTTATTTGTTCTGATGTTGGCTTTTCCCTGAGCCCTGTTCCTGCTGCTTTTCAGACAGGATGGTAGTCACTGGCCAGAATCATCTGTTATTGATTGAAGGCCACAGCTCAAGTCAGCATCTTCTGCCCCTCGCAGGATGGGATGGTCAGTGGTAAGAGTTTGCTCAGCAGCCTTAGTGGAGAACTGGACCCTGGCTCCCGAAGTTTTCACTTCTTCCTCTGGTCTAGGACCTTCAACAGACAAGTACGTAGAGATGAATCCTGAGTATGGAATTCAAGGACTGCTAGTCTTTTGGCTGATACTACATTTTGCTTCCAAGTTTATAAATATGTACAAATAAGACGTAATCATAATAATTGTAGATTCATTCTCTGGTCTCCAGAGAAAAGGAGTTCCCAGAAAGCATTTCATCGGTATGGAATCCTAATTGTGGCCCTAAGTCATTTGAGTTTAATAAATCAGTGTGGCTGAATGAGGGCTTAAGAGTGCTTCTATTTCCAGGAGAACTGACAGGATTATGAGAAAAGCTCCTAATGACCGATATCTCATGCGGAATCTTAATTGCCACAGAATTCTTAGGAAGCACCTGATAGTCCTATAGATGATTTGATTAGAAACCGCATTTCTCAATCACTCCCGGATGAGTCAGTTAGAGCATCCTTTGGAGCCAAGTCTGTGTGTAAGGTCTCATGCATGCCATAAATCTTAATGCTGAAGAAAACCAAAATTCTCCCAAGACCTCCATTTTCAAAGTTTAGCCTAAAAACAAAAATTGCCACTTTTTTTCCCCCCTTGATTAGAACTTACCAGGCTAAGAATATGCTGGAGTTAAAAATGCTATTCTAGTCAATATCTCTTATCATTTACCAATCAGTCTAGGTAGAGACCATGTAAATTCCATGGCATGATACATTGGCTTTCACGCCATATAAAGCCTGCCTCTTCATCCACATATATATTTAGCAACTAATAGCCACTGAGCCACTGGACCAGCTGCAGGCTGAATGCTGGAGCAGCAACAGTGGAGAGCAAAAACAAATACAGTATCTTACCTACTTGAGCTTATAATTCATTGGAGCAGATACATCTAATCAAAAAACTACCCAAATAAATGTCATGGAGCCAATGCTGGTGCAGTGAAATAGATAATACATGACATTGATCTGTATTACTCAGGGAAGTCTGGCTTTCTCAGAAAATGACCATTGGGCTGAGATATGGAAGAATAGTAGGGGGATGACTTAGTGAAGGGAGGTCAGGGGGAGGGTTGAGTGGCAGGGGCGAAGGTGGGAATTGCATTCTGGGAAAGGGAGAAGGCAGCACAAAGGCACTGGGGCAGGACAGAACTGGAAGATGGTCAGCATAGTTGGAGAGCAATGGGGAGTGTGTGTAAGATGTCTACATGTATAAATAAAACTGATTGTAACAACCACGTGTGCTATGCAGCCAGATGAAAAATTCAGACAATAAATGTTAAAACTAAAAAAAGGGCTGGAGTAGTCTAAAAGAGTATCACGATGTGGGCTCGGGTCCCAGTTGAAAGAAACTGGGATGGGGCTGGGGGGTGGTAGGTAGATGACATCTAATTGATACTGGAGGCTCCAGGAGGTCCTCACAAAGAGGGTGGTGTGTGAACTGAGAACTGAAAGGCCGCCTGGCCGAGCGTGGCTCAGCGGTTGAGCGTCGACCTAGGATCCAGGCGATCGGGGTTCGATTCCCGGTCAGGGCACATGCCCGGGTTGCGGGCTCGATCAATGACTCTCATCATTGATGTTTCTATCTCTCTCTCTCCCTCTCCTTTCCTCTCTCTGAAATCAATAAAGATACATTTTTTAAAAAAAGGAAAAAAAAGGAGAACTGAAAGGCCAGGAATTCGTCCTGAAAATCAGGCAGAGGGGATTGACATCAAAGGGTGCAGCTCAGGGTGGTTGGGGTGAAGGTGCATGAGGGCACCTGCAGAAGATGAAGTGGCAAAGTAGGTGGAGGCCTTGAAGGTCAAGCGCAGGAGTTTCAGCCTCAAGAGCATCAAGGAGAGAGGTCATGGTGGACACTGGGAAGTGTTGGGGCCCCTGGTGAGCTGGAGTGAACCTGCCCAATCTAGATGCAAATTCAATTTATGCATGTCACGGTGCTGGCTACGTAAAATCTATCTGCAAGTCTTTACATTCTCCCCTTGAGATGGAAAATGGTTCCTGTGAGAGTAAATGGACAAAGGGTGTTTTCCCTGAAAAGGGGGAAAAGTGTGTGAATGTGTGTGTACACATGCATGTGTGTGCTTATGTGTGGAGCGCAGGAGTGCAAGGAGAAACCTGAGAAATGCTTCCAAGTACTTGACAGCCTGTGGATCTGGGATAAATGCACTCTTTAAAATCTCTTCTGTGGCCAAGAGAATGTGAACTAAACTTCCCAAGAGTTCAAACCCTTTATTCTCATGTTTCCAGATGGCTTTTTCTCACTCACATGTTCTCACCTATCATTCCAGTCAAGGTAGGTCACCTGCCATCTCACTTCCACGTGTAACTTTCTCCTCCTGGGTTGTTTTACCCCAGGCATCACCAATCTCTAGCTACCCAAATCCGTCCAAGTACTACCAGAAACACTACTTTGAGGAAACTTCCAGATCCCCATGGAGGCTGCCCTCTCCCTCTGAGTTCATGTGGTACTTACACTCCATCTGTCTTGTACACATGGGACAGTGTCCGAGTCACAGGCCCTGACACAGGTTAAACAGATATTCAGCAAGTGTTGTCAAATTCGTGAACAAATATTATTACATTTGTGTTCCCCTTTTCTTTGTACTTGGAGCGAGGCCTCAGTAGGCACCTTACTCCCCTCTGCGGCCCTCGCAGTGCATGACAGGTACAGGTGCACAGTAGGACGGAGGTGTTCTGTTCTTGTAAGGTTCTCATGAATGGGTCAATAATCGAGACTCAGTGGACACCCAATTTGGTGACAGTAGCCAATGGTTTCAATGAGAAATGGAACTGTTCCCCTGCCGGCGGGTGTTGGAAATGTCTCAATGGCTGGTGGGGGTGCCACTCACATGCAGCAGCAGTGATCAAGAAGAAAGATAAACACCCTGCAAATCAAGGGAGAGCCCAGCATGACAAACCGCCCCCCGCCACCGCTTAGGAAGAACTGCCCGCTCTAAATAGCGATGAGACACCCGAAAATGTTTGGAAGAAAGTTGTAGAGCCTTTAGCTCTGGGGAAATGAAAAGAAAACAACAGAATGTTGTCCCAATGACCTCTTTCAACCCTGCCCAGCCCTGTGATATTAAAATCCCGGGGAATGTACAATCCAGGCCAAATGGTCCAGATACAGGGGACCCACCCCTTGGCTCGTGCAGGGGCGGCCTCTGAGGTCCCTGCTCCCAGAGAAAGGGCCTGGGGCTGGACTTTGAGTCCTCAGGCCGGGAGAGGTGGCTGCCCCTCTGCAGGTATCTCCTCCCGCAAATGTAACTCAGAGAAACATTCATATTTGTCACATAGATTACATCACAAGGAATGCTACCAGCACATCCTAGGGATCTTTGCTTTTCTTCTAATTAAGCAAGTAGCAGGAGTCAGTCCTAGAAAGCAAAGCATGAAATATGGGGAGGGGAATTTAGGTAGTGGCAGGGATGAGGGAGGCAGGAAGTCTGAAAGGAGGAGTGACAGACCTTCAGGACTTTGTGAAGCCCCTCCCCCTTGCCCCCATCCCCAGGGATGGGACTGACCACTCCCTTGTATTATATATAGTTTTATATAGATATGTTGATATAAATATATTTATATAATAAAAATGTTAATATGAATCACATATATAACATAGTCATAGTTTTAATCACCAATAATTTCATTATGATAAAATTTTTATTTTGATAATATTATATATTATTTTATATAATGTTAACAATATATCAATATTATTGCTTATTATAATATAATTATAATAGCAAATTTGTTATAATGAATAATCATTCTATCTTCCCTGCTAGTCCTGAAGCCCCCTGAGAACAGTGACAATATTCTACTTATTACTGTGTTTCCAGTACCTAGGAGAACACCTGACTACTTCCTCCCTTATACTTCATATACACCACTGTTTTGTTCAAAAGTGCGTATGCTTTTTTTTAAAAAATTATGTCCTCGACACAGCCTATGATAGCAGTGGCTATACTGAACTTACTTGTGTGTCCTCAGAATCTAGCTGAGTTTCACATACTCAGGTGGTCAGCAAAAGTTGGTTGAATCAAGTTGAACTGGGTGGGTGAGCATAAATTGAGCATTGAAAGCTCTAGTCTGAATAATATGAATGATGCATGATGGTACTACTGAAAAAACATATTGAAGAAAAGGGAATGATTGGGCTGAAGGAATAAAGGGGCTCTCACAGTTATCTCAGGAGAAAATTTAGCCACCTCGGAAGGGGATGAGTTTCTTGATGAAGGAAGTACTAAAGCAGAGGGTAGAAACCTTGGCAGAAGAGATTTAGAGACTCACCCATCAATTCAGAGCAGGTGGACTTGTTATCCAGAGAAGTGCAATGGAAACATAAAGGTTTGATCTTGTTTCTCTATAAATACAGATTAATTCACAGACTCTCCAAAATATCCTGCCCTATTAGTACAGTCTAGCTCAACACACCAGAGAAGACACTAGGGATAAACAGAGAAACAAAATGTATTCCGCACCTTCAAGTCATTCTTAAGCTATCCCTTCCTCATGGTTATATAAGCTAAGAAATACTTTCACTTAAATTATTTCAAGTTAGATTTCTATAACTTAATATCAAGAGAGTCTGGGCTAATAAAGGCACTTATCATTGCTTTCCCCAACGTATTTAAAACGAAAAGCATTGTAGCCCTGGCCGGTGTGGCTCAGTTGGTTGGGCATCATTCCATGCACCAAAAGGCTGCTAGTTCGATTTCCCGTCAGGGCACATGCCCAGGGTTGTGGGCTCGATCCCCTGTAGGGGGTGTGCAGCAGGCAGCCGATAGATGTTTCACTCTCACACTGATGTTTCTCTCTCTCTTCCTCTTTTTTTTTCTCTCTCTCTAAAAAAATCAATAAAAATATTTAAAGTAAATAAATAAATAAAATATAAAACTTCTGATTTCTTAAATTAAATATAAAAACAATCCATTTTTTGAAGAGAAGAATCCGTTAAATATTGGTTCCTTTCTCCTTTCCTTTAAACAACTATTTGGAGAGCTAGCAAATTTCTAAGTATGTTTGAGAAAAGTTGATTAATCTCAGTCAATGGTTTAGAAATTAGACCTTGTTAACAGAGGGGTTATTGATTGTCCAGGAGGTTTAGAGCCACAGAGAGAAAGGCTAGTGAGGAACCTTCCCTCCCTCCTACCATTGGCCCTGTCCTGACAATTTGAGACAATTATCAAAACCTGACAAGGCCTCTCACTGGTTCTCATTCTGAGCGAAGGGAGGAGTCAGTGAGCATATAACCCAGCCAGTCCTTTCTTCACTCCACAGGAGAAAAGATAACAGTATTGCTTAACTGGTTAGTATCTCTGAGTTTTATTATCTGTCTCTCTGAAGATAAAGATTCTTTGCGGCAGTAGCATCTTTTCCCTGTTTTGAACAACAGTCTAAACATCAGTAACTACCTTTTGCAACCACGGTAGTTCTAAGCCCTATGGGCTTAATGGTGACCACAGTGACCCTAATCACCGTCTGGGTGTGTCTGTGCTGTCTGAGGAGAATATCAACGCGCACCTTTCAATAAAATTCCATGGCCCCTTTAGAACCTTGTGTCTCCATTAATATGTTTACAATGAAAGCCTATGAGAAATTGCTCACCAATTCCAGCCCCAGATAGTTACAGCTCTCTGGTTATTTATGTCTCACAAGAAAGTGAAATGTGGTCAGACTCACACTGTTTAATCTCTGGAAGCGAAATCTAGGAGAAAGGTCCCTCTGGTCAAAGGCTGGATCATCTAAAATGTGTTATCAGAGCCATCTGAGCACCTTGCTTTGGCTGCAAGTTCCCGAACACATTTAGTCACGTACATCTCCGACAAAGAGAAGGTGGAAATTACCCCGGCCATTTAGGTCGACAAGTAGTTTGGAGGCTTGAAAAATAACATTGGTTGAGCACTTACTCTATTCCAGACATTTTGTCAAGACTCTTGAAAATAGTATTACATTTCCCCCAAAAAATCTCTGTCCACTTTAAAGATGAGCCCATTGAGGCTCAGAGGAACAAACCGCCCAAGGCTATCCAGCTACTCATTATGGAGCCAGGATTTCAAGCCCAGGATCTGTGGTCTTCACTGTACAGAGCAAGCGCTTCTCTCTGATTTCCTTCACCTGCAGTTGGCCCACCCCTCCAGCAGAGCAGTTCCTGCATGGACTGTCATTATTTACTTACAGCTCTGCCTACCCCAGCAGTTTCTAAACTCTTCATGTTGCTGATCTCTCTATGAACTGAACATTGCTTGGCTATCAGTAGGGATTCGGTAAATGTACAATAATGGAGTAAATGCATAAATGAATGAATGCAGAAAGGGACAGTAACACGAAAACACCTAAAATAAATGAATACTTTCTTCCCTAGGTACTTACTTGAACTCTTTCCTAGATGTTCTCTAATTTGCTTTCCCCCGGATATACTGGAGACGGTGCGTCATAATTCACACAATTTAGTGAACATTTACAGAATGGAATTCGGGCAGGTCCTCTAGGCACAAGCCTGCCTTAGGCCAAACCCCGCTCAGAAATGCTCATTAGGTAGGGAGGCAGGCAGGGACATAATCATCCCACTGCAGCTGGTGTGTGCCCAGCAGAGGTGTGCATGAAACTTTCGATGGAGCAGAATTAGATATCTAAACATTTCGCAAAGCAGTTAGTGCTTGAGCTGGGCCTTTAAAAATGAGTAGGGTTTTATAAAATTAGTGTTTCGCCATCAGAAAACGTCTTTCTTTCTCTAGGGTTTGCATTTTCCCTGTGTGCTCTTTAACATTTCTCATCGGGCAAGGGAAGGATTGAGGGGCTACCGTGACAGCAAGGACTGTCTATGTTATAAGAAGCTGAGCCAGGGTGACATGGCTGGGAAGGGCCCTATGGAAGCCCTGTATTCTGCCCACGGCACGGGGACTGTCCCTAAGAGCACCTTAGCATTCCTAAGAAATAGCCGACGTTCCTTACGATGGCGCATTCAGCAACTCCCCGAGCAGAGCGCAGCCCTTCGTCCTGCTGAGTGGAAGTGATTTGTTTATGGCGCAGAGATCCTATCAGGCAGGGAGGGGACAGGGAACCACGTCTTATCGCCAGATCGGCCACTGCCTTTCTGCGGCATCCATCACTGTGTCATAGCCATGGAACCCAGGCACCCGGAGCAAAACAGACATGTGGGCTGGCTACATAACCCTCTCCTTCCAAACCCCGGTCGCCATGGGGAGAAGGGGCCGACTGAGGCAGGATCTGCTTGACAAAACAGAGGCAGGCAGGGGCAGGGAGACGCGGGGAGCCACACGCACGGGGGAGCTGGCCCGTACCCCCAGAGCCGGGGAGAAGCCGGAGGCGAGGCTTCAAGCCAAAGGGTGCTCAGGACAGAAGCCGACGCGGGTTTCTCCCCGAAATCTCATCACATCCCAACTGGCAAACTGCAACGGTGGCCGCAGGCTTCGGTCTCTTGACGCTTCATGAGCAAGGTGGTCTTGGTCCCCCCCACATGCCCCATTCCTGGTTCTCATGACTTTTCCTTCTACTATTGTAACAACTTCCTCTCTGCTCTCCTTTTACCCATTTCAAACCCATTCAACACGTTCTAGACAAATCTACCTGTGACTGTCCACTCGAAACCCATCACTCGCTCGACATCATAGGCCATAGCACTGCCCATAGTTTTAAGAGGACAAAAGTGGTCTGTAACTCCACCATCTAACATGGCAGCCACTAGCCGCATGAGCTTATTGTGTATTGAAATATAGTTAGTACAACTGAGGGACAGAATTTTTAATTTTAATTAGTTTATGTGTAGAGTGCTATACGTGTCTAGTGCTGGCATATTAGATACTGTAAACCTGCAGGGTGGTGTCCCAGCCCCTCAGCCTGTCCCAGTTTACATACCTGTCTCATTTCCTACCATGCTTCCTATTTGATTTCCCCACAAATAAACTCAATACTTTATTTTAATCCCTATGCCTTCGTTCAAGCCAGTTCCCTCTAATCAAGAATCCTCTTCATCATCATCTACTTAGCACATTTCTATTCAAATTTCAAGATCTACAGTAAATGTCACATCCTCTGGGGAGCCTGTGTCAACTTCTCTTCCCACATAATGCATCCCTCTCTCCCCTGTGCTCCCAAAGCTCAGGGCACCTGCCTGTATTATAGCACCGATCACACCGTATCATAATTATTTGTTTACCTGGGCCTCTCACCCATTAGTCTAGGAACTCCAAAGGGCAGGCAGTAACTCTATTCATCTCTGTAACCCTATCACCCAAGGAAGTCCACACTGGTAAATGTGTGGTGAACAGATGCAAACCTGCAGAATGAATTCATCATTTAATCAATCAGTGTTTAGCTCCAAGAGCTTCCTGAACTGACAGAGACATTAGTAAACTGTTGCAACATCAAAGCCGCTGAGGCCAACCAGTGATGTCAGGGACAGATTTGTACCCATGCAATGGTGCCTCTAGTTATACAGAGGGTCAACATGGAGCTCTCAAATCCAATTTAAATCTGAGAACACTTGGACGTGGGTGGATGGTGCTCAGAGCTGGGAGGTGAAGCTGGAAGATCCTGGAAGCTGCAGCTGCCTCGGATAAAAAGCCAGAATCCTGAAGCCCCTGGGTGCTCAGGAATTTTGAAGAGTTCATTAGTGGTGCCTTTAATAAGCCAGACACAGAAAGACAAATGTCACATGATCTCACTTATATGGAAGATATAACAAACAAAAAGGGCCCTGTTTTTCTTTACTCAAGAGTGGGAGGAGGGTCTGCTGTAAAACACAGTGCCCACAGTTAACGGTGTGGTATGGTGCGCTTCAAATACGTTACGAGCATGGACCTCATGTTAAACGCTCTCACCACATACACAAAAACAGGACACAAGGACATTCTGGGAGGTGATGAATATGTTTATTACCTAGATTGTGGTGACAGTGTCACAGGTGCATAGTCCAGACTCAGCAGTACGTATACATTTAATGTGTGCCTTTTGTTTATCAATAATACCTCGATAAAGGTAAGTGTACAAATAAGTGGCTCAAATAAAAGTGAAATTATACTAAAAAAAAGAAAGGGAGAAAGGGAAGTATTGCATTTTCCTCTATAAAGAACTACTATTTGTTGAGCTCCTACTATGTGCCATGTTTTACATATATTATCTCATTTGACCTTGCTACAGGTGAGGAAATCAGAGCTCAGAAAAGAGACATTATTTTGTAATATCTCCCATATAATAAGTGAAGACAGAAGAAAAACCCAAGCCTACCTCTAAAAGACAGCTGCTTTTTTATATATACAACTGGAGACATCACATGAAAATTTGTCTAATTGGTATTCTGAGCCACGTAATGCCTGAAAGAGGTTTTATAGTATCCCAAAGTGTCAAGGAAAATTAGAGTTGGAAAGGCCCACACGATCATCTGTTCCGCCTCCTATACTTACACTTGGGACAATTGAGACCCAGAGAGAGGCGAGCACTAACCCAGGTCACCCAGGGTCAAAGGCAGAGCAGGGATGGAGTTTCCAGCCTCAGGCTGGGGTCTTCCCAGCTTGTCTTCAGGTTCATTAAAAGGATGAACTTTGGGTACTCTCTCTGCTGGGCATCACTGTATTAGCCAGGCTTTGAGATACCAGCAAGTCCATGCCCTGCTGGCCTCAGGGTAACAGCCTTCCAGAATGCTCTGTGACAATTGCACCTGAAACCTTCAAATTGCTCAAAAGAATTGACTGAGCGACTGGCCTCATTTCTTGGAAGTCTTTCTAAGGAAATGATCTGCAATGTGCACATACAGTTGCCTGATGACCCTGGGATCAGAGTAGGCAGAGGTTGCTAAATTGCCTCAATTACTGGCCGTGCCCTTGAGTTTGACAGCTGGTGTTTTCCTTTCCAGTGCACCAGAAAACTCCTAACCACAAAGATGTGACTGATGCAAGTGGGTCAAGATATCCTCTCCCTTGAAGCCTCACACCCCTGGCCAAGGTTTTTAGACAAAGTGCATGGAAGATTATTCCAGGTCACTGAGTAAGCTAGATCTAACTGTTGTGTAGACTTTCCATAGGCGGAGACAAAAACCTACTTGCCCTGATCTTCTGGAGATGCTGATAGCTACAGAGATACACGTGCTCCACTAAAGGTCCTAGTCACTCTTATCTGCTTCTCTCCGAGTGTCCATCTAAGTAGCACCAAGGGAAACAGAAGGAGTGTAAGTTACGGCTGAAGAGCTCACCAATACACCCTATTTCACAAGAAAGGAGAAACCACAGAGACTTTTAAAAGGCTTTTATAGACAAACTGCTTCTAAGCACGACCACACTCCTGAAACACTCGATGCTCTTGAGATGCAGGATGCCGTTGGAGTCTATCCAAGACTTCAGATGCTAGGAGGACCGGCCATTATCCTTGCCAGACGGGCTTGTCCATCTTCCCATCAGTTGCAAGACGTTTAATAAAAACAGGCTGCGTTAATTCATGCTTGTTTTATGGACCGCTCCACAGGGCCTCGCCTGGGTAAGCCGGCAGGGCCCAGCCGTGCATGGCAAATGGCGAAGCAGATGGTTTCAGTTTAGATAGTGGCTGTCAATGGTTTGGTGCGAACAGCTCTTGCAAACCAGCATGAAGTGAACAGATTGCATGGTGGCTGAGAGAAGCGTATGTAATTGGAAACAGTAGCCACTTACAATGGGGGAACATTTTCAATCTTGATCAGAGTGGCTCCAGTTTAGAAAAAGAGCGCTGATTAACCAAATGTGTCTTGGGCTGTGATGAACTCGATATTAAGGAGGTTTGGGTAGTGTCTCAGGACAGTGCTGGGCACGGCTGGTCTACTGCATGAATCAAGGATGTCTGGGTCCCAGAACTAGCCCTACTCCCTGGAGGCCGGGAAGCAGGGTGGACACGCGGGACATGCTCAGACGAGCCTAATGGGTAAGCTGGACATTGCAGTAGCTGGAATCGGGGTGGGGGAGAAGTCAGATAGCTCAGGCACACTGTCGCACAGGCATGAAAGACCAGGAAAGGCAGAGATCCACATGGGTTCCTTGGAAAAAGAGAGCAGCCGTGCAGGTGAACTTCGGAGGCCCCACAGACAGAGGGCGAGTGAAAGTCTGCAGCAGACGGTATAGCCATGGGCTCCGGGCCAGGGCTCGATCCAAGACTATGGATCGTGAGGGGAAACAGTATGGGCAAGACAGGGATACTTCCCAGAATGACCGTAAAATGAAAGTATTCGCTGAAATACTTACAGGGCAAATGGACCCAGGCAGTAACCAGGCCACTGCCTCAGAGCCAACTTTGCAGAAAATGCGGCTTCAATATGGATAAACATTTGTCGAGTAACTCAGGGCCTAGGCGCTGAGATACGCTGAGGATACAAGGATCAGGGAGACCTGGGTGATTCTCCTTGATCTTTTTGCCTGTAACTCCAGGTCTTCCTCGGTTCATCAGCACCTCCCTCGAAAAGATTCCCCTGACCAACCTGCCTCTCTCAAATTCTCCTGCCATTTAGTGGGCCCTGCAGTTGAGCAGTTCCTTGCACAAAGTGTTCGTTTTTCATGTATTGGATGATGATTTGCTTAACCCCTTTACTAGATTGTATGTTCCATGACATAAGGAGTCATTTCTGTTGTTTTAGTCTCCAATATTTTGTGTCTCTCAGGGAGTAAGCACACAAGAATATGTGTTTAATTAAAGCATGGATGAGTGAGAAGGGGGAAATGATTTCTTTTCTCAAAGTCCTCAGAACCCATGATGTACACAGAGTGATAACACCAAGGTAGAAGGAAGTGCCAGGCACCGTGTCCAACCCAGACCATGGGAAGTCAAGAAAGGCTTCCTGGAGGAGGTGACTCTCGAGCTAAGATTTCATGCTTAAGGTGAATTTGGCCCAGCAAAGTTGGCGGGAAGAGCTTGGGAAAGATGATGTTGCTCCTTAGAGGTGGATGCAGCTGCTTCAATGCTCTCTGTCCAGTGCTCCCTGTTTCTGGGAAATGGAGTGTGTGGGGTAGAAGGACAGGAGTCCAAGTGAGGCCAGCACAGGGCAGGGAACCAGGCACTGTGGGAACAGCATAGTCTTTCTTGGGGGAAGTATTGTCCCACTCTGTCAAAGTGATTGTAGAACTGGCAGAGTCTGAGGTCTGGTTGCCTGGGTGTAGTGGGGGCTACAGAGAGAGACCGACCCTGTTTGAATCCTAGAAATTCCCACACTTTGCCACAGGCCTATCCTGGGCCTGGCACCATCTTCACTGGGTGTCAGGAAGGCCAGCTGCCCAGCCTGAGGCACCTTTGGCAAGGAGGGCCAGGACTGCGGGGGCTGCCCAGGGACAGGCTGGTTTTCTCTGATACAAACGTGCTATCTCTTTGAGTCATTTCCTCTAGTGATAGCGCCGGCCCCATGCAAACAGCCTGTGTGAAGGAGCCATTCTTTCCTCTGCCCATTTCCACAGCCGGGCCTGGTGCTTTTGGCAAAGCGTGGGCTGTTGACATGACAGAGTCACCTAGGAGTTGTGAGCCACATGTATGCACTGGGCTGAATCAAAGGAGGCTCAATGCCACCTTGCCCAATACCCTCACTGGAAAATGAGAAAACTGAGGCCCAGAGTGAGGGAGGGACTAACTGAAGGTCCCACATAAAGTCACCAGCACCTTGTCTTTTGAGACTCACCCCAAAGGTGCTAAGTCACCAAAGGACATGGCCAATGAAAGAAATGAGCCACCATCTGAAACCCATTTCAGAAAAGCCAACAGTCAGGCCGAGTCTTCATGGACAGTAATCATGCTGCTGGACCCTTTACCACCCCTGGAGACCCAGTTGTGTGACTCTGGGCAAGTTACTGCACCTCTCGGAAACTGTCACAGGACTACATCAAATTAAAAAGCTTCTGAACAGCACAGGAAACCATCATCAAAATGAAAAGGGAGCTCACTCAATGGGAGAACATATTTGTCAATGACACATCTGATAAGAGGTTAATTTCCAAAATATACAAATAACTCATACAAGTCAACAAAGGGAAGACAAGCAATCCAATTAAAAAATGGGCAAAAGACCTGAACAGACACTTCTCCAAAGAGGACATACAGATGGCCAAGAGACACATGAAAAAGTGCTCAATGACGCTAATCATCAGAGAGATGCAAATTAAAACCACAATGAGGTATCACTTCACACCTGTCAGAATGGCTCCATCAACAAGTCAAGAAACAACAAGTGCTGGTGAGGGTGTGGAGAAAGGGGAACCTAGTACACTGTTGGTGGGAATGCAGACTGGTGCAGCCACTATGGAAAACAGTATGGAGGTTCCTCAAAAAATTAAAAATGGAGCTGCCTTTTGACCCAGTAATCCCGCTTATGGGAATATATCCTAAGAATCCTAAAATACGAATCAGAAAGAATATATGCACCCCTATGTTCATAGCAGTGCAATTTACAATAGCTAAGATCTTGAAACAGCCAAAGTGCCCATCAGTAGATGAGTGGATAAAAAAGCTGAGGGACATTTACACCATGGAATACTACGCAGCTGTAAAGAAGAAGGATCTCGAGCCCTTTTGGACAGCATGGATAGAACTGGAGAATATTACGCTAAGCGAAATAAGCCAGTCAGAAAAAGACAAATAACACATGATCTCACTTATACGTGGAATCTAATGAACAAAATAAACTGACTAACAAAATAGATCCAGAGACAAAGAAGCATAGAACAGGCTGATGAATCTCAGAGGGAAGGGGGTGGAGGGTGTCTGGAAGAGATTAACCAAAGAACTTATATGCTTATATGCATAGCCCATGGACACAGACAAAAATAGTGCAGTCAAGGTCAGGGTGTGGGGTGGGAGCCTGGCGGAGGGGGGCAAAGAGCGTGGGAAGTGGGGGACATCTGTAAGACTCTCAACAATAAAAGTAAGTTTTAAAAATGTAAAAAGAAAAAGAGTATTTATTAGAGAAATTTGATCTTCTCCGAGGGACTTAAATCATAGCCCTACCACTTTCTAATCACATGACCTATCCAGGACCTTAAACGTCCTGTGCCTCAGTTTCCTCATCTGTAACCCCTGCCTCTGCCTTTCAGGGACGACAAGTACAGGAGGTAAAGTGTGAATACGCCAGCAGGAGAATGGGCTATGGTGAGTGCTCAGTAAATAATCCCTTCCTTTGTCCTTGCTTCCTTGAGGCTACTAATACTTGTAAAAAACAAACAAACAAAAACACAAAACAAAAAAAGCATAAGTTCTTTACAAAATTATCTGTTTTGAAATGTTAGAGGTAAGAATTAGCCTATATTTTTAGGTTGACTACATCACTACCAAAATTCTCTCTCTCTCTTTCTGTCTTTCTCTGTGTCCCTCTCATCACTTGGAGCCTGGGCTCCAGGACCGGCACGGGAGGAAGGCATGGGAGCACTGGGGCCCTGCGTCCGGGAGCAAACCCCTCCCCTATGGCAAAAGCAGCGCACAGCACTCAGGGCCCTGCGCGTCTTTCCTCTCTGCCCACTGCTATTCCGTATGAATTCTAGGATTGGCTAAGTGCATCTTTGGCTATTTCACCAAAACACCTCCTCTGAGTTACTGGTAACTCAGAAACCGAACAAGGGGCCACGTCATCCCGCGGTCACCGGCCCTGAGCTGAAGCGGTGGCTGTAAGGCAGCTCTCTCGTGAAGTGTGGCCCGGACCAACCTGAACACCGCCGCGCGTGGAAAGAAAGCGCTGAAAAGAAATACCCTAAAAGCCTGAGAGTGGGAAACGTGATCTTTTTCTCCTCCCTTTACTTCAACACATTTTCCTAAACATTTCTGATATCACATGTTACTGTTTAAATGTTAAGGTAAAGACAATTATCAAAGTAACACAGCTTGAGCTCACGGCTAGACCAGATGAAGCACGTCTCTAAAGCAGGGTATTGACTCCGGCATAGGCACCCTACTCATTTTGCCAAAGCGAGAGTGTCAACTCTGGGATATCACCTAGGTGGGGACCCCCCTGTCTCTCCCCGCTTTTCCTCCCTCTTTTCCAATAAGTCTGCTCCTAAAGGTTCTGGAAATGCATCTCTCCTTGCGCTTGTTACATTGTTACACCTCTTTACTAATGGAGTGTGAGTTCTTCTAAGTCGATGATCTTATCTTGCACAGGTTTTGTTTTTCTTAAACCCCTGTACTTAGGGCAAGACATCTGCAAATAGCAGAACACTAATGATAATAATGATGACAACAGTGACAATAGAAGGAAGAGAAAGAGGGAAAGGAATTAATATTTACTATCTGTGGGCTAAGTCCCTCCATGGATCACCTCATTCTGTCTTTAGAGCTAATGGGTTGGGCGTGCACTGTTCATATTTCTGATCTACAGATGACAAAATTGAGCTCAGAGAGGCTGAGCAGCCTACCTCCTAGGTGTGAAGCCGGGCTGCAAACCCAGATCCCACGCTGCTGTGCTAAACACGCTGACCACTGACTGAATATGGCATCAAACAAATATGTTCTTAAAAATTGAATTGTCATTGGAAGTTCTGCAAATCATACAAACATAATAACAAGGGAGAGAAAAATTCAATGCTTTGGGAGACTGGGCTGGAAAGCGGAAGGAGTGGGGTGGAGTCTGCATATCCACAGGGGGCACCTGTGAGCCCACACACACCCTTTCAACCCCTTTAAAAAGGGATTATCAGGGCCTGATGGTGCAAAAGAGAGAAATCCTGACTAATCCTGAATGGGGCTATTTTTCTTAACACGCTTCAAAATTCCTGGGAGGAATTGAAAGTTGGCATCGGAATCCCACTCACTGATAATGATCACTTGTTCCACATACGTGTGTGTTTAAATTAATAACAGAGTAGCACACATTTCTGAGTCGCACCTGCAAATTCAGTGATCCTCAGTGGATCCTTCTGTTGTCTGCATAAAATCCAGCATACATATGGCTGCCAATAAGCTCATTCCAGATCAACAGTTTCCTTTATAAATGAGGGACCTCGGCAGGCTCTTTCTGCTCATGATCGCTGATCACCCGGCTTTCCGACTCAGGTCCTTCCTGAGCCACTCACAATAAACCCAGGGAACAAGCTCCCCAACCCCCCATGCTCTTTTCCAGCCCTCTCACTGAGGTCAGCCCTGAGGGCTTAGGTTCAAGCACTAAATTTTTCTGTTTGTTTGCAAACTACAAAAAAATAAATAAATAAATTACTTTGGAAGAGGAGACATAGTTGAATATCTTACAAGGTTTTATCAAATTCAGTATCTTCCAATCAAATGAGTGGACACATGCCAGGTAATTTTGGAAAGCAAATATGATTTTTAAAAACACATGCTGTTTCTTTATAAAAGAATAAAAACAGTCGTGTGAGCTAATCAAAATCATTGTAGGAGAGTCAGGTTCTACCATAGGTTTGACTTACTTAGCTATTTATCAGAGAGCAATATAGATTTAACTCAAATTTCTGCTGTTTCTGTGTCTTTGCATCGCTCGGTACTCACTGAGCTGCTACTGTGTGCCAGGCACCGCTCTTGGCATTAAGTGTTCAAGAAGTGCCCAGATACTGGCCCTGCATTGCTATGCTCACAACATAGCGAGGTCATAACTGATAACCAGAATATATCACAGAAAGCATCCTTGAAAACAGCCCCGCTGCCACCATCTGCAGGAAGTTTTCCAAATAAGTCACATCTAATTGCATTTATTAGAGCACATGCCACACTATCTTGAAATTATTGGTTACATATCTATCCCTCTACTAAAGCAAGGACTTCCATCAAGCAAGGGCTATGCCTTTTCATCTTTGCTTGGAACTGAGGGACTACAGATGGAAAGATGGGAGGAACAGACTTTCCTTAAATGTTGTATGCATGGTGAATGTGTGTCACGTGCAAAATGGAGCAAGAAGACCCACAGAGTATAACGCATGGTAGGGGTGCAGAGGAGAGGCACAAAGCTTGACAGAGAGGCTGATAAATGTA
Organism: Miniopterus natalensis; assembly: GCF_054644295.1. Lineage (NCBI taxonomy): Eukaryota > Metazoa > Chordata > Mammalia > Chiroptera > Miniopteridae > Miniopterus > Miniopterus natalensis. Next base: position 56,028,046 of record NC_142092.1, read on the forward strand.
GGAGGTAAAACATAAACATACATCGAATATAAAAGCAAAGGGGCTGTCCTCATGTTGTTGGCATTGGAAGACGCAGAAAAATTGTAAACACTGGCGATTTTAAATTAACCAAAAGGGCGATGGGAAAATTGAGAACAGAAAGATACATTTAAGTTCAGCAGAGTAACCGTTTCAAAATAACTTTCTGGCTTTCTTCTTCTTATTCTCACCAGAATTCCTCAAGGCGGGATTTATTCCTGTATTTGTATATCCACAACACTCAGGTTAGTGCCTGACTCTTAGCAGCTACTTCATACATCACATTGAATCAGACTCACAGGCGGTGATATGCTGGACAAAGATGATTAAAATAAGATGGTAAGAAATGCAGAGAGTACAAATGAGGAAAATTACTTTGGAAAGTAAATATAGAGGTCTAAGGATTATTTATTGTGCACATGCATTTTCCTCTACTTCTGTCTAAAAATTCCACTTGAACATAATTTAGGGCTAAAAAATAAAGACAGAAACCCACAAAGCTCAAGAATACAGGAGAAAACAGAAACGACGTTTTGGAAGATGGAAAGCAGATGGGACCTGAATTAGCAGACTCAGAAAAGCTGAACCATAAGCCAACAGTAGACAAAGCTACAGAGTCCCCGGGCTTGGTGGCATTAGTGCCTCTATAAAGGGGGCTCAAGGCAGGAGGATTGGTGGAAGTACATGTAAAAATCAGTGAGCCATAGGTGGTTTTGCTCAGTGGTTAGAGCACCAGCCTGTGGACTGAAGGGTCTCGGGTTTGATTCTGGTCAAGGGCTTGTACCTCAGCTGCAGGCTCGATCCCTGGGCTCAGTCTGGGAGCGTGTGGGAGGCAACCAATTGATGTGTTTCTCTCACATTGATATCTCTCTCTCTCTCTCTCTCTCTCTTTCTTCCACTCTCTCTGAAAAAATATTCTTGGGTGAGGGTTTAAAAAAAATCCAAAAAAAAATCAGTGAGACACCCCCCCTCCCCACCCAATACTATCACATCCTGGCAGAATATTGCAGGTCTTTTTCTCTTAAGAGGGTAAAACAGCAGACCTCAAGATTGGAGAACATGAACAGAGTTGAAAAGTGGGTACCACACTGAAAAGGGGTTATTGAAAAAAAGTGTATTTCCCCTCACATAGCTTTGAGGACCCAGGGATCTAGACTTACACCCTCTAGGCAGAGGGCCAGAGGGGACTTTCTGGGCGATCTGTTCATTCTGAAAGAAAGAAACCCATAAACACTGGCACTGGAGTATGAAATGGCCCAACTGAAGCTCGTGAGACATTCCTCCTGATACACAGAGCTCTTTAGTGAACCCCCTTAAATGGGACATTGGGGAAAGTGCTTAACATGAAACACGGAGACCAACATGAATGAGCAAACAAGAAACACGGCCTGTGTGAGGACGCGAAAATTCCAGAGAACTGTCATTCACTTTCTACAAGAGATGAAAGAAGAATTACAAGAGCCACGTATAAGAAACAAGAACACAAAGCACACAGGAAACATTTTTAAGGGAAACATTAAATGAGAGGGTTTTAAGCGAAATCATTCAGGAAGAAAATATAAAGAAAAGAGATGGAAAATAAATGAATCGTTCCAGAAGGTGTAACATCTGAAAAAAAGGGAACTCAGGAAAAATTCAAAACATAAAACAGAAAGTTGGACAACATTAGAGAAAAAAAGTTGAGAAAAAGAAATTCAGAATTAAAGGGAATTTTCAGGTTGAGCGGGCCCTGCAGGAAGGATGCAAGCACACCCGCTGCAAAATACCTCCTCGCACAATTTTAGATCCCTGGGGACAAGATGGATCTTTAAAGTCTTCTAGAAAGAGGGAAAAAAATGTTTTCATACAAAGAATCAGGAGTAAGAAAGGTAAATTTTCCAAGTGTTATCGTAGGTAGGTAGATATTAGGAAGAAAGCAAGGGCAATTGGACACTGAGCCTGTTCGTTTCCCCAGGAAGCGACAGCATTGTCCCTCCAAGGGGATTAACCCCCTTCTTTCCCCCACGTAAGAAGCAGCCAGCCCTCTGGCACCCGATTGTCCCTGGTACGCACAATGGATGTAAAAATGCTGCAGGAGGAGACGCGTGACCATAGAGGCCTGTCGGTCAAAACTGGGAAAGGGATCCGTGGTCAGGGAGTGGACCCATCAGAAGCCGGGAAGGCTTGGGAAGTTGGTTGGTTATTTTGGAAAAAGCTCCTGGTCATAATCCCAGGTGAACAAAGAAGCTCTCACTGGTGACCTGCACTCGCCCCTACTGCGCATTCTCTCCCCGCCAGCAGCAGGGGACCCTGTGGGTCTAGCAGCTCCCTAGGCCCACAGATCACGCAGGCCCCAAAGGACTGCGCTTTAATGTGAAGCAGAAGCTCTGGACACTGGCCTTTTTTTGGCTTCGCTGAAGATGCGGTTGGTGGGGTGCAGGGAGATGGGACATTGGAGACCCAGGGGCAGGCTTCCCCAATAAACCTTGCCACACTACAATCGCCCACGTATGGGAGTGTAAAGTGCTCTTCTCATGCTCCGGTGGAAGGGCCTGATTTCCTCCCGCAACACAAGCATACCTAAAAGCTAGAGGAAAATTGAGTGATGTTGCACCTAGACAAACTATCCATTAAGTGGGATAATAAAATAAAGATATTTTCACCCAGAGAAAAAAACAAAACAGATATGGAATCCAGGGAACAGCAGATCCAACACAGGAGACAGGCAATGGGGAGTCCCCAAGTTAATGGCAAAAAAGAGGTCCCAAAGTATCAGTCATGCAAGAGGTCTAGAGAAAACCTGTCTATATAAGAGAAGTTCAGAGGGCTTTGGGGTATTTCTTCAAGATGAAATCAATATTAGCTAATGCGTTTGAATGTATTTAAGAGATCTGTCATAACTTGGGAAGAATTGGGAGATAAATGAATGTGGAAAACTAAATAAAAAAGAAAAATAGTTTAGAAAACCAAGAGATTGCTCAGGAAAAGAAATCTACAACATGAATCAGCTGTGAGTACCATTTATATAATCATTTAATGAATCATTAAATGAATCATTTAGTGAATACCGAAAATTGATTGAACTACAATTAAAGTATAGTTATCTTGGGCTAAAAAGGGAGGAACCAAATTATGACTGGATTAAGTGGAACCGAAGGTAAAACAGAGCTAAATTTTCATTTCCCATATTGGGAAGTTAAGCTATAATTCCTAAACTGAACTCAACATTAAGAAGTGATAAGCATGTTATTTAGAAGATACGGAGGCTCATATGAAATGAGCGTACATATTTGCAACTAGAATTATTTGATTCTTGAAGCTCTTCATGTGAATCACAAAATGCAAACTGAATCTATTATAAAAAGCAAATGTATCATGTTATGGAAAAAGGTAAAATATTAACCGCTGCCCTGGGCTCTCACGGACTACTTTAATTTCTAAATATTTGCATTCACCAACATTCTTTCTCTTCAGGGATTTAAGGCAGCCCCTGGGACAATGTAACAATCTTTTATTTGTGTCCTAGAAGTTTATAAAGCATTGCCTTTGTGATCAGAATTGCTTTGGAAGGCTAAGCCGGGCGGCCGCATTGCCTGTTTGCCTTTGCGAGTTGGGTTACTAATGCTGAGCAGACTTTGCCTCTCTATTCTGTACTTGTGTTTGCTCAGGCAGGTACCATGTTGTGGCAAAGCAGATAAGATCTGTTCCCAAGCCTGAAAGGGGTGACAAGTATATTATTTGAACATGTGGGAAAATTATTTAAATAAAAAATGTACAAGACTATCAACATCCCTATCGCCCAGTTCAAACAGGAACCAAATAAATGTCACTCAGCCGTCACGTACGTTGACAGCTTACTCCTGACGTGGCCACAGACGACGGGTTGGAATGACCCTTGCGAGCTGCTGAGAATTAATCGAGGTGGGTATAGGGAAAATAAAAAACTGCAAATACCATCCATCGGATGTTAAGTTTTAAACCAATATTATCTTCAATCTCTAGACCAGCCTTGTCAGGTACTTACTAGTACCCCTAATTTATAGACGAGAAAACTGACACTTGAAGAGTTTAAGCACCTTGGTCGAGGGAAAGAGCCGGGAATCAAATTTATATCTATTTCACGATAAAGCCCCATCTCTTAACATTTGCACAACTTAGGTGGGAGCTCAGACATGTTGTTAATACAGTAGGGAGTTTTTACATTTGTAAGCATATGTGCACACACACACACAGTTTGTTGAGAGATGAATATAAGAATACTAGAGAAATTGGGAATCCTACTTTGACCTGTCACCCATAGGCCCCCTTGCAGTTTCTAAGGGAAATTAATGTACCAAGGACAGAGCCCAGTCCACGTGCTGTCTCTAACTGCAAGGCCCCTTGGAGAGCAGGCTGAGAGGAGCGGAAGGGGCCTATTGCCTGGCTAGAGGCAAGGCTGGCTGCCCCTCTCTCTGGACCTTCTAACCAGCCACGTGCTGGAGAAGCTCGTACTGGATGGTGAGAGCCAACAGCCGTATTTTCAGGACTTCAGCGAGCCGGTTGATGTCAAGTTGGTTGCCCGAAATGGGAAATGGCGGGAGGATTTATGCCACAGAATGTGGCCAGTGCTACACGTCGGGACTTCCTTTTCTTTTCTGTTTTTTTTCCTTTTGTTGTTTATTTAACCTCTACCAGCACGTTACTGCCTAATCCAGTACCTTAGCTCCCTGAATCTAACCACCCTTACGCAGGCAGAAAGCCAGGCCAGGGAGAAAAAGCTACTCAGTCCAAGTACAAAGAGCTTTCCCCAAGCCCTAGGTCTACTGCCCCAGACCTTAGGACAAGACAGCAAGAGCTCCTAATTTTGTTAACGAAGGTTGAGGAGGAGCAGACAGGAACAGAGACAAGGAGAACGTCAAGGGTGAGCCAAGGCAGATGGCTGGACCTCTTCCCAGAGCAGCAAAGGGCTTGTGAGGCCCCTGCTTGCCTCCCCTCCCCTCCCCTCCCCTCCCCTCCCCTCCCCTCCCCTCCCCTCCCCTCCCCTCCCCTCCCCTCCCCTCCCCTCCCCTCCCCTCCCCTCCCCTCCCCTCCCCTCCCCTCCCCTCCCCTTTTGGGCCTCAGACATGAATCCCTTTGCTCCTTCACAGAGGAAATCCTACTCTCAAGCATTGTGACCAAAATACTACCTTTGAATTTCGCCCACCTTTTAAAAGGACTCCCTCTGACGTGGGGGAGTGACAGCTTCCTCAGGCTCCAGCAACTTACTGGCGGTACAACATGTCACCCACCTGACCCACAGTTTTGTTTGCTGTCAAATAGGGTTTTAACACTGGTCTTTCAGAGATGTTGTGAGGAACAAATGTCAAGGTTCCTTGTACACTTGCCAAGCAAGTCAAATGTAAAATATGGTTATTGTCAATATTATGACTGTGGATGTCAGCATTTCTATCAGCGAAGATATCTGGAGATTAGAAAGAATCTCACTGGAGTTATGCCACCCAGCTCAGAAACTAACACAGCTTATTTGGAGAATATTGCTATGGACCGGAGGCTCAGAGAGACGATGCTCCATCGCCAAAATGCCACAGATCCTATGAGCTCTTCCTCCCCAGGCCCGTCCCCAACAATACCGTGGCTACGCGATACTCAAACCTGGGCTTCGACATGCAGCCCGACCACCTAAGACATCTCTGAGAGGCACATGTGAGTCATGAGGGCCTACTTTCCAGCCCATCCATTCCTTTTCCCTAATCAATCTTTACCAGCTGTTTTTCAACCCAGATCCCTTGAATCCTCGAGCCATTTCTGTCCCGAGGACCCAACATGGGTTTATATGGACATTGTCCCCACAGTGGCTTCAGGCAGAGGTGCCTTTCTAGGTCTTCCCTTCAGGTGGCTGAGTGACTGGGAGAGGCGAGTGCAGTTATCTGGATTTCTTTGCTCATATACCAGTGGATGCACAGACCGGTGGGCCCTGCCTGCTATTTCCAAACCCTCTTGAAAAACAGTGATAGCAACACAGGATGGCTGCGGGTGAGATTGGCTAAAGACCAGTCCCACAATCTCTGTAACACCTCTGTCTCCAGGTCAACGCAAATAAACGCGCAGAGGACGTCAGAGCAGCACGCTGTTTAGAGGAAGAAACGGCGCTGACTGGTGTGGCCCAGGTTTCAAATGTCAACGAATGGGTGGCTTCTCCAAGGAAGCAGTGATGGCTCCTTCGACACGATTAGGAGTTCAGCAAATCAGGTTGCTGGGAGGCGTCCACACTGAGTGCTGAATATGGTTGGATGTGCACTTCACACGTATCAGTCACATCTGAATATGTTTGGAAACTTCTTCCACACAGAGCCGATCTTCATGGAGGAGAAATCCATTTGGGGAGTGTGATCTCTTTTAATCAGAGGATTTCCCTGTGTGCAAGGCCCGGGAATGAACTGCAAGGGACCTCTCCCCTTGCCTGCAGAGTCACTACCCTTGGGAGAGCTTTGAATAACACATGAAGGAACTACATTGCTCTTCTCATTTGTATCACAGATGGTCTGATGGTTGTGTTGATAATGACTTATATAAACGCCGTGTGTGTGTGTGTGTGTGTGTGTGTGTGTGTGTGTGTGTGTGTGTGTGTGTGTGTGTGTACACAAAGCAGGGGATGAGTTTCTGTTTTGCTTTACTGCTTGGGAAAATTTTGTCACGACCTATGAAAAGGTGCACTGCCTCTTTTCCCGATAGTGACAGTGAGGTTACCGTCGCCTTCCTGTCCTTGTTTCTGGACCTGGCTAACAAAAGAGCCAGCTCAGTTTGGCCCCTCATTTGCAGAAATTGCCTGTGAATAAAATTTTGCTAAGATTATTCCATTTTTCTTCTTCTCCAAAAGCTTTTGGGTAGCAACACTCCTATTGGAAATTTGGCAGAAACTGAATGAATAAATAAACCAAATAAATAATGAAAGAATAAATCACATAGAAAATGTCCTATGAGCTGGTCTCTCAGAACCCCACGTTTTATGCTGGGCGGCTTTACTGGACTGTTGCCTGTTACAGTTGCCTAAAGTAATAGAGAAGGTTGATACGTAATTAGAATTCATTATATCTCAGTTTAACAAACAATAAGGCAGGACAATAATATCTGTACTCTTCTCAATGCTTAAAATATTGTCAGGTTTAATAAGTGAATGTTTAAACTCCCAGATTATACATATAACTTTTATTATACATTTTCTTCTGCGGGGTAAAAATAAACGTCCTTGTTTCCTGAAAAAAGAAACTTTTTTTTTTTTTTTTAATGATGAGTAATAAGCATGTCAAATGTTCAATAAATTTGTGCCTCACAGTCTCTGGTGTCAACATGAAATTTTGCAAGGCCGGATACAAGTTCTGCAGTAGCTTTGTGAAAGAAGATGGGTGTCACTTTGCTCAAACAAACCAATCGGTGTAATAAAACATTCTATGTTTGGTAAGCCTTTGTCATCAATACATCTTGATTAAATGATCACCATGCAAAACACAGACTTGGCAGTGCCAATGCCAATATTGATACTGACCTCACCTTGGCCACTGAGCACAGAAGAAATTTTCCCTTTTATTTGACTTGCTACTTTTTTTTTCGTAAACACGGTCCTGTACATATTTACTCTCTCACTCTCCAACACCTCATACCCACAGATACTGAAAATAATCGGGCTATCCCATTTCCTCAATATCCATCCAGCTCTGACTAATTCTTCTGTATAAGATACGGCATTCGTGTGAACAAATCCACTACTGGCAAATAATGATCATGCAAAAATTAATTTTCAAATCACTTCCTGTGGTATCCAGGATGGCTTCTAAAACTAAAAGTTCAATGTGATGAATAATATTGATCAGGCAGCACACACAACATGCACACACACGCGCGTGCTGTAAACTTGCAGATCATTTTCTCCTTCGGTTGATCAGTGAAGTAATAAGATTGGTAAAAATTACATCTGTTATAAATTATGAAGGGCATAGTCTTTTTAGACAGCTTAGTTGATTCAATTTCAAGTAAGTAATTTCACAAATACTGTACTTGCCATTTAAATCCAGAGAACTAGATATCAAGATGAATAGCTACCCAAAAAGACACCTAACTGTATTCACCCCAATACAATTTCAGGGTTCTATTAGCCAGAAGGTTAAGTGCCAGTTGCTGTGCTTGGCACCATGCACAGTTTATAGGCCGTAGACAACCAGAGGCTATTGCATGGGATCCCACGAAGTGGAACAGTGTCCTATCACCAGAGGCACAACTGTGAGACACTGCTTGCAGCTGGAACCAGGGAATATAATTGATCTTCAACGGCCTTGAGGGTAGAAAGCATCAGACAGTCTCTGCAAGTCTGGGGGACCTCATCTGTAAACTGCATACACTGAATCTACCACATTACTGTGATGATCAATGAGAACATGGGTAAAGTGTCTGTTACCATGGTTGGCATACAGTGGGAATTTAATAAATGTTATCTTCCTTTCCTAATTAAAGATTGAATTAGACTCAACATATCTTCTCAGCCTTCAGTTAGACAAAAGATCTCTTCGCACACGATCTTAGTACAAAAGGCACTGAGCAAGGAGTCGGAGATCCTGGGTCCTGGTCCCCCACACTAACCTCTGTGAGAATCTGATCACCTCACTCCCTCTCTCTGAGTATGTTTTCCCATCCGTAAAGTGTGACCTTGGCAAATTTCACTTTTTCCATCGGGTTTGGTCATTCTGGGCCATTCTCTGTTGCCAAGAGTCTTCCTAGTAAAAGGTGCTAGTGAAATGGATATTCTGGAATTGCTCCGGCCCCAGCAGAGTCCCTTAAGAGAGTTATTTACTACAAGGAAGGTTAATATCTAAACATCTTTATCCCCTCAGAATAATTTTCAGGAAACCTATGATGAAATTACTTAAGTCCCAGGGTCAGGACAGCAGAAGACCAAGTCTGTGACCTCCTTAGGTCTGCTGCCCATCGTTGATCTCTAGTCTTCCTGGCACACTCCTTCCGTACCTGGGTTGTCTGCTGAATTCCTTTGGGGTGAAACTGCAAGTTGCATTATAAGAGAAGGAGATGTTCCTTGATTCCTCTCACGCCCTGTTTGCTCTCCCTTCACCATCCCCGCACCCAGTGCCGGATCCTTAACGAGCTTCCACTGAAGACTATTAAGCAGCATTGGACAAGCAGTACAATGGGGTTTGTACATTAAGCTGATCATTTGGGCGGCAGTGCTGAGCAGTACACGCGTAACCACTGTCGGCCCCGTGTCCACGAAGCGCTCGAGGTAAAATGATGACCAGCCAGAGTCCGTGCTCTCGAGAAGCTCACGGCTCCTGGGGGAACAGGGGTCCTCGGATCACGTGGGGGGAGGCACAGAAGAGCAGGCAGTTCTGTAAATCACACTGAAACTCAGCACTGAAGCTCCTGCTCTAAGAAATATTTTCCTCGCCCGGCCGGGCGTGGCTCAGCGGTTGAGCATCGACCTGGGATCTAGGCGATCAGGGTTCGATTCCTGGTCAGGGCACATGCCCGGGTTGCGGGCTGCAGCTGATCAATGACTCTCTCATCATTGGTGTTTCTATCTCTCTCTCTCCCCCTCCTTTCCTCTCTCTGAAATCAATAAAGATATATTTAAAAAAAAAAAAGAGAGATGTTTCCCTCGATGATATGGCGTGCTGCAGCGGCCTGCAGAGGCTTTCCTGGGCCCAGAACCCTTTGCTCAGCCACCGGGCAGGCAAAAGCAGTAACAAAATAGTTCCGGAGAAGCAGAGGTAGTTCCGACAGAGGTAGGAGGAGGCAGAAAGCGATCCTTCCATCATCCAGGCCCCGTCCTGGCTCCCAGGCTGAGCCTGTCCCTGCTCCTGGCTGACGAAGGCCGTCCTGCTGAGGAGGACCTGGCCGAACATGGTTACGGACTCCCACGAGCTGTACTCTGACAGATGGCATTCCTACTCTCCCATAGCAGCCTGTCTCTATGGTCAAGTCACTCTCATCGCATTTCAAAAGGTCCTTTTCTTGAAATTCACATGTCCCCTACGTACCACCATCACCCCTTGTTAAATGCCCCTTCTTCTGGAAGACCTTCAGTCACTCCATAAACTGGTATCAATAGCCTGGGTGCACCTCTCAGTTCCTGAACCTTCCACACCATAATGTCCTTTATATTTTGTCATTTCATCTGTTTATTACTTTTGAGATAGACAAGGGATGAGGTCATGTCTTGAACATGCATTTTTTTTTTTATTCCTAGTACCTGGCACATTACTGAAATGCTCTTTTGTATCGAATGCTCGCTGAGGGAACAATGAATAAATGAAAATAATGACATAGGATTTGCCGGTCATCATCCAGGCGGCTTTAAGATTTCTAGACGAACTTTGGAATTTGAGGAAAGGAGATGAATGAACACTGCGCACGTCTTACCTTATTGATTCTGGGCTCAAAGCCTGAGGGCGAATCTTTTCATTGAAATGAGAAAGTGAGGCCAAGATCACCCCTGGAGTCAGTGGGACAGCTGACGTTTCAACTTGCATCTCTTGGGCTTGAGGCCGTGTCCTTTGCACTCGCGACATCACATTGCCTCCCTACTGGTGAGAGAAGAAATAACCATGCCCTGTCCAGTTGTGTTGTTATTTAGAGTGTCAGGGCCCTTTCCCAGCCAGCGCCCCGCTTCGCTGGCACGGCAGCTGGCACTCGGGAGGCGTGCGGAGCCCTCTGCTCTGCGACAGAGCCAGCTGCACAAGGCACAGCCAACGGCTTCCAATCAAAGGAAATCCTGAGAAAACAGCTTCGGGGATCCGCCGTGGATGCTCCCGGTCACAGTCCTTGGCGACAAATAACACATGAAAAGAGATCAGCTCACACCAAGGTGGACTTCAAAGCGGGTCGGGTAGCAGCGACAGGCCCCCCACTCGGCATCGGTGCTGTCGCCCACTCCAGCAGTCAATTCACAGGGAGTGGGGCGACGGGGAGGCCCCCCTCCCCTGCAGCTGATTTGTGGGAACTCTGCGTCGGCATTAAGAGGAGGGAAGAGCAGCTTGCTCGTCTTTAAAGAGCGATTTCCAGCTCTAAGCCTTAGAGCTGGGCCTTGAACCGCTGCTGCGACATGTGTTCTTTGCTAGCCCCAAACAAGCGCAAACACAACAGCCTCCGCTGGTCTCTGAAACGGGACCCGAGGATGGAATCCAAAGCACGAGCCCTGAGAACACGAAGTCCCAGGGCTCGCTCTGTGCAAGCTCCATGAGCTCCAGCCATGCGCCCGGCAGCCAAGGACGGGTGGCCCTGCGCAGGAAACGCTTTGGCAGCCTCCGCGGCGTGCTTTGCCTGCCGACAAGAGCACACCCTGGCCTCGGTTATTGCCCTTATAAAACAGCTCAAGGAGGACGCGAGCCAAGCGTTTTAAATGTGCCTGGAAGAAAAATGTTAGCTATGAACCCATGTGGTCGAACAGTACAGTACAACTGCAACTCCACGCAGCCCCGCTCCCCGGGGAGGCCGGAGGCAAACGCAGCTGCGCCCAGGCGCCCGGTGGCCTCCCCGCCCCTCCCGCGGCAGCCCCACGCGCCGGGCTGCCCTCCCCTCCCGCTGCCCAGGGCCCGAGAAGCGGGGCTCCTGGGGCTGTGAGTAGAGGGTCGCTGCATTTCAGAATCTCCCCCACCGGGGAAGTTTGCACATAAGCACGGGAAGACGTTGAAGTCCATAGGCGTCACCAGCAAGATCTGGCCTTCCTCATTAAAATTCATCCAGTTTGCAGAACAAAGCTCATGTGATCCTGTCTACCAGGTACGGCCCTAGGTATTTTTCCCATATCTTATTGAAACTCCAACGCGGTCCTATAAATCTCCAATGCAGTCTCGGGATATTATTGTCAACATTTTAAAGAGCGAAAAAGAAAAACTGTCAGTGTTTGTGCAAACCGTCTGCCCAGGAAGTGTTGGGACGAGCATTAGAACCCAGTGCCCTGATTTCAAAGCACAGGCTCTCCCCATTGTACTAAATGCACTCAACTGGCATAAAACGAGTCTGGTATATTTCTGGGCTATTGACATGCATTTTTTTCCTAATAATTCTAACGAAGATATTCAGAGGAGGTAATTAGAACAATCTCTGAGTATCTCCATGAGGAGAAAACTTACCTTGCCCTACTTCGTGGCGAAATACCAGACGCATTACAATTAAAATAAAATAAAGCACAAGGATACCCACCTGTGACATGAATAGTTATTATTTTTCTTGGCCAGTAAAATAAAACAAGAATCAGAAAAATAAAGCAAGAATCCCTAGGGGAAGGATGTAAAATTATTATTTTTAAATGATTGGCTATCTAGAGTAAAACTAAAGAAAAAAGCTGAAAAAACTACTAACATAATAAGAAAGCACAGTAGGTTAGCCAAATACGATGAAGAATATAATCGATACTTTTTCTAGATAGCAGCAACATCCACTTAAAAAGCATAATGGGGAAAAATGATTATACTCATATTAAAATATACTCCTAAGTAGCTTTAATAAAATACTGTGATCTATGGAAATAAAACTTCAGAGGTTTACAGGGACTAGATATTTTTTTACAAAATCAAGAGAGATTTTTGAGTTCCCAGGTGAGATGAATTAAAAAGGATGCCAGGTCTTCCTAAATTTATATAAGCTGATCATGATAATGGTGGGTTTTGATATGAAGAAAGTGGTTGGAACCTTGTTCAGAAGAGGAAGACTACATGAGTAAAATAGCTAAGAGCAAGTTTAAAACAACAGAAATGAGAGCGAGTTTGCCCGACATGACATATGTAATACTATGACCATTAAAACAGGATCATAATGTTATAAGACTAGACAACTATCAATAGAACATAACAAAAGTTCTAGAACAGTCTTCAAATACTATATATAGATACTTAATATATGATAACAATGGAAGCAGCTTGAAAATTCAATGCAGAAAAGATATAATATTCATCAAATGACATTGGGGGATGGGACTAAAAATCTGGGGAGAAATAAATCTCACTTGGTTCTCATCTCACATATCCACCAATTCAAATTCCATAGGTTTTATAGATATATGTGAAAACAAAGAAAACTGATTAAAAAATAAAAATACTTATATTTTCTAAATATGAAAGAAATCATGAACAATAACACACCGATCACAAAATATTAGACATTTTTACACAAAATGTATGAAAAAGTAAGAGAAGTAAGAAATTGAAAAGGCATTTTCAACAATTATAAACAAAGGTTTTATATTTTTAAATATACACATAAAAATACATCTTACAAATCCCTTTCCTCTAACACCATTAGCATGATGGTAGCAACGCAACAGCCCATCCTCACCAAGCACAGACATTCATCGAGTTGTTCTGCATCCATCGTCTCATCGAAACCTCACACTGTGGAGCTGGGGCATTTATTCATGTGTACAAAGTGAGAAAATTGAAGCAAAGGGCAGTTATGTTATTTGCACAAGGCCACCCAGCTAAAACAAACAAAACAGCAACAAAAAAATAAACACATCTCTACAAGACCCGGATAAAAGTGGCCAAAAACAATGAACATTTATTTCACAAAGGAAAAAGTGCACTTGGTCAATACAGACAATAAATATTCAGTCTGCTAGTAATAAAAAAATCTATAGGAGATACCATTTTTAGCTATCAAATTGACCCCAACGTGAGAAATAAGACCGCTCAGTGCTGGTGAGGGTAGACTGCTTAGAGCTTGCGGAGTCAAAAATTTACAAAATCTTTCCGGAAAAGGACTGGCAAGATGAATCAATGCTCTTACCCAATAACTCACTTCTAGGAATTTACGCTGAGGAAAACATCAGAGAAACTCATAACAATGTTTTCCGTTATCAGGAAACTCGCTGCAGCACTGTTTATAATATTTAAAATGAAGACTTGAAAGTAAAATTAAATTGTGAAACAGGTCCTGATCCTGTTTCTAAGGTCCTAATCCTTAGAACTTGCGAATATGTTACCTTACGTGACAAATGGGAATTTGCAGATATGATTAAGTTAAGGATCTTGAGATAGAAAGGTTATCCTGGATTATCTGGGGGGGTACAACCAAATCACAAGGGTCCTTAGGAGAGGGAGGCAAGTGGGTCAGGGTTGGATTAGACAACGTGACAGTGGAAGCAGAGGGAGGGAAGCAATACAGTGATGGAAACAAAGGTTGGAGGGATGCAGGGCCACAAGCCAAGGAATGCAGGCAGCTGGAAAAGGCAAAGAAACAGCTTGTCCCTTCAAGCTTTCCGAGGGAGCACAGCTCTGCCAATGCTTTGATTTTAGCCCACTGAGAATGATTTAAGCCCTCTGACCTCCAGAACTACAAAACAATAAATCTGTGTTGTTTTAAGCTACGAAGTGTGTGGTAATTTGTAACAGCGGCAGCAAGAAACTAATGTTATTACTAAAACCCCATTAAAATCGTGTATTTTCAAAAACAAATAATGATACAGAGTCATTATCAAGATAAATGCAATTTGAAAACAAGGATTATAAAAGCTGGTATAAATGTCAGATCGTAAGTTTCAAATGTCGCCAGATTCAACAGATATAACTTCTAAGTGAGGTACCAAATCAAGAGGCAGATTTCTACAGGAAATAGTTATAAAGAGGTTACATGACTCTAACTCCCTCATCTACCTATCGAGTGTGAAAAGTTCCAGTTTGAGAAGTTAAGAAAGCAGAATCAGGGTGAATTTCTTTGGAGAAAACTGTCACTGTGGTGCCCACAAAGGGTTTAAACTTGTGTGTATTGATGGGGGAGGGGAGTGCCTGAAACTCATCTCAAACCCACTGAGACTTGATTGGTGTTTCTTGAACTTGAGAGTCACACAGTAGGAAGAGCCAGCTTGGCTACCCGTCTGGTGGCGGGAGCGAAGATGGGATGGTTGGGTTGGGTGGCAAGCCCTCCTCCAAGGATGAAGGACGTGCATGTCCCATGGAACAAATACTGAGGGGGAACGCGAGAGAGCCCGTGTGGGGTGAGAGTCCGATCCAACAGGACTGCTGAGGGGTGGACGGGCCCCAGGAGAGCCACTGAAGGTGGAGCTGCGAAGGAGTAAGCATGAGCTGGAGAAGGAGAGTGCATCATTGATATCTAGAGAACTGCAGAGAAATGTCCTGCGAAGCCTGGTGTGGGGCCGGGAGTGTCTTGAAGAACATGTTAAAGGTCAATGAGAGCATTGACTTTGGACAGCTGCTGGTTCAGGGAGTGGGAAGCCCGCCTCGGACAGTGACAGTCACTGAGAAACTTCTAGCTCCTCCCCTGACTCCAACCCTGGAAGGGGCAGACGTGGACAGAAGTAGGGGTGGCGAGCAAAAGCTGAGAGCATAAGCCAACCACACCCTTTGCCCTCTTTCAGGTTTTCCCTCGGCGGCCAGCTTAGCTGGGGAAGTGAAGACGGTTTCAAATAAAAGTTTTGATGACTGCAAGGGACAGGGAACTATAACTTTTTTTTTTTAAGTTTACCTTTATTGTTGAAAATATTACAGATGTCCCCTTTTTACCCCCATTGATCCTCTCCACCCTGCATCCACTCCACCCCCAGGCCTTCCCCATACCAATGTCTGTGTCCACAGGTTATGAATATAAACATATAAGTTCTTTGATTAATCACTCCCTGCCCACTCCCCCTCCACTCCCCCTCCTCCCTCCCCCCCCCCCCCGTCTTCCCTCCCTCTCAGATCCCTCAGTCTGTTCCATGCTTCTGTGTCTCTGGATCAATTTTGTTCATCTGTTTATTTTGTTTATTATATTCCACATATAAGTGCGATCATGTGGTACTTGTCTTTCTCTGACTGGCCTATTTCACTTAGCATAATACTTTCTAGTTCCCTCCATGCTGTCCTAAAGGATAAAATATTTTTCTTTTTCATTGCTGTGTAGTATTCCATGGTGTAAATGTGCCACAGCTCTTTTTATCCACTCACCTACTGATGGGCACTTGGGCTGTTTCCAGATCTTAGCTATTGTAAACTGTGCTGCTATGAACACAGGGGTGCATAAGTTCTTTGTGATTGGTGTTTCGGGTTCCTTAGGGTATATTCCTATAAGTGGGATCACTGGGTCAAATGGCAGGACAATTTGTAATCCTTTGAGGAAACTCCAGACTGCTTCCCACAGTGGCTGCCCCAGTCTGCATTCCCACCAGCAGTGCACGAGGGTGCCCTTTTCTCCACACCCTCACCAGCACTTGTTGTTCGTTGATTTGTTGATGGAGCCGTTCTGACAGGTGGGAAGTGATGCCTCACTGTGGTTTTAATTTGCGTCTCTCTGATGATTAGGGACATTGAGCATTTTTTCATATGTCCCTTAGCCATCTGTACGTCCTCTTTGGAGAAGTGTCTATTGCCCATTTTTAAATTGGATTGTCTGTCTTCCTTTTGTTAAGTTGTGTGATCCCCTTATATATTTTGGATATTAACCCTTTGTCAGATGTGTCGTTGGCAAACATGTTCTCCCAAACAGTGGGCTCCCTTTTCGTTTTGTTCATGGTTTCTTTTGCTGTGCAGGAGGGGAACTGTAACTTTGAATTGCAACTGTGTTTGTTGAAAAAGAGACCACTGGCCCTCTTATCACTTAGGCGTGATCATAAGAGTCATGAGACTCGTAGGGCAACTCTTAGGGCAGGGGAAGAACTATTTCTTCTAATTAATTTTAAAAAGACAGAGGAAGAGATGAAATAATTTTGCTTTGTGATTGTATCTCAAGGCTTGTTCTGTTCAAGACACTGGTTACGTTACATTTCCAAAAACATGTAGAAAGAAAAGAGAAACAAAGAAGGAAGGAAGGCAGGGAGTAAAGGAGGGAGGAAGAGAGGAAGGTAAGAAGGAGGGAAATACACCAAAGTATTAGTAGAGTTCTTTGGGATGGTTAGGTGATGCATGAGTTTCATTTCCTGTTGTCTCCTCTTTCTAATATTTTTAGATGTTTACAATCGGACAAATAATTGTTGCACACATCTACCCTCCCATGCATGAGATCCCATTCTTGGTGCCTACATAGCAAGTTACTATTAAAGAAGAGTTCCAAAACCGAAAAAGCCTTGGCTGGCCGCTAAGGAACTAGATCACCTTCATTCCTAAGTATCACAGGTTCAGATCAACACGTTACAGGACCTTTCTGTACCTGATGTCGTCGAGTCCTTAATATTAGACTGATGCTCATTCTAGAAAGAACCCACACAGAGTGGGCAGGAAGCAGCTGAACAATAAAATACTGGTGGCCAAAAATAAAAATTTTTTAAAAATGAGCTGGCAGTTTTTAGCTTCAGTTCATAAAACCAGGGTGGCATTAGTTAATAGGATACAGAAAACACACAGTGACAAGACTTCTGGACAACAGAGAGAGAGAGTCTTGTAAGTAACCCAGAGTGTTAGAGTAACATTTTTATTCACACACACCCCCCAACCCCCTACAACTACAGCATCCATGCTGGAGCACAAATGTGTAGAAATGCGGGCAGGAGCTTAAAAATAATCTGGGAAATGTCTACCTCCAAAAGGATTCTCGGGATGGTAAAGTGCAGAAAGTATTTCAGATCCAGGGCTTATCTCACGAGGTGCTTCATGAAAGTTAGCTCTCCTCTCTTTCCAAGCCCCCTCCTCCTCCCAGCCCCCTTCGTAAACATATGGGCACCTCGCTGGGGTGGTTTGGCACCAGATGTCTCCCCATCTCTGCTCTCTTTATTCCACTTCAGACTCTTGGGTGAATTGTCATGCCTGATATGGTTGATTTCAAAGCCAAGTTTAGACGATGTGAATAATTAAAATCATGAAACTTAAACTCTCAAATGAAACATTTCTGAGCCCTGCACACAGAGGAAACTTGAACGTTGAATTGGAAGGGAGAAGCCAAACCGCAGCCAAACGAAAAAGGCTACAAATCCAGCATTTTAGGTACCACAGAAAATTAAGCACAGCAGGCAGAAAGGCAGCAAAGTTTATGTTGAGTCTGGGCCAAGAGTGAGCCAGGAGGAAAACAGGCAAACAAAAACTCTCTAGTGAAATGTATTATCCAACTGAAATTCCGTGGATGCAAGGTCAACCTCTGAGTTGATCCCAATGAGGCGATGGTCCATCTTCCAAGGCCACTGGGCGGATGAGCATTTGCAAATGTAACTGTGCAAGGCTGTGCATTGTCTTTAAATACAATAAAGGTCCTTGCAAATTAAAGGTCTTCGGGGAGACCCAGAATAGTTCACGGAGGGTTCTGTGGTGAGACTGGTGCCTACACTCTTTAATTCTGCAAATGCATGTGCTGAAAACGTAACAAAGATGCCTCCTGATAGGCACGTGGCTCTTGTGGGATCTCAGAGCTCCTTCCATCAGACAAGCGTATCCACAAGGAAACTACACCCATGCTTTTCTGCACACATATGCACATGCACACAGACACACAAGTTTACTCCAGCCAGGCAGGGGTCCATGCGCACCTTCTGACAGACCATCCTTCGTATACACAGGAGCACGTGCTGGCATACACATGAAATTAAGAAAGGAAGTATGGAAATTCAATGTTAAAAATAAAATCCAAGAATTTCCTGATGAAGTTAAAAAAAAAAAGTGATCTAAGGAAAAATCTGATCAGTTTCGTGTGTTTTCCTCCCCTGCCCCCGCTTTGGTTCCACCCATTTTTTCAATGCACTTTGCAGCATTTAGCACCGTGGCCTCTGCTGGAACTGGAAAAACCCAAGCACTTATGCTCCGAAACTACATTTCCAGAAACACAAGTCAAGAATGTGTATTGGAGTAGGTTTAGAGTAGGGTTTCCCATCTATTAAGTTAACTCCAACAAAAAAACACACACAAATCTAGTTAACTTCACACATGAAGTTCATTATCTCCAGTGGCTGGTCAGAGAGGAAAAGAGGGAAGATCTTAGCACGGTTGCCAATAATCTTGCTTCTTTAAGACAATAAATGTCTATTGCTTGGGCTGCTACATTAGAAAGTCTATACAACAATATTTGGAGTAAATGATTCTTTGAGGGCTCCCTCATTCAGTGTCCTGAATGTCTACTCGTGGTCAGCGTCCACTGTAGACGCTGCAGGCCCTTCCCTCCAGCAGCTCACTATTTGCATAGTCGCACGCTCCATCTCATCCAAAATACTTGTCCTTACGTTTAGCAAGGATGAGAAAGGGGGATTGCGATTCCCCTACTTGGCAAAAGAGGAAATGGGAGTGAATCACTCCGGAAGTAAGAAGGTTCAAAGGCATGCTGGCACTGGCCTGAAGCCTCTGCTGGAACAAACTGTTCTTGCCCTGTGCTAAGCTCTCTGCACCACGTGCAGGACAGAAATACTCACTCCCCGCTGGAAAAAGGCCTGGAAAGTACATGAGCTGCCTTGTTAAGCTTCACCCTGATGGCTACAGCAGGGCTTCACGTATCCGGGGCTGGCACCGCTTTAGAACTGTAACCAACATTTAGTTTTCCCTCCCCTTAATCAACCCATAGGCGATGTTCTGTGGTCGGGCTGCAAAGCTGCACAGTCAAGCTGAGAGGGCGCTTCTGGTTTCAGCGTGAGGCCCACCGTGAGGACCTGCAGCGGCCCTGGTCACTCTGAAGCGAACGGGTGGGGGTGGCTGGAGGACACGGCTCGGGATCCCCTGCCCCACGTTCCAGAAGAGGAAGCTAATGTACCCAGCACATCATGTGCTTGCACAAATAAAATCAAACCGCTGATTCCCTTCCCGAGCTAGGTCTCAGGCAGCACTGTCCATCCCCAGCAGTATTTTCCCTCTGGACGCTCAGCTGCCATACGGTTTCAGCCTGGCGGCCTAAGCCATGTCTTGACCGCAAACGGCTCAATCGAAATGTTGTCATAATTTCAGGCCTGGATTCCAGGCTTGTATTTACAACTTCCTGCTAAACATCTCCACTGGAATGTCCAATAGGCACCGCAGACTCAGCACATTAACGAAGAGAAGCTATTTGCCCCAACATCCACCCCCGACAACAGCAACAACAAATCCATATTCTCTAGAGCAAGATTCTGCCAACATTTTTCCATAAAGTGCTGGGGAATTTTTTGTCTCTGTAAGCCATATGGTCTTTGTCACAGCTCCCCGACTCTGCCATAGATAATATGTAAATGAATGTGCGTGGCTGAATTCCAGTAAAAGTTTATTAGCAAAATAAGGAGTGGACTGCTTTTGAATAGTCCATAACTCACCTACCCACAGTCACTCTAAACAGAAACTCCTAAGTTATTCTAGGCTCCTTTCCCCCTAATCTTTCACACCCTCCAGTCACTCAGCAAATCTTTCCAGTCCGTACCTCTTAAATAGATCTCAAATCTCTTTTCTTCCGTTCTGCCACCAACGCCTCAAGATTAATTACAGTAATTAGTGTTATTCTGAGCGTGACCAACTGTTGTGGGCAAAAACAAAGCACACTATACGGTCCCTGCCCTATGGTCTCCATTGTTTTTGCTTTTTAACTCGGAAAATATTTATTGAGTTCCTACCATGTACCAGGCACTGAGTGGTCAGTGGTAAATGAGAAAGACATATGGTCCTCCCCCCAAAAAAAAACTTTTATAAAGTACAAGGAATATTATTTTAAAGACTCTGAAATATCACAATTTTTAAAAGTAGCTTGATTCTATCAAAAAGTTCTCCCAAATTAAAAGCCAATTTAAACAGAAAATTTGTCAGTAACTATATATGGTGCCAGGTGGATATTAGACTTATTGTGGGGATCACTTTGTAAGTTATAGAAATGTCTAACTACTGTGCTATACATCTGAAACTAATATGATATTAATGTCAACTAAAAATTTTAAAAATTTAAAATAGATCATTTGTTAAGTATTTACTGAAGAAAATAAACTACATATATTTTATAATTTTATTTTACTTATTTATTTATTTTTTAAATATATCTTTATTAATTTCAGAGAGAGGAAGGGAGAGGGAGAGAGAGACAGAAACATCAATGATGAGAGAGTCATTGATCGGCTGCCCAGCCAGCAACCCGGGCATGTGCCCCGACCGGGAATCGAACCCTGATCTCCTGGATCCTAGGTCGACGCTCAACTGCTGAGCCACTCCCAGCTGGGCTATTTTATAATTTTATATAAATCAGTTGTTTAAAGCAAATAAGTATGACATCAAAACCACCTTGCCTATCAAAAGAGTAAGGTATTCTTCTTGTAATCATTTCTGAAGCCTGTATCAAAGGATTTGGGGATAGTCTTACCTCACCTCTCAGCATTTCTGAGTATTCAAAATATCAAACTCAGTTTTTATTGATGAAATTGCTAAATAAATTTAATTCATCACAGAAAATAGCATGCTGTCTTATTAAATCTAAAATAAATTCCCATTTTTGGATTTATAAGTCCAGTAGTCTAAATGAAAGAGGAGGGGTGAATGATATTATACAAACACCTTTTTTATTGAAGATAGACCAGAGTACCTTCTAAAATGGTGATTGGGATGTTCTGAGATGCAAAGTCATATCGTGTTCACAGAAAATGAAGTCATTTGAGGCTAGAGAAGGTAAGAACTAGAGGGCCATACCCCCTACATTAAAATAAGGAGCTGGGATAGATAGAGTTTGATATTTTATATATATATATAATATACAATACGATACATATAATTATCTATAAATGATGTATAAATATTATACAAATGGAATATAATGTATAAAGAACATTTGTACTTATGTATTTCATATATATATGTACTTATATATGTATATATTATATAAATATATACAAAGGATTACATTTATCTTAAAACCCAGCCCTAAGAATGGAAGCTCTGGGAGATTCAATTCAAGGTAGACCCTTCCAACAATCCAAGCTGGCCATAAATGGACTGCCCTCCAGGGTGGGAAAAGACACGCGAGAGGCTGCGTGGCCTCCTGGTAGGATTCTATAAAACAGACGCCAGCATTGGCAGGGAGCTGGCCTTGCTGGTCTCTGAGGCCCTGAGAGTCTAGGAGGTCTTTAAGTTGTCTTTATGGATAGGAGCAGACTGTTTTCCCGGAAAGAAATGGCAAGCACACTAATGATGTGCGAGTGTGCCACTGGAGGAAGCATCGGCGAATGTTGTGAAACAGCTAGCCTAGAAAGCATGAGTGCATCGGAACACTCAAAACGGTGATTTTCATGGAAGCAAAAGGATAGACTCTCAGGTTCAACCCGGGCTCCAAGGGCATTTCCCAGCAGCTGATCACTGAGAAAGCAGAGCAGATAAATTGAGTGTGTTGGCTCTGGAATTACTCTGAGTTTAAATCCTGCCTGCAAAACTTACTTGATATGGGACCTTGAGTTAGTTACTATCAATGCTAGATTATATTTGTTCAATATATTCACCAGGCCTCCCCTGCTGGAGTTTCTTATTACCTGCCTCATTAATGCCAGGCTTTCCATGTTATTAGCTGGGGTCAATAACGTTGAGAGAAAGTAGCATGTGTCCCTTCTCAATCTGTAGCTTTAGGAGCCATTGCATTTTCTACTGTCACTATATTCTGTTCTGCTAGGACACAGCTAGGTGGTAGATAAAGGCTACTCTTTCGATGTGGTTCTCAGAGAAAAGAACTGACATTAACTTACAATGTACATGCAACACGAGAAGGAAATAAAGCTTCACTGTTGTCAGTCAGTGAGGTCTGTCGTTGTTACTGCAGCATAATTTAGCTTATACTGTCTAATATATGATTTTAAAAACCACTCTCAGTTTACCTCTGTAAAATGAAGATGATGAAAAAATATATTTAGAAAACTGTTGGTGAAAATGAGTTCATTCATGAAAATTACTTCGAACAGAGTCTGGCACTACATAAATGGTAATTATCATTCTAACTGAACTACAGAAAAATCCTGAGATTAATTCCCATAATTTCTCAATGTATGTTTTGCAATTTTTGCCTGATACACTGGGAACAATTAGCAGTAACAATGAAGATCTCACCAAGAGATAATTTAGCAAGACAGTCCTGAATCAGCCTTTATAAAGGACATTTCATCACTGAAGACAATGTGCGAAGGCTGTGGGTACCACCACCATGCAGGGATGAAGAAACCTAGGCATTAGACCTTCCCACTCACTGGGCTTCAGTTTCCGCCTCTTTGAAGAAGGGGTTGGACTAGATGGCTTCCAGTGCCCTGGGAACTTGTAGGTCCAATGACATTCTAGCAGAATACATTTCAACATTACAAACGACACATTCAGAGAATGAAATAGTAGAAGGCAGCCCTGGGGGACCATTGTTTATTCCGGTTCAGCAGCGGTGGAAATTTGAATTCCAGGTGTCCAAGCAAAGTTCTGGAGCCCAGAAAGGCTCTGTGGCATACCCAGGAGATGCCCTTCCTTTCATGGGCTCCCAAGCCTTGCAGGGGAGGGCAGGCAGAGAGCCAGGCCTTTGTTTTCCAGCTCTGTCAACATTTTGTGGCCGAATCTTATGGGAACTCAGACTGGCGTGTTTGACAAACATATTCCACTCATTTGTATCCCCGAAGCATGGGCATGTGGGTACCAGTCCAACACCTGCCGCAGAGGGGCAGATCAAACTAAAAAGGCCCCTGACATCGCCAATTGGTGTTTTTTCTGCTGTGATTTCATAGTCAGTCTCTAAGAGTTAACACAATAGCTGAGTAGTGGCTTTTCAGCCAGAGAAACCTTCCCTTAAGAATTTCAATTTAAAAGACATAAAACACCCTCAGCTGCTAAGTTTGTAGTACAAAATGGCTTATGAAAATACTGCTGGTGGCAGTGTAAATTGATAAAAAATCTTTTTGGAAAGCAATTTTAAAATATCTACCAAGAACAGCAAAGTAGTTCATTTCATTAGACCCAACGACTCAACTACGGGAAATTTGTTTTAAGGAACTAGTTCCCTAAAAGGGTGGGTGGGGGGACTAAACACAAAACTAAATTTATCACAGTGCCTCCCATAATAGTGGAGAACCAGAAACGACTTTAAAGTCCCCCATTAAGAACCTGGTCAAATAAACTGCACTATATTCCTTCCAATGAATTTGATGCAGCAAATAAAAATGTAATTTCAAATATCACATATCCACAGGAAATGTCCATGACGTAGGGTTAAGGGAAGAAAGCCAGATATACCGTGACTCCGTATAAATATAAATATTTAACGTACTTGATTTATGAAAACGGCAAAATAATTAGTGATTTTGTTTTCTTTTAATTGATTGATTTCTGGCTCGTGCTATTAGATAGTCGAGAGATAAATCTCCGCAGGTAGAAAACGCCCGAGAAGAGTCGCATCATTCCAGCCTTATATTCAGTTCGTTCTTTCGCTCATCTTACTCAAAGCTCAGGCTTGTGAATTTTCTCTAGGGAAAAATAAAGATTTTAGTACTGGATGTAAAGTATCACGGGCCTGTGGGTGTTTTACGCATTTGGTGTCTTTGTACTTGCAGTTTAATTGTAGTGCAAAAAAATCCACCGCCAAGGCAAAAAACGGTCATGATCTACAAAACGCATAACAATGCCTGTATAAAAAGAACCCTGGGAAACATCGCAGGGGCAGAAGGAACCGCCAAATAAAGGCGAATTGTGTCACATAATCTGGGGGTGACCATGAGTTTCCATTTGCTGTGAAGAAAGCAACTTTGGCCAAAAGCAATTGCGCTGCCAGGATGACCTGGCAGGGCGCTTCCTTTGCAGGCAGCGGCGTTCGGGACCCCCTTTCCCCCTTTCCTGCCAATCCCCACTTCCTGCAACAAATCCTCAGTTTCAGTTTGCAGCCCAGATTCCCATCCTCTCTGCCAAGAAACCTGTGAGAGCGATGCTTTTATCTTGGAAGGAATGTGCCTGCGCAGGAAGCCAACACCCGTCAGTGGAACATTGACTCAGTTCTATTCAAATCTGCAAACACACGGGGGAGGCGTGGCACGGTGCGAGGACTTTCGGGGCCACACAGGCGGGGGCTCAGGGGCTCAGCTCTGCCCCTCGCTGGGTTTTACGACCTTCACCAGAGTCACTCATGTCCTCAGAGCCTTTGTTTCTTCTTTTGAAAAATGGTAACAACCACTTCAACAGAGTCGCACGATGATTGAACTAGATAACATATGCAAAGCATCTGGCTTAGTAACACTCCATCAATATTATTATCATCTCAGGTATTTTATTTAGCAAGCACAACTAGCGTAATCTACCTGTTACTCTACGAGCCAACCCATATGATCAAAAAAATATAAACGGCATCATTGCTTCATTTTGACAGGGCTTTTTTTTTCCCCCCCAGTGACTTTTGTTGGCCAGTGCCTAGCTCTTCATATAATGTACATGTGTTAGAAACTGCAAGGGCAGATAGGCAGAGAAGGGGGAGAAGAAATAATAAGAGGGGAGGTGTAAGCCAGGTAGTTTGTAATTTATGGATAGAAGACATGCAACTTGATTTTTATTCTTTTTAAATGATCATGAAACTAAACAAATACCACTTTCTTTGTGACTTGAAGCAATGTTTCAGTTGGTATGTGGCACTTAACGCTTCTAGATGCCCATTTAATTTTGGCATTTGAATGTTAAATCTCCTCAAGAGACATAATTGATGTAGCCATGAGTATTATATGCAAATGTATTTAGACTGTACATCATCCAAAGCTCCTTTTGTTGTGGGAAGTGGGAGGTGGGGAGCATTTCCTATTGCAGTTTTCATTGCTTGTTTTCTTGGTAGCAAATGAAGGGGAATCTCTCTCTCCCCTTGGCGGCCAGGGCACAAAGATACATTTTGACCAGAGAATTGGAATTGAAAGCAAGAGATGCCAAAAAGAAGCAAAGTTGGAACTGACTGTGGTGTCACATGGCAGCCATCATGTCCAAGGTCAGTGTCCAGTAGTGGCAGTGATGACCTATGGTGCAAAGCAATGTCTAACAGCCGTGGGAGCCACATGTGTGGTGTGTGTCCGGCATTGGTGGTATGTGGTCCTGGTCAGGTTGCTATTGCTCCCTGGTTTCCAGACACTCTTTAAATCTTGTTCGTTTGCCAAATCTACTTCTTTAAACTTCCATGAATTACAAAAATTCTCTCTTATCCTGCAGGAGCTGGGTGCTGTTGCTTGCAACCAAGGAGTCTGGCTGGCACACGGTGCTTCTCCCTGTGAGCCATGTCTAACACCTGTGACTTCATTCTCTGTGGATCCTGCCTAACCCAGATTCTTTATATAGCAACCTCAGCCAGTTCTCAGATTTCAGTCTCAGCTGGCCTCTCCTCTTGAAAACTGTGGGCATTAAGAATACCACTTGGGGGGGGTGCTAAATGAGAAGACTAATTGTATAGGTTGATCTTTAGCTGTGTTCATGCTTTCTCTGGACCTAATAGGCTGTTTGGCCCTGTGTCCCCTCCCTTATCCATCTATTTACAGTTCCTAATTTCTACTTGTACTTATCATGTGTGCTGTGTACTAGGGTTTAATTGTGTACACTAGGTCTCAAGTAAAATTTTTTTAGGGTGCTTAATGTACAACTTTGTTATACATTTGTAAACATAGTGCACATAAGTTCTGAGTTAGTTTCGTTTCATTTTTACAGAATTCAGCCATCGTGCCCTACCCACCACATGTGGTCGCTCTGCCAGAAAGGAGCATAGGGCTTGCCCCAGTCAATAAACATAAAAGCCACAGTTCAAGATGTTTGATTGACATGAAGATCCAAGTGGGCCTTTTGTGAATGCAACTGAGTGTAATGTAGTGCAAAATGACTCTTAGGGACACTTTCCGAATTCTCTACCGTTTTCTATAAACTGTGACCTATTATCCACTCATAAATATTAGGAAAAAGTTCCCCTACTCTTAATTCTACACCTCCTGCTCCCATCCCCTACCCCTCTCACTGTGCTTTGCATCTGCTTCCAAGTGAAAGTATATGTGGATCAGGGCCCAGAGGTAGACCTGGAGACCCAGATCTCTCTGTTCGTACTTTGGGGCCTTTGAGGTATGTGGTGGCCGTGTTTTCTTGAGGCTAAGCTGGCTGGTTAAGTTAGTCTGTTGACTGAGCTGAGGAAGCTCTTTCCAGATGCACAGGTAATAGCACACTTCTGTCTTTTCTTCAAATCGAATCGAGTATGACTCTGAGTTGTCATTCTGTCTACCAGGCCAATCTCAGTTATGAGGGGAGGTCCCTTGTTCTTCTAAGCCCATCAAAATCTGGAAGCCTTCTTTGGTTCCCCCAAAGCGGAGGGCTCTTGAGTTTGCAGTCCACCACGGTCACCATGAACATCTTCACTAAGCCTGAAGCAGCCTCTTGAAGCCCAGATGCTTCCACACCATAGCCCTGGGACTCTTTGCCCAGTGCTCGGATTTCTGTCTTTTGCATACCTAGCACCCAGCCGCCCTCAGGTTGGGTCATTTCCCCAGAGAACATAACAGGGCAGGGCCTGAGCTGGGGTTAATCATCAGACCCATCACAGTTCCCATCTTTTCTTTTCATCAAAGACACTTAGCATAATGCTTGCAGGTAAGGCTTCAGCAAAAAGCAATAAACCCAAACCAAAACAGAAGTATGATCTTCTAATGGCTTCTACTTTCCACATTGCAAAATTTCATGAAATGTGAAATTAATTAAAACCTGCTGTTTAAAATAGAGGCTGAAGAAAACATAAGGGACATCATTGCATGTTAACATCTCAAAAAGATAAATGCAGGGTTTTGTCTTTAAATAACCATGTAAAGTGTTGATTGTGTCTTTTTAATTGCTGACTCCTCTTCCTGGAAATAATTCTGAAGAGCCGAAGAAATTACTTTGCTCAGCGTTTAGTCACCCTAGGGACGTGTGACCTTTCTCTTTTCCATTTCACAGGGACAGAAGTGATCTGCCCAAGGGCAGCCTTCACAGAAGCCCCTCGGGCAGAGCTAGTATTTGAGGCCACACTTTGCAGCTGGGAATGGGTTTCCCTGTTCTTTGATCCAGGACTCTGACGGGCACTGCATGAGGCCAGGTGACAGTGAACGTCTCTATTATTCCAGCTCCTCACAGTCTTGGTGGGAACGCAGCCATCTCCGACACTGTTTGTTCTCTTCTGGGCTGGCATGGGGGCTGGAGTTCTCGGTTGTGAAAAGGGGCGGACTGGGAACGGCCCCTCTGCAAACGTATAAAACCAGGAACTATTCAAAAGCCCCATTAAGAGCCAAAGCAAAGTACCAATACAAGCTGGGCAGATAGGAGGAAACCAGGCACCAGACAGCCAAAGTGACAACACCAGCACAGAAGGAGCAGCTCCAGAATGCTCGCTGATTTTCCATTGGGTTCCCAAGCATGAGGGTTGGCTGTGAATGCTACAGTAACTGGACCCAGATAGCGGTGGGGTGGTGAAAAGGCCAACCACTCTGGGGACAGCTACAGCCTGGCTTTAGTCAGGACTCAGGTGTCACAGATTGTGTCATCTTGGATCTGGGCCACCGTGAACACTCCTGCCCTACTCCCCACTCCAACTAATGAAAGTGGAGTGAGTTACCTTGTTGGCGGGCCACAGCCAGTGATCTCAATGAACAAAGATAATTCTCACAAATATCTTGAAGTCCTCAGATGAGGTTCCTTTCATCATCCATCTCCACATGGACAAGTGGGAAGGAGGCCTGCGGGCAGGCAAATGCCTCGCTCCAAAGAAGTAACCTCCAAGAGCAATATCACAGAAGAGTAGAGAATGAATTGCCAGTGGTTTCCAGCCAATCCCAGGGATTGATAGAAGGGCCAAGATCATCAATAAATGGTAGCTGCAGAATTGTCACTTATATGAGTTTGTGAGTCATTTTCAAAAAGAGGTTCCAACACGATTTCCACAGAAACATAGGAAATTCACATGTCTAACTATTCTATGCACCAGGGTCTTTATCTTTACATTACCTCATTTGAACCTTAAAACATCCCTGCAACGTATGTGTTATCTCCATTTTTACAAAGGAGATGGATGATTTGCCCAAGATCACTGTTTAGTAAATAAACTGATGCCCAGTACTTCTTTAAAATTTTTTAAAATTTACTTTCTATTTTTAAATTATAGCGGACATACAAATGCCCAGTGCTTCTGACTCCTCCCATTTAAGTGCTCATTCTAGGATGCCACTCTTCAGAAGGAGACCATCTCCAGGATGCCGACCATCATTTTAATATCTATATTCAGGTGTGTTAATTAGAGGAAATCGGTCCTATTGATTCATGGCCACCCTTTATAGAAATGTTCTAATTCCAGCCGAGAGCTGGGCAACGCATGGGCCAAGCTGCTCATCGTCAAATCAAGAGAGGAGCTTGTTATGTCTCTCCCGAGGAAGAGAATGTGATTACATGGCTGCCTGTGTATTCCTCAAACCCCATTTTGAGAGTTGTCTTTGAAATTAATGCAAAGTATTTTTAGAAAAACCCCAAATTGCTCCCCTCTTGGTTCGAGGTTGACAACATGACACAGACGGGCAGCATGGTAGGCCTGGGTGGTCAGCCTTCCCCCTGGTGGCCTGGAGGCCCAGCGGATGGTCTGTGGCCCACTACGGGGATGGTGACTCATGATGTCACTGCATGTTTCAACCTCTGGGACCACAAGAACACATGCGTTCGGAACAGAAAAGACTGTACGACCATCAGAGAGAGTTCTCCTCCAGAGGAAGGCAGAGAATTTGCTGATTTACATAAAATTATAGACAGCCTGAGAATCCCAGAGAAGGGTGTCAGCATTTTCCCTAGGGATGCAGGGTACTCAATTTTTCGTATCATATCAAATCAGATCTATGATAGGAACATGAGGAGCCTAGGGGAGGTGATTCATTTTATTCGTTCATTCACTTTTCCCATACTTCCAGAGCACTTGTTTGTGCTAGCTTCTGGAAATACTGAAATTCTAACAGTACAGATGAGCAATAGGTAGTCACTGCCCTGAGTGCTCGCCCATAGTAGGTACTCAGTAAATATTTACTAAATGAGAGAATGCTCTTAACAAAGTACTGCAGTGTTTCAGAGAACACTACTAAAAGAAAAGACCATTTGATTTGGGTTTTGAAGGATGCATAGGAGTTTGACAAGTATATAAGAGGGGAAAAGAAATCCAGGTAAAGGGAATGATATGTACACAGGCTTGGAGGTGGAAAGAAGGATGGTGTGTCTGCTCTGAGTCCCCACCAGCGTCTCTGTGATACAGGAGTCTGCATGCATGGGGGTGGTGAGGGGTGCGGGAGAAATTAGCAGGGTTGAACCTGCAAAGCTGAACACCGTGGGCTTACCCTGTGGGTAAGGGGCAGGGAGGCATTCTGACAAACATATGTTGAGGAATGTAGCCTCCGAGCAAACATGGATGACTCAGCACAATCTATTAGTGTTCCCAGAAGCCACGCTCAGCCCTCCCCTTGTGCTAGTGGGTGGGCACGGTGTCCCTGAGGAAGACCACCCGCCTGGTGTCATCGCACACACATCTGACTTCCAGGGGGATTTTTCTAAGCCCCATGACATGAGGAAAGCTTATTTAGAAATCTGGAAGGCAAAATTCTCCCAGGCTTTTTCTCATACTTCTGTTCTTTTTTTTTTTGCCATTAGGTTCACATTCTTTTATTATTACAGTCACAGAACTGCTTCTTCCTGCTGAGTCTTTAGTTCCCCTACAGAAAAACTGTCACCTTGAACATCTCTTTCACTGACTGGAAGATAATTCTACCCACACTTCAAAGCGCAGTCAAATACCACCGTGCATTTTGTTCAGCAAGCCTTCAGGGGGCACTGCCCTAACCGGGGCCCATGCCTGAGGCAGAGATGGGCCATTCTCACCTGATTCACACATTGGTCTCTCCCACCAGCCACTCTACACCCCCAGCCATGGCCTCCTGCCAGGGTGAACCTCTCCGAACCTGGATACCACCCCCGCCCCACATTCACCTCTACGTGCCATGAGTTGGCTCAATCCTTGGTTAAATATAGCAAAAACATGAGCGGTAAGAATGGGATAGAAACGGAAAGAACAGAACAGTAAGTGCCAAGGATGGCAACCACTTGCTCTGTGCTGACTGAGCCAGCGCTGCCCTAAGGGTTTTCGTGTTTATGAACGCACAGGGGGACAAACAGCAGCCCAGACGGGCTGAGCAGGAGGGGGCGGGTATAGGAAAGAGAGGTGCCAGCTCTCAGCGCCTCCTTCCACCGTGGCATAGCCCACCGGGTCTCTGCCCAGCCTCGTCGCCCGCTCCCCAGGACTCTGTTTCCAGGGCTTCTAAGCTCATTCTCATTCCCCTTCCCTAACAGAGCCTGGAAGGCGGGGACATTCCAGCCCTTCGAGAAGCTTTATTCTGTTGGAAGCGTATCTGATACCCCTCATGGCTACTGCCCAAGAGCCTTAAACAAGCCCCGCCTCCGCATGAATCTTGAAAGCAAGCAGAAGCCAGGGAAGGTGCCGGGAGAGGGAATAACGTGACCCGGGCGGGGTGAGGGGGTCTGCAGCAGAGCGTCTGGTCGCCCTGAGCTCCGGGCCCACGCGCTGGCCGCCGTTCTGCAGGAGCGCGAGGCCACAGGGAAAGGGCGGCGGCCGCGCGGGGCCGCGCCGCTCACGGTCCTGCGGCTGGCACCACGCCTGCTGGGCAGCGAGTCTGAAGGGCCGCGGGCACCTCCATCTGCTCCATCCGCCTCCCCACCCCGCGGTCTTTTGCCAGGCCGGTAGTCTCTCGGAGGGAACCAGCAATTTGCCAGCTCACTGAGTGTTTGACGTGGAATTGTAGCAATGTCGCCTGTGCCCTCTCCGGCCCACTCTGAACTTTCCTGTCCACATCTCCCACACCCACGCTGCAGGCTTACAGTTGTACTGACCCAACCTGTGGCCTCCTTCAGCCTCAGGACCTACTGACTGCCCCTCCTCCTCCGGCCACTCCCTCCTCTCCTTTCAGGCATTCACTCAACAGACGATTATTTAGACCTACTATGTTCTGAGCGCTCTACTGAAGGTGGGGATGCAACCCTGAAGGTGGTCTCTAGAGCTTCAGCCCTCAAGGAGCAAAGAAGAGTAAACAAACAGACAAGTGGAAGGGGCGATGGCGGGAAGAGCTGGGAGGTGTGGTGGTGGAAAGTCGGTCTAGCATGTCCTCTGCTCCCTGAGACAAAAGAACCGCCACAGAAATCACAAAGATAAAAACTCGGCAGATACCATGAGTGTGGATGTGAATTTCACAGTCATTTGATTCAGAGAGAAGTGAAGCCAGAACTTGAATGCAATTTAATTAAAATCATGGCCAATTTAATAGTTGTGTTTTGGTGTGTTTTTTAACATGAACTTGGCCAATTAAAGATAAAAACTTGCTCAGCCCAAGGTCTTTACCTCCTCTCTTTTTCCTTCCTCTCCCAGCATCATCTAAGTTGGGGGAAAGATGGAGAAGTGTTGGGGAGCCGCCCAGCACTGGTGTGGAGCTGTCTGAGCCACGGCCCTGCCTCTCCAATCATCCGCTTCCTGCCACGTCGCCGGGTCCACTCCTGTCACACCTGCGTCTTCTCCTCACTCTGTCTCCTAGGGCCCCAGACTCTATGTTCCTGGATTCTCTACCTCCAGAGAATGCAAAACAGAGTTAACATCAAACAAGTCTCTTCCTAATTAGGACCCCTTTTACCTAACATGCAGAGCAATTTATCTTCCCTTTGCCTAAACATCTCCCCTCCATTTAGGTCCAAGGCCTTATATCTGAATAACAGGAGCCTCATCGAAATGTGTTTTACAACAAAACAGCATCACGCCTCCAAGGGGGAAATCAATATATAAATAGCTAGAGCTCTTCGGAAAGGATTTTCTTCTTTTATCCTGCTGTTACACGTAGAAGAGTTAAATGCAAAGTCTCTTCTCTTGCCCCTGAATCACTCAGCCTTCCCAGCACAAAGCCCACTTTTCTACAGAGGATTTTAGTTTTGTTTGTTTGTTCAGTTGCCCCAGGTTTCGAGGTGATAAAAAATTGCATGAATTATGGCAGTAAATTTGCCTATAGATCCTTAACAACACTTATGAAAACCCTTCATCCCACATAGACTGTTTTGCATCTTTCCAGAGGTACATGTTTTACCAGTTGTTCCATTATCATAATAGATTCAAAATATGTATAAATATCAAGGACTTGGGGGCTACAGGCCCTGCTGGGTCGCCCATGCCTCTGCTCCTCCTTCAGCATAGAAAATGGAAGTTAGCTCTCTCTTCACTATTTTAAAAGAGCATGTTTTCAGGGGCCCATTTCCTTAAAAAGCTGAAGATCAGTGAACAATATAAATAGAGGAGAACTTAAGACCTGTCCATGGTTAGTCCTACAGTTAATTTAAGAACAGAAGGTACTGTTCCTTTCTGTATATATCCTCTCACAACCACATTCGGCTTCGGGATATATCCACCGATTAAATTTCAAGAGAGGGGCTCTACCTCCAATCACACCAGCTCCAGAGGTATTCAGGATGGACAAGCTTTGCTGGGAACGGGTAAATCAAGGCGGAGAGCTGCTCATCAAAACGACTCTGGGGTGGAAAGGATTCTAAAGCCAAGGTCAAAGTAGGAGGGATGCTGCACAAGGCAGTGTAACGCAGCCTGGCCAGGCTGTCAAGGTTTGGACCAAGAAACCCAAAGCTTTTCAGGGCACCAAGACAAGGACAGAACAGCAGAGCACAGGTATGATCACAGACCGTAAGGTGTGAATTGCCAGTGAGGATGGTGCCAGGCTCAAGGCTACCGCGCTGATATCTAGGGAGCCCTGGTCTCATGCTGGTCCTACCGAACACATTGTGCTCGAGTGCCCACCCTCTGGGAACCATGCTAATGCACGGGCTCTCCTAAAGGCATGCTGAAAGGCCAGTCCAGCTCCCCAGGGGAGAAATAAATAGGAGAAATACATCCTACATGTATTGAGCATAGAGTCAGTCGCATTTTTAGGACCATGTGGTCCCCATCACTCCACATCCCTCTTTTCCAGGCCGGTGCTGAACTATAAATTTTCCTAGAGAAATATTCCAGATAAACACAGGCTCCTTGTTACTGGGGCAAGTTCAGAGTCCCTTTAAAGAACGATGAAGAAACTGTTTCCTTGTTCAGCCACACAAAACGCGGCGGCTGCGCTCACATTTCAGGATTGCAAACTATGAGGTATGCAGGCAGCCAAGCCGGGCTTTGATGTATGCCCTCGGCACAGTAAAAGTTTATTCTCCACCTACCCAGAGGCAGCCCTGGCATTCTGGATGGGAAGCTCTGTCCCGCGAGCCACGGGCCCCAAGACATTGGGTTGTGCTTAAAACTCATTTCCCCTTTATCATTTAGGGAGAGGGAAGGGAGGGGAAGGGGGTTGTGCAACAGTTTTGCGTTCATAATCTTATCTATTCTTCCCAAAACAGGAACTGCAGCATTATAATAATTATAAACCCATTTTATAAATGATTCTTCCACAATCACACAGCTGGTGTTATGGATTTAAAATTTAACCCCGGACCCCCAAACCAAACATCTTCCATGCATTATGCCCACCAAGTCCTGCCAAAAGAAAAGGGGGGGCGGAGAGGGGGAACATAACTTATTTGCCAAAGTCCTGGGATATCAGGATTTCACAGATTTTCAAAGATGGTGCTAGAATCTTCGGTGGAGTATTTGGTCCTTTTGAAGTGAAGCCAGGGTAATGGAAAACACTAAATTTGCTTTGTTAGAACCCCCTTTCTGGCTCTTCCAAAGTCCAGCTTTTTCAAATAAAATGACACGTTGAAAGCATTTTTGCTTTGCTGAGTTTGAATGGCCCCAGTGTGCGGCAGCCTAGAGCATGCTGAGAAGAGGCAGAGTTCCAGGGTGGGCCAGTGACCCAGCATCGCCTCTCTCCTGACTAGGACCTGCTGCTGCTGAGGCTAAAGATGACTAAGTCTCCCTCTAAACCCAACAGCAATTAAGAGAGGTTGCGTTTTTAGACTGCGGAGGTCTGGCACTCTGCTGGCAGCGTTTGCAAGCTGCCGGGGCTCTGCCAAGGGAAAAGGGAAGGGGCTACCATTCATTGGTTGAGTGGCTGTGGCAAACTGGGCCCTGTGCTAAGTGATCTGCATACTTGGGGACATTCCATCTTAACAGCCTCCCTGTATGATGAGACATTTTAGCTTATTTTTTAGGATGATGATAACAAGGCTGAGAGAGAACTGGCTTGCTCACCAGCAGGTCACCCCAGCTGGGTCACACGGCGTCTGGAACTTAACTCCAGATTGGCCTGACTGCAAAGTCTATTTAAATAATTTCACTGTGTCAATTCCTGGCAGCCAAACTGTAATGCCCTTGGAACAGTCCATGTGCTCTAGGTTCTAGCTCCTCAAGAAAAGAGATGGAAACAATGGAGGGCCAAGCATCCCACATGAGCAATGCCCAGCTCACATTTGTTCTTCAGACTTCAACATGTGTCCCCTGGGCCTCCATGGATATGGAATTGTGGGCAGTGCGGAAAGGGTCCTCTTCCTGATCCATGGTAAGAACAGAAATTGAAAGTAAGTAAATGTTTATGGCTATCTGACAGCGTCATTTTCCCCCAGTGAATCAAATAAGATATTTGGGCTTGCATGATGTATGTCTTATTTTATGTTTCTAGTAATTCATGGGTAAGGTAGTTTGCAATAATACTAGTATGCAATGGAATGGAAATTAAAGAAGTCAAACTGGCCCTTCAGCTCAAGTTTGAGAAGCACTATCCCAAATTTGAGAGAGCTTTGGAAGGAGAGACCACCTTTTAGCATCTACAGAGGGATGCTTTGATGGAGGTCTGGGTACCTGTGGAATCTCCCACTTAAAGGATGGCTTCTGGCTGGAAACCCTCTCTGACCTGTACCACTTGCCGCCTCGAGCATGCCTGATCCAAAGGAAGGAGACCAAACCAGCGAGGCGATTGAAAGCATGGACGCCGACGGAAGAGGGCATTGCATTTGAATCCTACGCCTGCAGCTCAGCTGCTGGGTGGTCCTGAGTAAGTTAGTTCTACTGGGACTTAGTCTTCTCCTTCATAAAAAAAGAGACATCCATTAGGGAAACACACCCCAAAACCTGGAGAGGTCACTGTACACCCATTAGGATAAAAGAAAAGGAAAATAAAAATAACAAATGTTGGCCAGGGTGTGGAGACATTGGCAATTTGTCAAATGGTACAGCTGTGGGACACCGTCGGCTCTTTCAGAAGCGAAACATAGTTACCACAGAATCCAGCGCTCACTCCTCGGCTTACACCTAAAGGAACTGAAAGCAGGGGCTCAAGCAGATGCCCGCACACCCAGCAGATGCCCGTACACCCAGCAGATGCCCGCACACCCACCAGATGCCCACACTCCCGTGCTCCCAGCAGTGTTACTCGCAATATGCAAGAGGCGGGGGAAACCTATGTCTGCGATAGATGAACGGCTAAGTGAAGCGTGGTCTATACACACAATGGAATATTAGTCACCCTTGCTAAAAGGTAAAACGGAGTATATTAAAAATTATTAAGAGTTTATTGGAGCAAAAATTAATTCAGATTGGACAGCGCTGACCCGGAAACGACTAGGAGTGCTTCGCGGCAGTGGTAAGGGGACTTTTATAGAGAACTTGTAGAAACAATGCAAGGAAATTATTTGATTGGCCATCATTTAAGCGGCTATCTGTGAATGGTTGTCCTTAGATTTTGACTTTGTAACTCTGAGGCATTTACAGGCTTTGGCCACCCAAGCATGAGAGCCACCCCAGTCTAATGACCTTCTTGTTTAATTCTGATACATGCTACCGCACGGATAAACTTTGAGAACATTAGGCTAAGTGAACTAGGCCCGACACATAAAGACTGATAATTGTATGATCCCACCTAGAATGGTAAATTCCTAGAGATAGAAAGCAGGATTGAGGCAACCCGGGGCTGGGAGGAGGAGAAAGTTCTGGAAAGGGATTGTGGTGATGGTTGGACGTCATTGCGAATATACTTAATGCTAGTAAACTCTATACTTAAATAATAGTTAAAATGGTAAACTTTGTGTTATTGGTGTTCTGCCACAATCAAAAGAGAGAAAAGGGGGGCCTTTTCCCTCCTGTCCTACTAATTCTTGACTGCTGGCAGCATGTGAGTGGTACTGAGCAGAGGCTGGGAGGAAACGAGCCAAGGCGGTCTAGGGGCTTTGCGATTCTCTGTATTTTCCAAGCCAGTATTCCTTTCATGATTGGCAAGTAAAGAATACGTAAAAAGTCATTTTGTGTTTGAAAGCAGGACTTAAAAGCCAGCGATCTCCCCATCAGAACTGAGAGAGTTTTGTCTTTCTATAGGATCGGGCCATGCAGCGGCTATTTTTAGCGGCATCCCCACAGCAGGCTAACCCCAGCCACGTTCTGTGTGTGTTCAGTGTCTTGGGCCATTTTTCAGACGGTCAGAGGATCGGTGAAACCTCAGCGGCACTTGTCTGGAAGATGCTGGCTCTTAATTTCCAAGGTAAATTTAAGGCACATGTATTACCGTCTCTTTTCAGTCATCTGCCTTTGAAGTGGGCTCGCCACTGAGCTCAAGTTCAAGGTTTCCCTGACGCTGCCTTGGTCTCCCTCAATGACTGCGGTCGGTGGCGGGATTGCGGGCAGCATTTGGAGGGTGCGAGTCGATGTACTCATTCAGCAAATTCTAATGAAGCAGCTCTTGGGTCCCAGGCGTGAGGGAGGCAGGGAGCCCTCAGTGAGGTTTCTGCTGACGAGGAGCTTGCAGCTGACAGGGAGAGACAGGCGAGGAAACAAATGAAGAAATGGAATGTGACAGGCTTAACTGCGGAGCCAACCCAGGGTGCTGAGAGCACAGCCCGAGGCTGCAGACTCAGGAAACCTTCCCGCGGCCACTCCATCTAAAATGCAAATGCCTGGTGGCCCTGCCCCATCTTTCTCTCCCGCCCCATCTGTCACTCTATGTCACACCTCCTGTGTAATTACTTTCATTGTTAAAAGCTCACACTATCTTGTACATTTACTTGTGACTTCCACACCAATGAAAGCTCCAGGAGTAGGGACACCTTGTCAGTCTCAGCCATCCATGTATGTCCAGCATCTGTCTACAACACTGCTTGGCTCTGGACAGTGGCATCTCCAGAATTTCAACCCAGGAGCTATTCAGGGACAGCAACCTGCGTGGAATGGGATTCGGAATGAAGTTCTGTTTTGAAGCGAGCCCTGTGTTGTGTGTTCCAGCGAGCACACGTTTATCTGGCACGGCTGTGGTGGGAGACTGTTGGAGATTAGGGAAAAGCGGCTCGAGACACCTCTCTCTCAGCTGCCCCCTTGGGACACCACTGCCCCGTAGCCTCTTAGAACTCCCGAGGGCCCGTAATCATTTATTTTAAACTTGGAATGTAATTTAAAACGAAGCAATGCCGGAATGATATTATAAAAATTATTCCGTGTTTTAAATGTTTGCATGTAACAAATGACTGTTTTAAAGGCACAAGGCAATGTTGTTCGGTTCGTCACAGTATAATTCAAGCAGTTTTAAAAACTGAATTAGAGCGCACCTTGGACAATGTGCTATATGAATGGGAAAAATGACTCATCTTAAATGATAAATGACCTGTTTTAATCCTGTAGGTGACCTCGTTTGGAGGCAATGCCTCAAATCTCAGTCTACTCACTGGAAACCCATGCCAAGCAGCCCTCAGGTCCCAACCCCATTTCACTAATTTCACTATGCTCTGTATAGGCTCTTCCTGGCACATAATAACCGCTTACCAATGGCCCTATAAACAAATGCTAAATAAATACATGTTTGAAGAAATGAATGAAAGAAGTCAACAAAGGATGGTACCTGGGTTCAAGCTACAAAGATGAGCAGCGTCCCCAGAAGCATGGTGGCAGGAAGATAAACAGCCTTCAGGGCTGAGGAGACAGGTGTGCAAAGGTATGTCACTGACAAATAAAACGTGTCCTGGGACTTGCAATCAAGACAGAGCTGTGAATGCAGGGGCCAAGGTATAATCTCCAGTGTGAAAGCTGGCAAGGGGCCAGGTCGCTGGGCTTTGGGAAGAGCCTGGAGCTGATGGGGAGGCACTGGAGGTCTTTAAGTAAAACAGCAAGTAGAATTCAGCCTGCCTTTTAGAAAGATAGCTCTGGCCCAGTGTGAGCAGGGGTCAGCCAACTATGGCCTGTGGGACAAATCTGGCCCTCCACCTGTCTTCATAAACAAAGTTTTGCTGGAACACAGCCCTGTTCATTCATCTGTGTATTGTCTACGCTGCTTTCACATTGCAACGGGGTGTTGAGTAGCTGTGATGGAGACCATTGGGCCCACAGAGCCAAAAATATTCACCACCTGGCCCTTTACAGAAAAACAAACTCCTGACCCTTGGTCTAGGAGTAGAGGGGGAAGCAAGTGAGTCCAGAAGCAGAGAGAGCAGTTAGGAGCCTGCCAGGAGCCAGTAGAGTGAGGATGGGGAGGAGGGGAAGACACAGAGATGCTCAGGGATTAGTGTCAGGACTCAGTGTTTGGTGGCGGACAAGGGACGTGTGCTCAGAATGACTCCCTGTGTCTCTCTTGGGTGATCACGTAGATGTTGCATCATTCACTGAGAAAAGAAAATAGCTCCAGGGACAAGAAAAGAAAATTCTGACCTTGGTTTTCAACATGTTGAGTTTGAGGCTCCTCTGGGACATCTAGGTGGAAATGTCCTCCAGGCAATGGGATAACCAAGCCTGGAGCAGCCTGGGGATGTAAATCTAGGAGCTTCGGCATGATACAGGAGGTGGTTAAAGCACTAGGGGAGGGTATGTAACCCGAGAAGGGCCGTGGACTGAGGCTGGAGCTCTGGGAACCCCTCAGAGCTCAGCTGGAGGCAGACAGAGGCATGAGGAGCCCGGGGCCCGGCGAAGGCTACTTCCTACCCAGAAGCCCAGTGCCCTGCTTCCCCCTAGAGCTGAAGGTGGTATTTGGCTTGGGAACAGGGACCATCACAATCCGGCCCTGCCTATCCTGCCAAATGCCCTTTTCCCTCAAACATGATCTGAACCGTTCAGCCTCTAGGCCTTTGCTCATATGCATCTTCCCATGTCTCCACATGTCATTTTAGTTTGAGCCTCTGAGTGACAGGCCTTGAACCAGGTCTGAAGGATCATAAAAAGAAAGAGCAACCTCAAGGCATGAACCCCCTGGTCCTGTGTGAGTTTCCGAGGGGCGCCAGAACGAAGTACGACAAACTAGGTGACTTAAAACAACAGACATTTATTCTCTCAGCAGTTGTGGAGGCCAGGAGTTTGAAACCAAGGTATCAGCACCACTTCCCAGCTATGTGACCCGGACACATTTCCAGAGCACGCCTGGGTTTTTTCCTTTATAAAATGAGATTCACAGAGCTGTTGTTCAAATCAGATAAGAACATGAGGACAGGACTTGATAAAGCATTGGTATAGACGCTGGCTCCCACTGCAGTAACTGCTCACTAAGCGTCTCCTGAATGAATGCCGTCAAACACACGCTGGGATCTTAAAGCAAATCGCATTTGTGAGGGGAGTCCTCGGCTGCTTTATCACGCCCTGCCCTTCCACTTGGAGAACAGGATAATTGAATGATTTGAGGCTGTGCAGGGGCCAGATCCCCCTGGGCCCCTGGTTTCCACCATCATTTTGAAGAGCTGCCTTGGCTCTCAGCAGCAAGCCGGGCACTGTTAAATAATTTCCTGTAGCAGAAGGTTGTAGGAAATGGTCCCTTAGTGCATACAAGTTTTGAGGATGAGGTCAAGTTAGGATTATCGGTGTTAAAAAGTAATTATGTGGAGAGACAGGGGTGGGAGTTGAGACAATAGGGAGCCAAGAGAAGGAGGGAAGAGGGGGAAAGAGGAGGGGAGGGGAGAGAAGAGATAGACTGTGCTAGGATCTGGTTACTCTCTGCTTGCAAGTTGGGACTAAAGCAAATGATTTGAGCTCCCTGAGACATTTTCCTGATCTATAAAAAGAGACTCTACTTACAGAAGGGCTGAGCTGATAATCATTGGGAAACATTGGAAATTTTGCTAATATTTGTGTAATGCCTCAGGGTACGCCTGCTACATCCCGATCCATCATCCTGCTTGAGTCTCAAATGACACTGAAGTGAGCAAGATAAGGATTGTTATCCATGTTTCACACTGAGACTCAAGGAGGTAAGTGATTTTCCCAGTATTGACTGGCTAGTAAATGGCACAGCTAAATTGCCATTGGACCAATTGCTGTCTCTGTGACCGTGGGATCCGCAGAGCTGGGCCTTGTGTCATGTGTCGAGAGTGAGGCCAGTCAAACCAACCTGTTCCCTGCCTTCAATAACCATGCAACTAAATGTGAACTCACACACTATGGTAAATGACACAATGAAATAAAACCACAGTCTCTTAGAGAGGAAGACAGAGGGGAGGTCACTGAGATGGGGAAGGGTGCCGGAGAAGGTCTTTCTGCTACAAGGAAGGGCTCAGAGGCTTGCAGTGCGGGTGTGGTTTACCCAGACCTAGAACGAGGCATCCCGGGCAGAGGGAAGAGCACATGTAAAAGCTCTAAGGTCTGGAACTGCAAGGACTCTCTCATGGTCGGAATGTATTTTTTCAAGGGGGAGGGAAATGTAAGGTTAGGTGGAGAGTTAAGAGGGCAGCTCAGTGGTCCTTCGTAACTGGGAGAAGGCACAGAAATGGTGGCTTCCTGGTCCTCCGAGACCTCCAGTTGTCCCAGTCAGGCACGGCACAGACTCTTACTAGATGCTTTTGAGGTGCAAAGAAACTTGTTTTGTCTGTTACTGCACCAAAAAAGAAAGTCTGTGTTGATGTTTTCCAAATAAGATAGTTAGAAAGGCTTCACATTGCATAATTCCATAGATATTATGTTGCTCACTAGTTACAAAAATAATTGAGTATGCCTCATAAAGATGACTTAATTTCACAAATGAGTTGTACTCAAGTAAATATTTACCTCTAAATGCAATTCTGTTGAAAACCCTCTCAGGACACTTTCATTAAGCACGCATGATGTATTGGCTGTGGAGTTATTAAATCATTATTCAGGGGGAGGGTAATTTTTAAATAAAGAGAAACACATGCTTTCAGTGCATCCAACATTTATATAGGGCTCCCAAAGGCCAAGTCTTGAGGTGACCACAGTAACCTTTATTTCTAGCATCAGTCGCCCCCCTTCCTCTCTCTCCTTTCCTCTCGTTCTAAAATCAAGACCATGATCAAATGCCAACTCCAAGGAAGGAGAGAGAGCGTCCTACTCAAGTACAGCAGAATGGGAAAAGCTCCTGGAGTTACCCCTGAGGTGGTCACCACCCGTTAGAACACATGTGGCCAGATTATTCTGGAGAAACACAGTGAAAGCTGGTGGGATGGCCAAGGAAGACAGAGGAACGGGCAATGGACAGATGGCTCAGAATCTGGACTTCCAGCTTGGTTCGCTCTTTGTATGTTGCTCCTTAGGGGCCCTGACCTTGTCTTAGTGCAGTAGACCATTAGAGAAGAAAGTGAATGGAAACCCATCTGTGTGTCTCTCTTCTCTCACCAGATCACCTTTACAAGCAATGACCAGAGAAAGTCTACAGCGGGTATCTGGGGTGGTATGTGCACATTCTCCAGCATACACAGAAATTAGTGCTGAAACTAAGCTACTGTTAGCTCCATGCTTTCAACAGCTGAGCCAATTAGAAGCAACCCTCTCTGCAAACGTGTTTGTATCCACATATTATACATGACACCTGCCCCCACACACTTTCTATATGTGTGTGTGTATATATTTGCAGGTTGTATAATAAATCATTCATTCATTCATTCCATCAATTTATTGAGAAATACTAGGCACTGAGGATGCCACGAGAGGCATATTTACTTGCTGTATTTCCATTTTAAAGATTCTTGGAGGTTGTTGTTTTTTATTGTTGTGTGTGTGTTTTTTTTTCCTTCTAATCACCTTGATGGGATAAGATAATTGAGCTCCTAGCTCCTACTGCTCTTTATTTCTTCACTAAGAGCTTCCTTTGGGGCATTTCATAATTAGGCCCCTTGATTGCCCCAAGGACAGTTCAGTTTTAAGTTCCCCAAATTGCTCTGTCCGGGCTAAAATGAATCTTCCCTCCTTCATGGAAGTACCAGTCTCTTGTGAAGCTTCCCTTGCCCTTCTCAGTATTAATCATTAATAATTTCTTTCTCAATGCCCTACAAAAATGCCCCTGACATTGCATTTCTCTCACTTGATTGAGATGTATTTGTTTCCATGTCGGTTGTGAAATTTAATCTCCTTCTGAGCTACAGCACATTGCCCTGGGCCTGGCACACAGGGGATGCTCCGTAGATGTGGTCCTGAATCAATTTAACCAGGAATAAATGTATTTG
This sequence comes from Miniopterus natalensis, assembly GCF_054644295.1. Lineage (NCBI taxonomy): Eukaryota > Metazoa > Chordata > Mammalia > Chiroptera > Miniopteridae > Miniopterus > Miniopterus natalensis. Next base: position 56,071,278 of record NC_142092.1, read on the forward strand.
CCCCGTCGAAGTCATTGTCTTAATTCAAAAGGGCTCACCAGGTAGTCTGGAACGACAGATGTATCATGCCAGCCTGTTAATCACCCCAAATTGTGCAGCTACGCCCTCCCCGCCTTTGTAAGACAACCGCATGGAGATGTATGACCTATCAGCTATTGTTGCTTTGCGTCCCACAATTAGTCACCCTGGGGAGAACCCCAAATGAGCCCCAGATCTGAGGGAACGGGAGGACACTAGTGAGCGGCCTGGCTGAGTTAGACAGGCCTGGTTTCTCCATCTTCAGCCTGAACCCGTTTCCATGCATCTTAGGAAACTAAGGACAAATGTTTAGGCAATGTTGCAATCCAAATAAAATAGAAATGTTCTGTGATATATGTGGGGATCAGAGAGGGAGCATATAGAGTGCATACTAAATGCCTGTCTAGGGAGTCCTTTCAGGGAGATGCTAGATGTCTTAGAAGACTTGGCAAGAAGACAGCGGAGAGCTGCGTGCAGCCCGTGGATGCATCGGGATTCTTTCTCAGCTTACACAACACCGTGGAAATGCGGCCCCCGGCTTCCTCCGGAGGAGGGCACGGCCCACAGGCATGAGCATGGGTCGCTTTAGCACCGCTTATTATTCCTGCCACTGCTTGCTGCTCCTAATGAAACCCACAGCCTGGTGGCTTGTTTACCGTCTCACAGAGTGAGGTCCTGCCAGAGAGGAGAGGAGAGTATGGCCAGTCGAACATTTCACGGCCTCTAACGTGGTAAATGTCAGGGCCCTGAGCTGCACAGGACAACCAATAGCTTAGATACGTATTTCTCCACCAACTCCCTGTTTCCTCACTGTGGCTCATTCAAGTACGGGGCAGGGTGGGGGGGCTAACAGTCAACAAAACACGAGACCCTCACTGTCCTCTGCACCCATCTCTTTGCACATTTGCAGAAGTCCTGAGAGAAGCAGAGAGGCTAGAAGTGTATTTTCTGGATTGCAAGGAAATACCCTGAGAGTTTTTCAGTGGTAGACATGAGCAGTAGGCATGCAGCGATTCATTTTTTCTCCTGCTATTCTTTTTACTTAAGTTCTTTTCTTACTGTGAAGTATGACATATGTACATAAATAAAGGGGGTTTATAAGGTGTTGTTGAATGAACACTCATTTACCACGACCCAGGTCACCTTCCTAATCCTGGTGCCCACCCCCACCCATCCCCAGAGGTCTCCATCTTCCTGGCCCTTACGGTAATCATTTTGTTTATCTTTGTTTTTCTATATCTCCTGAAACACTATACCCTTTCTCTGTTTTAAAACTTTGTATGGATGGACACAAGTCATATGTATTCTTTGGAGTCCAACTTCTTTTACCCAGCATTATGTTTTTAAGATTCATCCGTGGTACTGTATGTATCTAGAGTTGATTTGTTTTTATATTGCCATGTAATATCCCATTATATAAATACTCTATGACATATTGATCCATTCTACCATTGACGAATGTTTACATTGTTTCCAATTTCTAGCTATTTGGACCAATGCTAACATAAATATCTGTGTTGGAATTTCCTAGTACATATGTGCACACATTTCTTCATAATATATACTGAAGACAGAGATTGCTGGGTAAACGGTTATGCATAACTTCAACTTTAGTAGACATGAAAAAATGTTTTAATATAACAAATATCATATTCCTGTATCTTTAATAATAAAAAGCATTTTACTTTAATGGGGGGAAACTTACTAAAAAGTTTTAATGAACAGATGACCTAAGCTTAGTTTGAGAATTTATTACAATAAGAAAAGAAGTCACAATGTCACTGTGCCTGTTTTACCACGAAAACAGTGGATTTCCTCTATTTGATGATTCTCTTAGCCCCTTATTCTAGGGGTTCAGGAATGGAAATGGGGGGAGGTTATGAAATGGGGGGTGTACCTATGTTTGTTACTTAACTAAGAATACGTAGTTTGCCTTGGCTGGTTTTCCTCAGTGGTTAAAGTGTCAGAACCATGGACTGAGGGTCCCAGGTTCGATTTCGGGCCAAGGGCACGTGCCTCGGTTGCAGGCTCCACCCCTGGCCCCGGTCGGGGTGAGTGTGGGGAGGCAACCAGTCGATGTGTCTCTCTCACATCAATGTTTCTCTGTTTCTCCCTCTCTTTCTCTCTCTCTTCCACTCTCTCTGAAAAGCAATGGGAAAAATGTCCTCTAGGTAAGGATTAAAAAAAAAAAAAAAAGAATACATATTTTTCAGACTCAGGATGGTTTTCTGTAAGGTACAAAAAGATAACACTGGCCTTCTCACACTCCTTCTACATAGAAAGTTCTCGAAGAATAAGTGAAGGCATTAAAAACTTGACAGATGGGAAATATGTGGGGTGGGGGATGAGATGAGGGCACACATTCTGGAGAAGAGAGAACTCGGGAAAACTCGATCCCAACGCTCCAGTCTCAGAAAGGCCTTGGCAGGGAAGAGCAAACAGCCCTACAGAGCAAGGCTTCAAAAGAAACGAGCATTTATTTAACAAACATGGCACGGTGCTAATTCTGCCGGGATCTCCGCCAGACCCGTGAGAGGAGTCGCAGGGAGGTGGGGTTCAGGTGAATGTCTAACGGCCGAGCCGGGCCGCCTCTTTCGGTGGGGATCCCCGTCTCTGGGGGTCCCGGGGCGCAGAGGGCACTGTATGAGCTGCGCAGAGGAATTCACACTCAGGGGGCAGGACCTGCTCGGCCCTTACTAACTTTGCGGCCATGGGCAAGTTACTTCACGTCTCTGGGCCTCAGTTTCACCACCTATAAAGTGGGAGGGGGTGGTTAATAACATACCTTCCTCATAGGGCTGGAGAATTGCGTGTGCGCACATATGTATGTATATATAATGCTTCGCATCATGTTCGACATATACATTCTCGACACATCAGCTGCTCTATTTGCTGTTGTTATTCTATCAGATGACCTCCCAGGTACCTGCGGCTGCTTCTGTTCTGTATTTACACTCGAATCGTGAGCAGAGCACCGATTTCTTTGACAAAGACTGTGATCGACATTCTGGCTGCTCCAAGTACAAGCTGCAGGGGCTTAGGCAAGTTAGGACCTTTCCTGAGCCTCAGTTTCCTCATTTGTAAAAGAAAAGCAGTCACAGGTCTGCCAAATGGTGGCTGGAGTGATCAGGGGGAAGTGACATAAAAAGTGTAGCATGAGCACTGGCCCAGTGCTCTCCTTATATTCCTAAGCCAGCTACTCTAGTTCCTCTGAGACTCTATTTCCTTTCGGTAACACTGGGATAACGATTCCTGCTGCAATTTAACACAAGCCACGTCCCCGGCATGGGGCGCGATCTCTAGCAAGGCCTCAAAGCCTTCCTTTCCTCTCTGGGCTTTTGTCCACTCTTCCGTGACATGAAGACATTGACGCCAGTGTTTTCTAACTCACAGGATTCTTATGAGAATCAAAGTAAGACAATGGAAGTGAAGGACTTTTTAAACTAGAAAGCGGTATGGCGATAAAAAATCCAATTAGCAAGAACCTAAGTGAGCAGGCCAGGATTGATACTGCAGAGCTTTATTTGATAAAAGAGTATGGGAACAAATGCTCTTTTAAGTCAAAATCCTTTTAAATAGTGTATTCACCTATTTATTCAACATCATTCACTGAGCATAGGCTACCTCAGAGTATTTTCCTCATAGAATCCTTTTTTAAAAACAATTACTCTGATCTAGTTCAAGAGATGCTCTCATAGCAATAATCGTAGAAAGATCGACCAAAAATAAAATGAGAAGACATTAGGATTAAGAAAAAAATCAAGGCAAAAAAATAAAATGAAGTGAGAAGCAAGATTAATATATGAGAAATAGGGTATAATTCTACATTCTGATAAAGATAGGTTTCTATTTTATTCGTAGGAAAGAACACGAAGAGAAAAGCAATTGATTATGGAGTGATACTTGGGCAAGTACCATTCATTGACCTTGCATCAGAACGACCGGGGTGCGGCCTGACTGCCAGAACTTCCACGCCCGCTCGCTGCGTCTGCCAGCACTTTACAGAAGCCCCAATGGCTATGGTACTTTCTATAGTTACTCTTGGAAAATTCTTTGGGAAAGTAATTTGGCAACTGTGGTAAAAATGCTAACCACCAATAATCAAAGTTCTTGAACTTTTTTCTAAGAAAGTGACTCGATCAAAAGGAAAAGGTCACTGGATAAAGGTGATTATCGCAGTCCTATCTGTGACTGGTTAAACGGAAAACAACCAGTCGTGCAAAGACTGGGGAACAAACAAGGTAAAATATGGACTATCTTTCCCACTGATGACTCTGGAGAAATAAAAAATGATAAACACGTCTGCCGAACTGGCTCGATTCTTCAATGAAACTTGGCAGGTGACATTCAAAATGACTGCATTGATTCGAAATACATAAGCTGAAGGCTAGAAAATCAAAATCAAAATGTTATAATGTTTTATTATAGATGATTTTGTTTCACATATTAAAACTGGCTTTCATCTAAATTTGGTTTGGTTTGTTTTGGCTGTGTGTGTGTGTGTGCCTGTGCTTTGTCACCCTAAAATGGGGCATGCTTATTGACTCCATCACCATGTATTATTAGAAAATTAAGAATTAAGCTTTAACTATTTCCACTCCTCCCTTTCTGGGCAAGGTTAAGCGGGGAGTCAGCAATGAGGGGAATGGGTAAACCTTATAATGTAACTGAGACAATCAAGACCATGAACTTATGTTTACAAGTTCTGTTCAAGAAGAGCCACGACCCTCAGCCTCTCTTGGATTTTTGTAAAGCATGCTTTTCTTGGCAGCTGAATTTATCAGCATATGTGAAAATATTATCCAGGGCGCTTTCTGTATTTTCAGAAATGTGACATGACAACATCCCTTAAAGAAAGGGATTTGGTGGTGAACATCCATCACTTTTCGCTCATGGGACTCCCTCAGGCAAGACCTTCTGTGTCATGTCAACATTTTCCCTCTAGCAGTAAAATCGAAAGATACAAGAGGAGAGAGCATCTCAACATCTTCTCATTACTGCCCTCCTCACCTTCATTCCGCCAGCCTCCTTCCCCGGTACAGGCCAAAATGACAGGGGGGAAATGTTGCTGTCAGTGGCTTTTTTGTTGTTTTTTTAGAGAAATAATGTCAAAGATAAACAATGTTTATAGATTTAACCCAAATGTTAGTCATAAAATGATCTTCCAGTGCTAGGATGTGTCATAAGGCATCTAGTGCCAAGTTAATACTGTCAACAAAAACCCCATCCAACTTTCTGAACTGTCTTCATCTGAACTAGGGGCAGCTCCCAGGATACTATGAGGAATAGTTCTACGATTCAAGTCCAAGGCCACATTTGTCTAGGTTTTATGCTGCTAGATCCTGATCTGAGTCTCTCACTACAAAAGAGCATAGAGTTCTTTGGGGAATGGTGTGGGTAGAGTGGGGGACCTTTGTTCAGGCTCCCTTTCTAGAAAGAATAAAGCATTTGTGTTGGCTTGCTCTTTCCAAGACCAATACTCTCCTCTTTGAAAGGCATGGGAAACTTTTTGTTTAACCATTAAAACATTGGATTTGATAGCCATGTCCCACTCGATAACAATGCAAAGAACAGACACACACCGGGAACCGTGTTAAGATTCCAGAGTCTCAATACTTCTGAACCTGCAGTGGGTAACAGGGTTGATAGAAGCTGGAATGTTTGCTCAGTTTTCTTGGAGCAGCAGCCTGAGCTGAAGTAACTACCCTTTCCCTAGTCTAATACTTATAACTTTCTATGCCCTCAAAGAAAATTTAACTGACTCAATTTGCTGCCACTCATTATGAAATGTCTCCACCAAGACATCTCTAAAGTGGCTGACCTCCCTCGAGCTTATCTTTCCAGTCAGCTGTGCTCAGGAGCAGGGGTGGTTTTTCTCAAAACACGCTGGGACAGTCTGAGTAGTTTATGCAGAAAATATTCAATTTAACACTCTTTCATCCTAAAGTGTTAAATCTGTGCAAGGAGGAATTCTTGGCTGCATAAACTTTCCCTAAAATCTCTGAACTCTAGGGTGGTGGTTCTATAGATCTAGAAGGGTGCTTGGAGGGTGGTCTACGTTGTAGACTCCTCCTTGCACGCATGTGAAGGCTCCTGTCCCCTTTGTTGCTCTGTTTATAATGCAAGAAGGAAAGGAGGCTGGTTTCTCACTGGAAGAGTGTGGGACAACTACAAAAGCTTCTTAAAGTAATTACAATGGCCATGCTGGTGGCTTTTTGTTTTTCCATAGTCCAGTAGAATGAAACAATTTAGCCAGGGCAGGGCCAGCATTAAAATGGGTTCCTCTAATTATTGCTGTGATGAAACCTAGAGTGAAGAATCTGAAAAGCCCCAGAGTCCTTCCTAATCCCCCCAGAATGGTTTTCAGTGGCAAGTGGAAATGCATGTTTTGTCTGTTTCTTTGCAGCATTTAATACCCTGTTAAACATGCAAATATTAATTAGCCAAAGATAAGCTAATGAGATGGTGACTTGAAAAGAGGATGTGACTTCTCCCTTCCTACATTGCTATTCGAATTATCACAACATCTTTTTAAAAAAATATGTTTTTATCAACTTTAGAGAGAGAGGAAGGGAGAGTGAGAGAGAGAGAAACATTGATAAGAAGGAAACATTGAAAATCAGGAAAAGGCTGCATTTGTACATCCTAGGAAACATCCCTTTGGTCCATCCCTGCTAGGGGGGGACCAAAAATTGAAATGAGGTTGGCAAGCACTAATTTGTCAGTCCTACACCTGGAAAGGCAAATAAGTGGAGGAGACCCATGCAGATCCCTGAAATGCCCAAATGGAAAAAAGGCAAGAAGACACCGGATAAACAGGATGCTGTTTTATGGTAATTATCATAGTTTTGACCAGCAGCTTTGCCAGAAAATCAGCAAAGGAACAGACTTTCCCTTTATCCATCAGGCTCTGGTGCCTGGCTGTGGCCACACTGTGCACCTGGACCAGAAACAAGATCAAATGGGAAACAGGATGCAGAAGGCGACCCTTGGCACAATTCACACAGACACGGAGCACAGCAAAGGGGATGGCTCAGAGCCTTGGCTCCCTTCCTTCTTCCCTCTGACTGTTTTATCAATTGACTGGAAGTAAACACATCAACTCACCCTCCAGCCTGTGAGGAGCCAGGTGAAGAGTGAAGGGAAACCAGGATCATTGGCTCGCCTGCCTTCAAGGATAGGTGATAGGCAAAGGCCACCCGCTCCCCTACCCGCACGCATGAAGGAAGGAAGAGAAACAGAAGGCTCCCAGGGAAACAGAAGCCGCAGTGACAATGCGGCCCGGGGAGGCAAAGGAAGAGTGCATATTGGAAAGCATATTTTTATATAAAAAAAGAGCCATATCTACTTTTTACTCTTTTTATATATATGTATATCTTTATTGATTTCAGAGAGAGGAAGGGAGAGGGGAAGAGAGAGATAGAAACATCAATGATGAGAGTCATTGATCAGCTGCCTCCCGCACGCCTCCTGCTGGGGATGGAGCCCGCAACCCGGGCATGTGCCCTGACCGGGAATTGAACCCCGATCGCCTGGATCCTAGGTCGATGCTCAACTGCTGAGCCATGCTCGGCTGGGCTCTACTTTTTACTCTTAATAAAATTCTGGGAAAGCTTGGGCCATGAAGTAAAAGAGGAGAGATAAGAGAATCAGTCACATATACTGTTCCGAATTCGGAAATGTTAGCCACCTACAGGAATTTCCCCCATTCAGACGCTTTCTCAGATGTGGGTTTAGAACCAGGCATAAATAAATGGGAGCGGGTCAAAATAAGAGAATCATAGAAGGAAATTAAAATGCAAGAGCAGACTTAACGTTTGCTTTAGAAGCAGTAAAGGACAGAGTCAACGTTGTGTACATTCCAGGCTGCAGTGTGGAAGGCAGAGGGGAAAAAAAACCCTTCAAAAATGCAGAAGAAAGTGGAGAAGTGAGAATAATAATGGAAAAAGAGATAACACATGGGTAGGGCAAAGAACAGTGATACTTCAGTGATGTTTATCAATAAAAGATGTAGTAAATAAATGAGAATCAATATGTAAAATGATAACAAAAGCAGTGAAGATCAGCAGCATACTTACTATGGAAACATCATAGTATAATTGTGACCCAGGACATTTTCTAAGAAGACAAATTTCATCTCATTTGTCCTAGAACAGAGTTGGATGTTGGTTAGCAAGAACTGAAATGGAGCTGTGGAATTGAAAGGAAAAGGTCTTTGAGCATAGGCCTAAATAGGTCACCCAAGGTCTTGGTGACATGAGAGAGCGGACTATCTAGCCTTGGATTAGAAAGCTTTTCTGGGTAAGAGAATTAAGCCCTGTTGCCCTAAGGCATCCATTGTATGTAGTGAATGAGCTCCCTACATCTAGAGAGCACTAGATGCATCACTGGGACAGTTGAGATAATGGCCATTCAAATCATTTCATATATTCTGTGGTTCAGATGGGGAACCCCAGTCAAGAAGGACTCCCTAGTAGGAGGAGTTAAAAACAAGGAACAGAGACAATGCAGTCAAAAAAAGCCAGAAACCTGTGGCCAGAAGACCCCGGGTTGAGGCCCAGTTTCAGCATGGTATGACGTAAACTTCTCTGAGCCTCAGTTTCCTCATCTGTTAAAGAGGATAATTACACTACTGACCTCATAAGGTACATTCCAAATGAGGTAACATTTCTAAAAGTGGTTTATAATTCATCCCACATGGGGCAGATGTGAGCATTTTCTGTGAACTGGACGATATCTCTGATTTAAGCCTGACTCTCGGGCAAGTGTTTTCATGATTAGGAAAAAAATTACACACCTTTCTTGGTTTCTCCTCTCCAACCTTACAAGCTCTACACATGCTCACATCCACACAGGTATTTCTACACAAAACCAAGTACTGAGAGCAAACCGTGACAGGTTTATCTTCTTTCTTATTCAGAGAAGCACCAGAAATGAAGGATGAACATTTATTCACCTATTTGGGGAGGCACAGCCTATTAAAGAGCAGTTATTTCGTCAGCAGGCAGATGGAGGACTGGTATGTTGGTTGCAAAGGGAAATCACAAAAGGCAAGGCCACCAGGTGAAGCTGAAAGCCGTATCCCACACAAGAGTACTCAGCCACGGGTGTGAGGGGACACGGAACACAGTCCATCTTCTTGCCAAGCCACACGCTCTGACTTAGGGCCACATTTTTCCAGAGAGGGAAGGAGGGGCTGCCTTTTTCTTTGCACGAAGGCCCCACCTGCTAGCCAAGCCTTAGCCTTGAGGTGCTGTGGTCTTGGGGCAGGGGAGAGAGCCACCTTTTGTACATTTTGCAAAAAAATAGGTCACAGCCCTGACAAAAGGCACAAATAAGCATAAAAGAGAGAGAAAGTTGGACAGAGACAGAGGGACAGCGAAACTCACAAGAGTTGATCGCACATATTTCTTCCCAGCTCCACGTTCAGCGACCAGGTTGGTGGTTAGGAATCAGCATGGTGGAAGTTTTTACAGCACAGCAACAGGCGATGCTACAAACCAGAGCTTCCCCTCCTACCCTTTGGAGTGCCCTTGTTAAATACTTACCACCACTGGATGAAAAGCCAGCTTTAAGAGGGAGATGAAGTCTAAAATTTATTAAGCACCCTCAGTGTGATCCTTGACACCCATGCAACCTTGTGATGTAATTATTACCCAACTCTGTAGAGTAAGTAGCTGAGAGTCTTCAAGAAGTTGAAGTATTTGCCCAAGTGTCCACCCGGCTAGAAAAAAGGCAGAACTTGGACTCAAACCCATGTGTCTAGCTGACTGCAAAGCCCTGAGGTCTCCACCACACTGGCAGTTCTGCTCAAATCCGAAGTCCGTGATTCAGAGATGGCTCACCGACAGCACTTGCTTATCACATTAATTCTCCTTAGCATTTTTATTTCCCCCAGTGACATCCAGGCATTTTAAAGGCCACTGCAGCATTTCCAACACATTCATCAGCCTGCCTCCCATGGCTCCCAGGTCTGCCTCCCCACCAAGATCCTCCTTCAGAGAAACCATCCGGAGGCCAGAGTCGGAGTTCAGCAGCCACCCTGCCTTTCCTGACACCAGGAAGATATATGACCGCACCCGGTGACTGCAGAGTGCAGAACAGCTTTGGAAGAGTATTGTATCAATTATATTATCCCTCTGGGAGCCTTATTAACATTAAAATGTCTTAGGAGACGAGCTAAAGACTTCAACAAAGAAAACCTCTCCTACAAGGCTTCCTCACATCTTATGGTTGTTAAGGAACAAAACAAAAAAAAAATTCTACCTTGCCTCTCTCCCTCTGCACATGACATTAAGACAGATGATTCTTCTTGGACTACTTTAAGCAAATTATCCTAGAAAAGAAGGGCCCATCTCAGAATGCATTACCTCAGACCAAAAGCAACTCTGTGTAGGAGGCGATGTAGAGAGAGCATGGATTACAATCACACGTACCTGGGCCCAAATTCTGGCTCTCCTACTTGCAATAGCAACAAAAGAGTGACAATGGTAGTTATGATTTACTGAGCAGCTACTAGGGGCCAGGTGCTTTATATAGTCCATTTTGCTTAACTCCCACATCAAGTGCACAACGTGGATTTTTTTTCTTATTTTCAACATGGGGAAATCAAGGCTAAGAAGAGGCTAAGGAAGCTCAGCCAGCTCAGGCAGGTGGTGTGGTAGGAGCTTCTGAAATGACTTCCAGTGGCTTCTGCCTCCTGGTATTCACATGCTTGGATGATCTCCTCCCTTTATGCGTGTGCTGGATCCAGTGACTTGCTACTAGTAACCAGAATACAGAAAACGAAATAGGTTGTCACTTCCAAGACTACATTATAAAAGGTGGGCTTCCATCTTGCTGTGCTCTCTTTCACATGTTCACTGAATGGAGCCAGCTGCCGTGATATGGGCTGTCCTATAAAGAGGCCCACATGGCAAGGAACTGAGGGCGGCCTCTGGCCAACAGCCAGGTCCTCAGTCCAACACCCCCTAAAAAACCCTAAATGCTATGAACAACCACTGAGTGAGCTTGGAAAGGGATCTCTCCTCAGGCGAACCTTGAAATGACTGTGGCCCTGGTCAGCACCATGATTACAGTCTTCTGAGAGACCCTGAGCCAGAAGACCCAGCTAAACTCTGCCTGAGTTCCAGACCCACAAAAACTGTGAGCCAGTAAATGTGTGTTACTTTAAGCTGCTAAGTTTTGGGGTAAGTTGTTAAGCAGCAATAGGTAACTATTCCTTCCTCTGGGATAACTGAGTCCTTAAAAGCCATGTGACCTTCAGTGAAGTACCAAGAGTCTCTGAAATTCATTATCCACATGAACAAAACAGGGATGGAGCCCACACCGCAGCGCACAGAGCAGCGTAAATGAGGTCATGTACACAATGCCTCTGGCTTGTATGTCAGTTGAAATATGAAAAAGAAAACAATGCAAGTTTGCCAGAGGAGAATGTCCTAAGAATGCCTGGCAGTTCGTGGCGGTGGGGAGCCTGAAAACATAGTCACAGCACAGACTTTGCAGACCACGGCCTTGGTCCAGCCACGTCCCATCTCTGATTCTGTTTCTCATGGGTGCAGTAATAATAATGCACACCTCACAGGAGTGGTCACGCTTGTGGAGTAACTGGAACAGGACCTGGCATATAATAGACACTTAATAGATTTTAGCAAGTTTTACATTATTTTTCTAGTCAGTACTATTTTTACTAATAATGATGGCATTTCAGGGGCCTGTCCACAGGTAAGTAAAGAGGAGTTGCTGCATCGAGGCCTTTTCAGTAACTCTCATGATATTTTGCAGTTGCTCTCTACTCCTTGAAGGCATCAGGTAAGTCCAAACACCAACACTTTGGCTTCCATCTCAATATCTTTGTCCTTTCTATTTATCAGATCATGTAGCAGGGCTTCTCTACCAGTAGTTATGCCCTAAAGGAACAATTAAAATACAGAAAACCTCCATCTAAGTTATGTGCTTGATTTCCTGTTTGGAAATTCTTCTGAGGGATTCAGCTTCAGACATCTATAGCCACTATTGATGTCTCTATAGAAAATACGTAAGGCAAACGGTAGGCACTCACAATGACTGCTTATCTGCAAGAGTAAGAGCAGGACCCATATCTATCTTGTTTATTTCATGCCCCCAATGTCTAACACAGGGCCTGGCTTAGAGTAGATCATCAATATTTGCCAAATTAATGAAGAAACTGAACAATTGTGGTGGCTTTTTACCCTCCTGTTTTTGAGTTATGGTCTCCTCTTTTGTCCTGACAAATCTGGTTGAAAAACAAGAATTTCTCTGCTACATACAGACATGGTGTCCACTTAGTTTCTTATGAAAATGAAATAAAAAAGATAAAAAAGTGAACGGCAATGACAACAATCATGTGTACTTTGTTGAGCTAAATGTGGGGGTTGACTTAGACACTGAAGCCACGCAGGACTGTGTCAGCCAAGACTCATTTCTGTGGCCACAAAGGACTCTCTCGCTGAAGCTTTGTGTGCCTGGTTGCCCTGTTTCTAAACCTCATGGGTAATTTGGACATATTTAAAGATGTAGCATGTCATACAGTTAATCTGACACCAAATAGCCCTATGGATTTATATAAATTACTATAACTCTCTAGTCTCAAGGAAGTCGATGAGAAAAGTCATTGATACTGAATTATATGTTATTTCCTTTAGAACGGTAATCAAAATGAGCAAAGGTGTAGACCAAAACAATTTACACAGATGACGTAGGAATGATTATTTTATAAAAGTCACAGTTTCACTTATTCCCCTTTTTATGCATTTGTTCAGTGGTACTGGGGTGCTCAGGAGTTAAAGAAAGAAAAGATTTATTCAGCTAGAAAAACCAGCAAGATGTGAACCACATTTTAGAATTAGAAACAGCAGTTGTATTATAAGGAAAACCCCTACCAGACCTAGAATTTAAAATGTGTGCGTGGATAATGTGTGTGCACACCCGTGTTCAAATCCTTCACCTCCTCTAATTGGCTGAGTAAACCTCTTAGAGCCTCAATTGTGTTTTCTGTAAAATGGACAAAATCATGCTGATTCTTCTTATTACAAGAATGCTCGAGTAATGCTAAATTCCTTAGAATAGCTTTCTCTACAATGTTTGCTATTTCACAATCATGTGCTATTTTGCTTTATGGTCCTTTACATTGATTCAGCTCCTTTAAGCTCAACTCAAGGTTTGCTTCCTTCAGGGAGCCTTCACTGAACCCCTAGGCTCCTGCCAACATCACATGACCACCTCCATTCTGGAACTAGTTAGTAATAACTAGCTTTCCTTCTGCGCTAGTCTGAGATCCCTCTCAGAGCAGAAAACAAGCAGCGTGTGGTCTTTAAGAATATGGGCTTTGAATTCAGAACTGTGGGTTTGGAATCCTATCTCTACTAGGTACTTATTAGCATTAGTCTACAAACTACCTAGACTATTTGAGCCCCAGTTTCTTTATCTTTTCAGAGGTAATAATAACACTAAACTCAATGAACAATTATCAACATTAAATGAGCTGAGACCTAAAGATCAAAAAGGAGGTGGCCACGCAAACCCTTGGAGAAGACACATTTAAGGGAGAGAGAATAGCAAGTACCGAGGCCCAGCAGGAGGCCTTCCAGCCAGCAGTCCATCCCTCCTCTGCCAGTGGCCCAGCGTAGGGTAGCTTCCAAGGGAAAACAGTGACAGGCCCAGAGTGAACACATGGTGCTTTGCAGGATCTTTTCAGCTGGACTCTGCTTCATTTCTTCTGCCCCGTTTGGATTCTCTCCAGACTGTACTGTCACCGTTCAACCTTGGGTGAAACTCTGAAGGCCTCCCACGTGGGGGAAGGGCCACAGTGGCAGGGCCCCCGGGGGTGCACATAAATGCTGAGCGCCGCGCTCCGCAGAGCAGTGGGGGAGGGTTCTCCACGGCGGGGGCCTCTGGGCCTTGCGCAGCGCGCACGTTCGGGGAGCGTGGACTCCTGGTCACGCTCGACAGCGGGTTTATTTCAGCAAGAGATGCATTTGCCAAATGAACAGACTCAAACATCGCGCTGGTTTTAAAAATGATTTTTGCTTTATAGCAGAGAAATCAAATGATTTATGAGTTTGTCAGGGAACGGATGTTGCCTTTTGAAAAAAAAAAAAAAAAAAAATCCTCCCTTTTCCAAAGTGTCATGAATTGCAAATGAACCAACGGGTGATGTATATGTGTATGTGTGTACGTGTGTACGCACACATGTACTTCGGTGCTGGTCCTCTCTCTTCTTCGCCTCTGTGGTTTGGAAGCCAGCTCCACTGTGTGCCTTCGCCGATGCTGCAAGCAAATTGTAATTATAATGTTGAACAGTCATTTCCAAGACAAACCGTATCTGTGTTCCATTAAAGGCAGGGAATAGTTAAACATTATTCTTTTTTTTTATTCCTGACCATAATAAAAAACAGGTTCCCATTCAGTGTGATGCTCCAGAAGTCAGAGATTTCACAAAGTCCCTTCCATGATGTTTGGAAATAGATTCCGATGGTGTCCCAAGCACATCAGCAGGAGGTCAGTTTAAGTTATGGTCTGTCGTGCTCACTGTGGTTTGGACAGCGGCTTGGTGGAAGTCCTGAAACGGTAACTGATTTCCTCCCTGGGATGCTAGGCCTGCCTGCCAACTACTAAGCACATCCCCCTCAGTGTGGAGTCACAGAAAGGAGAGAGATGCCTTCCATGGAGCTAGAGGTGAGGAAATGCTGCTCTTGGGGAGTTCTCTTAGAAGGAAAAAAATACTGTGTGCCTTTTTCTTTTCATTGGTTTACAAGAATCATTCTGATGATAATTTTTATAAAAGTGTCTTTGAAAGAAAATCTTTCTCTCTAATTCACCAGTATTGGATCCCAATGCCCCAAATTTATATGCATCTAGGATGTATTTTAATGGGAAAGGTAACTTTTTAAAGAATATTCGGATTAAAAATTTTCCAACATTTACCAGCAACCATTTACTGCCTATAGAAAATCTAGCTTGTGTGCGGTTTCTGCATTCTCTTCAACATTTTGCAGCCCTGCTGAAAATTGTGAGTAGAGTTAAAACTTCAATTTAAAAAGACCGTCATCTTTCAGCCAGTGTGTCACTCAGCAGATTGGGCCATCCTGCTCTGTTTTGGCTTCTAAAGATTTCCCTAATTTTCTAACAAGCTCAACTATGCATTTAAACAGTGGGTTTCAAGTTCTTAGTGACTCACAAAAACATATACATTTTATATTGCAACCCAGTACACACAAAAGCTTAATTCATAAAATAATACTTACCCTTACTACCTAGGGTACACTCTAACAGTTTTTCTTTCCTACCCTACCCTAACCTACCCTACTCAACCCTATCCTATCCTATCCCATCCCATTCCATTTTTAAAATGCTACTCACAACCCACTAAATTGATGAGACACGGACTGCAGTTTCAAAACCATTAATTCATCAATTTAATGGAATGTTTCTCCCTCCTGCTCCAACTTCTTACCCAGAAGTTTTATGGATTTTTATGGATCTTCAGGATCTGAGTTACCATGTTGACTCTTAACATTTACAAGTCTCTTACCCTCATCTCTAAAATGAGGATAAATAGTATCGATAAACAAGATTATTGTCAGGATTAACTGAAATCACGTACACGAAGCACTTAGCTCAGCCACTGGCACATACAGTGTTCCCAATAAGTGCAACGACTCCCTACGGCAGACCTCTAGCCTCATCTTTTTTTGCTCCACAACAAATATCTCTGCCTATGATCACAAGAGAGGAAAATTAGTAAAATAAGTCTTCTAGCTCTCCAAATGGTAGTTTATACTGATTAATAGTCTTAAGTATTTTGTACTCCATATGGGGAATGAGCCTCTCATTGTCAGAACCCACTGAGCTCCCTTCACCATTCTGAACAATGTCCTCCACATCTTTCCATGGAATAATTAAAGTACACAGTATGGCCTGAGAGATGTGTGACTAGTTATTTCTTAAAGGGTTCTAACAAATAGCCAAAAATTGTGCTGTGTGGATCCTGGCGGAGTATTCCAGAGTTCCCTCTTATCTCTACCTCTTCCCTCCTATCTGACTTCCATCCTATCCCTCATGACCTTCTCTATCTACTGCTTCTTCCCACCCCCTTTTCATAGAAGCAATGAAACAGTATAACTGCTGTGGTTCCTCCGTATGTCTTTCAAACTCTGCAGTTCTTCCTTTGGCAACTCAGTTTCTTGCTGGATCTAGTCATGGATAGAGGATGGTGGTTGGGTACGAGGGGTGCTTTCATTCCAGTCTTTGGCTGGTTTTCTCCTGATTCCCTGTGAGGACTGAGTTCTTTCTGTAAACCACCTTGTCTAGTTGATGTGAGCCTCGGAGAGTCCTCCTCTGACGTAGCTTTGACTATATTCCTTAAGTAGTTATAATCCTGGCCTTAGGGTGCTAAAGGCTCAGCTGCCCCTTTCCTTCCCTGAGCTTCACTGGAAGAGCAGCGGCGTTAATGAACGTGTCTCTCTCTGCCATGCAGATAATGACATCAGACCCAAACAATCTCCCGGTGGCTTCTTGGTGCCACCTGAAAGGGCTGACCTTCTTATCACGACTCCCAAGGCATTTTATTACTTGGCTCCTGCCTAACTCTCCCTCCTTATCTTCTGCCATGGTTGGTTTCCTCACTTGCCATTTGTTATCTCTGTTTCTCTGTCTGTCTCTGACATAAAGAAGGATTTGCCATTTTGCCAGCCTGCTAGACTCTCTGGTCCCCACGCCTTTGTCGAGGCTGCTCTCTTGCATGGGGAACTGCCCATCCCACTCTACCCACTTTTTCTGATTATTGTTTATTCCTCACATTTCAGCCCACATCTCACCTCTTCCCTCCCTGACTCCCCAGGCTGGGTTAGGCCTCCCACACCATGCCGGGCACCCTTCTTTACTGCAGCATTGACCACAGAGTGTGATAATAAGCTCTTTCTCCCAATACCATAAGCTCCTTTTCATTTCTAAATTCACAGAAATGAAAAATGGGTATTTAGTGAGTACTGGCTGGGCATTTCACAAACTTATTAATTAAACTCAAGTCCAGCCTCCTGTGTTGCCTTCAAGGCTGACTCAGTTGAATTCTCTAGACCCACAGAGGTGAAAAGGAATGTCCCTCTCCTCCACCCCATAAAACTTTTTTGGTCTTCCTCTGCCTAGGAGTCAGTCTGCTGTCCCATCAGGAGAGAATTCTTCCAGTGACAATCTGGGTTGCTTCAGTGTGGTTTAAATTTGAATGGATGCCTGTGTGTGTGTGTGTGTGTGTGTGTGTGTGTTTGACTTTGCAGCTTGAAACAGTCAGTATCTCATCTTTTATTTGCTCTTAGATTCCTCCGTTTCAGCCTATGCCCAACAAGTCAGGTTATTACCTCCTGAATTATTTATTGACATTTGAGGCAAAGGAATGGGGTCCAGATGGGGATTTCTAACTAATGTGAAAAGTGCTTCCTCACAAACTAGACCCAAGTTCCAAACCTGGAACCTTTGGAGGATGCAGAATTCTTCAGCTGTCAAGGAGGTTGGCTCACCATCAGTCATCAAGTGGGGTCAGACTCACAGACTACACACCCATTCACCATCCATTGAGTGAGCTGCAAAGATGGTTAGACACAGGTCTTGCCATCAAAGAGCTCAAAGTCTGTTGAAGCAAAGACCAGTAAATAGATCATTAGGATGCAGTGTGACAGAATATGTATAAAAGTAGGGAAGACAGAAGAGAGTCAATGACAAAGGTGTAATAAGACATGATGCAGGGATGATAGAATTCACCAGGTCAATGAAGAAGTAAAAACGTTTCCAGATAAGTCAGATCCAGAAAAGTGACTTGGGAATACTCAAAGTTGAAGAGGACCCAGACTTTTGTCCCTATTGGTTTGATTGCCACTTGAAGCCAGACTGCTTGGTACACTCAGGGGAATCAGAGAGCGCAGCAAGCGGGTTGTGAAGGAAGTCGGCATGAAGGCACGAGTGTGTGGAGAAGAGGCTGCCACTTGGGAGGCTTCCTTGTTCACACTACAGGCTGCTTGCCGAAGCAGGGTGAAGGGACCTATGCAGAATTCAAGCCTGGTATTCTGGAGCAGTAGCTAGAAACCATTCCCTAGCACTCTATAGCCCTGGACTTCCTACTTTCCCCATGGGGAAAGTGGAAAGCAGGGTGGTGAAGACTGAACAAGGTGACTCCCCAAGTTGTTGCCACATAGTCATTATAGTGAGACTCCTATCTGACTTCAGGTCCTATTTTGTGGTGATTAAGGGGAAATTTGCAAAAGCTGAAAAGTGAAGATGGGCTGATCTATGCTCTTGATAGATCTGGATCTGGCCAGCAATTGTCCTAAAATTGTCATTGATCTTACTATTATCTCCTGAAGAGCACCTAAGCCTGGCTTAGTACAGCTTGGTCCCTAGGCCCTCTTTGGTTCCTTTCTTCTTTGATATGGGGCCTTCTCTTGTGATCATTTATATGACAATTTCTACATTGAGTTCAGGTTACCTGAGCTGGGTGCAGCCCCTCACTACATACATGTGGGACCTTACACCCAAAGGAAGTTAGTGAAGAGGGACTTCACTGAGACCACACAGTTAGGGGCAGGCTTAGTCTTCCCAACTATATTGCCATCTCTCTTGATGCTAAGCATTCACGTTAGGAGATCTAGTCTACCGGGGTGAACACCCGTCTCAAAGATGGCAGGACAGAGGCTAACTCAACTGCCATACCCCACTTTTTCTTGGCTAACAAAACTCTGATTTTATTCATGAGGTCTTGTGCACAGGCCCAGATAATCAATCATGATAGATGTAAACCAGTCATGACAATCCTATTTCCTTTCATCAGTGATTTACTCTGAGTTAAGCAGGCGACCTAGTTCTGGCCAATGAGACATAAGGAGCAATCCTTAATACCTTGCCTATGATCACACAGATACTAAATACTAAAAGGAGCCATTTAAGTGAGGAATGTTTTATTCTACTTTTTACCCCCTGCTGTTGTATTGGGAAAACCTAGGAAGAACCTAGGAAAACAAATCAATGCTAAGAATCACTCAGATATGAGTCCACTGAGGGAAACTCATATCTCAAGTACCCTGAAGTGTCCTTAGATGTTCAAGAGGATGTATATTGACATGTCCTTTAAACATGATTTGTAGCAAACTTTCTCCTGAAGAAAATAAGCACAGATCCATGGGGATCCTTGTCTTGTCCATTCTCAAGGGGTTGTGTGTGGCTGGAGTGCCTCCGAGGAGTGAAGTGCTTGAATTGCTGCAGTGACTTACACTGCCTGAATTGCAGCCAGTGCCCTGATTTTCCACATAGCTGGGAAGATTTCTCACATGTTTATGCTATTTTGACAGTAGCTGGACTGAAATAATCCAAAGATGAGCACTATTTTTGCTTTTCTAAAGGGCACACCATGGAGTAGGGAGGTTCAATTAGTCACTAAATGGCTGGAGCAGATGGCTTAGATGCTCTGTTGAGAGTCATGTGGCAGGGCCATCAGAGACTCTTATCTGAATGGTGGCAGGTCATAGAAAAGCTGAGGCTGCTCTCATTGATAAACTCTGGGCACCAGTGAACTATTTAATGCTGCATCTGAATAAGAAGGAAGTTCATCTAACCCTATATTCACTTTAAAGTTGAAGGAGACTAAGGGCTGAAGGGAATCTTCTCTCAGGTTATAAAGAACAGAGAGCATTTAGAACTTCTCCAGAGCCAAAATTTGAGTCTCTGATTCAAGCATTTTATGAGCTAAGTAGGGTCTCAGTTACAAAGAAGTAACTGAGGCAATAGTCTGACAAATTGGGCTTTCACAGGGTTTGCAAACAGTTCTCCTGGCTCAGGTATGCAGACACTGTTGACTGTAACTCAACTGCCATACCCCACTTCTTCCTGGCTAACAAAATCCTGATTTTATTCATGGGGTCTTGTGCACAGGCCCAGATAATCAATCATGATTGATTGATTTATGTAAAGCAGTCATGACAATCCCATTTCTTTTCATCAGTGATTTACTCCAAATTAAGGAGGTAATTCAGTCTGGCCAATGACACATAAGGAGCAGTCACTGGTGAGTTCGTGATGCTCAGAGCTCCAGCAGCCACCTTGTGCCCACAAGGGGAGACATGCATACAAACTCAGGATGGTAGAAACAAAGGACCAAAGGACCCAGAATCCTTGATGACACATTTTTGCTGGCAACTAAACGTGGGTCCTCACACCGGTGGACAGCATGTCAATACAATAGCACATGGCCTTACATTTAAGCCATTCATGCTGTTACTTGCAGCTGCCCTTATTTTAAAGTTATATTAAGAAAATTTCCAATTATGGTTGAAATTCTGAAAAATAATTTATTCATTAATGGGTCAGTATGCTCTTCAAAAGCAGGGACTGCTAGGTCTTTGATTCTTATATTCTCAAGGCCCAGAACAGGGTCTGTCATCATGTGCATGTATAGTGAAGGCGTGAAGCATGTGAACACATAACCTACATAGACAAATACGTCGCAGGGTAAAGTTTGGATGGGTGTGAGTAAACTCGAAAATTAGCATTTGTTGACGACTAGCACAAGCCTGCCCATTTCTAGTGGCCTCTCCAAACCTTGAGATGCCAGGGTAGACGGTGTGAGCGTCTACCCCGGGTGCAGGCAATGAGGGTGGCTTGTCCGTAAAAGACTTAGAGACAATACTGAAAATGAACTAAAAGCCTGTCTGCTCTTTATTAGCGCCATGTGCCCGAAATTCTAAACAATGTCCGTGATAAAATACTCCTCCCTGAGAAAAATCTTTTGTTAGTCTAATTCTAAGCAATTGTTGTGGCTACTATTGAGTCGTAATAATATAAATGTAAACTTTCAATTAACAGCTTTTCTTACTTATCTTTCAATAAAAGTTCTATTTTCTACACAGAACTTAACTCCGAGAACTCGGGGTTCTACAGGCAGCCCCAACATGCCCCAGGCCAGCTGCCGCCAGTCATGCGGAGGCTGTTCGGAATCATTCTTGCTCATGCCAAGTGCAGTGCACATCCCTGGCACTTACGGTGTCACCTATCCCTATATTTAAATGGGTGACTCTGAATGAGTATCAACAGTGATTGAAAAAGATGAAGAAAGAGAGCTAGAGTTATTTCATTTCTTCTTTTTTTAAGATTCCTTAATTGATTTTTAGAGAGAGAGGAAGGGAGAGGGAGAGGGAGAAGGAGAGGGAGAGGGAGAGGGGGAGGGGGAGAAAAAGGGGGAGGGGGAGGGAGAGAGAGAGAGAGAGAGGGAGAGGGAGAGAAACATCGATGTGAGAGCGAAACATCCATCAGCTGCCTCCTGCATGCCCCCTACCTGGGATCGAGCTGAAACCTGGGCATGTGCCCTGACCGGGAACGGAACCCGCAATCTTTCGGTGCACGGATGACGCCCAACCAACTGAGCCACACTGGCCAGGACAAGTTATTTCATTTTTGACATTTTGGGCGACCACTTGAAGGATTAATTTTGGCAAAGAAACTCAATTTTGTACAGTTTATTTCAACATAAATATAATGTGAATTTTGTTTTAAAAAATATAAAATATAGTGAAGGTACAAGGTGCTATGTTCTTGGCTTGTCAATGAACATTTTAGCTCATCAGTGAAACACTGTATACTGAATTTAAATTTTTCTGGCGCGAATTTTTAGATGAGGTTAGACACCAAAATGAATCAGCCTAATCAATGTACCTTGAAATACCATGCTTTAAAATGAACCCTTGAAGTTCAGCACTTAGAAATTATGGAAAAGGTCATTAACTCTACCACAAAATGTAAGGAAATGGTTATTTTGCTTAAGGAAGTGATTCAAGTTTCAAAGAAAAATGCAGAAGCAGCAATAAGAAATGCTGCTCTTACGTCGTTAGAAGAAATGAAAAAGACAATAGGATGCCTGGCTGCCTCTTTCACTTTCTCAAGAAACCGACAACTTGTCCTGAAGCAACTGATCGAATAAGTTCAATATTAGTCATTGTAAACCCATTTTCCCTGCTATTTGCCAAAGATTTTACAAAATGTGATAGACATTTTCATATAAATTTTATGAAGTTATTTTTTCAAACTTCAGAGACATCTGAAAGCTGGTAGAATTGATCCCAAGAAACAAAGATGTAAGCCAGTATGACAATTTCTGAAATTTGTTGTAAAATGGGATTTATAGGAATCTGTCAAACTTATTCTACGCATAACATTTTTCTTAACTATCTGTATATCTGTTGAGTCTTGTGCAGGAAAATCTTGCAATTAAAATGAATACAAACAAAGAATTTTTGATCAACTACAAGGGAAGATAGGTTGGCAAGTCTGGCTATACCTTCCACTGAGCATAAACAGCAAAGAGGACCAAACATGACAAATTCATGGACACATGTGCACAAGGTACAAAAACAGACAGCCGGGATGCTATCTGTCAATGTAGGTTGGAGCATTTTCCCCTTTAAAAAAAACAACACATTAATGTAATTAAAAATTCTTTAACTTTCCTTTTTTATAATGTGATTTTTATTGGCATCATTGTGTACACGTTCATAGAAACATTTTACTATCCGTATACTTCTTTTCATGCTACTATTTATTATTTAGCTGTTTTGTGATGATGACTGAGGATCATTTTGTCACTTAGAGGTGGGGAGGGGGGTGTTTGAAATGATCTGTCTTCATGTGTCTGGTGTGCCAGGCTCACCACTCAGCAGCTGTGTCTTCCAAACGAGAAAACCAGGACTAAGCGAAGCTGGCTGTGCAAGGCCCCCAACTTGAGAACTATCCCGGGGACAGACCTTGGGGATTCAGATGACTGCTAGCCTTGGGGCTGTCAGACTCACCAATTCAGGCCTCGCTCGAGCACAGCACGGGGCAAAGTTAACCCTGAGCTGTTAGGGAGAACGTCGCGGTGGGTTTCATGTGTGCTCATAAATTTCCCTTGAATATAAGGCCACTGACTCTAAAGCCTTTCACCCAGACTCCCTTGCCTCACCCAAACAAATTTTTCCACTAAAAAATAAATATCAATTGCGAAACAGCCTATTTATGTAAGCAAAAACATCATCTAATTCCATTTATTATGATTCATACATATACAACGTACTTGATTATACTTTTTGGTAATGGTACATTTCTAGTAAAGTTTATTAAAAACAGAACTCTTTGAGAGATGCAAAGGGAACCACTGTGAAAATCCACCATAAACCCCATACTCCCGGCCGCATTCCCCTAGTTAATGTCTTTCTTGAAGATACACACAGGAGAGGCGAGTGGCGCCCCTTCCCAGGGGTGTACTAGACCCTGTTGCCATGGGAATACATGCTAAGTACTGAGAGCATCAAGTACTCTACAGGGTGCTAATATCTCAGCGGGGCATAATAGCCTGCTGGCTCTTATGTATCTACGTTCACATAAAATACGGCAAGGAAAACTAATGGGAATTTGGGGGAGGAGAGGGAATGAGCACCATAGACACGGCAGACCATGGAGGCAGTAGTGCCATCCTAGGTTTGAAGCTGTATTTAATAACTGAGTCACCTGTACTATTAAAATGCCATCGACTGCAATGTAATGAAACAGGGGGTCAGTGTTGACCCTTGGCGTAGTCAAGCATCTTTCTTTCACTCTTTCCTCTCTCCTGTAGAATTTCGACCCAATGGATTCTTTCCATCATTTTTTTTCTATCATTATCATTTTCCCCCGTCTCACCAAATTTATATTAGTTACTGTGATATAAGTACCAAGCAGTTTACAAAGATTATCCTGTTTGTATTTCAGAATGTCTTTATCATATAGGAACTTTTTTTCTATTTTGTTGCTGAGGAAATTGAGAGTCAGAGAGGTCAGCGCAGCTCATAACAGGATGCAGAACTCGAACCCACGTCCCTCTGATGTGTTCTCCACTCACCCCACTTCCTCACTGACAAGCCTGGTGCCTGAGGCTCCTAATTCATTTATTCCAGACTTGCAGCTTATAAACATCCTATGGAATTAGACAGTTTCTTGAAGGCATAACAGGCATCCCAGTTTGATTTCAAGCTCTCCCAGTGCCACTGACCAATTGGAAAGAAGGTGCAGAAAGAGGTTTCTCCGAGGCAAATGCTATGACGGGTGAGCTAAAAGAGCAAAACCTCAGAATATGTGTATCTGCAGACAGAAGAGGAAGGGACAGGGCCACAGAGAATGTACCTGAGAATGTCCCCTTCTATGCCCCAAGAGCTCAGACATGAGCCTTGTGGGAAGAAGCTGGGGTACCAGCCAAAGGAGCTCTTTTCATGAAGAACTCGGGTATGTGGGTGCAAGCTGTGCTGACTAGGGCACAGAATGTAAACCAGAGTTGGAGAAGGGACACTGGCCCGGCACTGCATGGAAAATGATACAGTTGGGGTATCAGTGGGGATGTGTTCCCTGGAGTCTGTTAGCTGATTCCTTTCCTCTGTGAGCACCCAGCAGGGCTACACTTCCCAGGCTCCCTCACCGTTAGGTTTGGTCACGTGGCCAATGTTAAACCAGTGGACTGAGTGGGAATGAGGGGCCCCACTTTCAAGCCTGGCCCATCCAGCCTCTCATGGGTTATCCTCTGCGCTCTTCTAGCCTCTGGCTAGATGTTAATGCCCAAGACAACCTTGAAAACTGTGTTGAAAGTAACAGATCCTGGATCTTTGAATGACTTGTGACCACAGTTATCTACCAACCTAGAACTGCCCTGGACTATTTCTGAGAACATGTGCACGCACGCGTGTAAGCGCGCACACACGTAACATAAACAAACAAAGCCAAAAGCAAACAAGAAGACATATTTCTAGGCTTGAGCCATTTTATTGTTTTGAGTCCATTTATTACTGATAATTGACCCTAACTGATCCCCAAACTATAAAATGTCATACTGTACTAATAATCAAAGAAAGACAAATTAAAATAAAAAGGGGCATTTCACTTTTGCTTCTTTGGGGGCAAATATTAAAAATTATAAGGATATCTAGAGTTCATATAGGGATCCAGCATCCATATACTGCTAAGGTAAGTGGGTATAATTTTTTTGAGAGAAATTTGGTGATATATTTCAAATTTTTAAGTGTGCATGCCATATATATATATATATATATATATATATATATATATATATATATATAACTATTTCAGTGTACTTTTTGAAAATAAATGACATACAAATTGCTTAAGGAGAGTAAAATAACTGTCATGAAATTTAACAAAGATCAGGTAGTTATGTGGAAAACCTGGAATCCTATAATGAGAAACCAAAATAAAGATGTCCAAGGGCCGGTAAGACATAGGTATATAGTTGCTTCATACCTCACAAAGAAAGCAAGCAGTTGGTTTTTACAATAGACATTTTTTTGTTTTATGAGATCCTTCAAGGGAATAGAGTTGCTCTTTAATGTCCATTTCAGATCTGCTAGGCCAAAATGAGGGACCATTAGAAGTAGAGGCCACTAACAGCCATTGGAAACATGACAAAGAATGTCAGAGATGTCAGAGGAAGAGGGGGCAGTTTTGTTTTGAGCTAACTGACCTGGAGGGACCCACTCCCCCAGTTGGGAGGGAGAACAGAATTGTATTTTCTCCAGGAAGCCTTTCCCACTCCATCCATTTCTAATAAAATGGGTCCCTTCCCTCCTCCTAAGTCCTATACCATTTAACCGGCCTCTCTTTGGCACTTTCCCTTCTAATTATTTATGCACATATTTTCCCAACTAGAAAATAAGACCATTGGAGGAAAAACTCATGTGCGTTCACCATTCCCACCCACACCTTCTAGTACCCAACACAGGATCCTGTGCACAGCAGACACTGCGCAGTAAACACTCGCTGAATGAATGAATGAATGAATGAATGAATGAATGAGTAATAAGCATAAGCTTCACACAGAGTCCTTCACAGAATCCCTACTGATAGCAAGAAGAATGCGAACAACCTCATTTTTATGAGGTGCCTAGTATGTGCCCAGACTTTACTAAGCATTATCCCTTTAGTCCTGATAATGGTCCTGGAAAGTAGCTGTCGGTCTCCCCACTGGAGAGGAGTAGAAAGGAGCCTGAGAGATGACACCCGAGACTCACATAAAAGAGACTGGAAGGCCCTTCCAACATCAAAGACCGCGCTTTTTCCAACGTGCCAAGTCGTCAGGTGTCACAGGAATTTCAACCCTCATTATGTGAGCCGTTTGGTGTTCCTATTCTGCAAAGATTACTTTGAAGAATTTTAGAAGCAAAGAATATGTTCGCATGTGGGTGGGATTTCCAGGGAGTTTTGAAATTGGAGAAAATGTCTTGCCAAGCACTAAACAAACACCGAATCTGTTTTATGAGTTAATGGATTAAGTCGGATTTCAGTGGCATTCCTGCATCGGACACAGCACACACACGCTCAAGCCTTTCTCCAAAGCTTCAGAGCAGTTGGTGTTGATCACAGACACTGCCAACTAGCTGATTGTTTCAGAAGAATGCTACACACGAAGTCTGTATCTGAGGCTGTTGCTTATCCAGAAAAGTTTGTGGAAAGCATTTTGACAGCCTAAATGGTCCTCCTGAAAACAGAATAAATGGTTCCATAAAATATCTTTGCTTTGCTTAAAATATAAAGTTTTTGAAGGCAGGAACTCTGCCTTTTACTTTATGTATAAAAAATAAGCTACATGCTCAAATAATCATTTGTTAAAAGAAATGAACAAAATTTAGCACTGTGGAGGGTAAGCCCATCTACACTGGTTATACTCCCAGAGTCTACTCAATCTGGTTTTCTTTAAACAGTTTGTAAGTCTTGCAAAGTGAGAGGTGTGAGCAAAAACAGAGGAAAATAAACCAACAAAACACATGGGGGCCAGCTCACGAAGGGCCTTGTGTTGAAGGGCATCCAGAAGGAAAAGTTATCGTGAGAATGAGCACCCTGAAAAACTGACAACTAGCTACAAATGCTGATAAAATTTAAAGCAAGGCCCGGTTGGCGTGGTTCAGCGGTTGAGCATCGACCCAGGATCCAGGAGATTGGGGTTCGATTCCCAGTCAGGGCACATGCCCAGGTTGTGGGCTCGATCCCCAGTGGGGGGGATGCAGGAGGCAGCCCATCAATGACTCTCTCATCATTGATGTTTCTCTCTCTCCTCTCTCTCCCTCTCTCTGAAATCAATAAAGACATATTTTAAAAATATATTTTTAAATAAAATTTAAAGCAAGGACTGAAAACTGTTTTCAAGTTGCATTCAATATTGATTCATTGTTAGTAGCTCTCTCACTAGGGCTCCTTGCTGAGAAGGGTCTGAGACCAGACGCAGGCTCAGGGAGCAAAGGGTACCATGACCTACTCCTAATGTCTGAAGGTCACAGTCACTGGTGACAGGGCTGGTGCACCTGCATGCATATATTTAATACCCTCAGTCTAAAAGGAAAAAAAAAGATTATGCCTTTAAGAAATACTTTGGTCTGCCCTGGCCAGAGTCGCCCAGTGGTTAGAGTGTGGGCCCAAGCACCAAAGGGTTGCAGGTTCAATCCCCACCCCAGTCCAGGTGGGTGCAGGAGTCAACCAATCGATGCGTCTCTCTCACATGGATGTTTCTCTCTCTCTCTCTTTCTCTCTCTCTCTCTCTCCCTCTCCCCCACTTCCTCTTTCTCTAAAAAAAAAAAAAAAAAAATCAATGGAAAAAATATCCTCGGGTGAGAATTAACAGAATAAAAGAAAAAGAAACAAACACTTTGATCTGCCAGAGTAATTTATTCAGCTCTAAGACTTAGTGAAGAGCCATTAGTTTCTGCAAAATACATTTATTGAGAACTAAATTGCTAAAGATAACTTTTTCGTTATTGAAAACTAATATTCCCTAGGCCTCTATACAGACCAGAAAAAGACGTAAATGAGAAACTCAGCCTGATTCTTTTACTCACCATGGAGTGTGGTACATACAATGATAACTTTTCGGCTCGCCACCACCCCCGTCCAGTGCCACACACACATTTGCACGTGCACATACACAGGCACAAGTGGGGCCGAGCCAGCCAACCAGGGCTGAACACTAGCATACTGACGTCAGGCTGCGGAGAACTCTAAGTGACACAGGCACGGTTGTGAGGACACTCGATGCCAAACCACAAATAGTTCCCGAAGAACACTGGCACTGCGGGCCTCTGGGTTTCACACGCTCAGAGCCCCGGGAGTTGGAAGTTTCCCCAGAGGGCGAAGGAAACCCGAGCGCTGCCTGAGAGCAGTTAACCGTAACGAAAGGTGTTTGATGTGAACCTAGCTGTTTGCATGTCTTTAAATTTCGATCCAGATTTTATCTGAAATTTGAAAGCAGTGGTAGATGCTTAATGATTTATGGTCTCTCATTTAAAAACAGTGTCGGCTAAATTCTGTGCTATTCCTGTTTCTCACAGTTGTGCAGAGCAACGAGGAATCTCTTCTAAATCTGCCCGCCTGCCGCCTCTCTTTGTAAATTAGTTTTTGCCTCCTAGCAAAAACTTTAAGTGACGCCGAAAATACTAAAAATGGAGTAAATTCTGTTATAATCACATCAATAAGATCCCCCCTTCACCGTCTGACCGGTTTAATAAAGTAGATCATTGTTCTAGAAAAGGGAAGACTGGGAAAGTTCGCTAACAGAAGTAACTAATCAGAGTTGTAATTCGAAAACTACACTTTTGCATTTCTTCATTTTTGGCTTCCAACGTTGTTGGGTTTTTTGTTTGCTTCCTGACTAAATGGAAAGAAAAAAAAAAACCCTCCCCTTATCTTTCACTTTATTTAAATTATTGCTGGGTTTTCCTGACTTTTTAATAAGTGGGGAAAAAGCAAAGAACAAACCAGAACAATACACCCTAATCTTAGCCAATGGCAATGCCTCATTGTTCACAGTATCTGATTCCCAACGATTTTCAGACTTACTGTATCTGAGCTTCCTACTGTAAAGTGCTTCAGTTCTGTTTTGAAAATACTGCAGTCGGGATATCAACAATAAAAGAAATGTAAACAGTCATTGCCTGCTCCTTCTAACTGCATTTCCAGAACTCCTCCTGCACGCCATGGTGATTCTGCTAGATTCTCTTGAATCATCTTGAAAGGAAACACGAAAATGTTATTATGGAATCACCTCAAGGAATAAAAAACTATTCCAGCTGTGTTAAGTCTTCAGAAGTTGACAGTCTTCTTTAGCAACTGTCCCGAGACACAGTGCCACATGGCGCTGAGGCACTGGGCCCACTGAAACTGGGTACTGCCCGCCACCAGCGAAGACCCCAAAGCATCTCTGTTCTTTGGTCCTCTCTAGTCCAGGCTTGCCGGGCAGCCCCATCACACATATGACATCCCAACTCTTTCCCCAGCATCATCTCATGAGTCATGAAAGCAAATTTTCTATTTAAATCCACCTGCTAACTATTCTATAACTTTAGAGGCCTTGATCCTGATAATGAATGGTATTATCCAGGATAATCCACTATTATCCAACTCGCTGATTTTACTTGGGTTTAATGGATGTTTTAATGGAACAGAGCAACTGCAAACATTTTATGAGCAGTCCTATTTGCTGTTCTTCAAATAACCCCTATGATCACCAGTTCTGGCTTTTGGCTCATGTATACCTTCCACTGGGGTGGTGGCTCTTTCTCTTGTGTCCAAGTTCTTCAAGGACCAACTTTCTTTTCCTTCATGCCTTCCATGCTCATTCCTGTTTAAAGGGATCTCTCTTCCATCTGAATTTTTGTGTAATTTACTGTGTGTTTCCTTACCTTGTCTCTTACCATATAATACAGTTTTTAGCTGAATGTCTTAACCTCCCCAAAAGACTGCAAGTTCCTCCAAAGCAGACTCTTTGATTCGTTAGATACCCAGAACCTAGTAAGTGCTCAATAAATAATTTATTTGATTTAAGAATAAGAAGAAGATAGAATTTTAAAATATACTGTTATTGCATGAATACAGGGTGGAGCAAAAGTAGGCTTACAATTGTTCCTATGGAAAATAGTACAATAATTAATATACAATAATACAAGAATAAATTCTGTGATTTGAGTACTCACAGCTGTAAACCTACTTTCGCCCCACCCTCTATATTATTAGATTACTGCTACTAGACTGACAGTCAACTTTTATACTTTTTAAAGCAATTAATTATGGTTCCCAATTGTTTTAACACACAATATCCCACCATCACTTGATTTTGCAGCAACATATCTCCCTAAGTTGGAAGATAATTCAGGGCATATTGTTTTTAAAAAATTATTTTAACTGAGGTTAAAATATTTCTTTGGATAACTGTTATAAAAGTAGGCCTGAGGATCACAAATCTTGGTCGAGTAAAACAATGCTAAAGGCATGAACATATTCATTCTAGGCTGTGTCAGTTCCTGGGGCTGCCGTAAGAAAGGATCACAAACTGGGCGGCTTAAAGCAGCAGGCGTTAATTCTCTCACAGTCCTGGAGGCTGGAAGCCTGAAGTTGACGTGTTCGTAGGGCATGCTTCCCACGCAGTCACATTGGGCCTTAGGATTCCAACAGGTTAATTTTGGGGAGACACAAACATTCACTAAAGCAGTGCCCATATATGTCATTTCCCCCTTTGGTCGCATGATGTGGTATTTCATAGCAAGTTTTCCTAATATGGAATTATTATATATTCCTTTCAAAAATTCAACCGGAACATGATGTAGGGTTTCTTTAATATTTTGCCAAACTTATTTTACCAGTGTTTTATAGAGGATTTTTAAAAGTTCATTTGTATAGAAAATAGGTCTGAACTTTTTGGTTTCCACTGTTTTTGCCAGGGTTTCAATATTATAATTATGCTAGTTTATAAAATTAAGTTTTATCTTTTTCTAGATCTTGGAACATGTTTCATTGAATTTATTAAAAGTTTGAAATCACATAAAATGCTTAAAACAGAAGCTTTTTTTGTGTCTAACAATTTAACAACATTTTTCATTTCTTTCCTGGTTAATGATCTATTTTCCCACTTCTCCTTGAGTTCATTTTTTTCTAATTATTGTGTCTTTTTTCTCTACTTCTACTTGATCTTGTGTTGCTACTTATAATTAATGCTTTCCCCTTCATTGTATTCTCCTTCTGTATCTTTGCCTATCTCTTTATTTTTTGTTTCATTCTGCATTAGTTGGTTTAGGTGCATGTCTCTTTCAGATAGCATATGCTTTAGCTGGGCGGGGGGATCCATCTGAAAGTGCCTTTGTTTCTTCAGAGGGGATTTTGGCCCTAAATGTTCTAGTTCTCATTTTGCCATTTTTAAGAGTTTGTGATTTTAGTGTTTATTTGCTCTGTTAACAACCTGTCAATAGATGGATTGTGTTTTCTTGGCTGCTTTTTCCCCAGGCGATTAGGAAGGTAGGGGAGAGACGACAGGTTCTGGATCTCGCTGGCTGAGTAATCAGGTCCATTCAGCCCTGGTCTGGGAACGCAGCACCTTGTTCGTTTGCTTGACAAATAATAATATCCAAACCCAGCAAGGCTGATTCGTCTCAGGCCCATCATTAAATACCGATAGGGTCGATACCAAAACCAGTGCTCAGCCTCCAGACGGTGCTTTCTACAGCCTCAGCTTGTTCGAAGTGTCTGCCCTGTTTCATGTGGATGAAACTTCTCCTCTTGTGAACAATCCCTGCCCCAAATCTTTGCAGTTCCTTCTCCTGGAAGACACGTTTTTATCAACATATTAATGTTCTCTCCGCTCTTAGAGGGCTACACAGCCACAGAGAGATGCAAAAGCGATGTGTTATAGGGACTGGAACCCAGGGAATTATCGATCAGTCATCACATTTTCAAAGTCCCTTCGTTTCAACTTAATCATGGAATCGGTAAGTAAATGGGCCTTGGCTATTGGCGTTGAGCTCACGCCTCGAGGGGAGGCAGGGGCCTGACCCGGTGGGGGAGGGAGGGAGAGAGAGGGAGGGAGTGAGGGAGAGAGAGAGGGAGGGAGGGAGGGAGGGAGGGAGACAGAAGGAACCCAGGAAAGCAAGGAGGGATGGAGAAAGGTGGAAAACGGAGAAAGGAAAATATATATTTTTTTGAATAAGAAAGAGCAGAACTCATCCAGTCTATTTCATCTGTGTGATTTCTGAATGAAACTCTTTTCAAGGGTTGTGTGGGTTTAAATTAAATAAGACAGCAACTGGAGGCTGCTGGCATATGGCAAACCCTCAGGAAACGGTACAACTGATTGATACATTAATTGAGCACCTACTTGGAGGGAGCTGCCTGTCATCTCATTTTGCAGCATAAGCTGATTAATTTATCTCAACAAGTCTGGTCACAATAGCTCCCTAATGTTGCAGATGCGTGCATTAAAAATGATCGGGGGTTAAAATTTTTACTTTTGACAAACCCTTTTGGTGATATCGACACACTTCTTTTTTGTTGCACCTCTAGACACATTTTCTGAAGTCAGCTCACACCGCTCTGTGCACAAATTAAATTCCAGTAAAAATGAAAGCTGCCATAAATCAACC